>NW_026991710.1:163715793-164428542 GCF_029215605.1 Mirounga angustirostris
TCACCCTCCAACCCAACATCCACCCACAAAACTGGGCTTCTACCTCCAGGGGTTTCTTTACTCTTGTTTCTTTTTTAACTTTTTATTTTAAAATAATTATAGATTCACAGGAAGTTACAAATAGTTACAGATGTACAGGAAGTTGCAAATATTCTACAGAGAGGTCCCATGTCCCCTTCACCTGGTTTTTCTCAGTGGTTACATCTTACGTAACAACACTACAATATTAAAACGCTGGTGACACTGGTTCAATGTGTGCGTATAGTTCTATGCCATTTTATCACGTGTGATTTGTGTAACTCCACCAGAATCAAGATACAGAACTGTCCCATCACCATACAGGTCTCCCTCGTGTTCTCCCTTTAAACACCCACCGTCCTCCCCTCCAAGATTCCTAATCCGTCGAAATTACGAATTTCTCTTTATTCTCCATCTCTACAATAATCATTTTGAGAAAATCATATAAATGGAACCAGATTGTGCCTGACATTTGAAATTAACTTTGTTTCACTCAGTGTAACACCCTTGATTCCATCTGAGTTGTTGCATGCCTTTTTATGCCAAGTGGTACTCCACACTATGGATCTATCACAGTTTAACCACTCACTCACCTATTGTAGGAAATTTTGCTTCCAGGTTTAGGTTATTAAAAACAAAGCGGCAACAAACAGCTTTTTGTATGAACATACAATTTTATTTCTCTAGGATAAATGCCAGGAGTGATTGTTGACTCATATGGTATCTAGTTTTGTTTGTTTTAAAGATTTTACTTGCTTATTTTTTTAGAGAGACAGAACGTGAGCAGGGGGAGGGGCAGAGGGAGAGGAAAAGAATCTCATGCAGACTCTATGCCGAGCTTGGAGCCCCACACGGGGCTCAATCTCACCACCCTGAGATCACGACCGAAGCCGAAATCAAGAATCTGACGCTCAACTGACTGAGCCACTCAGGCGCTCCAGTTGTTGTTTTTTCTTTTTAAACTGCCCAACTATTTCAGACTATCGCTTTATATTCCCACAAGCAACGTATGAGAGATTCTGCTTCCCCACAGGTTCAGGAGCACTTGATTGCCACTATTTTTTTTAAGAGGCGGGAGGGGCAGAGGGAGAAGGAGAGAGAGAATCTTAAGTAGGCTCCATGCCTACCGCAGAGCCTAATGTGGGGCTTGATCTCACAACCCTGAGCCTTTTTTTTTTTAAGTTCCCGCAAGCTTTATTCCAAAAATAGATATTAAATAATGTTACAGAAGGAAAAGGAGCTGGTGTTGGGTTCTGTTTGCGTCCCCTCCCCTTTGCCCTAGCTCTTCTCATGTCTTGCCTACTTTTTTTTTTTTTTTAGCATTTTCTTAGAATGGGGATCTTCTAGCTCCTTGGCCTTATAATAGTGGAGAGCCACCTCCAGAAGCCAACTGCTCTCAGTGTCCAATACCTGTCTCATGAGCTCCTTGGTGGTCAAGACAAGTTCATGGTAGAGCAGCCAGCGTGGCTTTTCCTCGAAGAGGGGGGAGTTGGGGTGAATGAACACCGTCTGCCGCTGTTTGTGCCGTAGCTGCTACGAGTCAACTGGGCCATGTGGTCGAAGTAACCAGCTGTGATGGCTTTGCCGACATGGATATAGTCCCCCTGGCAAGAGTTGAGACCAACTTCCACGTGCTCCAAGAGCCCCTCCAGCTGTTCCCACACATCCCGGGCTCGGTGCATTTGTCTGAACAGTATGAAGTTCTCATAGCACCACTGGGAAGAGTAACCATTCTCAGCCCACTGCGTATAAACGTTCAGCAGAACCAGGTTGTCTCCACCAGGGAGGAAGAAGTTGACACGGGCATTGTCGGCCTGGACAAGCTTGTCCTTGGGCCAGTAGAAGATGGAGTTGTTCACACA
This sequence comes from Mirounga angustirostris, assembly GCF_029215605.1. Classification (NCBI taxonomy): domain Eukaryota; kingdom Metazoa; phylum Chordata; class Mammalia; order Carnivora; family Phocidae; genus Mirounga; species Mirounga angustirostris. Next base: position 163,717,674 of record NW_026991710.1, read on the forward strand.
CAGCATGGCAGCCACCGTCAGGATCTCTCCAAAATCATTTTAGATAACATGGGGTCCACCGGTAGCTTTGCCACCTTTCAACCAGCCGAGGTGAGCTTCCCAAGGTGGCTGAGGGCTCCCAGAGCATACATTTGCTCCAAAGCCAGCAATAGGGTCTCATATGGTGGAGGGTCCAGGAAATCCAAGGGCGTTAGGTCATGGATCCCTAAGCTCTTGAGCAGCAACACAACATTGCCCAGGCTGGTCCTCTGGACCAAAACCAAGAGGCAGACTCCTAACCAACTGAGACACCCAGGCGCCCCCTCATTGTTCTTTTTTTAAAGATTTATTTGAGAGAGCAAGACGGAGAGAGTGCGCATGTGCGTGCAAGTGACTGGGGGGAGGGGCAGAGGGAGATGGAGAGAGAAAAATCCTCAAGTGGACTCCCTGCTGAGTGTGGAGCCGGATGCAGGGCTCAATCCCAAGACCCTATGATCATGACCTGAGCCGAAACCAAGAGTTGGATGCTTAACCAACTGAGCCACCCAGGCAGCACCCCCACCTCACTGTTTTGATTTTATCTTTTGTTTTCCTTTTTATCAATTTATTGTTTTATCTTTATTGTTTTGCTTCTTCTGCTTTTATTTTGCTCTTCTTTTTTCTAAGTCCTTGAGGTGAGAACTTAGATTTGTTTGAGAGGTCCTTCTTTTCTAATTTACTCACTTAATGTTATAAATTTCTCTTTCAACACCACTTTAGCTGTGTGCCACAAATTTTATTATGTTGTATTTTAATTTTTATTCAGTTCAATGTATTCTTAAAATTTCCTTTGAGACTTCCTCTTTGACCCATGGATTTTTTAGGAATATATTTTTTAGTTTGCAAATGTTTGGAGTTTTCCAGTTATCTTTCTTTCTTTCTTTTTTTTTAAAGAGATATCTTTATTTGAGGGAGAGCGAGTGAGCAAGCATGGAGCGTGGGGGGCAGAGGGAGAGGGAGAGAGAATCCCAAGCAGACTGCACTGAGCATGGAGCCCAACATGGGGCTCAATCTCATGACCTTGAGATAATGACCCTGAGATCACAACCTGAGCTAAAACCAAGAGTTGGACACTCAACTGACTGTGCCACCCAGGCGCTCTTCCAGTTTTCTATTAATTTCTAGTTTGATTCCATTGCGGTCAGAGAACACACTCTGTATGATATCAGTGCTTATAAATTTGTTGAGGTTTGTTTTATAACCCAGGATTTGGTCTATCTTGGTATATATTCATTGAGTGATTGAAAGGAATGAATATTCTACCAATGTTGGGGGGGTGCTCTATAAATGTTGATGAGATCCTGTTGGTTGACGGTGTTGAGTTCTTCTTTATTCTTTATGTATTGCTCATTTTATACATAGTTGTTTTATTAATTCTTGAGAACTGAATATTGACATCCCCGACTATAATTGTGGATTTCTCTATCTCAGCTTGCAGCTCTATTGGTTTTTGCTTCATATATTTTGCAGCTCTGTTGTTTGGTACATATAGATTTAGGATTGCTGTTTTTGGTGGATTGCTGCTATTTATTATTGTGTAATGTTCCTCTCTGTCCCTAGTAATTTTAATCTCTGATACTGATATAGTCATTCCTACATTCTTTTGATTAATGTTTGTATAGTATATCTTTTTCATCCTTTTACTTTCAACCTACTTCAATCAATGTATTTTAAAGATTTTATTTATTTGACAGAGACAGTGAGAGCAGGAACACAAGCAGGGGGAGTGGGAGAGGGAGAAGCAGGCTTCCCGCTGAGCAGGGAGCCCGATGTGGGATTCGATCCCAGGACTCTGGGATCATGACCTGAGCTGAAGGCAGCCGCCCAACAACTGACCCACCCAGGCGCCCAATCATTATATTTTAACTAAGATTCCTGAAGGCAGCATATAGTTGGGTCTTTTAAAAAAATTCACTCTGGGGACGCCTGGGTGGCTCAGTCGGTTAAGTGTCTGCCTTCGGCTCAGGTCATGGTCCCGGGGTCTTGGAATTGAGTCCCGCATCGGGCTCCCTGCTCAGTGGGGAGCCTGCTTCTCCCTCTGCCTGCTGCTCCCCTTCCATGTGCTCTCTCTCTGACAAATAAATAAAATCTTAAAAAAAATCCGGGACACCTCGGTGGCTCAGTCGGTTAAGCAGCTGCCTTCTGCTCAGGTCATGATCCCAGGGTCCTGGGATTGAGTCCGGCATTGGGCTCCCTGCTCAGCGGGAAGCCTGCTTCTCCCTCTCCCACTCCCCCTGCTTGTGTTCCCTCTCTCGCTGTCTCTCTATCTCATAAATAAATAAAATCTTAAAAAAAAAAAAAAAAAGAAGTCCTCCTATCAATGAGATCCTATGATACATGTCTTTCTCTGATTGACTTATTTTGCTCAGCATAATACCCTCCAGTTCCATCCAGGTCGTGGCAAATTGCAAGATTTCATCCCTTTTTATGGCTGCATAATATTCCATTGTATATATATACCACTTCTTCTTTATCCATTCATCTGTCAATGGACATCTTGGCTCTTTCCACAGTTTGGCTATTGTGGACACTGCTGCTATAAACATCGGGCTGCATGTACCCCTTCGGATCACTACATTTGTATCTTTGGAGTAAATACCCAGTAGTGCAATTGCTGGGTTGTAGGGTAGCTCTATTTTCAACTTTCTGAGGAGCCTCCATACTGTTTTCCAGAGTGACTGCACCAGCTTGCATTCCCACCAACAGTGTAGGAGGCTTCCCCTTTCTCTGCATTCCCACCAACATCTGTTGTTTACTGACTTGTTAATTTTAGCAATTCTGACTGGTGTGAGGTGGTATCTCATAGAGGTTTTGATTTGGATTTCCCTGATGCTGAGCGATGTTGAGCACTTTTTCATGTGTCTGTTGGCCATTTGGATGTCTTCTTTGCAAAAATGTCTGTTCATGTCTTCCGCCCATTTCTTGATTGGATCATTTGTTCTTTGGGTGTTGAGTTTGATAAGTTCTTTATAGATTTTGGATACTAGCCCTTTATCTGATATGTAATTTGCAAATATCTTCTCCCACTCTGTCAGTTGTCTTCTGGTTTTGTTGACTGTTTCTTTTGCTGTGCAAAGTGTTTTATCTTGATGAAGTCCCAATAGTTCATTTTTGCCCTTGCTTCCCTTGCCTTTGGCGATGTTTCTAGGAAGAAGTTGCTGCGGCTGAGGTCGAAGAGGTTGCTGCCTGTGTTCTCCTTTAGGATTTTGATGGACTCCTGTCTCACATTGAGTTTTTCAACCATTTGGAGTCTATTTCTGTGTGTGGTGTAAGGAAATGGTCCAGTTTCATTCTTCTGCATGTGGCTGTCCAATTTTCCCAACACCATTTGTTGAAGAGACGGTCTTTTTTCCATTGGACATTCTGTCCTGCTTTGTCGAAGATGAGTTGACCATAGAGTTGAGGGTCCATTTCTGGGCTCTCTATTCTGTTCCATTGATCTATGTGTCTGTTTTTGTGCCAGTACCATACTGTCTTGATGATGACAGCTTTGTAATAGAGCTGGAAGTCCGGAATTGTGATGCCGCCGGCTTTGCTTTTCTTTTTCAACATTCCTCTGGCTATGCGGGGTCTTTCCTGGTTCCATACAAATTTTAGGATTATTTGCTCCATTTCTTTGAAAAAAGTGGATGGTATTTTGATAGGGATTGCATTAAATGTGTAGATTGCTCTAGGTAGCATAGACATCTTCACAATATTTGTTCTTCCAGTCCATGAGCATGGAACGTTTTTCCATTTCTTTGTGTCTTCCTCAATTTCTTTCATGAGTATTTTATAGTTTTCTGAGTACAGATTCTTTGCCTCTTTGGTTAGATTTATTCCTAGGTATCTTATGGTTTTGGGTGCAACTGCAAATGGGATCGACTCCTTAATTTCTCTTTCTTCTGTCTTGTTGTTGGTGTATAGGAATGCCACTGATTTCTATGCATTGATTTTATATCCTGCCACTTTACTGAATTCCTGTATGAATTCTAGCAGTTTTGGGGTGGAGTCTTTTGGGTTTTCAACATAAAATATCATAACATCTGCAAAGAGTGAGTGTTTGACTTCTTCTTTGCCGATTCAGATGCCTTTTATTTCTTTTTGTTGTCTGATTGCTGTGGCTAGGACTTCTAGTACTATGTTGAATAGCAGTGGTGATAGTGGACATCCCTGCAGTGTTCCCGACCTTAAGGGAAAAGCTCTCAGTTTTTCCCCATTGAGAATGATATTCACTGTGGGTTTTTCATAGATGGCTTTTATGATATTGAGGTATGTACCCTCTATCCCTATACTCTGAAGAGTTTTGATCAAAAAAGGATGCTGTACTTTGTCAAATGCCTTTTCTGCATCTATTGAGAGGATCTTATGGTTCTTGTTCTTTCTTTTATTAATGTGTTGTATCACATTGATTGATTTGTGGATGTTGAACCAAACTTGCAGCCCAGGAATAAATCCCACTTGGTCGTGGTGAATAATCCTTTTAATGTACTGTTGGATCCTATTGGCTAGTATTTTGGTGAGAATTTTTGCATCCATATTCATCAGGGATATTGGTCTGTAATTCTTTTTGATGGGGTCTTTATCTGGTTTTGGGATCAAGGTAATGGTGGCCTCATAAAACAAGTTTGGAAGTTTTCCTTCCATTTCTACTTTATGGAACAGTTTCAGAAGAATAGGTATTAATTCTTCCTTAAATGTTTGGTAGAATTCCCCTGGGAAGCCATCCGGCCCTGGGCTCTTGTTTGTTGGGAGATTTTTGATGACTGCTTCAATTTCCTTAGTGGTTATAGGTCTGTTCAGGTTTTCTATTTCTTCCTGGTACAGTTTTGGTAATTTATACATCCTAGGAATGCATCCATTTCTTCCAGATTACCTAATTTGCTGGCATAGTAATATGTTCTTATAACTATTTGTATTTCTTTGGTGTTGGTTGTGATCTCTCCTCTTTCATTCATGATTTTATTAATTTGGGTCATTTCTCTTTTCTTTTTGATAACTCTGGCCAGGGGTTTATCAATCTTATTAATTCTTTCAAAGAACCAGCTCCTAGTTTCGTCGATCTGTTCTACTGTTCTTTTGGTTTCTATTTCATTGATTTCTGCTCTGATCTTTATTATTTCTCTTCTCCTGCTGGGTTTAGGCTTTATTTGCTGTTCTTTCTCCAGCTCCTTTAGGTGTAGGGTTAGGTTGTGTACTTGAGACCTTTCTTGTTTCTTGAGAAAGGCTTGTGTTGCTATATACTTTCCTCTTAGGACTGCCTTTGCTGCATCCCAAAGATTTTGAACATTTTCATTTGTTTCCACGAATTTTTTTAATTCTTCTTTAATTTCCTGGTTGACTCATTCATTCTTTAGTAGGATGCTCTTTAGCCTCCCTGTATTTGAGTTCTTTCCGACTTTCCTCTTGTGATTGAGTTCTAGTTCCAAAGCACTGTGGTCTGAAAATATGCAGGGAATGATCCCAATCTTTTGGTACCAGTTGAGACCTGATTTGTGACCTAGGATGTGATCTATTCTGGAGAATGTTCCATGGGCACTAGAGAAGAATGTGTATTCCGTTGCTTTGGGATGGAATGTTCTGAATATATCTGTGAAGTCCATGTGGTCCAGTGTGTCATTTGAAGTCTTTATTTCCTTGTTGATCTTTTGCTTAGATGATCTGTCCATTTCAGTGAGGGGCGTGTTAAAGTCCCCCACTATTATTGTATTGTTGTCAATGTGTTTCTTTGCTTTTGTTATTAATTGCCTTATGTAATTGGCTGCTCCCATGTTAGGGGCATAGATATTTACAATTGTTAGATCTTCTTGTTGGATAGACCCTTTAAGTAGGATATAGTGTCTTTCCTCATCTCTTATTACAGTCTTTGGTTTAAAATCTAATTTGTCTGATATAAGGATTGCCACCCCAGCTTTCTTTTGGTGTCCTTTAGCATGGTAAATGGTTTTCCACCCCCTCACTTTCAATCTGGAGGTGTCTTTGGGTTTAAAATGAGTCTCTTGCAGACAGCATATCGATGGGTCTTGTTTTTTTATCCAGTCTAATAGCCTGTGTCTTTTGATTGGGGCATTTAGCCCATTTAGATTCAGGGTAACTATTGAAAGATAGGAATTTAGTGCCATTGTATTGCCTGTAAGGTGACTGTTACTGTATATTGTCTGTGTTCCTTTCCGGTCTATGTTGCTTCTAGGCTCTCTCTTTGCTTAGAGGACCCCTTTCAATATTTCTTGTAGGGCTAGTTTTGTGTTTGCAAATTCCTTTAGTTTTTGTTTGTCCTGGAAGCTTTTTATCTCTCCTTCTATTTTCAATGACAGCCTAGCTGGATATAGTATTCTTGGCTGCATATTTTTCTCATTTAGTGCTTTGAATATAACATGCCAGTCCTTCCTGGCCTGCCAGGTCTCAGTGTATAGGTCTGTTGCCAGTCTAATGTTTCTACCATTGTAGGTTACAGATCTCTTGTCCCAAGCTGCTCCCAGGATTTTCTCTTTGTCTCTGAGACTTGTAAGTTTTACTATTAGATGTCGGGGTGTTGATGTATTTTTATTGATTTTGAGGGGGTTCTCTGTGCCTCCTGGATTTTGATGCCTGTTTCCTTCCCCAAATTAGGGAAGTTCTCTGCTATAATTTGCTCCAATATACCTTCTGCCCCTCTCTCTCTTTCTTCCTCTTCTGGTATCCCAATTATTCTAATATTGTTCTGTCTTATGGTATCACTTATCTCCCGAATTCTGCCCTCGTGATCCAGTAGTTGTTTATCTCTCTTTTTCTCAGCTTCTTTATTTTCCATCATTTGGTCTTCTATATCACTGATTCTCTCTTCTGCCTCATTTATCCTAGCAGTTAGAGCCTCCATTTTTTATTGCACCTCATTAATAGCCTTTTTGATTTCAACTTGGTTAGATTTTAGTTCTTTTATTTCTCCAGAAAGGGTTTCTCTAATATCTTCCATGCTTTTTTCAAGCCCAGCTAGTATCTTTATAATCGTCATTCCGAACTCTAGTTCCGACATCTTACTAATGTCCCTATTGATTAGGTCCCTGGCAGTCAGTACTGCCTCTTCTTTTTGAGGTGATTTTTTCCATCTTGTCATTTTATCCAGAGGAGACTAGATGACTGAGAGAACAAAATGCTAACAGGGTAACAACGACCCCAGAAAAACATACACTAAACAAATCAGAAGAGATCTGAAACCAGGGGAAAAGAAAGGGAAAGAAAGAAAAAAGAAAAAGATAAAAAAAAAAAAGAATATCATCAAATATGACCAGACTGGTGCATAGATCAGTGCCACACACTAGATTTTGGGTGTATTTTGGTCTGTTAGAAGAAAGTGCCTCCTAAAACTTTAAAGAAAGAAAAACTTATATATGAACAAAAATAAGAGTAAATACGATGAAGGGTTGGAATATGACTGTAAAGATGAAAATTATAAAAGATTTTATAAAAGGAATTGATAAGAAGTTGGTTGAAAAAGAAAGAAGAGGATTAAAAAAAAGGGGGGGAGAGAATGTGATCAGGCAGGAGACTAGAACAAAGCCATACACTAGAGATTTAGGGTATATTTTGATCTGTTAGAAGAAACTGTATCCCAAAATTTTGAAGAGAGAACAACTTATATATATATACCAAAAATAAGGTTAACTACTATGAAGGGATAGAATATGACTCTAAAAATGAAAAATAAAAAAGATTTTTTAAAAAAGGGATTGATAAGATGTTGGTTGAAAAAGGGAAAAAGAAAAATTAAAAAAAAGAAGACAGTTAAAAAAAATTAACTTTGAAACACTAAAGAATCATGGGAAAAAGCCATGAATTTTATGTGCAGTATTCCCCTAGCCCTGGAGTTCTGCCGTTCTCATTGATCGGTAAACTTGGTCTTGGCTGGCTGTTCTCGCTGATCTTCTGGGGGAGGGGCCTGTTGCCGTGGTTCCCAAATGTCTTTGCCGGAGGCAGAATTGCCCCGCCCTTGCCAGTCCAGGCTAAGTAATCTGCTCGGGTTTGCTCTCGGAGCTTTTGTTCCCTGCAAGCTTTCCTTACAGCTTTGGAGGATGAGAGTGAAAATGGCGGCCTCCCAATCTCTGCCCCGGAGGAGCTGAGAACTCAGGCCCCACTCCTCAGTGAGCCCTCAGAGAAAAGTAGTCAGTCACTCCCGTCTCCTGGGTCTCCGGCCACACTCTGTGCTCACCCGGCCTGTGACCGAGCATTTCTATCTCTGGCACCCGACTCGGTGTGGAGTCTCCAAACCCAGCAGATCCCTGCGGTGAGCTCCCGCGCCGCTCCTCCTGGGGAGGAAGGGGAGTCTCCCTGGATCTGCCGCTTGTTGGGTCCCTGCTGGGGGAGCAGTGGCCCGACTGTGCCGCGGATCACGGTTTATGGCAACCCTGAACTGAAAGCCCGCGCCTCGGCTCCGTCTCTGCAGCTGGCTTCCCTGCTCCGATACCTGGGAGCTCTGCCACACTCAGGCACCCCCGGTCTTTCTGTGACCCTGAGGGTCCTGAGACCACACTGTCCCACAAGGGTTCCACCCCCCACTTAGCCACTGGAGCGACGTCCCTCAGCAGAGCCAACTTCTAGAAGTTCCGATTTTGTGCTCCGCTGCTCTATTACTTGCCGGTAGTGGCCGACGGAGGCCCCCTTCCCCGCTGTCTATCCTCCCGAATATCGCCTCGGATTCACTTCTCCGCACGTCCTACCTTCCAGAAAGTGGTCGCTTTTCTGTTCAGAGATTTGTTGCTATTCTTTTCTTTGATCTCCTGTTGAGTTTGTAGGTGTTCGGAATGGTGTGATCCCTATCCAGCTGAATTCCTGAGACCAGACGAAATTTAGGTCTCCCACTCCTCTGCCATCTTGCTCCTCCCCCTCAGTTAACTAGATACTTGAGTTTAAAGTGTTATTTTATGAATTCACTTTAAGTATAGAAACCTTGCCTCTCTTTATATCCTTTACCCTCTCCTATTTATAAAAAATTTGTCTTGAATATTTCCTCTACATGCATCAGGTACCATATCAAACCATGTTATAATTTTTGCTTCAACCATCAAACATAATTTAGAAAACTCCAAAAAAGTCAAGTCTATTGTATTTATCCATACTTTTACTCTTTATTTTATTCTTCCTTCTTTTTTGAAGTTCCAAGAATCCTTCTTTTATCACTTTCTTCCTATTTAAAGAACTACATTTAGCCATTCTTTTAGTGTATGTCTACTGGCTACAAATTCTCTTAGTTTTCTTTGAGAATTTTCTGATTTTCCACTTCATTCAGAAGACACTTTTTGAATGTGCCTCTGGTATATTTTAGATTGAAATAGGATTTGGGGTTGACAGTTTTTTGGTTTTTTTTTTTTTTTTCCAGCACTTGAAAAATGTTGTGCCATTTCTTCTGGCTTCCATGGTTTCTGATAAGAAATATGCTGTCATTCAAATCATTCCTGCCACCTTACTCCCCCAAAAGTAAAATGTGTCTTGGAGCTTTACACATTTTTCCTTTGTCTTTAGTTTTAAAAGGCTTGACTATATGTGTTTGTGTGGACTTTCTTGTGTGGGTTCATCTTGCTTGGGGTTTGCTTAGCTTAGTGAATGTACAGTTTGTTTTTGTCAAATTTGTGGAATTTACAGCTATTACCTGTTTGAGTACTTTTCAACCACACCCTCTTTCTCTCTTTGTGGGATTTGGATGACATGAATATTAGCTCTTTTGTTATAGTCCCACAGGCCTTTGAGGTTCTGTTGTGGTCTCCAGTCTGTTTTCTCTCGGTTGTTTTGATTGGGATTTTTTTTTCTTTTTTAAAGATTTTATTTATTTATTTGACAGAGAGAGACACAGCGAGGGAGGGAACATGAGCAGGGGGAGTGGGAGAGTGAGAAGCAGGCTTCCTGCTGAGCAGGGAGCCCGACACGGGGCTCAATCCCAGGACCCTGGGGTCATGACCTGAGCCAAAAGAAGACACTTAACAACTGAGCCACCCAGACACCCCTGATTGGGAAATTTCTATTGTATCTTCAAGCTTACTGATTTATTTCTCTGCATTCTGCTGTTGACCTTATCCATTGACAGTTTTACTTCAGTTATTGTATTTTTCAGTTCTAAAATTTTCAGGTTCTTCATCAGATTTTCTGTTTCTTTGCTGAGACTTTCTATTTTTTTCATTTGTTTCAAGCAAGTTTGAAGCATTTTTTTGTGGTTGTTGCTTTAAAAATCCTCTTAATTTTAAATTTTTGCCATTTCAGTGTCTTATCTTTTCCTCCATTGAGGTTTCCTAATTCTTGGTATGATTTTAGACTGAAACCTGGACATCTGAGTGTTAGGTCATGAGACTCTGGCTTTTATTTAATTCTTCTGTCTTAGCAGGTCTCCTCTGACATCATTCCAGTGGGGGGAAGCAGAATGCTGTTTCATTACTACCAAGGGCAAATGGAAGCCCAGGCTTTCTACTTGGCTTCTGCTGACACCTGAGTGGGAAGGGCTCTTCATTACTGTTGGGTGGTAGTATGGGTTCAGGCTCCCCAGTAGGCCTCCACTAACACCTGAGGGCAGGAGCTCCTTGTTACTCCTGGGCAGAGGTGGGCCTGGAAGCTCCCACCTGTGTCTCCACCAATATCGACTTACTGTTCTCCATGTGGTCTCCACTTAACCCATGTGGGAGAGACCTTGTTATTGCTTAGCATCACTGCAAGTCCCGGTTCCTCACCTGGTCTTGTCTGACATCACTCCAGTGGGGCACTTCATTATAGCCTGATGTGCCTAGATGTTTAAGCTTCCTACCTGGTTTTCCTAGCAGGGGTGAGACACTTTTTTTCTGTGGTGTTTCTGGAATAGAGTGGTTATTGTTTAAAATTTTTCTGTGTTGCTAAGCTGCCCCCGTCCTGGCTCTGACTAGTGTAATGGGTTGAACAGTGGCCCTCCAAGAAGTATGTTCATGTCCTAATTCCCAGAGCCTGTATTATCTTATATGGCAAAATATGTGATTAAAGATTTTGAGGAGTTATCCTAAAGTATAAGGATTGGCCCTAAATCCAACAATAAGTGTCCTTACAGAGACAGGAGAGATCTGACAAATAGGAGAGGAGGCAATATGACCACATATACAGAAACTGGACAGATGTAGCCATAAGCCAAGGATCACCTGGAGCCCCCAGAAGCTGGAAGAGGAAAGGAACATATCTCCCCCAGGAACTCTGGAGGAAATGCAATCATGCCAGCAACTTGATTTCTGATTTCTGGCCTCTAGAACTATGAGAGAATACATTTGTGTTGTTTTAAGCCACCTGGTTTGTGGTAATTTGTTCCAGTTTGGCACTGAGAAGTGAAATGCTGCTATAAAGAATCCCTAAAAATGTGGAAGTGGCTTTGGAATTAGATAATGGATAGAGGCTAGAGGAGTTCTGAGAGTGTGATAGAATCAGCCTAGGTTGCCTTAAGCAGACTACTGGTATAAAAATGGACATTAGGGGAGCCTGGGTGGCTCAGTCAGTTAAGTGTCCAACTCTGGATTTCAGCTCAGGTCATGATCTCAGGGTTATGAGATCGAGCCCCGTGTTGGGCTCCATGCTCAGCACAGAGTCTGCTTAAGGTTCTCTCCCCCTCCCCCCAACCCCTGCTCATGTGCATGTGCTCTCTTAAAAAAAAAAAAAAAAAAAAAAAAAGGACAGTAAAGACATTGATGAGGGCTCAGAAAGTGAGGAGCATGGTAGATAAAGCTTCTATCATCTCAGAGAATACATATATCATCATCAACAGAATGCTGGTAGAAATATGAATGTTACTTGGCTGAGCTGTATTCTGCCATTATGTGGAAAGCAAAACTTGTAGGCAATGAACCTGGATGTTTAGCTGCTCAGATTTCCAAGCAAAGTGTTGAAGGTGCAGCCTGATTTCTCCTTGCTGCTCACAGTAAAATGCAAAAGGAAGGACATGAAGGACTGTAAAACAAAAACAAAAACAAAAAACCAGCACTTGATGATTTTCAAGGTTTTCAGCCCATTCAGATTGCAAAAGATGCTAAAATTAAGAAATTCACTATTGGAAAGGCATCCTCTGCAGAGTAGGACAAGGGTGCAGCTGGACTAAGTGTGTGACTCATAGACTCACTCAAGCATCTCAGCAGAAGCCAGGAATTGAGATGGGGTTGCCTAAGAAAGATCTGGGCTTTTTGTCTAATGGTATGTAGACTCTCCGAACATACACAGGAGACCTGCAACATTTTTGAGAATATCACAAAAACCAGCTTGGACTGAAAGGGGCAGAGAGAGGATGAAAAGAGATGTCTGTTGGACTTCCAATTCTTCAGGCTGAGAATGGTTGGTAAGAGTCACTCACTTACATATGCGCGCCTTCAAGGGAAAGTGGAATGATTCTGAGGGCATACATTTGGATACAAAGACAGAGGCTGGAGGAGGACGCACAGAAACAGAGGCCGATGAGTCACTGTGGGCACAAACTCGAGGCCTATGGAGCTGGCGTGGGCCCAGCGGGCAGAGCCTCAAGTGACACAGAATGATTCTCAAGACTTGATACCTAATGGAATTTGCCTAGCTGGATTTCAAGCTTGCTTAGGTCTGGTGACTCCTTTATTCCTTTCAATCTCCTCCTTTTGGAACAGGAATATCTATTATATGCATATCTCACCATTGTATCTTGGAAGCAGGTAACTTGTTTTCTAGTTTCACAGGTCTACAGATGGAAGACTTTCGACCCAGATGGTTCATGCCAAATCTCCCCGAATGTGATGAGGATGATGAAATTCAAGACTTCTGAGCTGACGACATTTAGACTTTGGTCGTGGAGCTGGTTCTGTAATGGGTTGAGACTTCTGGGGATGTTGGGATGGGGTGAATGTATTTTACGTGTGGGATGAGCATAAATTTTGAGGGGCTAGATAGTAGACTGGAGTGGGTTAAATGGTGGCCCCCGCTGGAAGAAATGTCCACATCTTAAATTGCAGAATCTGTGAATATTGCCTTACATGGCAAAACGTGATTAAATGAAGGGTCCTGAGACGAAGAGCTTATCCTGGATTATCCAGATCAGCCCTAAATTCAGTCCCAACGGTTCTAATAATAGGCACACAGGGGAGATTTGACAGGCAGAAGACGAAATGGCAATATGACCATGGAAGCAGAGATGCAGCCACAAGGGATCACCTGGACTCCCCAGAAGCTAGAAGGAGCAAGGAAAAGAATCTCCCCTACAGTCTTCGGAGAAAGCGCTGTCCTGTCAGCACCCCGATTCCAGACTTCTGGCCTCCAGAATTGTGAGAGACCAATTTCTGCTGTGTTAGGCCATGCAGTGGGTGGTGATTCGTTACAGCAGCCCTGGGAGTCTAATACCACTAGAGGGAGCAGGCTCTTTAGTTGTGCCTGTTGGCTTCTCCAGCGCCCAGCTGGGGACAGATGAAGCAAAAGGAAAACCCAAGGAACTCACCACCATGTCACTGCTCAGGTCCAAGGTCTCCAGCTGCTCTTTGGCCTTCTACCTTTCAGCAACTTCTTATATTTGCTTATAAAAAATGCTGAAGGACTTTAGTTATATTTAAAGGGAGGATTGGGGAAAGTACATCTGCTTCTGTTCTCGGAAGCAGAAGTCCTACCTCGAGTTTTCACTTTTTAAAAAATCAATTAGCATATCCCAGTTACATTAGTCTTTTTAAATCATTGCTTTGGTGATGTCATTTTCTTTTCAAAATTCTTCAGTGACTCCCGAGTGCCTATAAAATAAGCCCATAACCCTTAGCCCAACATTTATTCCCTCCCCAATCTGGCCCCATCCCAGCCTGTCTTTGTGGTATGATTTCCCACTATGCTCCTCATCAGTATTTCCAAAATCATGCTGTATCCAACTCCAGCTCTTTGGGATGTTAATAAATGTTACACTCACATGGTGGGGGGAAAGGCTCTATTGTCCGTGTTCGGTAAACAGATTTACACAGTTAAGGCAGTTTATCATCACAGGACTCTCAGAAACTTTAATAGGCCAGTGTACAATGTGAATCTCCAAGAGACAATTAAAGCATGAAGCATTTCCTAAACTTACTTGACCATGAAACCTGTTGTACTGTTTCCATGGAAGCCAGTTTGTGAAACTCTTCTATTCCAACTTCCTTCTCTGACCAAACTCGCCTATTTGTGCTCATCTGAACTCGTCTTACTTTCCTGCTTTAATATACAGAAGTTTGGTGAAATGTCAAAGAAGCAGTGCTAGAGCTACATGGCACCATTTGATCCATGTGCTATTCAATTTCATGACATCTTCCATTAAGTTGGTTTTCGAGTTCCTAAGTCCTAACCATAAATATTGTAAAAATAGATTGTGGAACCCAGTACAAATGTTTGAGTTACGTTACAAAATATAGAAACTATTTTTTAAATAAATCAATTTAATAATACTGCTAGATGATATGAGAAGCAGGGGCCCCCCCGTCCCGCCACCGGCCCCACACAGCTGTGTCTGAGCAAGTTCAGGTGTGGGCACGGCGGCCGGCAGACGTGGGGCTGACAGGTATGCTTTTCTTCTTTCCTTCTTCCCCACGATGACTCGCTCCCAGGTGGTCTCTGGGACCCGAAGGAAGGAAGCGGCTCGTCTGCACTAGCTCTCGCGAGTCACTCTGTGGCTGAAAGGGCTGTGGCGGGGAGAGCTAGTGTTCACCTACAACCTTGCCGAGGGGGCACAACCACCAAAGTCGTCGGTAAAAGGGAAATTTTAGCAGCAGTGAAATGAAAAGAGGAAGAGAAAGGATGGGGCCAGGCAAGTCTATGATTTAAAAGTCTGTTTGGTTCCAAATCCAGATGAAACACTAGCTGTGAGGACAGGTGGATCAGGGCCTCTGGAGATCAGGAAGGTCGGGAGAGGACAGGCTGACATCGAGTGTCCTTCACACTGGGTCCTGAAAGAGTCCCGTCAGACATTTGTCCAGTGGTCTGTGGGGCAAGTACCTTGAGCACTTTTTGAGAGCAGAGGAAGCAGCTCGTGCCTGGCATCAGTGTTCGCTGAGCCTCTGTGATGGAGGACTTCCAGTGTGCAGACAAGTTGCTGGTAGTGCCCACAGAGGGCCACACGCCTGGCCCGTGGCCAATGTCTCAACTCGTGGGGAAGTGACAAGATCTTTGGGTGCCGAAGACTTCCGGGACGTCATTAGAGCAGGGGCCACCGTGGGAGGACCTCAGGCCAGGCAGCCCCCTCAGGTCAAGGCCACCCACACAGTCAAGAGGCCTGTTCCAGGCTATTCTGCTCCTCTTCTTCCGTCTGTAACCAGCTCCAGTCTAGAGACTGAAAGTCAACAGGCACGTTAAAAATACATTGGCCACCAATACACCTCAGGTTGTTTGTCTTCCTCAGGAGGCGACCAGTACAGTTCAGAAGGAAATTTAAATCCTCTCATTCATAGCAGTCTTGTTATTTTAGGCCACTCTTGGGCTAAAGCTACATTTTCAAAACCGTACACGAACTTTCCTTTGGCCTAGCATGAAGTCCCTCAGATGCTGTGACTATGGAAACTAGATGGGAAGTTTTAGTATGACCTGGGGCTCACAGCACTTGTTTATGCTCGCTGTGGGTAGGTGGTACCAAGAGCTAACCTCAGCTACCCATTTCCAACCCTACCAGATGAAATGGCCTGATAAGACTTCCTTTTCCTCTGGCAGAAGTGCAACTCAGCAGTGAAATGCTCCACATACACCCTTGTCAGGAGGAGGACGAACAGCGACGAAGAACAGAGAAAGCCCCAAACCAGAGCGGACACTCGAATAAATAAGAAGTGATTACAATTAGTAGTGGTATCCCGTCTGATTCCTCTGACAACTGAGAAGTTAGGGGGAGATTGGCAGGTCACTGTCTTGGCAGGAAAGGGCCTTTTAAAATCTGAGGAATGACTTAGGGTCCTCTCAGCAAGGTAAGCTTTGCCTTAAAATGTACCTGTGTCTTGACTCACTTTTCGTCAGCTTAGCTTCCCTTCAACGAGTACTACCTACTGCTATGAATAATAATAATATGTACTAGAAAAGCATAAGCATATACTGAGACAGAGGACATGCTGGATTGCCTTTCTGTTTTCTTTTTCTGGTTTGCCGTGGAAAGGATGGACATGGTATAGCTGGGATTCACACAGCCCATTACCCTCAAACTCTGGTCCTGTTCTTTGATGGTGTCTTGCATTGCATTTTCTAGCTGGGTGCAGAGAGTATGTGCTTCAGCCACCAGTTCTTCACTAAAGGAAAGGATCACAGTGTTAGAAAATGCTCCGTGTGATTTTTCAGAGATAATATGCTACAGAGCCTTTGACAAGATTTTAAAAATTAAATTACAATTACTTTGATGCTGAGTGTCTTAAAGCACCATGTCCTGACTAGTAATCTCATTCATCTCGTTAAGCACTTTTCAGAAGCCCATACCCAGCCATAAATAAGCATTACCATTTCACACTGTGAAAAAGATCTTTTTCTTTTTTTTTCACTTAAGTTCTTACTTTATTCAGATCTCATTAGTTTTTACCTAATGTCTTTTTTTTATGTTATATTAATCACCATACGTTACATCATTAGTTTTTGATGTAGTGTTCCATGATTCATTGTTTGCATATAACACCCAGTGCTCCATGCAGAACATGCCCTCTTTAATACCCATCACCAGGCTAACCCATCCCCCCACCCCCTCCCCTCTAGAACCTCCAGTTTGTTTCTCAGAGTCCATAGTCTCTCATGGTTCGTCTCCCCCTCCGACCTCTCTTTTTAATAGAAAAGTTAGAAGTAAATGAGCGCTTTCTGACTTAACTAGATAGCTGAATTTAATTCTCTCCAAATTGCCAAAATCTGAAGATATCTCACAAATCACCTGTTTCCCAATTTTTGAAATAGAAAAAAAAATTATATAGACCAAGTAATTTCACCATGTCCACAGATCTTGAGATCTGTGAAAAAGCAAGTTCTAGGAGCTGATTTGATTTAATCCACTCTCTCTTTTCTAGGATAAGAAATGCACATGTCCTTTCAAGAACCGCTGTGGGGAGAGAGGGGAGAGTACAACAAGCCGCTGTCCTAGTCCAACCTCAGCCTCATGACATGGACAGACAACCTCTCCCGGGACAACTTTTCTAAAGCTTCCAGGATATCACTGGAGGGACTATGCCCAATCCAGGAAGACAGTGCCCTGGAACTCTGCTCACCTTGCAAAACATGATGCTCTAATGGAAGGAACACAGACCACATGTTTGCTCAGCCCCTTCCGCGTGGCTACTAACTAGTGTGAAGGCTCAGTGCCAGCTCCAGAGGGCAACGGAAGAGGCACAGGACCCGGTTACCGTCCTCAAGCTCACCGCAGGTTGGGCAGAGTTAAGAATCTAAGGCCACGTATGATTAAGTTCCACAACAGCAGAGGCTATGAACTCCCCAAGCACAGGAACAGGATTTTTAAAACAGCTTTACTGAGATATAATTTACAGACCCTAAAGTTCACCCATTTAAACTGTATAATTAGATAGTTTTAGTATACTTACAGAATTACACAATTTTTACAATCTAGTTTTAAAACATTTTCATCATCTAAAAAGAAACCTTGTTTGTACCCATTATTAGCCCTTTCCCATCCCCCCTCCACCTGCCCTAGGCAATCAATTTTTTTTTTTAAAGCTTTTATTTGTTTGACAGAGAGAGAGACAGTGAGAGGGGGAACATAAGCAGGGGGAGTGGGAGAGGGAGAAGCAGGCTTCCTGCTGAGCAGGGAGCCCGATCCCAGGACCCTGGGATCATGACCTGAGCCGAAGGCAGACGCTTAACGACTGAGCCACCCAGGCGCCCCTCATTAATCTATTTTCTATGTCTGAAGACTGGGTCACGGGAATGATTTCAACCATCACCAGTGCCTAAGGCCCAACACACAGAAGGTGCTGAAGAAACTTCGTGGGGCTGAACTAGAAACAACTCCCCCCTCCCGCCCCCAGTGGTCTAAGAAGAGAGAGCTGTGTGTGTGTGAGTGGTCAGGGCACTGGAGGAGGGGGAAACAGAGGTGTCCTGCAGGTGGGAGGACCACCCAGGGCAGGACACTGGCCAGAGGTTCTGGAACTTCAGTGTGCATCAGCAAGCAGCCCAGGCTTCTGAAAAGCTACCTGCTGGGCCCAGCCCTGAGCAGCTGATTCAGCATCTGCATCTCTAACAACTGCCCAGATGCTGCTGCTGTTGCTGGTCTGGATCAGACTCTGCGAACCACTGGGCGAGGCCAGGAGTTTGTACGGGAGGGAATAGGGGATCAGCCTGGAGAGATCAGCCTCAGAGAGTGGCTCCGAGGTGGCCTCAAATGTCCGAAAAGGCTCAGCGTGGATCCTCTAGGGGAGTGGGAAGCCACTGCTAGTTACTGGCCAAGAAAATAACTTGATCCACTCGTAGTCTGTGAAGACTCGTTTGACCAGAAAGGGCTTGGAGGCGGTACTAGACAGGAAGCAGGGAGGTGAAATGCCTTACAGAAAAGGCGGAGACGCTCTGCTCCCCACCTCGGTGGCAGTGGCCCAGGCGACAGGAGGGGAAAGCTAGGGAGGAGTGGGGGGTGAGGACAGGCAGGAGGAGGAAAACCGCAGCTTGGTAACTCAGAGTGTGGGGGGTGAGAGGGATGAGGCAAGATGACCGAGGCGTGGCCAACAGGGCATGCCCTGTGGGGAATCTGGTTTTCAACAACAGGTGATGGCTGACGGGACTAGCACTTCCGATGTCCTCATCAAGCAATTCGTAATCCAACCCTCAGACCACAAAAGTACTTAGCTAGCGAGTTACAAGGGACTTGGAGAGTAAAATACCACATCTGCAGAGCATATGAACCAACACAAAGAAAAACATGCACGAAATCACTAGACAGATGAAATGATCTCTCAATGATAAACATGCATTTCCATTCCCATGACCTCCCAATGCGCCCATGGCTGTCACGCCTGGCACTGAACAGTGACCCACCTTTTCTTGACGGCTTCGGGTAAGCTGTTGGGGGCAGCAGAAGGCTGAGACAACAGCTGACCCGAGTGACTGAGGCGAGAAGCATTCATGCTGTCTGGGCTTCCGCTGACAGGACCACGAACTTTGCTCTAAAGGACAAAACCAAAAGAAAGTCAATAGAATTTGGGAGAAAGGGACAATCCCAATTTTGTATTCACACCATGGGATTTTCTCATGAAACAACTGGTCACAAGACCAGGACATTGGCTATTCCTACAAATTTTTAGTCAACATCCCGACTCATGACCACAGTTTGCATTTTGGCTTGGAAAATCTTTGTGTCTATAGGTGTACTTTTTTTTTTTAAGATTTTATTTATTTGACAGACGGAGAGAGAGAGAGAAACGGCACAAGCAGGGGGAGAGCAGCAGGCAAAGGGAGAGGGAGAAGCAGGCTCCCCGCTGAGCAGGGAGCCAGAAGTGGGGCTCGATCCCAGGACCCCAAGCCGAAGGCAGATGGTATAGGTGTACCTTTTGATAAAAGATTCTAAATTAGGGAGATCTGAGTACCTGTATTCATAGGCTTTATTCACTAGTTTGCTTAACAAACTCTAACAAGGAAATTAAGACAGAGATGGTTTCACTTTTCCAAGCAGAAGACTTGAGACACACAAAAAGCTTGTAAGTGGCCTTCTGTGAACCACATCATCTGTGGGACGGCCGAGAAGAAAACCAAGATGTTCTGACCGCCCCCAGCGGCCCGCTGGCTGCCGCAGCCACTCCACCTCAGTCAAGAGGTTAAACCAGTGGCTCGGGCTCCAGGTGCCTGCCGCCTGCAGACATGACCCACTGTCAACCTTCTCGGCACCTCATGCCCCTCCCCTTTCCACGGCCCCAGCCAAGCGCTCTTCTGTTGGCCTCGCTATCTTCTCGCGGACCCGGCTCCTGTGCTTGCCACAGCCCATGTGACTTCAATCCCACTCAGCCTCGCAAGCTGGGGGACCCACCCTGGTTCCACATCCCTCCTTCCAGCTGAACATCAAGGTCCAGCTTTAACCAGTCAGGCTCCCCCCCCACTTTTGCCCTACTGCTCGTCACCCATGGAGAGACCCAGCCATCCTCCTTCTCCCCTCTGCCTGGGCCTGCGAGTGTGGCAGGAGGGCAGCCCTCCCACTGTCCTGTCCTGTGCAGCCAGGTCTCTGCGACTCCAGCCCCTCTCGGGGGCAAGGTCTGTCCAAGCCTCAAATCCCTTCTCCAGCTGCCATGAGGGATTTCTCCAAAACCCAGATGTGATCAAACCATTCCCATGCTTAACTTCCTGCAACATGGAAGATAAAAACAAATTCTGTGGTGTTTTCTGTGCCTTCAAAACAAAGTGTGGCCTGTGTAAGCATGGCCCTCACCTGCCTCCCCAGTTCATCCCACAGGACACCCTTTCCCCCACACCCCAACACTCTGCGTGTAGCACCCAGAACACACCCACTCTTTCCGGCCAAAGTCCTGGGCCTCTGACAGAGCAAAGTCTTCACTCCTGAAGGTCATCTCCACCTATCCACCTAACTCCTACTCATTCTTCAGCTGAAGCAACACCTCCTTGTGAACGTTCCCTGTGCTTCCCTCCCCTCCAAGACTGAAGCAGGCGTAGCTCTTTGCATTCATGCTACAGCTCAGCTTCTAGCACTAAAGCTGCTGATTAACACTTCCTACCCCCAAATTCAAATTCACTTCCCTGCCCCTCACCAGATTATGAGCTCCTGGGTTGGGCACCATGCTTCTTTCCTCCTTTAGCTCCAGTTTTCATCACATTCCTAGGCTCCTGGGCACATGGTCAGTGCTCAATAAATGTCACATGAATGCAGATGGTGGATCAGGCCATCCCTGGGAATACCTCAACTTCCCTCTCCTTCCTCAATCTTCTCTCCTTGTCATCTCTTTTTTCTTTTCTTCCTTTCTTACAGGAGGAAATGTCACCCACCCCTTCCCAAGGCCACGCATGCTCATCATCATGCTGATACCCCATTGTTCTCAGGACTTAGAGACTCAACTGTCTCTTGCCTCTTTGATTCTGTGAATCTCCCAGTACACTGTCTCCTTCTGCTTGGCCTACAAATCTGCTCCAGTCCATGATCTTAAAAACAACACCCTTGCATCCTGCTTCCACCTTAGGCAACTATCTTCCCATTCTCCTCTTTGCTCTTTAACACTATCAGTGACTTAATCGCTCTTCATCCCAGGCAAGCTCTCTGCAGCCTGCACAGTGTGGTCTCTTTCCCTTCAGCTCTGGCTTTCATGGCCTTTACCTGGCTCTTCTCCCTCTCTGTCTTAGGCTCTTTTTTGTGTCCTGTTTTCTCTCTGAGCAACATGCAGCAAAATCTCAGCTACAGTAAGATGGCGGTAGGGGGGTGGGGGGGAGCAGGAAGCCTGTGTGGCTCAGCTGGTTAAGCATCTGCCTTCGGCTCAGGTCATGATCTCCAGGTCCTGGGATTGAGTCCTGTGTCGGGCTCCCAGCTCAGCGGGGCGTCTGCTTCTCCCTCTGCCTGCCGCCCCCCGCCCCCCAGCTTGTGCACACACTCTCTCTCTCCCTCTCAAGTGAATAAATAAAATCTACAGTAAGACAGTGGGCAAGAAAGTGTGGGTGACAATACTAAGCAGATCCGGATGAGGATCAACCAGGTCATGCAGACATGCCCTGTAGTGGACTGCATGAAGGTCCCCCCAAAAGACCCACCATGTCCTAACTCCAGGAAACTGGGAATGTGACCTTAGTGGAAAAAGGGTCTTCACAGATGCAGTTAAGGATCCTGAGAGGAGATGAGGATCTCCCCAAGAGGGGACCCAAATCCAATGGCAAGGGTACTTATACGAGACACCCAGGAGACAGACACAGAGAAGAAGGCCTTGTGAAGACACAGGCAGACACTGGAGTGATGCGGCCACAAGCCAAGGAATGCCTGGGGCCACCAGAAGCTGGAAGAAGCAAGGAGGGATTCTCCCCTAGAGCTTGCAGAGGGAGCCCCGCCCCGCCAACACCTTGGTTTCAGACGTCCGGCCTCCAGAACCGTGACGGAGTAACTCTGTGGTGGTACCTCAGTACAGGAGCCACGGGAAACGCATGCAGGCAGAAGTAAGAACACCCGGCGCAGGCCTGACTCCGCCCCTCCCGCCCACGCCCGGTCCCGGAGGAGGGCAATGGGAACGCAGTGGCGGCAGCTGAGTGCTTGGTCCGTGGCTCCGTGGTCTCCCTTGGAGGGTGGTGACAGCAGCACAGAGGTGGAAAGGCCCCGAGGAGCTGGCGGGCTGAGGGCTGAGGGCCTGGCCGCGGGGCTCACTCACACAAGCGATCTTCAGGAGATTCCAGAGCTCCTTCTGCCGCTTCTCCTGAAGCCGCACAACAGTCTTCTCATCTTCGTTCATTAAACTCACCACCTCTTCCACTTTGGGCAACAATTCCAGGGCCTTCTGCTTGCAAACCACAGTTTTACTGTAAAGAGTAAACGGGACAAGCTCCAGTGGCACTGGGGTTGGAAAAAGCAGGAGAACATAATCCCTGGGAATTATGAATCCAACAGCAGCTGCAGATAAATTTTCTCCAGGCTAAGCAAGTCAGAGGGGACTGAGAAAATGACCTCACGTGTGGCCTCGCTGCTTCTCCGAACTCCACCCTCGGGAAGGGAAGTCAGGGCGTATACCTGAGCTGCGTGTAAATCACTCGCACTTTCTTCTCAAAGCCTTGGATGGCCTGGAGGAGCAGCCGGACCATCTCCTGACTGTCGCCATCCGTTCGCTGGTCTGGAGAGAGGGACGGAGACGCACAGCTCCTCAAGGCAGCTGACAGAGAGCGCCTACACCACACAATGACAAAACAAGGCCCCCGCCACACACAGAAAGCCCGACATACCTCTGGGTTTTTCCCGAAGTCTCCTGTAAAGCTCCCTCGCCTGCTCTTCTCTGAAACATATGAAGGAGAAGCTCTGTCAAGATGTGAGGTCAAATAAGCACATCTGAAACACTGGTTAGCTAATTTCTGCCAGTACAATTACTGACTTTTAGAAGCAAGACTGGCATTGTCTTGATTGGGGAAAAGTATTACCCCTGGAGACATCATAGGTGATGCCTACAACAAGGAAATGATGGCCCTCGTCATCAAACCTGAACCATCTCTAAGGTTTAATGAAAGTCTCAAGGAAGCGCGTTTCTCCTGTCCCTCGGAATCTCCTCTCCACGCAGCTTCTGCAATAACAACCCCAGTACCATCACTGGGCCTGAGCCCTTGAAAACTCAAGCCCAGGGGCAACGCAATCTCCTATCCCTTTCTGGCCTCCACACAGTGAAACTGGCTGACATTTTCAGAGGTGACTTTCATTTGAAAACGAAAGAGAATAAAGGGTTAAATAATTTAAGAAAATATAGAATCCGGATCATCAGATTTCTGGTATTTGAGCTGCTGGTCCTGAGAACCCTAGTAAAGGCATTAGAGGACCCAGCTGAGCTCAAGCCAGAGCTCCTGAGTCTGATGCAGCTCGCCTGCTTTCCTCCCACCTGCCCCTGGGAGCTCCACGTGATTCCCTTCAGGTAGGATGGTGTTGCCGGGACACCTTATCACCTCCTAGAGCCAAGGCCAAATTCCTGATAAAGACTCAAATGAACAGTTTCTGGGTTCAAACTCTCAAGACCTGGCAGGCTCCTTCTCTGTTGTACTTTCTGCTCTTCGAACCACGCCTGGATCAGGCCGGGCTGCACAAACAGTGACGTCTGATACTGTGGCGAAGGCTGCTTCCATCACAGCCTGTAAGTTTATGAACTCATGCTCTATCTGAATCATCTGAATTGACCTTCACAACTCTGTGAGGTCAGACAGTTCTGCTCGCCGCTGATCGTCCCTTGCTCATCTCTGGAACTCCCCTGGAACATGCCAAGATGCTTCACCAGGGGGTCATGCTCTACAGAATGGTCTCAGAGAGCTGCCATAATAAACGCACTCGAACCCTTGGATGATCACAACACCTGTGCAGAAGCTTGTCTGGGGCGTCTGCGGGTTGGCCTGCTGCCCGGCTGCTACTCACAGGTCGTCCAGCGTGCCCCCCTGCTTCCGCCCCATTGGGCTCCTCTGCAGGTCCACTATGTCAGTCTGCAGCGCCATCATCCGCTCCACCAGGTGCTTCACTTCATTCTCCTAATGAAAAAGCTGTGCTAATGTCAACTGACGTAATAAGAGCCTTCTGAGGCGCAAGATTTGGGGGGAACACCCTCCAAATGCACTGAAGACTCTCGAAAGACTGGCTAGAAGGGATACAGACTTTGGAGTCAGATGGCCTGGGTCTGGAGCCCAGGTCTATCACTTTCTAGCTGTGTGACCCATGGGCAAATCACCTAACCCCTGAGCTGTAGTTTCCTGACTTTTAAGCAAGACTGGCATTGTCTTGATTGGGGAATGTTTCATGAAACCATGAAACAGGCTTCTAAAGGGGCCACTTTAGGGGTTAGATAAGATACAGCATGTAAAGTACCCGGCAGGGTGCCTGGCATAGAGAAGATGCCCAACATGCATCCCTTTCTCTTCCCTTACTTTGTCCATCCCACGTGGGAGGCCCAGACTCCTCTGTTTCACAGCTTTTGTGTGTGAGGGCAAGGTGGGACTGTTTCTGTGGCTAGGGGAGGCATTATCTACGTAATACCCACCTTTAAGTCAGTATTGATTCATAGAAACTGATGTTAAGACACAGAGGTGAAGGTCCCTACCCAAGTTCACAGCAGAAAATGGCGAAAAGTCCAGAAAAGGCCTTGGAGGCTTCAGTCTTCAATTTGTGTGGGGTTTACTAAAGCCATACTTCCCTTACCTCACAATTCACGCTTTTCAGTGGTATTTGATTTATGCTATCCTACTACTTTATGCTCAGACTTTTTCTTTTCTGTGGATTTAGAGTCTCAGCAAAACCAGGCAAAACCCCTGGCAGGATGGAGTGTCGATCATTCATCCGAGGCCCTTTCTAAGAGGAAGAGGTCTGGGCTGCCTGCAAGGATGCTTCACATTTTGCTCCTTACTCAAGTCTGCACCAGGTCTGGGGGTGCTCCTCCATCTGCCATTGTGAGGCCCCCTTTACTGGCTACCGCCCTGGCCTCTTCCTAGCAAGGCCTAGTTAAGGTCAGACAGCATGACAAGGACAACCTGATTTCAGACATACAAATCGATCCAGTGTTTGAGGAGAGAGTGAGAAACGGTAGTAAGAAGCCTCACCCCCCTTCCCTCCGCCCCCCCCGCCCCCCCCCCCCGCCCCGGTAAGAACAGGGGTCTAAAATGAGTCTCCTGGGACACCTGGGTGGCTCAGCTGGTTAAGTGTCTGACTTCAGCTCAGGTCATGATCCCAGGGCCCTGGGATCGAGTCCCACATCGGGCTTCCTGCTCAGCAGGGAGCCTGCTTCTCCCCCTGCTTGTGCTCTCTCTCTCTCTCTCAGACAAATAAATAAATAAAATCTTTAAAAAAATAAAATAAAATGAGTCTCCTACCCGCCCACAGAGCTCCACAGCCTGTTCCATTTCCCTCCAGGCCAGCAGCAGCTTATCTGATGCTGGAAAAAAAAAATGTAGGGGAAAAAAAGAAAAACAAAATGAAAACACCACAAAACCAAAATAGAAACAAACAACTCAATTATAAGAGGCAAAAGAAACCTCAGGAAGAGGGGGGAAAAAAAAAGACAAGAATGGTCTCTCCACACGGATCGCAGAGAGTACACTCACTGATCCCAAACTCAGTTTGCTCACTGTACTTCTCCAGGTCAATCTGGATGCTGGTTTTAAAGAAGTCCAATTTGGCTTTGAGCTGCTGAGACATGGAAGCCATAGAGTTCTTCATCTTGGAGAGGCAGCTATTATTCCGAAGCAGATTCATCCTGCAGGGACCACAAGAAACAGAACCTTCGGGCATCCCTGGGATCCAAATACCATTTCCTATATAATACCAAAACCACCTCAAAGGCCAAGGCAGGTCCCTATTATAATTATTATTGTTGTAACAAAAGCAGCCACCTCTAATCATAAAGACAATTTCCTAGCCCTCGGTGAGCATGAGGTTCTGCACCAAAACTGGAATTAGGCACAGAACCACACCCAAGGGCCAATAACCCGGAGAGGGAGTCAGGCAGTCCCCGGCATGACAGTCAGGGGAGTTTTGCTGACCCAAATTGCCATAAGCTTTTCCACAGTCCAAATTCTGCCCCTAGTTCAGCCAGCCCGGCCCTCAGTTTATACTCCTGCTCCATGTGCTGACCTCACTCACCTCATAAAGTCAATCCTGCCCAGCCAACCACTTCCTGCCTGTCCAAACCAGTGTCTCCCTCTTGTCTCTCCTACCAGTGGCTTTCTGGGCCCCTCCCTGTGGCAAAAGCCACCAAGCAATTTAAAATAAGTGAAGTCCCAGACCGCCTGGTACAGTACATGGCAGCTCGCTGTCCCTGCTGCAGCCGGTTACAGTCCTCCCTCAGGGTTTGGATGCTGTGCCAGACCTGGCCCCACACCTTCCTCAGCTGGAAGAAAGACAGGTTCCTCTTGGGCTCTTGAACTGCAACAGAGACATATGCCACCGTCAGAAAATAACTGCCCTCACATTAACCATGTCCTACCTTGGTTAATGTGTACTCTCACATTTTTTAGTTATAGAACTGGTACTCAGTGAAGCGTCTGCCTTCAGCTCAGGTCATGATAACAGGGTCCTGGGATCGAGCCCTGCAATGGGCTCCCTGCTCAGTGGGGAGCCTGCTTCTCCCTCTCATTCTCCCTCTGTGCTCTCTTTCTCAAATAAATAAATAAAATCTTAAAAGAAGAAAAAAAGAACTACTATGCTATTACATAAGTTATTTGGGTGATAAGCCTGGTTACTGTCACATACATTTGTTTTTGCACTCCATTAATAGCACAAGCATGTACCAGTCAATAAATACCTATCGATTTGAAGAAACAGTCTGTGAACCATGTATAGACAATCACATGTATACAGGCTCACATGCTTTCAATAGAAACCTTTATGTTTATAACATTTAAAGTCACATGAACTTTTCCAAAAATTCAGCTTCAACCGGTAGTATTAGCATATGTTTAAACAAGCAGTAAGTCTGGAACTAAGACTTTGGACTCTTGATCTATTCTAAATGTGTGTGTGGGGGGGTAGTAATGCGGGAATGCATTAATATGTCCATCTAACACTCATACAATGGAATACTACACAAGCATTAGAA
This sequence comes from Mirounga angustirostris, assembly GCF_029215605.1. NCBI lineage: Eukaryota > Metazoa > Chordata > Mammalia > Carnivora > Phocidae > Mirounga > Mirounga angustirostris. The sequence continues at coordinate 163,744,805 of NW_026991710.1, forward strand.
ATTAGGGAGCTCATGGGGCGCATGGGTGGCTCAGTTGTTAAGTGTCTGCCTTCGGCTCAGGTCATGGTCCCAGGGTCCTGGGATCGAGCCCCGCATCAGGCTCCCTGCTCTGCAGGAAGCCTGCTTCTCCCTCTCCCACTCCCCCTGCTTGTGTTCCCTCTCTGGCTGTGTCTCTATCTGTCAAATAAATAAATAAAATCTTTAAAACAAAAAAAAAGAAATTAGGGAGCTCAGGGCACCTGGTGGCTCCACTGGCTGAGCAGCCGACTGGATTTTGACTCAGGTCATGATCTTAGGGTCCTGCGATCTAGCCCTGCTTCAGGTTCCAAGCTCAGTGGGGAGTCTGCTTGGGGATTCTCTCTCTCCCTCTCTCTCTGCCCCTCCCCCTGCTCCCACACACTCTCTCTCTCGAATGAATAAATCTTTAGAAAAAAGTTTTATTAAAAAAAAAAAAAGAAATTAGGCAGCTCTATATGCACCAACAGGGGAAAAAATCTCTAAAATATATTATTAAGTGAAAAAGACAGGTGCAGAACAGTACATGTTGTATGCTACCATTTGTTGGGGGAGATATATATATATATAAACTTTATATATGAGGAGAATACTCCCAGAAGATATATATACCCAAGAATCTGACAGGAGCAGTTTCCCTGGAAGAGACTGGGAAATTGGGAAGAGAGGATGGCTTATTTTTCACTGTTTATTCTTTTTGTACCTTTTGCTTTTTTTGTATCATATACATGTATTAATTATTAAAATATAAATAAAACTTCAAAAATAAATAAAATGGCCATCTGATTTGATCAAGTTCAGAGACTTGCAGGCAGTATTCTCTGTTCTGTGTTTAAAGTTCTACCTATGACACTGAAATTGAAGACTCCCTTTCCTCTTTTCTGGCTGGGCTACACAGAGGCCCCAAGTAAAGAAGGCTGCCCTGGGGACCAGGTAAGCTCATTTCCTTGGTGTGGACCCCCTCCCCTGGTCCATGTCTCTCCCTCCTCCTACCCCGTCCCAAGCATTACAAAAGATTATTTTTTTAAGAAAACAATGCTGTTCTTACGGATACAGCTGACACTTTCAGGTTGGGGCCGGGGGGAGATCTGAGTCTCATAGGCAATTTTACTGTTGTCAAACAGAAAGACGAGATCCATGTCCAGCGTGCGGCCCTCAATCAGCTGCAAAGGAATAAGAACAAGATGAGATCTTGTGGCTCCCAACCCTGCTTTTTCCAATTCATAACACAGGGATTTCAGAGCTTTTCCCACTGTTCACCAATGGCATCATCTTCAGCCAGCAAGTACTGAGTGCCCATGCAGGCTTTCTTCATGACTCCAGCCTAGATTTCCCTTTCCTGTTCCTTTTACACTTATTATCCAAATGTATGCCTTATTTACAACTTACTACTTTCTATCTATTCTCTGTTGTCTTTACTGTGCAATGTAGACATTCGCCATCTCCCTTCCTATCCAATGCTTGTTTCTCCTAAGTTGGCTTTATCAGTTCCTTGGGGCAGGGGCCGTGGCGTGCATAGCTGTGGCTGTCTGCACAGTTTTGTACCCGAGAGGTACACCGGACAAAGCTTTGGTTGACTCGGAGGAATGAAGCATTGCTTGGCAACAAAAGCAATGGAAAGGCACTCTGAGCGGTCTGGAAGTAACGAGTCAAGCGTGGAGGGACTCGTGTCTCCTGTGGGGCCATGCAGGGGATCTGACGTTCGAACTGAAAACACAGGCAGGTGTCTGCACTGTGTGACAAAGTAGAGCTGAAATCTGAACAGCTGGGAGGCGAAGTCCGAGGAACACAGGGCCTTCGGTGGGGAGCAGGGGCTCACCTTGCCATCTGAAATACACTGAGTGGCAGGCTTGTCAGGGATCAGCGCCAGCCCAGCTTCCTGCAGCAGCTCCTGGTCCTTCTCAGGGATTCCTGTGTCTTGCTGGATTCTGGCCTGCAAGCTCTGCAGACTCTCGTCCTCTGTCACTGGATAGGTGTGAATGATGCCTGTGACCATGTTCAAGATATGAACCAGCTGCAACACAACCCAGATGTTACTGGAAAAAACCCATCTTTAGAGAGAGGCCCGTCTATTTGCCTGGATCGTCTGCTGCTCCCAACATTCCCCAGCCACACAAAGAGAGCGGCTAGGCTAGCGGGAGGGAAGGGAGCCCCAGTGCCAAGGTTCATACATTCTGGTCTTTAATACTCCTGTTTGTCCACAGCTACTACCTCACAACCAACGTCAGTTGGCCCAGGCGCAGGCACTCTCACGGGGCCTCCCTTCCCACTGCTCAGATGGCCCACGACCTGCTTCTTAAGGCGCTCTTCTTTCTCCCAAGCCCTGCCACAGCCCATCGGGGACCTGACCTGCTGCCTCGAGGCTGACCCGGCTCCGCACTCACCTTCAGGTTTAAGATGTCATCCAGGGCCTTGAAGCAGCCGTTGGGCCCGTATACAGGATCGGTGCCCCTTTGTCGTGGGTGCCACATCAGCATCAGCTGCAGCCACTTCTCCAGTCGCTGTGCCAGGATGCTGAGGAGAACAAGAGCATGGTGTGGAAGGAGACAGCTCCAACACCGTTCTCAGGCAGCCTCCCACGCAACCTCACGTACATTCACCGCTACACACATCCGTGGCAGCCAGTATGTGATTACTGAAAATGAGTTAATCTGAGGGAAAGTGAACGTTTCCAGCCAAACTAATGATTCGGGTGCTTATCCCTTCGCCTGGTCTGCTATGACACCCCGAAAGCCAAGATTTCTTAACAGATGAGTCAACAGACTGATCTCCACCTGGCTGCATGAGAATGATCTGTGAAGCTCTTTGAATGCTGCAGGCATGTCCTACCTCCTGGTGAGCCCCACACACAAGCTAGATGCCATCCTGCCAGATTTGTTAATCCACGCCCCCCCCACCAAAAAAAAAACCACTCGTGGCCCCACAACAAAGTTTACACTCCTTCCTGGCCACAGGTCCTCCTTATGCAGGTGCTCTCAGCCTCCACAGAGGCCAACACCCTACTCACTGCCCCCTGGAATATGCCTTTGCTCCCCTCACTCCTTCCCCCTCAAACTTCCTTCCTCTTCATCTATCCATGTCCTGCACATCGTTCCAGATCCTTCCAGAAAGTTTCAGCTCATCCAAAGTCATTCCACACAGCTCTAGTCCACACGATACCTCTCTCCCCATTCTCTAAATACTCATGGTAATTATTATCCGTGCTACTCAGTTGTGTGACTGCCTTGCCACTTTCTTTTGTACTACTACCCAATGCTGATATTACTATTTAAGTGTTCACATTTGGGCTCTAAGACTAGAATATAATGCTGTTCAAACTACAAAGATCTATTTGTTGACTAAGACACAGTATGAGTCTACACAGGAGTGCAAAGAGAAGTAAAATATAATTCCCTACCCTGAAAAGGCTTACAGTTGAGGAGATAAGCCCTATGCAAAACCAAATGTAGTATGAGGTAAAACCAAATGTAATATGAGGTAGAAGCTACTAAGAGTGGTAAGAGGTACAGATCAATTGTTATGTGAATTTAGGAAAGAGATGATTTCTAGATGGGGTGAGGGGTGGGAATCCATTCTAAGTTTAAGATGGAGATGGTTATGTCAAGTCCCTAGTCACGGGATGCTATCCTAATAACCTCTTTAAAAGCTATCCGATGTCATTGCAGACATTTATTTGTAAAAGAGGAAGAGAACTACGTAGAGAAGCGCCACTGGGCCTTACCTGTTCAGATTATTGGGGTAGGGTAAGGAGCTTGAAAACTTCACCGCTCCATTCAAGTCCTCACTGACGACAATGTCCATCTCACTCTTCTGCCGGACTCTGGAATGCCTGCGAACGTGTCATCTCCTTAATTACAGCCTCTAAGTCACTTAATGGGCAAGATGCACTTTACATCTGTAACAGATCACTTTACAACTGTACGGGATACCCCCAGGTCGCGATTTTATCTTTGGGTGACAGTCAGTGCCTCAGGATCCTGCTAGGATGGCTTCTTTCAGAGCCGGAGGCTAGTCTGGACTGCCTGTGGGAGTGGAGGCAGCGACCATCCTGTGCCCAGAGCTCCATAGCCAGGACAGCCGACTCCTGATCTCGCCCTTAGCGTGTCTTCATCATTTCCTCTACTTTTCATTTTATCTCATACAAAATTCATGTTTTGACAGAGGATAAAATTAGAACTTCCAAACCAGGATCATTGCACGCGTATCACATTGATGGGCAATATGAACACATGCATGCACAACTCACATCCCTCTAAATGTAGATGGCTAGATGTTACCTCTAGTGGTGAAGGAACTTTTATATTTCCCAGTTTAGAGAACTCACGGATGCACTGATGCATCTGAAATAGTATTTGAAGGGGAAAAATTTGAAAGATTCTACTTATTTATTTGATAGAGACAACAGCGAGAGAGGGAACACAAGCAGGGGGAGTGGGAGAGGGAGAAGCAGGCTTCCCGCGGAGCAGGGAGCCCGATGCGGGGCTCGATCCCAGGACCCCGGGATCATGACCTGAGCCAAAGGCAGACGCTTAACGACTGAGCCACCCAGGCGTCCTGAAGGAGAAAAATTTTAAACCCGACTGGTTTCAAAGCTTTTTGGTGATGAGGAAAAGAACTTAAGTGTGAACAATGCTTCAAAGATAACCAATTACTGAGAGAGTGAAGTTTTTAAAAAGTTGTCTGAGGCATTACAAGGCACATGAGACAGACACTTCTCACAAACTAGTCCACTGAACAGCTCCTGACTGGGGGTCCAAGAAGACTACCTGAAAGTGTCATCTGGTCTTCCAGCACTGGTGAGGAGAGTTCTAAGAAGCGAATTCTGCAGACAACAGGCTTACTATAAAGATGCTGAGACATTAGAGATGTATTTTCAAATAGCACTTGTTCTTCCAGTTCGAGTGGATTTTTAACTCATCTTGTTAAAAATATTGGAAAAACTCAACATCTGAACTGCAGAAATGCAGTAATTCTTTGGTTAGTTAAAAACACTACTGATATACAGATAAAGTTATTTTTACGATGGCTAGAGTATCCGGTGTGACTATAAATTAATGAGCTAATTCCTCAATACTCCAGAACCTATGTAGCTCAACAAGTATTGCTTGTTTTAAAATAAATCACCAGAGGAGGGCATACTTTGCCATTTCACCAGACTCCTGAAGAGCAGGGACCTGGCTGCAATCATCTTTGCATTTCCAATGTTTGGCTTATACATATTGACTAAACTGGACTGCCATCACAAAAACCACTCTTCTGGAATGGATTTCCAAGGTTACATCTTATAAATAAATAATTCATGGGGCGCCTGGGTGGCTCAGATGGTTAAGCGTCTGCCTTCGGCTCAGGTCATGATCCCAGGGTCCTGGGATTGAGTCCCGCATCGGGCTCCCTGCTAGGCAGGGAGCCTGCTTCTCCCTCTGCCTCTCTCTCTCTCTCTCTGACTCTCATGAATAAATAAATAAAACATTAAAAAAAAAATTAAAAAAAAAAAAGAAAAAAAATAATTCATGATGCAAATACCTGTCCTTTGAAAAAGTTAATGTTTTCATTACTTCCAGAAAGCTATTTAGAAAAATGATAATAGCCAGTGCTGGCAGTGGTGTGGTGAAAGAGGCAGCTTTGTATGTTCCTGTGGAAACATTACTTATATAGCCTTTCTGTTGAGCATTTTAATACACATCAAAAACCTTTAAAATGTGCATAATCTTTGATCAGTTCATTCCACTTCTAGGGATATACAGGGATTTCCATACAAGGACATTATTCTTGGTGCTCTTTTAAGAAGTAAAAATTACAAACCACCCATGCTTCCAGCAACAAGGGATAAGTTAAAAAAAAATTCCAGTGTAGCCACTCAGTTGAATACCGAACAGACATTACAAATAATGGAAAAACATAAAGCCCTTTTCAATAGCAAGACTGAAAAAGAGGTTATATGAGGGTGTTTGTAGTAATTTATTTGTGGGTTTTTTAAAAGTATAACACATATACTGAAGAGCCTAGAGACACAAAAACGTCTGTGGTGGTTGTTTCTGGATTGTGTGAAGGAAATTTTCACGGTGTAGAAATGCTTTGAGAGCACTTGCGGAGCAGTTCACATTATGCTATCACTGATGTAAAAAAGGGGTGAAACACATAAATGAACCAACAGACAAATATAGGCCAATTTGCTTGTACCCATCTGAAACATCCCTGGAAGCACACACAAAACCAGTGGTATCAGGTGCCTGTGGGGAAGGAAGCCAGGTGGCTGGCAGGCTGGTCAGAGACGACTTTCAGTGCATACTCTTTCATTACTTTTGGAAGCTTGAACCATGTGAACTTATTACTGCTCCAAAAGGACAAACACTGGAAATAAAAACAAAATTTGGAGTAACAGTAGCATCATTCAAATTAGCATGTGGCCTCTCAAGGAACACTCCGAATGAAACCTGATTTAGGGAAATGTTAAGTTTTCGTACTATGCATTTTGGTAATGATTAACGTTCACATATACAATGAATACATATTTTTGTAATAAAAAAAGGTAAAGATATAATTTTTTAAAAACTTAATTATATCCTTCGGTTGTTATTAAGAAATCTTTTTTTTGGTAACTTATTTGTGTACATACTGGTTCATATTTTAAGCCACTTTCTTATGCTTTTGAAACAAAAATTTCTATTGAGGTACAGTAAAATATGTCAGTAATACATTTCCATGTAAATACTTCTCATTTGTCAGGTGTACATGTCCTTTTCTTACTAATACACAGCACCCGCAGCGGAAGTGCACGATGTACGCAACGGTCTGTAAACACGGCCATGTTACCACTGCACACACGGCAAACGTTCATACGGTGTTATATTTACAGACGTTAACACTTAACAACTGCTCTCCTTTTCTAGGACTCCGGAGCCTGGACCACCCACATGCTGGGTCCTAAAGGGACATGCTCTATGGGAGACAGATGACAGAGGTCTTAGGCTGGGAGCACCCAGTGAGATGGGAACAGGTGAAAGACATGACAAAGACAGAGGGACACACTCGCCCCTTCAGGGGGTGCTCCTGGCTCCACCCGCAGGCCCCAGCCCCTCACTCACCACTGTACGGGCTGCCAGTTAGGGAGAAAAGGTCGGAACCCCGTGATGCACTCAAAAGCCAAGGTGCCGAAGCTCCAGTAGTCCACGGTCACCGTGTACTTCTGCTGCTCCAGAAGTTCTGGGGCCTGTAGAAGAACATGTGGTGGGGAAGCACCTGAGCTGCTCCTGCTGCTGAGGAGCCTCCACAGGAGGGGGCAACAGGCCCTTCTCATCATGTCCCCCCATTCCCCTGACTCCATCCAGAGGACACTGGCACGTCCACACTCAAGGGGGAGGAGGTGACCACATGTGTAGCTGGGGGTATCTAGAATTTTTCTGTATCTCATGCAGGCCTGATGCTGATACAAGGGCCCCTGGGGGTATTTTTAGGTATACCAGAGCACATCATACACCCTTTTCTTGGGTGCCGTGTCCAGGTGGGAAGATAAGTTACATACAACAAAGGAAAATGATACCAGGCTAGACACACCAAATGCATAACACACACATTAAATGCTGACCACGTCTCCTAAACCGACGTGACTCAGGATGTGTGGTCGTACAATGGGATGGGATATTTATAATCAGGCAGGAAAAAAGCCAGATGCATGACTGCTGACCAAGCAGAGAGAGCTGGAGTGACCGAGCAAAGCTCTGAAGCACAGGTGGGAATGGAACCTGGCACAGAAGGCGGCACCTCACATGAGTGTCTGTGAAGAGACATTCTAGAAAGGACCGTCATAAGCAAAGGCAGGGAGACAGGACCGTGCACGGTCTGGTTAGAAGTGTGACACTTATGGAAAGGCCAGGGAGTGCAAACCATGAGGAAAAATTGGGGGATGGGCAGATCAATCTCTGTATCTGGTTATGGACAGAAGTTTTAGTTCTTGAAGGTGAAGGATTTGACTAAGCATCCTGGTCAGAGCATGGGGTCCCCCTGCTTAACTGCTGCTGAGCCCACGAGGATCTCAGAGGATGCTCAGCAGGACCTACATAATTATGGGATATGGACACAGGGCCCGAATCACAGCCCCCCCATGGGTCACCACTCTGAAACCTCCATTCCATAGAGCAGGTCATAAAGCAATGGAGCCCATTACCCTAGTTGGTGGGATAAGCAGGAAGCAGAAACGCACTCAGAGAGACTTCAAAGAATTTTTCTGTTTTATTTAAGAACTAGATAAAATATTTAAGCTCATTTAGCCCAGTGGCCTTCAACTTCTTCTTGTTTATTAAACTGCCAACCCTTTGATTCAATCAAAATTTTACTGGTTGTTACAATCCACAAGCAATCTATTACCAAGTCTTACTGAGTCTCTTGCTAGGCATTTCTTGACTTACCTGTGCTGCTTTTCACAACAGCCTCCTTACTACTCACCCACTATTTACTTGTTCAGTACAATTCGTTCTCCACACTGCATCAAGAATGATCTTTTCAAAGGGTAAACCCAATTCCTCTCCAAATTAAAACCCTTCAATGTCCTTCTGGCTCTCCATGGACTACATCCTTTGCTTCAATTTCCTCTCCTTTCCCCTACCTCCAGCCCCTTGCATCTATTCGTCCTTCGGTCCCAGACTAGGTGAGGTCCTCCTAATACATATTCTTATAACACCCTGCACTTCCCCTTTGTAGTACTTGTCACAATTTTAATTTCTTAGTTATCTGTGTAAGTGTGGGGTTAATGCCTGCTTTCTCACTAAACTCCAAGCTCCTAAAGACCAGGGAAATGCTTGTCTTCTTTACCAATCCATCGCCAGTTCCCAGCACAGTGCCTGGTAAACATAGACTATACTCAGTCAGTATTTTCTGAATGAATGAGTGACTCAAATAGAACACCAATGAATTCAGACCAAATAATGTAAAGAAGGGGTGGGGGGCTCAGAGCTCAGCTCCTTCTTGGTGGCCCGAGACATGTCATGGAAACTGTGGCTTCTACAAACCAGCATGAATCTAGTTTAAACTCTTTATTTTCAGATAAAATACTAAAGCCCAAGATGTTACGAGATGTGTGCGAGAGCACACACTAGCAAAGCCCTTTTGACATCAGAGAAGATGACCATATCTTTCCATTGGGCCTCCACTGGCAAAAAGTGCTGACTTGAACAGAGTATGTCTCTGTCATACAACAATTCCTATACATCTGGGAAACCTCTCAAGAGCTGGCAAGATTTTGATGCTAGAAGGCAAGGACAGAGAGGAGCCGCACACGTACAGCCATCAGAGAGCAGCTGATAAGCAAACATGTAAACCCCATCGCTTACCAGGTATTGCAGGGTCCCCACAAAGGAAGTACAAAGACTGCCCTGATCCAGTTCCTTGGCATATCCTAGGTCAATAATTTTGTGTATTAACTGAAAAAGAAGGAAAAATCGGAGGATTATGAGAATACACTGTCCTCCTATAAGAACAGATTGCTGACCAGAGCAGAGGATATTCTGAATTTCCCAGGTGGTGTTAGATCCTGAATTCCTAAGAACCATCAAATACACAGGAGACTGCCTTCAACATGGCAGATAGAGGGCAAGAGAAAACATACACGGTAAAAATGCTGAAAAAAGGCACATGTTCTCCTTTGCTCTGCAACTACTCACCAGAGGAAGGTCAAAATGAACGGACTCTGCACCAGCCCTCAAGATTGCTAAACCTGGACTTGATGAGGTGAAAGATCTCCTCAGTGAATACCCATAGTTCTCAAATCTTAGAACCACTGGCAAGAAAGAGTATGAACCGGAACCAAGGTGAGCACTAAGACAGTCATGGGTCAGGCCCAGAATGCTGATGGAAGCTCCACCAGAAGAGACTGAGTGGCCCGCAGGTTGGGTTACTATATTCCACTCGGCTGAGCCCTTGCTTGTCACCCCCAGCTAAACAAACAAGGCTATGAAAGGGTACAGCGCCAAGCCCCATGGGGAGGTAACCGCCACACCCAAGCAGGAGGGGCCCTGAGGAGGGTCCCAAAGAGCTCTGGGGAGACTGCAGGCTGGGCCAGGCTCTACGGGCAGGTGTCAGCTCCAAATGCCTCCTCTGCGTCACATCCAGAACCAGCTCAGAGCTGGTTTCCAGGTTAGCCTCAAAAGCTGTACTCTCGAACACAGAGAAAACAAAAAGTCTATTTCTCAGAGGGGCTGGTCCCAAAGGCTGGGGCGGAGGTGGGAATAGAAACATTATGTTCCTTATCAGATTCCTGCAACTTGGGCAACAATGTGATCCATTCAAATTTGCCTCCATCTGCAAGCAGGAGTTTTTTGCTGAATTCTGTTTCAAATCAAAAAGTGTTCACAGAGAATCAAAGCAAACACAAAGTCAAGGAAACACAAACATAAACAAAGACACAAAGGGTGTTCTTTCTCTGCTAGAGCAGCTCCCCTGAGGCAGTCCCCAGGACTTTCCAGGAAGGTGACTCACTCTTTGCTCTCCTTGCTGCAGGACGATGTTTTCTGGCTTTAGATCCCGATGGATGATTCTGTTTTCGTGAAGGTATCTAAGTGCAGAGGCTGAGAGGGTGGAAAGGGGGTCAATTTTCATTAAACCTACAAAATGTGTTTCACTTCAAAATCGCCTATCCTGTAAAAGATGAATATTGTGTGCCCCTGACACACACTCTCTCAGCGCAGACTCAGAGGGAGGGACAGGGCCTGGGGCAGAAGCTCCTGGGGTGACGTGAAGGGGGACCTGGTTACTCGAGCAGAATTTGGAGACCACAGGAATCTGGCTTTTTCGCACGAAGTCACCAATTAGTCTAGAGCCATGGTTTCCAAACTGCACTGCCAGACCAGCAGCGTCTGAGCTTGTGAGAAACGCAAAATTCTGCGGTACCACCCCAGACCTACTAACTCAGAAATGCAGGGGTGACCCCACAATCTGTGTTTTAACAAGATCTCAGGTGATGCTGATGAAGTCTGAGAAGGGGAAAGTCTCTGGTGTAGAAGCTCAAAAGTCTAAACTCCACAGGGTGGGTAAAGGAGAAGGGCCTTCTGGGCAGAGAGCACTCTGGTCTTCTGATCTAAAGTCCACTGATGTCCGAGCCAGCTTCAAGAAAGAAGTGGAGAGCCCTGAAGAAGAGACTAGGAGCACATTCCACGAATCTGACAGTTCAACACGTGTTTATTATGTGCTCAGTTCTCTGCTGGCTCTGGGAAGGACATAAAAGAAGAGGCATGACGGCCAAGAGCTCAGAATCCAGCTGGGAAGGAAGGAAGGAGCCTGCGCAACCCTGGCTGTGCAGAGATGTGAGCATGTTGTACGGGAGGGCCACGGCACAGAGCACCAGGGCTCCCGCTGCAGCAGGGCTCCCGCTGCAGCAGGGCTCCCGCTGCAGCAGGGCTCCAAGCCCGATGTGATCTGCACCCATGAAAGAGGTTTAATAACTTTAACAGAAGTCCTAGCTCAGTGTACTACAAAAGAAAAAAATGGGGTAAATACTGGAAGGTGATAAAATTATCTTTATTTGATATGACTTTATGATTAGAAACTCAAGAGACTGGGGCGCCTAGGTGGCTTGGTTGGTTAAGCGTCTGCCTTCAGCTCAGGTCATGATCACAGGGTCCTGGGATCGAGCCCCGAATCATGCTCCCTGCTCAGTGGAGAGTCTGCTTCTCCCTCTCCCTATGCCGCTCCCCCTGCTTGTGCTTGCTCTCTCTGTGTCAAATAAATAAAATCTTAAAAAAAAAAAAGTTTATGGCAACATGACGCTATACACAAAGTCAAGAGACAAAAAGTCTAGAAAAAAATAACTGCAACACACATGACAGCAAATATACCTAATGGACAAAAAGTTCTTACAAATCAGTAAGAAAGCAGCTCAGGAGAAAAGGGAGCAATTTACACAAGAAATGCAAATAGTGAACAACTCTGCACAAAGTTGCTTGAGCTCATGAGTAATCCACAAACTGCAAATTAAAGCAAAATGAAGAGTGGCTGGGTGGCTCAGATGATTAAGCGTCTGCCTTCGGCTCAGGTCATGATCTCAGGGTCCTGCGATTGAGCCCCATGTTGGGATCCCAGCTCAGCGGGGAGCCTGCTTCTCCCTCTGCCTCTGTTCATGCTCTCTCTCTGTATCTGTCTCAAATGAATAAATAAAATCTTTTAAAAAATACTTTAAAAATTAATAAAAATAAAACAAAATGAAATGCCTTCTTCCATCTCTTCAACCGGCAAGAATTTTAGATGAGAAATAAAAAGCATTTCCCTACATGGCTGAAGGAGTACAGATTGCTGTGCCTTTTTGGGAAATATGGCAATATCTATTAAGTCTTAAATGTACATATTGTTTGACCCATTATTTCCACCTCTAGTAATCTAGCTTATAAAGTCAAAAGCTCCATAACATATAGATAAGGATGCTTATTGCATAGCTTGGAGTAAAATACTTAGAAATGAACTGGAAGTCATCAATTAGGAACGGCTGGACCAACGATAACAGAGCCACGTTACAGCAGGCACTGGTCTCCAAATCTTTTACATTTATAGAGAACATAACTCAGAGATAATTCGAGTCAGAAGGATGTCAAAGATGGGGGGGGGTTGTTTTAAAAAGGTAATAAGCAATGGGGTGCTTGGGTAGCTCAATCAGTTAAGTGTCCAATTCTTGATTTTGGCTCAGGTCATGATCTCAGGGTTGCGAGACAGAGTCCCGTGTCGGGCTCCGTGCTGGGGGTGGAGCCTGCTTGGGATTCTCCCTTTCCTTCTCCCTCTGCCCCTCCCTGCTTGCACTCTCTCTCTTAAAAAGAAAATAAAATTTAAAAAGGTAATAAGCAAAGACAACACTAAGATGTTCAACAGTGAGGCTTCCCTGTGCTGCCACGCCCCCCTACACACACACACACACACTCTCACACTCTCTATCTCTCTCACTCACTCACTCATCACACCAGACAGAATGCAGGCAAACCAGGGATGTGGGCATTTTCTGTCTTCTCTGCAGAGCGGGAGAAGGCCTTCCACAGAAACCAAGCTGTCAAACACACTGCATAAAGACTTTCATGCTGAAGGTTTCCTGAAAACACTTCTGAAAATCCAACCCAGATAAACAAGTGACTTCCATCTTACTAGGGGAGTTCCATCGCAGAATATTAAGTTAATTACGAAACATCTAATTACATCTGCCCTTTTAACCCAGGCTTTGACCATATAGTTCCATATTTCATACTTGTTCCTTATTTTTCTTTTCTTTCATAACTGAATACAGAGGACTGGCTTAGGTCCAATGAATGTCCAAATGAAGTGAAAGTCATGCTGCAAAACATTCCACTCTATCTTGTTCCCAACTGTATTAACTTTTTTTTTTTTTTTTAAGATTTTATTTATTTATTTGACAGAGAGAGAGACAGCAAGAGGGAACACAGGCAGGGGGAATGGGAGAGGGAGAAGCAGGCCTCCCGCAGAGCAGGGAGCCCGATGCGGGGCTCGATCCCAGGACCCTGGGACCATGACCCGAGCCAAAGGCAGACGCTTAACGACTGAGCCACCCAGGCACCCCCCAACTGTATTAACTTTTAAAGACTGATGCTTCTGGAGGTGCTTGGGTTGCTCAGTCAGTTAAGCGTCTGCCTTCAGCTCAGGTCATGATCTCAGGGTCCTGGGATGGAGCCCCTGCATCAGGCTCCCTGCTCAGTGGGGAGTCTTCTTCTCCCCCTGCCTCCCTCCCACCCTACTTGTTCTCTCTCTCAAATAAATAAATAAAATCTTTAAAAAAAAAAAAAAAGACTGATGCTTCTGACCAGCACTTTCATTTGTTTTACTAATTTTTTTTTTCTTAGAGAAAGAGAGAGTGCAGGGTGGGGGAAGGGGCAGAGGAAGAGGGAGAGAATCTTTTTTTTTGAATGGATGCTTGAAAGCAATTTATTCTTTTTTTTTTGATGCAGTGTTCCATGATTCATTGTTTGTGCATAACACCCAGTGCTCCATGCAGAACGTGCCCTCTTTAATACCCATCACCAGGCTAACCCATCCTCCTACCGCCCCCCTCCCCTCTAGAACCCTCAGTTTGTTTTTCAGAGTCCATCGTCAGGGAGAGAGAGAATCTTAAGCAGACTATGCTGAGGCTGGAGCCCGACGTAGGGCTCGACCTCACAGCCCTGAGATCATGACTTGAGCCAAAATCAAGAGTTGGACGCTTAACCGACTGAGCCACCCAGGTGCCCCTGTGTTTTCCTAATTTTTATTAAAGAATCAAGGCAAAGTATAGCAAAACATTCGAATAACTGCACAAACACCACCTTGCACGCAGGGATGGTGCAACTGAAGCAGATCTCGTGGCTGGCTGTGAGCCCTGCGTGCAGTAACTCAACATGTGTGCACACTGACTGACTCACAACAGGCCCATTTTGGTATCTGACAAGAGTGTCAGGGCATGATCTCTAAAAGTGTGGGCCTGTTGCTCCAAACAGAATATATGAAAGTTAAGACAAACTGTGTTTTGAGCAAGTACATACACCCAGGCTAACATAACTCCTCTGAAGTCAGGTGTGCGCATCTCATCGCATATACCATGGGCCACAAGCTGGGGAGACGTCCCAAGAAGCCCCCCAGTGATGGAGAAGAACAGTCAGATCAGCCTGAAAGCACTATTCACTACACCGGGCTGATTAGGAAATATCATTTGATCTTTGGTGAGGAGGGATACAAGCTGGTAACTAATCCTCTGATTACCATTAATAGCTGTCTATTTATGTTTAAGCAACTGTGCATAACAAACTTTAACCCTCGTCTCAGGACATTTGTTCTCAAATACCTTTGTCAACTTAATATTACGTCCGGAAATAAAGAATTCTTCAAGTATTGTTATATGTAGTTTGTTGGACTGAATAAGATAGTCGAAATTTCGATAGGCAACAACTCTGAAACAGCTCCCCTTACTGAATCAGTCTGTAAAAGGCACAGCCTGTGTTGCATTTTACAAAATAGAACCTGAGGAGCAGTGTCACAGAATGAGTCAAACTTGTCTCGAGATGAGAGAACCTAATTTAATTGGATGGAAAAATGAGAATTTGAGATTAAGAAAAATACTTTTTGCACCTGAAAGTTTATAAAAAATCTAAACCCTTGGGTCGCCTGGGTGGCTCAGTCAGTTGGGCGTCTGCCTTCTGCTCGGGTCATGGGATCAAGTCCCACTTCAGGCTCTCTGCTCAGCGGGGAGCCTGCTTCTCCCTCTCCCTCTGGCTCCCCCTGCTTATGCTCTCTCTCAGATAAATATTAAAAAAAAAAAAATCTAAACCCTTAGTGATAGTGATAATACACGTGTATAAAAACTGAAAATCATACCACAATGCATAAAGCCTAAAAGTTAATTTCTCACATTCTAATTCTAGAAAAGAGTTGTAAGAAGTACTGACTCTTTGTGAACTTTTAAGCTACACAGTGACATTTCCTAGGAAAGACTGTAGAGAAGGTCCAGGTTAAGGGCTTGCCACAGGAGAACAACAGCCTTCTCTGTTATCCCTTTCAGGAACGGCAACCGGGTAGTTACCCCAACTTTCCCTTAGTTCATGAGAAGACATAAATATCTAACTGAAGAATGCTACACTCTGGAGTTCTTACTGATGAACCAGAATTTCAAATCACAGCTCTTACGTATTTTTTTCAGATTACAACCACAAATCAGGGACCAGCCAGGAGCAGCGAGATTTCCACGCAGAAAAGCAGTTTTGTAAGAATTGTATCGATGAATCCCTATTTACCACAGCCCAAATTTAAAGGGATTATTAAACTCCCTTAAGAACATTCTTGTTTGGGGCGCCTGGGTGGTTCAGTCGGTTAAGCGTCTGCCTTCGGCTTGGGTCATGATCCTAGCGTCCTGGGATCGAGCCCCACATCGGGCTCCCTGCTTGGTGGGGAGTCTGCTTCTCCCTCTCCCTCTGCCTCTCCCCCCTGCTCATGCTCTCTCTAATAAATCAAATCTTAAAAAAATATATATATATATTGTTTGGGATACATTCCGTGGAAAAGAAATGGAAAGATAAATGGACCAAAAAACTGAGAAAGAGATGAGAAAGGAAAGACAGTCGCCAACTGATTTAAGTCACCAATGACTAAGAAGTAGAACAGGATATTTGTTCACTCAATAAAAATTGACTGTGTTACAAAAGAAACAGGTCCAAAATGGTACCCCTTGTCCTAAGGCCACATCACCAACAGGGACTTAATACCAAACCTAACTGGGTGCTTGGGTGGCTCAGTTAGTTAAGCATCTGCCTTCGACTCAGGTCATGATCCTGGGGTCCTGCAATCGAGCCCTACATCGGGCTCCTGGCTCAGTGGGGAGTCTGCTTCTCCCTCTGCCCCTCCCCCTGCTCATGTTTTCTCTCTCAAAAATAAATAAAATAAAATCTTTTAAAAAAAAAAGACTCACCTAACTGCATTTTCAGCCTGTCCTAGTAATGTAATCTTAACTAGTCAGTCTAGAACTACCTGGTCAGCACTAGTGAGGTAATCTGCCTGATAGATCCCTGCTATCCCCCAAAGGAAGGTAACCTTACCTGAAACAATCCACCTCTTTGCTAGTGACTACCACGTCCCTCCCCCTTCTGTCTATAAGTCTTTCATTTTGTACAGCTCTTTGGAACTCCCTTCTGTTTGCTAGATGGGATGCTGTCCAATTCATGAATAGTTGAACAAAGCCAGCAAGATCTTAGGAATTTACTCAGCTGGCTTCTGTTTTCCCAACACATTTGGTGACAACCGTGGGATCCGAAGGAAACTTCTGATAACTTCAGGAACAACAAGAAACACAGGCATGGTACCCTCGAACCCTTCAAGTTCTCCTTTTTGCTGTCCAAGGGCCATTGGTAAGTTCCTCTTGGTTCTGAGCTCGGCTCTTTGCACTAACTGGCAATAAGATGGCTCCCCACCTAACTGGCTTTCCACAGTTCCCCATTTGATTGGAATCCCTAGCTCTTGGTTCAGTCCCCAGATTCCACCTTGGGAACTGCTGGCGGTTCAGTTCACAGTTCTCCATCTGTTTAGAATCCCAGCCCACAGTCCCCATTCTTTGGCGTCTGTGCTTTAGTCCTTTCCCCAGTCCCCAGCTCCATGTGGGGAATTGCTGGTGGTTACCGACCAGGGTCAGATTGGGTCCACTGTGATTTGTGTAGATGAAGGCTATTGTTAATCTCAGAAGCCAAAATCCACAAAACTAGTGGGCACAAATGAGCATGTAAAAGCTGTTAGAATGCATGCTACCTAACTCTTGAGACTCCTGTGTTTTAAATTGGTCACCTAACTTAAGAATAAATTGATTACAGGTTGGGTTAGATTGACACCAGGGCACCTGCAACCTTAAGAAAATTTCCACATGATGAGGTATCCCGTACAACACCTTATAATCAGTAAACCACCAGCACATTCCCCTTAGGTATTAAGTTGATTTGATTCCAAGGGAATCAAAGACTTAGCTAAAAAAAAAAAAAAAGAAAGGAAAAAAGTCCTTAAATTCCAAAGAGTTGAGTGCACTACCTTCCAGCAACCTGCTTATTTAATGACTAAGAACTATGGTTTGGGAAGCTATAAATATCTACAAAAATGACAAAATCTTACTAACTAAAGACAACCTAGAATTACAATGACCAATATGGGGAACATTTCAATTAAACAAGATACTTTATTGAAGAAGTACACTTAAACGCAAGGGTTCCCCAATCAAACAAATAGAACGGGATACCTATTTTAATAGATGCATAGAAGCTTTCAAAAGGTCTCAAGATTTCAAAATAGCTTCATTGAAAGTTCCACTGCAGGGCGCCTGGGTGGCTCAGTTGGTTAAGCAACTGCCTTCAGCTCAGGTCATGATCCCAGGGTGCTGGGATCGAGTCCCGCATCGGGCTCCCTGCTCTGCAGGGAGCCTGCTTCTCCCTCTCCCACTCCCCCTGCTTGTGTTCCCTCTCTCGCTGTGTCTCTCTCTGTCAAATAAATAAATAAAATCTTTAAAAAAGAAAAAGAAAAAAAAAAGAAAGTTTCATTGCAAAAAGGCTAATGAAAAATCAGACACAAAAGGTATCTAGAACAACACCTAGGGGTACCTGGGTGGCTCAGTTGGTTGAGTGTCTGACTCTTGATTTTGGCTCAAGTAGTGATCTCAGGGTTGTGGGGTTGAGCTCCGCACCGGGCTCTGTGCTGAATGTAGAGCCTGCTTAGGATTCTCTCTCCCTCTCCTTCTGCCTCTGTCCCCCCACCCTGCTCGTACACACGCTCCTCCCACCCTCTCTCTCTCAACAAATAAAAAATAAATAAAACACCTAGGTCTTCTGCATTGCCTCCTCCCAGGGGTGCATTATCAAAAAACTGGCTTGGAAATCAATGTTTCATTGGCAATCAACTGGGACACTGGAAAAAAGGTTTTCTCAAAGGTTTTGTACATGTCCTTCACATATCTGCCTCCGAAGGAAGGCCCCCAATTATGAGACTCTGAGGGATTTTCTGGTAAAGTGCTACATTATTCCCTTAAACAGCTAAGGGGAAACTGAAATTAAAACTAATGAAAATCCTTACCAAATTCTGGTAGACACAGGAGCTACACTCTCTACTTTAAACCCCACTCAGAGTCTATAGATGGGATCCTTAAAGACTGGCAGAAGCCAGCTAAGCTGAGAATTCTTACTAAAGTCAGCTCTTCCTGATATCTGTTTCTAGTACCCAGTGGAGAGAGGAAAGAAAAGAAAATATCTTTTGCATCCTCTCTGGGGAGGCCTCTTGAGTCCAAAGGATCGTTCAGTACTGCCAGGAATATTTACTGTTTGTCCCAGCTCCAACTTGACAAAATATTTGAAAGGACATTTTTTTTTTCCAGGTAATCTCTATACCCGACATGGGGCTTGAACTCACAACCCTGAGATCAAAGGTCGCACACTCTACCAACTGAGCCAGCCAGGTGCCCCTGAAAGGACTTTTTAAAAATAACACTGTGGTCAGAAGTTGGCCAAATTGGAAGCTGATATTCAGAGCCTGATAGGCATTTTTTTTTTTAGGCCTTCTCCCCTAAACTAAAATAAAACTATGTATCCAGAGGGAAAGAAAAAAAACTTCTGAAGCCCTTGCAGAAGGATTTGCTAAACATTCCAAAGACAAATGGCTCTAAATCTAGAACACAGCAATCTTTTGATTTTAAGATTTTTTTTTTTTTTTTTTTTGTGAGAGAGAGAATGAGAGACAGCATGAGAGGGAGGAGGGTCAGAGGGAGAAGCAGACTCCCTGCTGAGCAGGGAGCCCGATGCGGGACTTGATCCCGGGACTCCAGGATCATGACCTGAGCCGAAGGCAGTTGCTTAATCAACTAGCCAAAGGCAGTCGCTTAACCAACTGAGCCACCCAGGCGCCCCAATCTTTTGATTTTAATTAGAAATCTTCTCCTTGATATATAAAAAAAAGCAAATTAAAGATAATGTGGTTTAAATGGGTAAATCAGTCTATGTTATCACGTAAGTTTCAGCCCAATTCCTTGAGAAATTAAAAGCAACTGTCCTTGCCTTACAAATCTTTACAAAACCAGAAACACAGCTCTAGAAACAATTCAAAGCCCACCTATCCTTTTTACCAATCCCAAAACCTCCCCTAGTTTTCTCAAAAGTCTTGTAAGGACTGTGAAAATTCTGACTTTGGGGAACAAAAGTACTTCTTTTTTAAATCTTTTTTTTATTTTTTAAAAATTTTATTTATTTATTTGACAACAGAGAACGAGAGAGCACAAGCAGGGGGAATGGCAGAGCTGGAGAGGGAGAAGCAGGCTCCCCACTGAGCGGGGAGCCTGATGCAGGGCTTGATCCCAAGACCCCAGAATCACAAACTGAGCCGAAGGCAGACACAACCGACTGAGCCACCCAGGCACACCCAAAAGTACTTCTTAGAGGAACTTGCACTCTTTCCCTGAGCCTTTGAGAGGTAAATGCTCTACCTGCTTGTCTCCAGGAACTCTTATCTAGACCATCCCCAATTCCTAAGACTTAAGAAAAAAGCGGGGGAGGTTATTTACAAATACAAATTGCTGTAGAAGCTCCCATGTCCCAAATCTGGTCCACAGCTTCCATACATTTACTTTTAAGGACAACTACAAATCTTAAGTGTCTTCCCCACGGATATTGGTAGAAAAAGCTTTAAGCATCTAAGTAGATAACCTTATTTCATCTGCCAGAAATCTGATTTGGATCCAAATTCTCTTTTATAAATTAGTGAGTTTTGCATTATCATACCCATCTTATTGCTACAATTTTAAAACGAAAGCTATAAGGGCTCTGTTTGCATACGTCTGTATATTTATGGGTGCCTATACGTACGTGTGTTGCAGATGTGTGGTATATTCTTCCTCTGAATGGTACTGCCAAAATTCATATGCAAAAGGGCTCTATTTAATTGGCTTAAAAACAAACAAGCATTTATATGAAGTATTCCTAAAATTCTCAGAAATATAATAGAAACTAACCCAAATGCCTTTCAGGTTCATATGTTCTGGGAAAATATTCAGTATTAAAGTTAATTTAAGTTTGTTGGTTCAATTAAAACAGACATGTCTTCAGTGTTCTCAGCATTAAATATGATGCAGACATAGAACATTTATTCTACATAGTTTTACAAGTCAAATAACCTGATATTATCTATATGATAATATGATATGAACGTATGATATCTATATTATATCGTCAACAGGAAAAATAAGAGGATGATGGCTGACTTTGTCTAATGTCTCATGAAGTTTCCCTGGGTAGTTTAAACAAAAGCATATGCTTCTAAATATATTCATACATTTGCATGGTAATGAATGTTGGTGTAACAGGCAGTTCACAACTGCTTACGTCTTAGTTTTCACTATAAAGTTTCTAAGGGTTAAAAATTCTAAATAATACATAATCAAAGCTACTGGAAATGATAAGAGAAATATCTCTGTACGCAAGGAAAGCAGGGTGTGTGTTTTTGGTAAAAGAAGGTATGAGGAACAGAGAGGCATTTCTGTTGAGGGAAAAGACATTTTGTCTTAAAGTGAGGCTACTTATTTCAGAATGGAAAAGAGGAAAAACACAGGACAAAATCTGAATGTAAAAAAGATGTAGAAGGTTTGTAAAAAAGGAAATCCTGGGAAAGGAATTTTATGTGTGGTCAAGTTAGCTAAGATTAAAATGAATTTATTTGAATAAAAGAGGAGTTTTTTAAGATCAAAAATAAGCTGGTACAAAATTAGAATTTGGTTTTTCTCTGTTAAAAGGACAAAGTTTTCTTGGACTATTGGTCTAAATGAAGTCTTTCTGACCTTGAACTATCTGATATTTTGCAGAGGGCTCCTGGAACATCTCAAAAGATTTATTCTCTCCATACAAAAGGGTGTGGAAAACTAATTGGGCTTATTTGCTATGTTAAATTACATGGAAAGCATTGTCAAGTGGGGAGTAATACTAAGCTTTCTTTATTCTGTACTTGTGTGGATTTGTAAGTGTTCCAGAAATTGTAGGAAATTCCTGGAAATCTACATGTTCTAGAATATTACCAATGATAATTCCAGTTATTATCCTAAAATGTTGTATATCACAGAAATTACTAAATGTCCTTATCAAATGAACTCTCATCAGATTTTTAACAATGGGCATTTTTAAGTCTTTGTCACTTGCAGAGAGTTACTGTTCTACTCTGATGCTCTTAAGAAAGTGTTTTTGTGCAAGTGCTCCATCTTCAAAGAGAACAGGTTTGTACTCTGGAAAGAACTTTGGCGAGTACAGGTTTCTGATCACTTTAAGATCATAAAACTGTCCTCAGTAAGAATTCCCAGAACTAATGGAAGAACTGGATACAAGCAGAACAGATGTTAATTAAATGACTGAAAGACCAGAGGAGGAGGATTATGACTTTTTGTTTGAAACACTGCTGGTTCCTCAATGTTTTGTTTTTCCTTTCCAGATTTAAGGAAACTTTTTAAGCTACCTATGACTTATAGCAATTTGATACTTTGTAACAAAAGTATGAACGAAACCTTTCCTTTTTCTCCCTGCCCGATCCCTCCAGAATCCAGAATCTCTTGAGTATTCTTATCATGGTAATATAGTTAGGTATCTGTGTAAGTTCAGTAAGACTCCATTCTCCTTGTAACAGGACAAAATTAAAAACATGGGCTATATTACCAAGGACTTGACTGAAATGTCACATTTAAGAAAGATGTTTAGGGGCGCCTGGGTGGCTCAGTCGTTAAGCGTCTGCCTTTGGCTCAGGTCGTGATTCCAGGTCCTGGGATCAAGCCCCGCATCAGGCTCCCTGCTCTGCGGGAAGCCTGCTTCTCCCTCTCCCACTCCCCCTGCTCGTGTTCCCTCTCTCGCTGTGTCTCTCTCTGTCAAATAAATAAATAAATAAAATCTTTAAAAAAAAAAAAAAGAAAGAAAGAAAGATGTTTATAGACTCAGATATGACGGGACAGTTTAAGGAACTGTTTGGAAAAATTACTTGGTACCTTGCTTATAAAAGGTTCCTAGGAGCCTTACCAGATGAGTAAGAAAGGTCACTTCCTAGCAGGCCCAGAAACCTCAGGATATTTAGGGGAACCTCGAGGAGAGAGAAATTCACCCAAATTATTGGTACTGCAGGTAAAATCTGATGGTAAGTCCTTGGAGTGGCTTCCTGGCCTCAGAGGCTTTTAAGAATTCGATCTGATTCTTTATGAAAAGTTCCACAAAGTAGTCTTAAAAGGAGCTTATATGACTAATCATGATTCTTGCTGCATTTATCTAAGTAATCAGGCCAAGTTGAATGCAAACAAATCGGTTTTACTGCAATTATCTTTAATTAAAAAATAGGGGTAACTGTAGAGAAAATTTGTTTGCACTTTTGTAAATATTAGATTCTAGTCCTGTTAATTTTCTTTGAGGTTTTGTTATATACCCGTAAACTGGACTGGATCCTGAATTCTTCTAGTTTCTTCAAATATCTAGCTATGATTCTCCAAACTAACGTTTCTAATTTTCTCCCACCCTTCTGATTTGGAATCAATAAGGACAGAGACTGCCCTTGAATCTCCTTTGAAGGGACTACACTAGGTCCTCCTCACCACACAAACGGCAGCCAGACTTCACGGACTTAGGTCCACGTCTACCAGTTAAAAAGGGCTCCTTCAGACTTCAGGGACTACACACCAGCTGAAGATCTCAAAATCAAATTGACTAGGAAGAGAAATAGCTAACACCAAAGTAGTCTACTTCCACCCAAGCCACCAGATCAAGACTTCATACTTTAAACATGAAATCCTCTCTTCCTCCTTTTCTGCCCTTTACTCTGGCACTGGCCTGGGAAGAGAACACCGTCCTCTGTATCTTGCAAGCCACTGCTAAGGTGGGTAACCCAACCGCCAAATAACTGTTGGGCAGGCCACAATGGTGGTGATTGTGCAGTTCTGCCTATCACAAACATCCGATTTCCAATGTGTCAGTTTCTCTAGAACAAACTCTGCCCCCTCTCTATTGTGTCAGACTCCCTAACCCCAGGGGGCCCATTTCCTGGTCCCTGGTTAACAATCCCAAACCCAGGGAACCTTGCATCCAGGCTCTACACAAAGAAAGGGACACAAGGCAAGGGTAATGAGAATAAAAACCGCCTGTGTGGACCACAGACCCCTAAATTTCACCGGCCTCCATGCCAGTCCCGTGCCATAGACTCAAATGGGAATTACCAGGAGGCATTCAAAATTAGCTCCCTTCTGCAGATCCTTGCTTTCCCAGTTAGGGGTACAAATGATCAAGAAGCTCTCCTGAACTCTTATGGCAACAGGTGCCCAACAAAAATCCTTAGACTCTGACCAAAGTTGCGCTCAATAAAAGGACAGTCCTTCTTGATAATCCGGCAGCTGAGCAAGGTGTCTGTGCTATGGGTGACAGTGCTTGCTGCCCCTGCATTGACACTTCTGGGGAAGCTGGAACTCAGCTACATAAAACCACTGAACTAAGCCGCCTGGCCTAACAAAGGGACTCAACACAGTCATTCTTTATTGAATTTTGATTGGCTTGGGCCTTGAGACCATGGCTTTGAAGTGCACTCTAGACATCAGGAATCACCCTGCATATAATAATCACAGTCATCCCCCTGGTGCACTGTATTTCCTCAAAAAGTTGTAAATGCATGTTCACTGCCACTAGCCGCCAAATGATCGCCGTAAGACTGGAATGTCAAAAAAGGAATGAAGAGAGTTACTGACTGAAAAAATGAGAACCTCAAGTCGTGACCTGTGAATACCACAGAGATTCGGCAAGAGCTATAAGAACTTCAGAGCAGTAGCTTGGAGTGGCGCTAATGCCTTAAATTTTGATCACATCTCTTAGTTAAGCTGAAAGTCTAATCAAAAGGGAGGAATTGTTAAAAAAAAAAAAAAAAAAAAAAGAGAGAGATAAAAGGCCCAAAATGGAGTCACTTGTGCTAAGCCCACGTCACCAAACTGAGACTTAATACCTAACCTAACCATAGATTCAGCCTCTCCCAAGAATGTAACCTTAGTCAGTCTGGAATTACCCGGTCTGCACTAATGAGGTAATCTGCCTGATGGGACCCCTGCCATCTCCAAAAAAAGGTGACCTTACCTGAAACAATGCACTCTTTACTAGTAACTTCCTTGTCCTGCCGCCTTCTGCCTATCAAAGCCTTTCATTTTCTACAGCTCTTCAGAGCTCCTTTCTATTTGCTAGACTGGACACTGCCCAATTCATGAATCACTGAATAAAGCCAATAAGATCTTTAAAATCGACTCAGCTGAATTTTGTCTTTTCACATTTCATACTACTATGTGCCAGTCACTCTGCTGTCACTAGACTTTCCAAACAAAACATATCAGAAGGCCCCGTGTGAACACATGGAGAAAGATTTCATCCAGCTGAGGGTTTCTTGGCTAAAATAGCCCCTATGATTAATCAGCAAGGTTAACAAGGCAGTCAC
The DNA here is from genome assembly GCF_029215605.1 of Mirounga angustirostris. Taxonomy (NCBI): domain Eukaryota; kingdom Metazoa; phylum Chordata; class Mammalia; order Carnivora; family Phocidae; genus Mirounga; species Mirounga angustirostris. The sequence goes on from NW_026991710.1 coordinate 163,769,765, forward strand.
ACTGAGTGCTGAGGGAAAAGTGCACAACCATTCTCGTTCGTTCAACAAGTACTGATAAGGTGTCTTGTATTTCCTAGGTATTGTGGGAAATGTGCCACTGAAGCAAGGCATTTTCTTCACTTACTGCAGAGTCTGGCCAGCAGCCCCCGCGCCAGAAGTCAGTCTCCATGGTCAAGCACGGGCAGAGATCCCACAGCGATAGCAGAGACACCAAGTACCAAGTGCAGGAGGCGGCGGGCGGAGGAAAGCCATGAGAAGGAGAACCACTGTGAGTGACAGGTCAGGGCAGGTCTACAGCCGTGTCCTGGAAGACAGGAAGGCTTAGGGTCGCGGGGGAGGTGTAGGAGCAGCATTCTAAAGAGAGCGGCCATGTACGAAGGGTAGCAGGAGGTTGATTAAGGGGGTTTTGAGAGCCATATAGATGCTAAGTTGGCAACAGTGGATTGAGAGAAAGTGAGGTGAAGAGGTCTGGCCTTGAAGGATTATGATAAAAGTGTCCTCTTCAAAAGCATGGAAGATGGGTGAGTAAGATGGGGCTAGGGAGGCCGGGTGAGGGATCATGACAGTGATTTGCTCGGACACTGACATAGAGCAGGCAGTGGGAACAGAGAGGAAAAACGGGATATGTGACACAAAGGAGGGCTGAAAGGATCTGGAGCCTTTAAATGAGAGGGTATGGAGCAGGAAGAGGGCAGGTTCTAAGAGACGAGATTCATGTCTGGGTTGCCGATGGGAAGATGGGCTGGTGACACAACAAAGGGATGCTGGGAAAGGATCTGGCTTAAGGAAGAAATCTAGGACTTCCATTTGGTAATGACTTTGGGAGAAGTACACAGACATGGGTATGGAGTTGACGATAGAGCTCAGGGTTGAATACACAGACTTTGGAGAGAATATGGTTGATAAAGATGTCGTGAGAACAGCCTGGCAAACAGAATACTGGAAAGCAGTGGGCAGTCAGCCCAGGTGCAGACAAGGACAAAGGGGATGGAGCAGGAATGAACAGAAAGCATCTAGACAAAACTCTGGTGGAAGATGACACATTAGGGGAGAGGTGAGAGACACCAGGCACGCGGTCAGGCTGGGACAGTGGAGAGGGTGTCAAAGACATTCTGGAGTGCCCATTCTGAAAACCAGCCCCCTGAATAATAAAAATGAAATATTTAGTTAGAAGGGACCTTAGAGACCACCTAGCTCAACCCCTTCATTTTAAAGTTGAGGACATGTAGGCCCAGAAAATTACCAGTTTTCCATAGAGAAGAAATGAAAAAATAAACAGACCAAAAGGTCCTTGCCCAAGGTGACAGAGCTGGGAACATGGAGAAGCCAGGACCGAAAGGCAGTTTTCTTCTATTATTACAAAGTTCACTTATGCTTTCCAACATACTTTATATACCAATGATCTGAATTTCTGAGATCAGGTAATCCTCCTGTATTATAAATCCACAATTAGACAGAAACACTAAATAGAGAGGCCAATTTTCTGATTCATAGATGAAGTTCTTTTCCCTAAAGCCCTGTATTCTCTTTGAAACCCTCTCTGCTTTTTAATGTTGACATACTGCTGCCTGAGAGGAGGAGCTCCAACAGGAACAGAGATGGTGACTCTGAGAATGCAGCACAGATGAGATGGGGAGTGGGGTTCCTGAAGGTTCAGAGGACAAGATGGTCAGTCACCACAGTGAACTGGCAATCCGGAGAACCAAGGAAGATCGACTCAGACTGAAGACCCAATAAGGCCATGAGATCACACAACTGGGATCACCCAGCTGGCCAAGGCACAGGCAGGTCCCCATCAGATGGTGGAGACATGGGCATGTGTCCATCTGTCCCTCAACCTTGTTTCAGGAGTTTGTACCTCTGCTGGCAAAAGGAAACACACTCCAATATTTTCCAAAGGATAATGAGCAAGACTGTTTAAATAGAGTCCACTTAGATGTAACTTCCTTGAGCTATTTTAGGGTTATATGGAAATCCAGATCATTTCCGGCTGCATCTGTACCTGTCTCCTGATCTTTTACGAGCACAAGAGAATTTGTCTAGGGATGCCTGGGTGGCTCAGTCAGTTAAGCACCTGCCTTCACCTCAGGTCATGCGGCTCAGGCCACATCGGACTCCCTACTCGGCGGGAAGTCTGCTTCTCCCTCTCCTTCTGCCCACGCCAACGCCCCCCCCACCCCCCGCCGCCACTCGTGCTCACTCATGCGCTCTCTCAAATAAATAAAATCTTAAAAAAAAAAAAAAAAAGAATTTGTCTAATATGTCTAGCATGTCCTGGCACATGCTCACCAGGCAACTGCTCATTTTCTCATGTGTACTCTGTAGTATCTTCTTGGCCAATATAAAGTTCATTGGAAAAATCTTTTCTATTATCTTGATGCTGCTCTGAGTAGGCATCTCTGTAAGGTTAGTGGTGCAGAAGAGGTTTTATGTTAAAACAGGTTTAATCCAGAAGAGAAGATTATGAATTCTGGACCCCGTGGTCAAGGGTGTGGCTCTGCCCCTTATCTGAAGTCGACTCAGCAGAGAACAGCAGTGGCAACTCCAACAAAGGAAACATGAGGCCAGCACTTGGAACAAACTGGAACAAAATATGCTCAGGAAATGTTTCAGAATACAAAAGAGTTATATTAGATGAGCTCCAAGAAAAGCTTTTGAACTCTCAGTGGGGAGATCCTTGCAAAAGAAATAAATGTGATAAATCTTGTACACAAATCAGAAATGGGAATGAAAGTAAAATACAAGCTTATCAACAACCTCCGCAACCACAATACCAGGGGATGTGATTGCCTCCAAAAAGTGACTGACACAGGAACAGGTCTGAAAGGTAACCATTTCCAGGAAGGGAAGTTTCAACAAGGGAACCAGCAGCCTGGCTTACCAGATCCCAAATCAGGGTGACTGAGGTTTTTCAAAAGGGATGCTATTAATCCAAATCCAGAGGAGGAAGGAACTGAGAATGGAACAAACATGTGCTAGCGGCACATGATGCTAGGGGCAGGAGACACTGTGCTGGCAGCTGTTGGTACAGCACCTCATTTGATCCTCGTAACAATTCTAATGAGGCAAGTGATAGTCCCATTCTATAGCCAATAAAACAGATGTTCTCAAAAACTAGGTAACGTGCCTAAAATCACAGTGCCGATGAGCGGAGGAATGGGCGTTTGACCTGGGACTGTTTATTATCTATGAACTTTTTTTTTTTTTACTTATTTTAATTTCCTTTGGGATTTAGGTCATTCACTTGACAGATATTTACAGAGAAGCTGCTACATAAGATACCACTACTGCAGACGCTGGAGATACAGCAATGACTCAAGTCTCTACCTTCAAGAATTTAATTCTAGTGCATTAGTACTTCAAAGCCTCATTACTTCCAATTTAGGGTCATGAAGAGGAAAGAGAGGGAATCAGTGACCTAAAGAATTTGAATGTTCATCCACCTGTAGGAGAGCTGAACTACATACGCACTTGGGCACTTATCAGCATTCATAATTCTGACTTACGTGGGACTTAAACACACACCTACAACTTCAATACATAATGACGGCTGTCACAACAGTCAATGGTAACTGGATACAAAATGTGCCCAGTCCAAAGAAGACACGACCAGCAGAGGCACTATTAATATCACTACAGAGTCACTTGAGGAAGTAAAAGTTATATGAGGAAGTAGAATGTTCTGTGTACTCCAGCCAATAAAGACTTTCTTAATAACTATTTGCTGAATGCACAATCTCATCAGTGAAAGAAAAATATCTGAGAGAATAACATTTAAAAAAAATGAGTTAAAGCTCTAACCAGAAAGAAAGAAAATAAGTTTCCCATGAAGAGCAAAAGAATATTCCCAACCTACTAACCTGCCTTTAAGGGAACTCAACATAGAATAAATGAGTAATCTGGTCACTGGGGTAACAAGACAAGTATTGTCTAAGCAAAATTTGGCTTGGCGAGCCATGTGGCAAAGTAAGTGTCAGGAAAACAGGTGGGACTCTTAACCTATGGACTAGATCCTCCAGGCAAACAAAGAGGGCCCTTCCGGCAGACCCACCCAGGCCAACTCATGAAGGAATCAGCCTGGCCGGTGGTGGACACCATTCAAGTCAGATAAAACTAGTGCAACATCAACTTGTCCTCACGGTGAACTCCATCCAAAGGACAAAGACATGGGAAACAGAGAGGGAGATGGAATTTTCTGCGTCAGATTGCTTGGATCCTAACTTGATGTCATTGCTGGGCTCTCCCTGCCTTCATTTCCTTCTTGCCCACCCTCTATGAAAAGTGGCGCAGGGTAAGGTAGAGGTGGACCCATACCTATGAAACAAAGCGTTTTAGAGACTGGAGGCCCACGTATCCTTCCAGGACAAAAGTTAGAAAACACAGGTTTACAAATGTGGCAAGATGGTAATGACTGGTGAACCCAGTTGGAAGGTATGTGGGTTTCACTGTACTACTCTTTCAACTTTTCTATACACTTGATATTTTTCTAAAAAAAAAAGTTTGAGCAAACGAAAAGAAAAAAACATGCAGCTTCAAAGAGCTCGCAAGGGAGAGGGATGAAAACTGTATCAGTGCCCACGTCTGGGGGCAAACACTCAGTGATAAGCTCTGGATAACTTTAAACTTTAAACTATCAACTTGTACCAACAACCTCGGAGATTTAAAAAAAAAAAGAGGCTTGGATCAGGCCCTCTCTCACGTCTGAAGGCTGGAGCCATGTGCTAACCTGCGGAGACCCCCGTCCACGTTCCCTCCAGAGCAGGCAGCAGGTTCCAGAAGACTGCATCTGAGCTCTGTGATCTGAGGTCACTCTTTTCCCTGACCTTCTCAGAGACAGTGGCAGACACCCTCATCCAAGTCCGAGGACAGTAAGAGCACCAAAGGATAAAGCGGGAGCAGTTTTTCCTATGCCTATAATTGGCAAAAGAACTGCCAATGTAGAAGTGGAAAAATTAGTTGCCAAGGGATGAAATTCATTCAAATGACAACCCATTCCATTGCTGGCCATTCCAGGAAAGTAGGGAGTGGAGCTTTTTAATGGGAAGGAAATCTGTTATTCTATATACACCACAATTCACTTCATGACCTAGTCCGGAAGGAAGAGAAATCTATTTGAGTTCAGCACCTGCCTGCTAGTCCCCTGTTGACCTCCCCATTCTGTCTGTGCCCCCTCAACCCCACCCTCTGGAGGGAACGGAGGACCAAAATAGCTCCCCTCTGTGCTCCGCCAGGACTCACAGGCGCACCACAGACTCTCCCCGGAGGGCACAGCCTGACTTCCAGGGCTGGGATTTACCAATGTCACTCAGCAAGGTGAGGATGGCTCCTTCCCGCAGGCCACAGCAGTTCTCAAACTGGTTCAGGTACTGTCAAGAAGGTGAGAAGAAGCATCAGAGTGAGCGGTCCCTGACCACCGACAAGCCCACAGTGTGATTTTCCCAGCTGAAGTCATCTGAGTGCTCACCCCAGCCCTGGGCTTTGGGGATGTGGGCTAATAGGTGGCCTGGGCAGGGAAGGAGGAAGCAATAGTGAGAACTCCCAGAAGAGCTCACATACTCACAGGTGAGGTGTCTGAGTCCTTCTGAGAGGAGGGCTTTTCAGGCTCACCTGAGCCGCAGTTCTGAGGGAGGCAGGCCAGAGGCCATGCTCCACCACAGTGGGACCACTGCTCCTGTGTCCCAAAGAGGGCAGGGTGGAAGGCACTCGCTGCACACCACGCTCTGACCGCTTCCCCAACGTGGCCAGTGGGGTGATGATGGTAGTGAGGAATATTTAATGAGCCTGGGACCCGGCAAACCTCTACACGGTTTAGCTCAGTGAAGCTCTACCTACGTTGTCTCATTTCATCCATCCCCCCACTGCCACCAAGGGAAATACTGTCGGAATTTGCACCTCACAGGTGAGGAGCCTGAGACTGGAGAGGTTCCGTGAGGTCTGCTCACACAGCCATTCCAGCACAGTCCTGGAATATGAAGCCGTGTCTAGCTGAGGCCTGAGCTCAAACACTTGCCCCCTCTGCCCTCCTGGCCCTGGCTGAATATGCTGCTGGCGGCTGGTCTCAAATGAAAACAGTGGAGAAAATAACTTCCCAGCTGAGGGTTATAGCCATTAACTAATATTTATATCCAAGAACGTCGAAGAGCCCGTTTCCTGAGCTGGACATACAGACTTCACTCAGTCAGTTTTGGCTTCTACATTTGCTCACGTGCTGCCAAGCTGGTCTCTCGGTGCGCAGGGGAGTAGGCTTTGAACTCTTGAGGGGGGGGAAAGACAGGCTACCTCATTTGGAACAGAGAGAGAACAGAGGTCTCAGGTGCTCTGGGCAGCTGCGCCCTCCCTGCACTGCCCACCCCCTGTGGGGGGACCCCACAGACAAAGGCCCGTTACAGGGCAAGGGCTGCCCGCCCTCCCCAGATCATCTTGTGCCCCATGCAAGGTCAATCACGCTGCAGTTTGCGTCATCTTCTTCCCTGGCTGACTGGCTCTCCGCGGCCAGCACGATCAAGTCTCAAGTTCCCGGCCGGGCTTCCGAGCCCTCCGTAATCAGGTCACAGCCCACCAACTCCCACGCTGCCCTCTAAGAACCACTCACTCAACTGCAACAACACGACTCTAGCTCCCATTTTAAATAACTGCATTTAGTAATCAGATGATTGTCAAAGGTTAGGAAAATAAAGAGGAAAACTGAAGCACTATCAAGTTCCCCATTTCTCATCCATTATCAGTGCCCAGCTTGTAGGTCGTGCCAATGACTGTTCACATCCTGCTGCACCACTCCCTTGACCCGCCTATCTCCCATGGCAGGAGAAAGCCACTCAGGCAGATCAACCCTTGCGGAAAGTTTCCTTTACAAAAAGACGACGGAAGGGGCCAAAAAAAGTAATGGAAACAGCACATGATGCTGGGTCCAGGAAACTGCCAAACAGAGAAATGCTGGGGTATCCTGCCTCCCCGCCCCCCCCAAAATATCGTGACCCTTCTTCTAGAGGGAAGAGTTCAGGGAGATGAGCACTAACAGAGCAACCTCTTTTTCAATACAAAAACAACTTAGTTGTCCAGAGACGACTTTTATTTTGCCTCATACCATGTGGCATTCTTCAGTGTCCTAGATGGAGAGGTGGCCTGCAGTTGGCTTCCCATGGGCTGTGACCCAAGCTCTGCCACTGTAGCTGTGTGAGGCCTGGAATCCACCTCACCATCCTGGGCCATGATCTACATCCTTCACATGGGAATCGTGTTATACCAGCATCACAGGGATGCTGAAAATCAAACAAGGCCAAGTATAAAAGCAGGTTGTATGATCCTGTTTCGTAACACTGGGGAGGGGGCCAGACACGACCGTCCCCAAGACAAGGGAGGGCTGATGTCACCCACCCTGAAGTACATGCTCTAGTAAGGAGAAGTGAATGCACTAGAGGGACGAATGCCCAGATGATGAGTCAGTGGTGGCTCTGGAACATCAGCCCAGTTCCCTGATTACTAAGCCAGCTCCCTTCCTGCTCCACTCTGTGACCCTGTCTGCAGTGCTGCCACATTTGGGGACAAAAGCCCTCCTAATAAGGACAGTGGTGACTTGGACGCTGAAGGACAGCCGGTGGCCCTAACATGCCCAGGGAAGGAAAGTTTGTTTTGGAACTGGTCCAGTCTTTCCCCATCCTCAAAACCTGGTGACTTTTTCTTGTCATTTTAGTAATCACCGTGCAGGACATACATACAGCAAGCCCCTCCCTGGCTTTCCCGTAAGAGCTTCTGATTCAGTCTCTTGATTCACATCACACACGTCGCCCCACCCTGAGCATGGAAGAGGGGGATCTGAGAAGGAAAAGCAAGCCCACTGAAGTCACCACGGCTGCCCGAGCTTCTGGGTGAGGAAAGGGGCGAACGGTGTCCCCGCTGCTTCCTGCCCAGACAGGCTGCGCCCCGCCACCCTGGAAGCCTCACCTTTCGGAGATCTCCTCCCTGGCAGTACTCCATGGCCAGCAGGGGCAAGTCATTGGGAGCCAAGTTCTGCATCCCCTCGGGGACGTCCCGGGCAGCCACCACATTGGGGTGGTTCAGCCTAGGAAGGAGACAGCAATGAGGGAAAAACCCAGGATCTGGCTCAAACCCAATCCCCCCTCTGTCCATTTTACGTTTTACAACGAAGGCCCAGACAAGCCGAGGGCCCTCCGGCATAAACAGGAGGACAGAGGTCAGGCACAGGCTACTTACCTCGGTGCCGGGTCAGTTAGCATCCACCCAGCTCTACTTTCAGCACCATGAGCTCAAGGACTGTGAGTGCCTCATGTGCAACTTAAGTTTCTTTAGAGTGCCCATATCAAGTCCTCACTGTACTTTGAAGCTGCTTGTAAAAGCAGAAAAAGTAGAGGGACTTCCAATCTCAGGCCATTCAAGCAGGGATTGGGGGGGATGTGTGTGTGTGTACGTGTGTGTATGTGTGTGTTTTAAGAGGTTTACGGAGGGAGCACCTGTTTGAGGTCTTGCAAAACAACTAGGTTGCTAGTTTACCTAAATGCTTACTTAAACCCCTCACTACCTGGGAGGACAGCACCCAGGCAGGGCCTCACAGTCCCTGTCTCCACACTGGAGGAATAAGTATCTTCGATCAGTTTACAGCAGTGGAGAGGCACATACCATCTTGGAATCGGAAATATAGGAGGGAAAAAAAAGGATCTCTGCTGTGACAAAGGACAAGTCACTGTGATGGCTATCTTAAATTATTTAATATAAGAAATAAAGCTGACCAAAAGCCCAGAGTTGGACACTAAGGGCCACTCCTCTAGAAGTCATCTGTTATCCTGACTGAGGGACTGAGATTTAGGACTCTCTTTTCCAGATGCAGCAGGTGGGGTTGTTGGTCCAGATCCCGAAGCTCAGAGGGCTCCCTCCAGATTTCATTGCAATGCCCCACAGCCCCGCAGCTGCTGCATTCTCCTCGTCCCCCCCACCTGTCTTGGCTTGGTGTGTGGGGTCCTCACCTTCTCATGATCTGGATCTCCAGGCACCACCGCTCTCGATTCCGGGGGCTGAGCTCCTGCCGGCACTGCTTGATGGCAATCTGCTCACCTGTTTCCTACAGAGAGAGCACACACAGGGAAAAGAGGAGCAGAACTCACAACCAAACCCACCGAGAAAGCCATGGGTCAAATATGAATTGTCTCCTTAGGGCCCGGAGCATGGACTGCAAGACCTCTGGGATCCTAAGGCCCACATATGTGTCCTCTGATAGATGTCCCCAAGTCACTTGCCAGCCTGTGAGGCTGGCCTCCACACCTCCACCTCTTGCCTGACTTTCTCACTTCGAGCCACTCAGAGTCTACACCAAGGTCTTGTTCAGTTCCCACCTCCTCCATGAAACCTCTGCTCACCATTCCTGCCGAAGAGCTTTCTCACTTCTCTGAGCCCCAACTGCTAGATAGAACCATAGGACATTGCTGGTATTGACCATTTTGACCCACGCCCATGGCACTTGCATGTGACTCAACCTAACAGTTAATGACACACTGCCTTCATATTTCATGCAAGAGTTTCGTCTCTCCACAGAGAGGGCAAACCTAGCACAGCAGCTGGAACACAGAGGATGATTCAATTTAGCATTTCCTAGCTCTGTGACCTGGGGCAGAGCACTTGGTCTGACTCAGTTTCTTCATCTGTAAAATAAGAACGCCTACACCCACCTTTCAGAGCTCCCCTGAAGCTTAGCACCTAGCAGTGTCCAGCTTTCAGCAGGCGTTCAATAACACTGCTGGGGGCAGAGCAGACCCATGTCACACAAGTACTCCTGGCATTTAAAATCCTCTGCAGCTTGGCAACACCCTGCCTTTCCAGCCACTCTGCCGAGAAGCCCCCCACCCCACCCCCCCAGCCCGCGCATCTGAAGCTGCAGCTGTATCAGACCACCTGTCCAGTCCCGGGCTTCTCTGGTCTATGCTCTTGCTCACGTAGGCGCGCAGGCGCTCCAGGAGCCCACCTCAAGGGGCTCTTACTCTGCTCTCCAAACAGGCCACTTCATCACACACACCTACCAAAGACTTATTTTCTGTAGAGTCAGAGCTTTATTTTCTTTTCTTGGTTAGATTACAGGCTTATCCATCTTCACGCACTTTAACCTCTTCTCTAGTAACCAGCACAATGCCCTTGGCCGAGAGATTTTGTGAATGGAAGGGAAGGCAATCAATAAGACGTTTGTGAATAATTAACTGCCTGCCTGGGTCCTGAGGATTAACTCATCCCTTTTCCTTGGTACTCTAGGCAGCACCAAGGAGCCCCAGGGAACAGACTAAGAGGAGTGAGCCCTAAGGCTACAGTGCCGGAAGCAGCAGGGACCGTAACTCTGGCCTCGGGTGCTCTGCCCACCACAGGAAGCCACTGCTGCCAAGCCTCCTCAGGCCCACAGGGCCTCCAGGATGGCTGAGGGACAGTGGGTGCCCCTGGCCATGCCTCTAGTGGCAGGGGCCTGAAAGCTGGGCCCGCCACCAGTGAGCAAGCTGACTTATACCAGCAACCTGTATATTCTGTGTCCATGCAGCAACGAACGACCTCCCCAACAGCCCTACATACTAGGGAAGAGCCACACCTGCAGGAGGCTTTCAGCAAATCCTCCAGCTAGAAAAGATGGCAGAACAGTACCAAGATTCTACTACTCGCCCAAGTGAAGAAGGATATTCTAGAGGCCCTGACAGACCATTTTCTTAGTTTTGTCATTTTAGGAAACGCACCCTGAAAAGAATCCCCATTCTTGTAAGTGTAGCAATTCATATGGTGCTGAATGGGACTTGAACAAGACACGTCGAGAGGCACCTGGGTGACTCAGTCGGTTGAAGGTCAGACTCTGGCTGGCATCTCAGGTTATGATCTCAGCTGGGAGTCTGCTCAAGATTCTTTTCCTCCCTCTCCCTCTCCTTCCCCCTCAGCCCTTCCCCCCGCTCACACATCTTTCTCCCTCTCTCTCTCTCAAATAAATAAATAAAATCTTGAAACAGGCACCTGAAGAAGTGCGGCAGGACCTCCCCATGCGCACGCGCTGTCTTGCAGCAGGAACTGCATGGCGGGCACGCAGCTACCAAACTGGTCGTGATCCCTGTAGGACCACAGACCCACCCAGTAAGAAAAGGAAAAATGGAAGTCTCCAAACAAGGGCGGAAGTAGTCTAAGAAAACCACTGAGTCACTGATTGTTAGACCAATCCCTAAAACTGACCTCCGAGAAAGATGAGCTTCAGAAAGAAGCCTCTTGTGCCTCTTACAGCGCCAGTGCCAGAAAACAGAGACAACACCTCTACGATACTCTCAGAAGTTGCTTCTACCAGATCCCAACATTGCTGTGGTCAAGCTGTGTGTCAGCAGTTCCCTCACATGCCTACTTTTTTTTTTTTAACAGCTCTACTGAAATATAATTCACATACGTGTGTCAAGCAGTTCCCTCACATGCCTACTTTTTTTTTTTTTAACAGCTCTACTGAAATATAATTCACATACCACACAATTCATCCATTTTAAAGTGTGCCGTGTAACAGTGTGGGGTATGGTCAGCATAGTACAACCAAAACCACACATCAATTTTAAAACATGTTCATCATCCCCCAAGGAAACCCCATATTCATTAGCAGGCACCCTTCCCCCAGCCCCTTGAGCAAGGGCAATCACCTATCCTTACAGATTCACCTGTTCTGAACATTTCACAAATGGAATCCCATGCTACGTGTAGGTCTTCTGTGATGGCTTCTTTCACTTCACATGATGTTTCCAAGGCCCACCCATGCAGTAGCCACATGCCTATTTTTGTAAGGACACACACTCCTGAGGGTGCAGCCCGTGGCAGCAGGCACGGATAATCAGGTCCTGCCACATCATTCACACGTTGCTATTAGAACCCCGATCTTTGGCCCAGATCCAGAGGCACTCTCTGAAGAAGGGCTGATCTCTTTCAAAAATCATAAATCCTGGGGCGCCTGGGTGGCTCAGTTGGTTAAGCGAATGCCTTCGGCTCAGGTCATGATCCTGGAGTCCCGGGATCGAGTCCCACATCGGGCTCCCTGCTCGGCAGGGAGTCTGCTTCTCCCTCTCCCACTCCCCGTTTGTGTTCCCTCTCTCGCTGTGTCTTTCTCTGTCAAATAAATAAATAAAATCTTAAAAAAAAAAAAATCATAAATCCTGTTGCTATTGAACCAACCAGTGCAGCTGTACAAGTGAACTCGAGTAGAAATCCATCTAATACTTTTCATGAGTTAGGGAACGTGTGAAAATACTGTTTCTTCAATTGATGTACAGACTGTTAGATCTCACAAAACGTTACACCCTCTACATCACGAACTTCCCGATTCCTGTCTGTTCTCAAACTGATTTAAATTTGCTTTCAAGTTTCACTTCCCCTGAGTGTTCACACTCAAACATTTTAGCCCAGTTCTATGGTAACTTCATTAATGGCAGCTCTGACATGCCATTAGAGATGCTTGTTTCCAGTCAGGTGGGATCTCCATGGAAACTGAGACTGGAATGCACAGTTCTAAAACTGATGGGCCAAGTGCAAAACGAGGTAACGGTGCCAAGGGAGTCCATTCAGCACGTAATGTTTTAATGGACAGTCTGATAAAAGTAACAGTTTAGAACAAGATACTGTAACCCACGGTCTGTTACCTCAGAATGACTCAGAGCTTAAATCAAGATATTTAAAGATCTGCACCTATTTTAACTTCCATACACAGAACAGTTAGTTTTTTTGGGTTTTTTTTTACTGCTGCTACTAATAAATTGCCACAAACTTAGTGGCTTAAAACACAAATTTATTTCCTTACAGTTCTTGAGTCAGAAATCTGGTACAGATCTCACTGGGCTAAAATCAAGATGTTAGGGGCGCCTGGGTGGCTCAGTCGTTGGGCGTCTGCCTTCGGCTCATGTCGTGATCCCGGGGTTCTGGGATCGAGCCCCGCATCGGGCTCCCTGATCCGCGGGAGGCCTGCTTCTCCCACTCCCCCTGCTTGTGTTCCCTCTCTCGCTCTCTCTCTCTCTCTCTGTCAAATAAATAAATAAATAAAATCTTTCTTTAAAAAAAATTTTTTTTTTAAATAAATAAATGAAAAAAAATAAAATCAAGATGTTAGCAGGGCCATGTTCTTTTCTGGAAGCTTTAGGGGAGAATAAATTTCCTTGACCTTTCCAACTTCTTTTTTTTTTTTTTTAAAGATTTTATTTATTTATTTGAGAGAGAGAATGAGAGAGAGCACATGAGAGGGGGGAGGGTCAGAGGGAGAAGCAGACTCCCTGCAGAGCAGGGAGCCCGATGCGGGACTCGATCCCGGGACTCCAGGATCATGACCTGAGCCGAAGGCAGTCACTTAACCAACTGAGCCACCCAGGCGCCCGACCTTTCCAGCTTCTTGAAGCTGCCTGTATTCGTTGGCTCAGGGTCCCTCCCTCCATCCCCAAAGCCAGCAAGGACCAGTTGACTCTTGTCACATTGTATCACTTTGACACTGACTCTCCCGCCTCCCTCTTCCACTTTTTTTTTAAAAGATATTCACAGGTTCAGGAGTTAGGATGCCGACATCTTGGGAGGGGCCATTATTCTGCCTACCACAGACAGTATGCTTCCTTCATAAAAATGACAAATAAATCAAACCCCAAAGGTAGATTAAGTGATTTAGAAAATATTTTAGGTAATCTATCTATACATTGGATAACTCTAGATAACTGCAATCTTCTATTCAACACAAACACTGGATCTAACACACAGCTGTTACCCGGCCCAACCCAGAGTCCAGAAATAGATTTTGATATTGAAGACTGATATTAAAGATTGAAGATTTGATCCTGGCCTCAGTATCCTAATTCAAACTAAAAAGTGAACTTCACAATATGAATACTAAACACATTGTGGACTAACTGGGCACAGACATCAAAACTCACTTTCTGTTTGTGGACAACTCAGCTTAGCCCTACGGTTGCAGGGGAAATCCTAACTCCCTAGGCTTGGGAATGTCTCATACAGATACAGACACACTTAAACTTTTCTTATACGGTGACCCTTGAGGCAGTATTCTAAAACATTCCAGTTTTCCATGAGTAATACTTCATTTGAAACAGAAACCCAAACAGAATGTCTTTCCGTTGCTAAAAACATACCTGCTCTAGAAAGCAAAATTCAGTTAAACAGTTCAGAAAGAGACTAAAAATACTGGTTTTGAAACCCTGGGGAGTTTGTTCTTCACTAGCAATGAAACTCCAAGAGCAGCGGATGACTTTATTTGGGTTAGAACTTCCTAGAGTCTTAGCTCCGTTCTGTGGAAACCCAGACTTGGCCCAAACCATCTCAGCCTCCAACTTCTGTTAAGGGACACCTCATGTGGGACCAAATTTAAAACTGGTTTGTATTTTGAGAAAATGGAGACAGGTACCAACCGTGTAATCCATACTGAATGCAGTTTATCATGAAGGTCCCTCAAGTCTGTGATTCTTTTGTACATGAAAACATAAAAGGTGTGTGGAACTGGGGTGTGGTATAAAGTGGCAGGGGGCACCCCCTCAGATGGCTGAGAGCCACCGAAAGGTGTGACAGCAGAAGTGAGCTGAAGGCCAGTCTACTCAGGAGCTGACCCAGCTTCCCAAAGTTAGCCTTCTTTACATGAGGAGGGGAAACTCGCTGGAAGCCAAGAGGTACATTCAAACCTTTGGCTCAGAAACCTGTCCCCCGTTACCGTAGCAACCATCCAACAGGCCACTGTGGTAAAAGGGGATAATCAGTAATAACCAGCTCATTCCTTCTCAGGCCCTGCCCTCCAAGATAAACACTTCAGAGAGGAAGTGCAAAGCTAGGCCTAGAGAGATCCTAGGGACAGAATTCAGGTCTGAGAGTCAAAAGGTACAGGGTCTGGCTACAGCTTTCACCCCTGACTCAACCACGCTGAGCAGTCTATGCTGAGAAGGCTCTGCGTTCAACCCATTCCCTTTGGTGTAAACAGCCAACACACATAGTGGCCTCCAAACTCACCCACAGGGGCTTATGGGGTGAAATAAGTCAGGGTGTACCTCCTTCATCCTTCACCTGGTATATGTGGGACACTGAGCCCACTAGTTTAGCTTCCGGGTCTTTATCCATAAGAGGGAGAGGACTCTGTCCCTCAGGCAAAACGAGATGGAGTGTCTGACACAGAGTGAGCCTTGAGCAAATTATAGTAGCGTCACTTCCTTTCTCTGGCCTTGTGTCGATGTTACTCTACCCATTTGGTTTGTCTTCTCTTCAGACTCTACAGTCTGTCTCCTTCCAAGATTCTGCTCAAGTTCCCTCTCCTCAAGAAGCCTTCCCTCTCCCCTGAGCGTTCACGAGAGAACATGGATAGCGCATCGAGCACTGCTGGTGCAGGACGCAGCCATTCATAGTTCTACACAATTTTGAGCCCATATTTAGACCTATTTAATAGATGGCTAAGTATTCATTTTACCTCCTCAATTGGAGCATAAGCACACCGAGGACAAGGTCGTTTCTTTTCTTCCCCTACTGGAGCTTGGGCTGGTGCTCAATACATTCTTAGTGAGTCGAATGAAGTCTTTTAAGACTCCCAAAACACACACATAAGCTGAAGTGAGCTTATTCTTGTCCAGTGAGGAAACAAGTCAAAGTCAGTACTACTTCGTAGAAGAGATAATTAGTAACACCTTACCTTTTATAGCTTTATGATAGCCAATACATACATTACCTCGTGTCATCCTAAAAGGCATCCTTGAGAAACCAGACAGCAATTCCCAGCCTCTTTCACAGCAAAGTGCACAGAGAATATATTTGCAAGGCACCCTGGGACATTTCCAGATCCTTTCAGAAAGCAGCTGCTCTAGTTCATGCCCAGACATGCTGAGAGCCAAGGAGATCAATATCTTAGCATCCTCAAAAATCCATGGGGGAAGTTTGGGCCCAAAGCCATGAAGCTGGCAAGTAACAGAGCCAGGACTGGAACCCAGGTATGGGTGACTGGGAGTCATGTGGTTTTCCCCCCTTATTCCCAAAAGGTGCTGCAGGCTGAGATCACTCAAGTCATCTTTTTCTTCTTCCTCTGTATTTAACAAAGGTCTTATTGAAAACATCAGCCTATCTAGTCTGTACTGATAAATGGTTTGTGCTGACCCTTGGGCTGAGGATTTATGGGAGTACAGACACAGCAAGGACTGCCAAGGCCCATGCTTGGTAACAGATTCCAAAAACTCAGGGAAACAGGGGTAGGGGCATTTGGTACACGGCCCTTACTCACTAAGAAATATTTGTTTAGAAAGATTTATGCATGTTGTCCTCCAAAGGAGAGTTTTTCCCTTAGTGCTTCAAAATGGTTTAGACTGATTGAAGAGACCTGAGAATGTTCTAGAGGTGTCCATAACCTTGGATCACCCACCATGGAAAAGCCACAAGCCACAGTAGAGAAAGCAGGAAGTTGGGATTTGAATCGGTGTAGGTTCAGATTCCAGCTCCTTCACTTACTAGCTTAGCCTCTTTAGGTAAATGACCTAACCTCTCTGTGCTTCAATTGCCTCGGCGATAAACATAAATAAAGATAATAGGCTGGCTTACTTGGAGGAGTGTGTGACCCTTGACCCCAGGATCGTGAGTTCGAGCCCCACTTTGAGGGTAGAGATTACTTAAATAAACTTAAAAAAAAAAAAAGGTAACAGTTCTTCCTTTTAGGTTATGCAGGCTGGAGATAAAACATGTAAAATGCCTAGCCCACTGATGGCACATGATAGGTCTGATTACTGGGCATCACAAATGTGACTGAGGATACCAAGGCTTAGATTCTTTAATGCAATTGCTCTTGTGATAAACTAAAAAGTCTCTCTTTTGTAGACAAGATAAAGTATATGGAATATTAGGAAACGTACATGGTTGCAAAGTACAATCGTTATATGTGTATATAGATATATGTATAATCATGATATGACTGGAGTTAAATTGTCAAACCACCTATCCCACCAGCTTTCTTCAAGAGGCTCTGAACACTGGCGCATCCACCAAAGAATACACTACTCCCGTTCTGATCGTGGACATCAACTGAAGAACCTCCTAAGCACCCACAGCAGACTTAAGGCTTTCCCCACCCGAGTAACAACCCAGGAAGGTGACGGAGAGCTTCCCAGACTGAGCCAGGCTCATCAGCAAGGTTTCACTAAGTATTTGTGAAGTTGACTCCTCCTGCTCTCTCAGCCCTCACCTTCCATTCCCCCACTAAGTCCTAAATAGCTCTTAGATCTGCCCACTTCTCTCCACCTCCAGCCACCTTCAGCCCCGTCCAATCTCTCACCTGTCCAATCTCCAAAAGCTTCATGACTGGTCTCCCTATGTGACAGGGTGTCCTCGTACCAGCTCTTCTGAGAGCGGATTGTTAAACATTCGGGAATTCAGTGAGACCCGCTAATTAAACTGTCAGTGGCTTGAAACAAGCCATGGTGGGAGTAGTTACCCCATGGAAACTGGTAAACACTACTACTCAGGATGTTACTTTGGGGAGCCAATTTCCCAGCACATCACTGCCTGGGCCCCCTCCAAACTCTTCCTGCAGTCAGAGCAGGAAGAGCCTTCCAACAGCTTCCTGTTGCTCTTCAGATAAAAACGAAAGCTCTTGGCAGGGTCTCACTGTCACTTTCTACATTCCAGCCTCCCTTGCGCCCAGCTCCCCCCCTTCCTCCCTTCTGGTCCTGCTGGCCTTTCTGTCCCACCTGCTTGCCAAGACCTGCCCCACCACAGGGGTTCTGAATAGGCGGCTCCCTCTTCCTGGAACTCTCTTCCCACTTTCTTAGCCCGGCTAAGCCCAGTTAACTTCTACCAATAACTCAGGTCTCTACTTAAGTGCCACTTCCTTAAAGCAGCCTCTCCCCCCAACCCCCCACTCCCGACCTCCTGACTGATCCCACCTCCTGGTATAAAGTATCACTGCTGTGGGCCCCTCTCCATGTCACACTTAGGATAGTTGGGAGCTTACATTTGTAATGACAGATTAATGGCTCTTTCCCTTTTCCAAAAAGATCTTTAGAGGGGCGCCTGGGTGGCTCAGATGGTTAAGCGTCTGCCTTCGGCTCAGGTCATGATCCCAGGGTCCTGGGATCGAGTCCCACATCGGGCTCTCTGCTCCTTGGGAGCCTGCTTCTCCCTCTGCCTCTCTCTCTCTCTCGGTCTCTCATGAATAAATAAATAAAATCTTAAAAAAAAAAAAAAAAAGATCTTTAGAGAAAGTGAATGACTTTATGCACCTAACATGTGTATAATATAAAGACAATTGCTATGGGGGAACTGAAAGAAAGCCAAAGCCAGACAGGGCCCTAGCTGACCAGGAACTTAGAGCCTTGACAAGACACATTCTTATACACAGACAAAAGGGCAGTATATGAAGCATGCCAAATGAGTGGAGCTAAGGGAATTCAATGGAAAAACGAATTTCCATAGAATGAAGGAGTCCATGGCAGGTTTATTGAGGAAGTGGTCTAGAGCTGATCATGGAGGAATGGGCAGAATTACGTAAAGCTGTCCAGGAGAGAGAGGCTTGTCCCAGAGAAGGCGCAGCCAACCAACTTGTTGGGAGCCAACAAGCGGAGGTAATGCTAGAAAGATAGGGTAAGGCTAGACTGTAAAGAGGCCTCAAACAGCAGAATGAGGAGTTTGGCTTTTAAAAAATAAAGAAAAAAAAAAAAAAGAACAATGATCAACAAAATGAAAAGGCAACCTAGGGAGAAGATATTTGCAAATGATATGTCCAATAAGGGGTTAGTATGCAAAATATAACAACTTAACAACTCAACACCAAAAAACCCTAACAATCCAGTTAAAAAATGGGCAGAAGACCTGAACAGACATTTTTCCAAAGACATACAAATGGAAAATGGACACATGAAAAGATGCTCAACATCACTCATCATCAGGGAAATGCAAATCAAAACCACAATGAGATATCACCTTATACCTGTCAGAATGGCTAGAATCAAAAAGACAAGAAATAACAGGTGTTGGCGAGGATGTGAAGAAAGAGGAAGACTTGTGCACTGTTAGTAGGAATGCAAACTGCTGCAGCCACTGTGGAAAACAGGATGGAGGTTCCTCAAAAACTTAAAAACAGAACTATCATATGATCCGGTAATTCCACTGCTGGGTATTTAATCACAGAAAACAAAACCACTAATTTGACAACACTAGTATCTGCACCCCTATGTTCACTGCAGCATTATTTATAACAACCAAGACAGAGAAGCAACCTAAGTGTCCATCAACAGATGAATGGATAAAGAAGATGTGGGAGATATATATATATATATATATATATATATATGTATATATATGCAATGGAATATTACTCAGCCATAAGAAAGAATGAAATCGTGCCATCTGTGGCAAACATGGATGCACATAAAGGGTATTATACTAATTGAAATAAGTTAGAGGAAAAAATGTCACATGATTTCACTTCATGTGGAATCTAAGCAAAACAAATGAAGGAACAAACAAAAAAAAAAGTAGAAACAGACTCATAAATACAGAGAACTGATGGTTCCCAGAAGGAGAGAGTTGGGGGATAGGTGAAACAGGTGAAGGAATTAAGAGATACAAACTTTCAGTACATAAATAAGTCATGGGGGGATGAAAAGTACAGCATTGGAAATACAGTCAATAATACTATAAGAACACTGTATGGGGACAGATGGTGACTATATCACGGTGAGCACTGTATAATGTACAGAATCATCAAATCGTTGTACACCTAAAACTAATATAACAATGTATGCCAACTATACTTCAATTAAAAGATAAAATAAAAATGAAAAACAAATTAAGGGTTTTGAACAGGGGAAGGAACTTGAAAGTAGTAATTCTAGAAGACCAGCCTACACACACACACACATTTTTTCAGGCCTATATCTATAAAGCCAGGAACAAATTCCATCTGACAATAGCTTTCCAAACTCACAGAGCAGACGGAGGCCATTTTGAGCTAGAGAGGACAGACACATGGCACAGCTGGACAGAACTCCTTTTGAGGGAAACCAAACAACTCTAGTTCAGCTGCTGCGAGACAGATGCTGTAGTCAAGAATCTAAAAGCTGTGGCCTATCTAGAAGCAGCCCAGACCAGGTTTAAGTGGGGCCATAGAATGATCTGGCTCTTACGTTGTAATGCGAGGCCCATGGTTATATTCAGAGCAGAACACATTTGAGCCAGTTGTGGTGTTTTGTTTTGTTTTTTTTTGAAGATTTTATTTATTTATTTGACACAGAGAGAGACAGTGAGAGAGGGAACACAAGCAGGGGGAGTGGGAAAGGGAGAAGCAGGCTTCCTGCCGAGCAGGGAGCCCGATGCGGGGCTCGATCCCAGGACCCTGAGATCATGACCTGAGCCGAAGGCAGTCGCTTAACCAACTGAGCCACCCAGGCGCCCCGAGCCAGTTGTGTTTCTATGGCCCACTTGGCCATAGTGTTTGCTGGAATTCTGGCTTCCGGGTTGAACGTGGGAATTACCGTCCTCCAGCTCTGGCTCCCGCATTCCTCCAGGGGTCATTCCATCTACTCAAAGCTGACAGGACTCAGGGCAGGGCCTAGAATGTCTTCCAACTGATAAAGGAGGGTGGCTGTCTGGAATGACGCTCTCATGTGGCTGGCCAGTAGGCTTGATGACTCTCCCGCGGGGTTCTGCAGCGGGCTCCTAGGAAGCGGGGCACAACCTGCCATCCCTTCAGCCCATAAAAGCGCTCAGCAGCCCCTGATCAAAAAGCAGGTGCCTTCCTTCGAGGACCTCACAGGTCTGATTTTGGAGTCAGAAAGCTAACTTTAGTTATTTGGTGACTGAGGGTTCCCTAGAGCAGTGGTCTCCAAACTGGGTGTATGTGCACCAGGGTTACCCAAGACTGGAATCCAAAAGAATTAAAAAGAAATTAAGCTTTTCTGATATTAGCTTTATGACACCCTCCTCACATTATTTTTCAGAAGAGCACATATCACTTGTGATTCCACAGGCACTGGTGGACAGGGGCCCTGGCTTAGGTAGATTATGGATTGTATTATCCAATTTCAATAAAATGACTCTCATAAAATGGATAAGTGCCTAAAGAAATTCCTGCAGAGAACTTCAGTACATGTAACACCCGCACAAGCAAACAGGAAAATGGAAGAACTAACGCTCCTCTTGTGAGAAACTCATTTCAGACACAGGAGTAAAAACAATGAGGATCTAATCAGATCTAAAAAAAAAAAATCAGCCCAAATAATTCCAAATTATAAAAATTCTTTGAAACATGGATTTTCATCCACTACCCTTAACGATAATTCTCACTTTCATATGGATCTGTATATCCTGCGCTGTGCAGTATTGCAAACAATACTGGGAAGGTATCATAATTAGTACATATTTAAAATATTTTTAAAGCAACTTTTTAAACACTTAAATATATTTTACTATGGTCATCCTTTAAATTTTTCTATTTTTGTATGTTTTGTAACATGTAATATATTAGTACATGATAGTGTGATGGTAGCACAGATACTAATTTAAGATACATAAAACTGAGGCTAAAAACTTAAAATACTTGTACTATTTATTTGGGGAGCATAGTCAGTAAAGTTTGGAGACCACTTAGAGTCAGCTCCGCAGCTCTGAAGCCCCTTCCCAGTTCCACCTTCTCACTCTCTCCCAAGAAGCCCCTGGCCAAAGGTGAGCCCCATCCCCCACCCAGCAGAGTGTGGGGCAGAGGTGATTCCAGGGGAACCTGTCTTCCCCACCTCCGACCCTTGCTCGCCCTTAGCTCTTCCCAACTCCACAGAGGCCCTACCTGATTGTGCCATCGGATGACGTTTCCAAATCCCCCTGTCCCAAGTCGTTCTTTCATCTCCCAGGCCCCACATGTCTGGGTTGGCAGAGAAGGTGACCAGCTCATACTGATGCCGTGCTAACTCTGTAAGCAATTTGGAGTGGGGGACAAAGGATTAAAAAAAATGAAACTCAAGGAGATAGACGGAGAAGGTAAGAAATAACATTTACCTTCGATGCGAGAGACGAAAAACCTCAGCTGGTTTTCATTTTGTAAATAAACCAGGTTGTCTGGTTTGTTTTGGGGTTTTGGTAGCAAACTTTTTTCTCACCTTCCCCCACCCCCACCTCAGCTGTTGTGGAAGGAGGCAGAAAGGAAAGACACTCAAAGGAGACGTTACTCCACAACCCCTGAACTCGAAAGGGCATCCCAGCCTAGACTCCAGCAAGGGGCGCCCTGCCCCGCGCGCATTCTGCTCAAGGTGTCAGGGACAGAGTCTAACGTTGCGATTCCCCACGGTCACGTGTGTCTTCACACAGTCCAAATGAATCATGGCTCTCTCTCCCAAAGCCACCACCTCCAAGAGGCCACCTGGAACCACCCGAGCCAGAGCTGTTCCGGGCCTCCCAACCCCACCCCGCGCAAGAGACAGGTTTGTACGCCCAGAAACCCCGACTTTTAAACTCGACAGAAGTTCCTTCGGGAGCCTCAAGTGAGGAGGGAGGTGCGAGCTCGCCGGTGCAGAGGAGAGGCGGGGTCTGCAGGTGGCACCAGGGGCCCCCCCGCGCGGCCGCCCGAGGGACTCACCTGTCGGCAGGGACGCGGGGCAAGGGAGACGCTCCCCGGGGCGGGGGAGGCGGGGGCTGGGGCGGCAAAACCGGGGGCTCTGGCACCTCCCCGAAGACATTAAAATGCGGGAATCTTAAACCTGCCAGCCCAGCGCGACTTCCTCAAACACTTCCTGCTCTGACGTCACGGAGCACGTGGGCCGCCGCGGGCCCTTAAAGGAGCCGCGGGGGGCGCCAGCCCAGACCACGCCCGGTACCCGCGGCCGCGCGGGGGACCCCCTCGTCCTCGCCCCGGTGACTCTGGGAGGGCTGCGTGTGGCTTCTAGGCGGCTCCGGTCAGCCCTGCACAGGCTGTGCTCCCTGAAATAAAAGAGTGCCCCTAAAATGAACCCGAATGCGCCAAACTGTTTAGACAGTGACTTTAACCTGATGCAGTTTCTGGACAAGGGGAGATGGGGATTTCCTCACCAGAGCCCTCCTGGGGTGAACTTGACACCGCTTCCTAGACCTTTAACTAGGTGGAATTTCCCGCGCCCCCGCCAGGATTTATTTAGGGACGGTTTACAAGAATTGCCCGGGCCTCCTCTCCTCAGGCTGCGTCCCCTTTATCTGGAGGATTTTTGGCTCGGGATCAAGAATGATAAATCACAGCTGTACTCCCTAGACGTGTCAGCCCCCACTCCCCCCTTAAAAAAAGTAAAGAAAAGAGGGGGGGAATCTCGTAGTGTTAACGAGAAACTGCAGTTTCAGCCGCAGTGATGTAGGGAAATTGTGAGAGAAGCTCACAGCCCTGAAGTTCACCGTTCTACTCCTACCTACTTGACATGATTAAGGTCTTTTGCTATGGAGTTTCTCAGGTCTGTGGCATTATGCTATCACACAAAGGTGGTGTGTGTTGGTAAATTTACTCAAGCCGGAAAAAAGGCGTTAAAGGAAACTAAGATAATAGCTCGCATTTATAAAATGCTTACCAAGTGCCTGGCACTATCTACATACACTCTGTACTTAGAATTCGTCATTCAAATCCTCAAGGCAACCCTACACATGGGACAATAACTGCATTATTGGTATCTCCATTTTGCAGATGAGAAGACTGATGTGCAGAGAGGAAAATATGTCAAAGGCACAGGCTAGTAAGTGGATGAACTGATATTCCAACCCAAGCGGCTGGTTCTTAGCTCCAAGCTCTTAATATTCGGTTAGAAGTATCATACTAAGAATTTCAGAAGGAGGCAAACTGGATTTTGAATCCTAATACTGCTATTGACTACGCTGAGATTTTAGGGCCAATTACTTAACGACTCCAAGCTTCCATTTCTCTTCTTTAAAATGTGGGCAACATTAGGTTGAATTGCATGAAATTGCCATTTTTTAATAAAACAGAAACAGTTGAAACACCAGCGACAAACATCAGTGGTTTCATCTGGTTCAGCCTAAGAGCAGCAGGGAAGACAGGAGAGTACACACGTCCGAGAAACGAACCAGCAGGGTTGTTGTAGGGAGTTAATGAGAATAACCATGCCTGACACGGGACACTCCTGCCTGCACGGAGCCTGAGGCCAAAGTTAACCCTTAGGAACATAGTGATGTGATTTGAAATGGTGGGGCTCAGAGCCCACGGCAAGAAAGAATTCTTGAGACATCTTCAGTGCAAAAGGTGTTTTATTAAAGCACGGAGACAGGACCCATAGGCAGAAAGAGCTGCTGCCCCGGGGACTGTGAGAAGCAACCAATTATATACTTGGGAGTTGGGGGAGGTAAAGACCAAGGGAAGTTTCCAAAAGGACTTTCAGATACTAAAGAGGACTCACAGAATCCTGGAGGCCTTGTTATTGTCAAGCCAAGGCTGTTTTTCCCTCTAGCAAAACATCAACATTAAGACAGCTGGGAGTTTCCTGGAGGAATGTTACACTCTGCCTGCTTCAATGGGCTGCAGGTTATAAGGAAATTTAATTTTATCTACATTTCCTTCTGCCGTTGTTCCCCACATCATTCAGAACAATTCTGACCCTTAAATCTTTAAGGTTGTTGAGGGTGGAAGTGCTTATCTTCTGTAACTTCTTCCTCCTTCCACCTCCTGGGGCATAGAGGTGTATAGGAGTTACCAAAGTCAGAGGCAGCCAATCCAAGGTAGACAACATATATGAACCCCCTTGAGTAGAAAGGATTATCTGTCGTTTGGAAGTTATGGCAGTGAAGAAGTCTTGGCACCAGGCAGGGAGACACAAGAAAAGACAACAAAATAAGGTTAATATTATAATAAGAAAGAGAAGCCCAATAAAAATGGCATTGATAGTTAACTAAAATTTTTCTCCAGTCCTTTATTGTCGTTTAAAGAGAAATTTGAGATCTTCCACAGGTTCACAAGAATAAAAAGGCACGTTAGTTTGCTCCTTAGTTTCCCGTGAAGGAGGTACAGGTTTTATTCTAGATCTAGCAGCCCATGAAGAGTGCCCCTCTAATTGTATTGCAGTGGGAGCACATAATATGACCCAATAGGGGCCCTTCCATTTTGGAGTTAAATCCCCTGCTGTATTAGATTTCCAATCCTTTAAATAAACCATCTCTCTGGGGTTTATATGGGGTGGGTTGCTAGTGACTATCAGATCAGTTTTAGGGAGGATATAGTTTGCATTTTCATTATTTAGAGATTTATGAATTAACCTGGCCTCAAGTGAATAATTTAACAGAGCGTCATAGTATCCATCTCTTGGTAGGTATACAGTGAGAAAAGGTTTTTTTCATATAGTAACTCAAAGGAACTTAACCCTATTGGTTGTTTTGGGGGCAATCCTCACTCTGAGAAGCCTTAACAGTAAAAGAGTAATCCGGTTTTCTTGAGTCACAATACTTAAAATAGAATACCTACAAAGATGTGTTATTGAAACATTTTCTCTATAGTCTAATCACCCTAATTTTAACAGAGATAGCGGGGCGCCTTGGTGGCTCAGTCATTAAGCATCTGCCTTCGGCTCAGGTCATGATCTGGGAGCCGTGGAACTGAGCCCCACATTGGCCTTCCCGCTCGGTGGGAGGCCTGCTTCTCCCTTTCCCTCTCCCCCTGC
Organism: Mirounga angustirostris; assembly: GCF_029215605.1. Taxonomy (NCBI): domain Eukaryota; kingdom Metazoa; phylum Chordata; class Mammalia; order Carnivora; family Phocidae; genus Mirounga; species Mirounga angustirostris. Next base: position 163,795,381 of record NW_026991710.1, read on the forward strand.
TTGTGTTCCTGCTCTCGCTGTCTCTCTCTCTGTCAAATAAATAAATAAAATCTTTAAATAAATAAATAAATCAGAGATAACCAAATCAAGACTAATTCATTTCATAAACAAGTCCAGTTTTAACAAACTTGGCCTAATTATTTACATAAGCTCAGCAAGAATAATGATTGATGATATAGATCTTTTAGAATGTGCTTTGCTGGAACTTTTTGTAAGGAATCTCCAGGTTGAACTTTTAGTAGCATCTCTAGGCCAGAAACCAAGTCAAATAAACTTGCCATCAGACATGCCTGCAATACCTGTAGATTTGGGAGAATTCCTCTTCCTGAGGTCCCCAAGGTATCCTGAGGTTCCTGCACCTGCCAGGAAGTGACATTCTTTACTCACCTGGTAAGGCTGCTGGAAATTCTGTAAGCAAGGTATCAGGCCAACATTTCCATGGGGCTCTATTGGCTTCTTGCTTCATAAAGTCAACCTTAGTTCCTTAAAGCTGTCTGGTGACATCTGAGTCTATGCAGGTCTCTCAAATATGATAATCCAGTCAAAGCCTTGGAAAAATAACTAATGTTTCTAATGATGTCCTGTTACAAGGAGAACAGATTCTTAACCAACTGAGCCACCCAGGCGCCCCAAGGAGAACAGATTCTTATTGAACCTATGCAAATGACTATGATTGCTGTGGAAGAAAGAATACTTATTGAGACCTTTTGAATTTCAGAGGGTTCTGCTAGAGAGAAAAGTTAAATGCTTCAATTTATTCACAGAAGAATATTTTATCCTATTTCTGTACATGATGGATATCTTAAGAGAAATTTCCTTAACCTGGAAGAGCAAACATTACAAAACCAGCAATGTTTCAAACAAGAGTCACAAAAACCATAATCATCTTCTTCAGTTCATTTAGTCTCATGTTACTGATTCTTGGTTCCATGTGAATGCAGCTTTTAGTTCTGGAAATTTTTACCAATTTTAGTTTTAGGATTTTAAAGATATCAAAAACCTGTATTTGTCAAAAGCCTTTTTTATGAATCTCCTTGAAGATGAAACACATTTCACGAGAGAATAAGAACAATAACTATAAATGATAAAAGACTCAAAAATGGACATGGTTAAAGTTCTGATGAGAGGTTACAATATAGCTGGCAAGGAAATCTGGTCATTTCTGTGACACATAGCATATCAATAATCAGAATATTAAGTGATGGCCTTATACCAAAACATATTGAAACTTTGGGAATTGCATATAATCTCTAGAATAGTTATAGCATTTACCCAAGCAATACAATTCAAGTCTCATTATTTGTTTAACAGTGCTTCCAGAATAACTTAACATACCAAATAAGCAAGGCTATTGGTCAAAAAGACTTCATTTATAATTTAAATCTTGGGAAGTATGTTAAAAAAAACAACTCAGTTATAAAGCACATGCCTGAATAGTGGATTACAGATCATTACAAAGCTTATAACTTAATTATTTATTTAACCTTTAACCAAGGTGACAATAGGAGATTCAAAAGGCAGATATGTAGGGTTATATAGCTGAAAACTTACCTTGAGATTTATGTAATCAAAGACCTGATAAAGAGAAAACATAAGTTTTGTTTTTCTGGGCAGACAAAAACAAACAAACAAACAACCCTTTGTTTATATTTTCTTATCAAGTGCAAACCAACATCCAAGAAAACTTTTTTGAACAGAGAGAAAAGCAGAATTTCAATCTCATACCAGTGTACCTTTAAAATCCTTTCCTTTTGACTTTAACCCTGACCACATACAAAAAAAATTCCTTTCCAGGGGTGCCTGGGTGGCTCAGTCAGTTAAGCGTCTGCCTTCAGCTCAGGTCATGATCCCAGGGTCCTGGTATCGAGCCCCGCATTGGGCTCCCTGCTCAGTGGGGAGTCTGCTTCTCCCACTCCCCCTCCCCCCACTCATGCCTGCCCTTTCTGTCCCTCTCTGAAATAAATGATCTTTTTGAAAAAATTCCTTTCCAAAGATTTCCCTATATAAATCTTTTACAACTTTTCGTTCAGAGTTGCTTCCCTTATTTCCATCAGTCTTAACTACATTTGCAGAATTTTGCACTCTTGGAAACCTTAGTCTCCAGTGAAAACTAAATAGTAACCAATTGTGAACTGTTATGACAGAATTTTTCAATAACAATTTTATAAATACATTTCACAATTTTAAAAACAGGTTTTTTCATAGTACAATCTTTTAATAAAGCACAAAGCATATTTACCAATAGACCCTAGTATCCTCAGCAATAAGAAGCCAAAAGCACAAACCTAAGTTCAATAATCAAACTTAGTATTTTATCTCATTTGGAAAAGGCCTAGATGTCCAATGAATTCAATCCCATTTATTATCCAAGTAAAACTTTAAATTTTTAGTTTACCAAAGACTTTGAAAGCTATCTTAACAATTACCCATGAAAACTTTGAGACAAAAAATTAACCATCATTTTAAGTCCTCTTTTTGCTGACAAATTGCAACAGAGCTAACATGAACTTATTTGACTTTCAGCAAACCCTGGCAGAATAAAAGTTTCACACTTAATGCTGATAACTCTAAAGACATGTGTATCTTAATTAAACCAGCAAATTTAAATTAGTTTAAATAACCGAATTATGTTCCACCTGCGTCCACTTAAAAGTCAAACAATTTGTTCCCCATTTTCAATTTTTACCTGGGGTGCCAGTGGGGAAATCTGAAGTGGGCGGTGTATGCAGGCTACACCCGAGATGGTGCAGAGACAGGAGGAGGAGGAGGGGAAGGCAGAAGAGGTGAAGTGCTCCAGAAGGCAGAGAAAAAGGGTTCCCGGTTCTAAAACTTGTCAGCTCGGACAGATGAGCAGACACCATGTTTTTTTTTTCCACCAAAGTGGAAATAGGCAGTCCATGTCAGGCCAGGAAAGACAGGGAACTTACCAGAAACAAAAGGAGTTTGGGCAGTTGCTTGGAAATATTCCATAAACTCCCCATGCTGAGGTAGACTAATCAGAGACTCTTGGCTCCAGTTATAGCCATTAACCCAGGAAATGAATGAGGGAGAAGCCCCCACATACTGCTAGAGTAACCAGGATCTATTAGGAGGAACAGTGAGAGAGAGAGTGAGAGCCTGCATACACCGCCCACTTCAGATTTCCCCACTGGCACCCCAGGTAAAAATTGAAAATGGGGAACAAATTAATTGACTTTTAAGTGGACACAGGTGGAACATAATGCGGTATTTAAACTAATTTAAATTTGTTGGTTTAATTAAGATACACATGTCTTTAGAGTTATCAGCATTAAGTGTGAAACTTTTATTCTACCAATTTTGTAACTTAAGTAGTCAGTAGGGGACATTGACAGAAAACGGCAAAGATAGAAATCCATCATGGTCTAAGCAACACTCCAACACATGTAGTCTTTGCAGCCAACTTCTCTAGGAAACAGTCCCTGGTTGGGTTTTAATTCCTTCCAGTACTGGTTTCGGTGGGTTCCCAGTGGAGGTCCCGCGGCCAGAAGCAGCTAGACCAGGGATGTTGGGAGGATCACATTAGACCAATGAGGAGGAAACTTCACACAACAGTCTTAAGATTGGCAGCCGTCCTGGTGACATAGGTGGCTGTCCTGTGCCCAAGACAGACAATTTTGTATAAGGACAGAAATGAAGGGAGGGCAAGTTTCTGGGTCTTATTACCATTCCGGCCAGGGTACTAACATCCAGCCAAAAGGCAGACTTTCTCCTCCCCATAGAGTAGCCACAGGCTAGAGGATTTCAGCCTGAGCAATTGACATGAAAGTGTTCCAATAAGACCACACTCCTTGAAAAGCCCCTGAAATGAAAATAAAGGGAGAGGAGACGAAGAACGCACTAAGTTTTCACCGAGGCTCAGAGTCCAGATGAGAAGACTCGAAGCCCCACGTTGGGAGCCAATATGCTGTGGTTTGAGGTGGTGGGGTTCGGAGCCCACAACCAAGAAAGAATTCTTGAGACGTCTTTGGTGCAAAAGGTGGTTTTATTAAAACACGGGGACAGGACCCATAGGCAGAAAGAGCTTCTGCCCCAGGATTGTGAGGAGCAACCAATTATATACTTGGGAGTTGGGGGAAGTAAAGACCGAGGGAACTTTCCAAAAGGACTTTCGGGGTGCCTGGGTGGCTCAGACGGTTAAGCATCTGCCTTCCACTCAGGTCATGATCCCAGGGTCCTGGGATCAAGCCGCTTTGGGGCTCTCCGCTTGGCAGGAAGCCTGCTTCTCCCTTTCCCACTCCCCCTGCTTGTGTTCCCTCTCTCGCTGTATCTCTCTCTGTCAAATAAATAAAATCTTAAAAAAAAAAAAAAGGGATTTTAATATGCTAAAGAAGACTCAGGGGATACTGGAGGCCTTGCTCTTGTCAAGCTAAGGTTGTTTTTCCCTCTAGCAAAGCATCAACATTAAGACAGCTAGGAGTTTCCTGGAGGATTGTTACACTCTGCCTGCCTCAAGTGTTGTCAATGGGCTGCAGGTTATAAGGAAATTTAATTTTATCTACATTTCCTTCTGCCTTTGTTCCCCACATCAATATGTCAAACCAAACAGGTGGGTCATCAGGTCATCAGTGCCCAGAAACACCCCGCCCCCAGTATTTACCTTATTATGCTAATTAGCAAGCTCAGTTTCAAAGCAGGAAGAGAAAGGAGCATGATTGAATAGTTGTAAAGCACTTAGAATAGTGCCTGATGTATTCCAAGTGCAACATAAGTGTTTGTTTAACAAATAAAATAAAACATATTTATTGAGCACCTAGATGTTCTGGGCCCTATGTAAAGTCTGTTTGCTATATGACATCATAAAAAATTTCTCTTTAGGGGCACCTGGGTGGCTCAGTCTGTTAAGCATCTACCTTCAGCTCAGGTCATGATCTGGGAGCCCTGGGATTGAGCCCCAGATAGGCTCCCTGCTCAGCGGGGGGTCTGCTTCTCTCTCTCCCTCTGCCACTCCCCCTGTTTGTGCTCGCTCATGCGCACCCTCTCTCTCTCTGTCAAGTAAATAAATAAAATCTTTTTTAAAAATAAAAAATAAAAAATTTCTCTTTAATCCTATCACTTCTGCAAATCACTGTCCCTGAGAAACTTAGCAAGACAGCCACAGCTTTGCCAAAGATTTATTCTGCACCATTATAATTTAAGAGTTATCAATTGCTCAGCTCAAAATAACTTGGTTTTCAATGGAACATAAATCTTTCTGATAAGGTAACATATATTTAGATCTTTTAAAATTTGATGATGGCCCAGGAAGGGGCCTCCAGATTTTATCATATCCCACCATATTTATCATCTTAAGCCCTGTCTTCCCTCAAGATAAGACATGTCCACTGCCTACATCTGGTCTCTATCCTGCTCTAGAGACATGAGCAGACCATTTAAAAAAAATTTTTTCAGATGCAGCAAAAAACATATCCCTTTTTCTTCCTGCTTTGGGGCTTAGCGTGCTTTTGAGCAGTGACTATAGGGTAATCAGGGAACACTGAGCAGCCTGAGTGCTTGGCACAGTCCTGAGCGCCACTAATCCAGGGGATACAAGCAATGTAACTCTCATCAAAGGTACCTAGAATCTTGTTGAGGACATAAGATCCACGGAAAGCCATCAACTGATGAGTAATAAGGACCAAGCCATAAAATGTGTGTGCTAATTCGTTCTGCTGTAGAGGCAGAACTGTACTAGTGATAAGGATAAATTTTCTAAGGGGTTGATTTTAAAATAAAATCTTCTGAGGATAAATCAAAGATAACCATCTTCTTACGCAGTCTTTTTGTGTAATCAGTCAAGAAAACTGCTCTCTTACCTACTAGCAGCCAGGCAAAGCAGCACTGAGCTCTTTTGAATGAGGAAAGAATTGTTATCTGAATAATCTGGGAACTGAGTCATACATAGTAAGAGGAGACAGATTAACAGATAGGAAGGCAATGAAACAGACCACTCAGAATAGAAAGGATTTCCCCAGCCCCCAGAGAGCCAGCTCTGGCTCAGTGATTTCAGCAACTCTATCTTTCCAATTTTGTTGTACTCCAGCCCTGCAGAGAGAAGACTCTGCAAGTCAGAACTTGCTCCTTCAACAAGCAAAACTTCTTCTGCCAGGAAAGTCGGAAAACTCGTTAGTTGGAAGACATGAAGAAACTGTTTTTCTTCTAGGGGAGCTGGTGGGAGATGCAGAAGGGCTGGTGGAGACGGAGGGCGGAGGGCGAGCATGAACTTCAGCCTGGACCCCTAGCACAGAGCTAGCTGCAAAAGAAGGAAAGAAAACGCGGCTCACTTCCATCTCTGGGAATGAGATCTGGGCCAATAGTGAAACCTTAGAGAAGCAGAGACTGCCAGGCCATTGTGCCTCAAATCTTGCATGAAACACTGAAAGCTGAGGATTTAGGGCACGTGGGTCACTCTTTCTGGAGAAAGATAGTTTGGGGGAGGAAATCACTTTGCCTGCTCCCTTCATTTTTGCACACACATGTTTTTATTCTAGTAAATCAAATTAAAGAGAAAGAAATAACTAAAGGACAGCTGCCCAACCTTTGGCAATGGTGGCAGGGAAAAACTGAATACAGGCTGGGCTTGTGTGTTTATACCACCCGGCAGGTGTGTTTCTTCTCTCACTTCCGTTCTGAGCTTTTACTCCGTGGAAGCAGAAATTTTGTTCACTGCTACATTCCCAATTCCTGGTACATGACAGAGATGTAACTCAATGTAAATTTACTGAATGAATGACTGAATTGGCCAATGCAAAGACACTGTATTCTTTAGCACTTGGTTATACATAGTGACTGGAGTCTGAGAGACATGGGTTCTAATCTTGGCTCTGCGTTTTCTTGGCTTTGAGAACTCAGGGCACTTTACTAAACCTCACTGAGCCTCAGTTTTCTCATCTCTCAAATGAGGGCTAATAAAACCTATTTCTCACGGTTCAAAGGTATAAGTGAGATTATATACACGAGGTGCCTAGGACAGAGCCTAGTGCTTGTTAAGCCCTCTCTGAATAGCAGTTATTAATGCTGTTATCTTTTAAATGCAATAATCCTGAAGTCAGCTGAGATCCCTGTCTTCTGTGATTCACAGTGGAAGGGTTTCACACCTTCCGCTGCCCCTTAACAGTAAAAGGCCTCTGGTCCTTTCGCCTTTCACATCTCTCCAGGAATTTGGTGTAAGAGGTGGTGGTGTGTGATGGTGGGGTGAGGTGGATGGCATGTATCTTAGTTAACATCTGATTCTGAACTCCTACCTTTGCAAAGTTCTTTGTTTTTGAAAGATTTTATTTTTAGGGACGCCTGGGTGGCTCAGTCGGTTGGGCATCTGCCTGCAGCTCAGGTCATGATCCCGGGTCCTGGGATCAAGTCCCACATCGGACTCCTTGCTCAGCGGGGAGCCTGCTTCTCCCTCTGCCTCTGCTGCTCTCCCCTGTTTGTGTGCTCTCTCTCTTTGACAAATAAATAAATAAAATCTTTAAAAAAAAAGATTTTATTTTTAAGTAATCTCTATGCCCAACAGGGGCTCCAACTCATGACCCCGAGATCAAGAGTCGTATGCTTTACTGACTGAGGCAGCCAGGCGCCCCCGCAAAATTTTTAATCCCCCTTTTTAAATAGGTCCTCTTCTTTACCACCACTGGGTATTTTGTTCCTACGCCTCGCTGATTTTTTTAGAGAGTTCATCTTTTTATGGAACATGTTACAAAAGAGATCTAATCATAAAGAACAAAGCCTCTGTCATCATTGGACCCCTCGGTTGCTTCTTTCTTTGCTTCCAGTGTCTTCTCTTGTGCTGAGGCAGCAGCAGAGGAAGTGGTGGGACCTCCTGCCCGGGCAAGGCACCAGCCCTACCCTGCAGCTCAGCTTCCAGATATTGACATTGGCCAGGGTGAGTCACCAGACAATAAGAAGATCACATGTTTGGTAAGAAGAGGTTTACCCTGCCATCCAGATAGGTCATTCAGATAAAAGTTTTCTCTGCTAATAGCTCTCTCTCCCTCTCTTTCTCTAAGCCAGGCTTCATATTTAAATTCTTTTAGAGGGTTAAGGGGGGAGCTAAAAGTTTTTCTTGAGTCCGCTGGGTCATGATTGCCTTCAGCTCAAAAGAATCCAAAAGCCAAAGTGGCATATTTTCAGGTCGCATATCCTGGTCCCCGTCAAGGGCTGAGTGGATGGATGCAGGTGAACTCAGAGCAAAGCCAGAGTGCAGGTGAGTGCTAGGCTAGCAGGTGTCAAGCATGGTGCTAGTTGCCAGACAAAGTAAGGGCCTTACTCCAACTCAGCCTTCCTCGGAAGGACTGAGCACCTTAGCACAGCGGCAGAAAGGGTGTTCCCACTAATTTTGACACAATATTAGTTTACTGTTTATTGCCTGCCTCCTCCAATACTGTCAGCCCCTGCCTGCCTCTTTGGTGCCCCACATCACCTAGTACAGGCCTCCACGTAATAATCAATCAATCAATCAATCGATGCATTTATGACTGCATAGTAGGTGCTCTATAATTCTTTCTGTATTGGAAGAGTTTAATCAGTTTCAGGATCATGTTGTCACCCTGGGCTTGTGGATCCTGTTCTTTGCCCAGGCATGGAAGTCAGTCCTTTCCTTCGAATTCATCCAAATGATCATACACAGAAGGACTTGGTATTTCACAGAGTTCACCAAAAGTCTGGAGAGATGAGAGAATGGACATCATAGTGCCACAGCAATCTGAAATTAAACATCAGACAACTTCTCTTTAGAAGTTCCCATTTCTACCACCTGGATTTTAGCCCCCACCAACCCTTCCCCCAGCTTCTCGGACCTCTTGAACAAAGAACGGATCCCTCCTGGTTTTTCATGCAGAGCAGCCAGCTCTCCTCAGCCACAACCCCCAACCTCAGCTCGGTCCTGAGGAGGAGCTTGCAACCAGGGCCTGTGACATCCCCAGCACAGCCACTCACTTCTATTCTGAATCCCAGGGCCTTAGGCTGCAGCCCAAAGCCTGTCCAGTGTCCCTGCTGATGCCACACCCACCAGCTCACAAGCTGCAGCCTCTCAGGCTGACATGACCTACTCCAGACCCTCTGTGACCCCCTGGAAGGCTTCCCCTTGGCATGAGCAAGTTCTGAGCTAAACGGGCCATGCATGCGGTGTTTAATCTCTTTCTCTGTCCCTGCCCAGCCACCACTTTCTGTAAGAAAAAGGGACCTGTAGTGATTTGCTATGAATTATGCCTCCCCTTAGAAGGTAGAGACGCCAATCTGAGTCAATTCACACTGGTCCAGTGGGCAGGTCTGCAAAGTGGGCAAAAATGGCATGACCCAGAGGGATAATTCCTTGGAGAAAAAAGAACTGTAGACCCCTATTCATTTTATTATCAGAGGATGTCAGATAATTTAAATACACAGATAATTTCTCTACTTCATTTTGGTCCTTTTAAAAAATCAGGTTTATAGAGGTATAACTTACATAATAATAAAATTTACCGATTTTAAGTATACAATTTAATGAGTTATTTTACAAGCGTATATAACCTAGTAACTATCATGAGAATCACTCTACAGAACATGTCTATCACCCCAAAAGATTCCCCCATGCCCCTGCCATCAACCTCCTCCCCTAGCTCCTAACCCCCAGCCCCTGGCACCCACTGATGCAGTCACAATAGTTTTGCAGTTTGGCCCATTTTCACTTAAATTCTTAGCAACCATTTCTGGAGAACTGCTAAGGTGTGGTCAGACTGCTGGGTTGAGCTGGATTTCTCATGTTCAAGAGTCAGAGGCCAGAGATGATCAAATCACTGACCCAACAGGGTACGGCTCCAGAAGAATGCAGGGCTGAGCTAGCGGAGGTGGGAAGGACAACTAATCACCGAGTCTGCAGAGCCTCTGCCAAGAATGAGGAACAAAGAGGAAAGGGAAAAGCCAGTGCACAGTCTGGTGGGGAGGAAGACCACACAGCCCGCCAGCCGAGATGGGAACTTTAATCACAGGCCCGGGCTGTGTTGCAATTCAACTGTCAGACCCAAAGCCATCCTGAGCCCAGGCTGCCTTCAGCACTTCCCCTTGTCAGGGCTTGGTCCCACCTACCTGCCAGTCCCAGCTTCTCCTTTCTGCAGGAGGCTACGGGCCACACTCAGGGCCGCCAGATCGCCAAACAGGAAAACTGGATCTTGGTCCCTGGGCCAGCCCCCGTCCTGGCTCAGGAGCCAGGGGGCTCTATCTGAGTGTGTCGCACCCAACTCCTTTCTCCTTTTTCCTGTGGGCCTCCATCTTCAAGTTCAGGCCCTTTTCTATGAGTGGGAGCATTTCAGTTTTTATTGGAAGAAGGAAAAGAAGGAAGGAAATTAACATGTATGGAACATCTTTTACCAGAGGGAAGGAAAAATTCGACAAGGAGAAAGATGCAAAATGAAACATAAACACCTGGGGCACCTGGGTGGCTCAGTCGTTAAGCGTCTGCCTTCAGCTCGGGTCATGATCCCAGGGTCCTGGGATTGAGCCCCGTATCAGGCTTCCTGCTAGGCGGGAAGCCTGCTTCTCCCTCTCCCACTCCCCCTGCTTGTGTTCCCTCTCTCGCTGTGTCTCTTTCTGTCAAATAAATAAATAAAATCTTTAAAAAAAAAAAAAAAGAAAGAAAAGTAAAAACCTCTCTCCAGGTCTTGATTCCTAGCCTGTCCCCCAAGAGCCAACATTGTGAAACATACCTTGTACATCCTTTACACAGGGGGGAGAAGGGACATTGTTTAAAAGCAACAAAATAAACACGTGGCTCTGCACCGTCCCTTCGTCACCCCAGAATTCATCTTGGAGTGCTTTCCATGCCAGCATATATATTGATTTTGATATAATTTCAAACTTATAGAAAACCTACAAGAATAATAGAGCTCATGACCCAGATTCACTAATTATTCACATTTAACCCCTTTTAATCATTTTCTCTGTATCTATCTCTCCATCTACATATTATTTTTCCTGAGCCATTTTAAAGTATGTTGGAGACACTGTACCCCTCCCCCTAATTTCCAGTGAGTATTTACTAAGAATAGGACCTTTTCTTATGTAACCACAGTTCAATTCTTATAGTCAGGAGACTTAACATTGATACTATTACCTGATTCACAGTCTGTACTTAAATTCTGTCAGTTGTTCCAGTTCCAGTTCCTTTCCCACCAATGCACAATGACATTTGATTTTCCTATCCCATCACCTCCTTTCATCTGGAAAAATTCCCCAGGCTTTCTTTGTATTCCTTGACGTTAGCATTTTTTAAGGCGTGCATGCCAGTTATTTTGTGGAACGCGGGTTTGTCTGACTTGATGTTGTGTCTGTTTCAGGGTAGCATCTCAGGGGGCACATGATGTCATAGTATCCCCCCCACTACTGGTGTCCTTGACTTTGATCACTTGGTTAAGGGGAGGTCTGCCAGATTTCTACCCTTGTAAAGTTACTATTTTCTCTTTGTAATTAAGGCGATTTGTGTAAATGTCCAATTCCTCACCAAACTTTTTCATCCATTCAATTCAGCATCCATTGATGACTTTCCTATTATTCTTTTTTTTTCCCTAGGCACAGAACTTTATTTTTTTTAAAAAGATTTTATTTATTTATTCATGAGAGACAGAGAGAGAGAGAGAGGCAGAGGGAGAAGCAGGCTCCCAAGGAGCAGGGAGCCCGATGTGGGACTCGATCCCAGGACCCTGGGATCATGACCTGAGCCGAAGGCAGACGCTTAACCATCTGAGCCACCCAGGCGCCCATAGGCACAGAACTTTATTAACCTTGTTTCAAATTTTATTCCCAGGCTTCTTCAGCTTAATTAGCTGCAAAGAATGAATTGTGTATAAGCAAAAACTGAAAAGAGCTGCAGTGTCCAAGGGGCTTGGGCTTAAAAATATTGGAGAGTCAGATCCATGAACGAAATTTTAAAAAGCAGTCATAATATAAAATAGCAGCTCCCAGTAACTTCTTCAAGTTTTATCTTCTTCAGAAGTTGACTCAGTTCAGTTTGCTTCATTCTTGGAAGCTTCATCAGAATTCTCCACAAGATCTGGAACTTCACCATCATCACCCTCTCTGGTAGCAGGTAGTGCTTTTCCATCCACAGATTGTGTGGGCAGAGCTTCAGCCAGTCTTCTTCAACTAGTCAGACTGTCTGCACCGAGTTGGTTTAAGATCCCGGGTAGCATTTCTGTCAGCTGCTTTGTCCCAGCATGGCCTGGAATGGTGGTAGTGTTGCAGCCAGCGACGCCTGAACTTTGGGGTTGTTAGAGCGCATCACCGTTCCTTGGTCTGTGAACATATTCACTTCTTCAATACCAGAGATATTGTTTACCCCTAACTTCTTTAAGGAGAACTGCAGTTTTTTTATCATCTGCTGTAGCCGTTCTATGAACCACCTTCTTCTTTCGGTGGGCAGTTCCTTTCCCACCAATGCGGACTTGTGCTTACAGTTTGGCGAGTTTCTCCTGGTTCATGATAGTTTCTTTCCTCTTGTTGGATCCGCAATGGGACCGCGTGGGGGAATAGGGTTGGCGCTCAGGGGGTCCTGGGCGGACCAGCTGACATTAGGTGCACGGGGACACAAGATGGCAGCTAGAGGGCTCCTGCTATTATTCTTATAGTCGGAATTCTACTGCAAAGAAGTTGGTTTTTTTAAGCTGGCGTTCTACAATAAAAAAGAGCTTTCCTTTCTCTGACATTTATTTATTTATGTGTTTGTTTATAATAGTGTGAACTCTTAGATTTTTTTTCTTTTTTAGAGAGAGAGAGAGAGAGCACAAGCACACAAGCAGGGGGAGTAGCAGGCTCTCCTCTGAGCAGGGAGCCGGATGTAGGACTCTATCCCAGGACCCTGGGGTCACAACCTGAGCCTAAGGCAGGCCCTTAACTGACTGAGCCACCCAGGCGTCCCATGAACTCTTAGATTCTTAGATTATTCAATGAGTTATAATCTAATGCCATTATTTTATTTGTTCTGATGCTCAAACTGTTCCAGATGGCCAGTGAAAGCCACTTCAAATTTAAGTGTCCTTTTGATGGGTCCCCATCATTCTTTGAGCACTTCCTTACATTCTGGTGTGAAAAGCTGTTTTAGGATCATCTTATACTTTCTATGCAGCTGCCCTGAAATCAGCCTTTTCTCCCAGGAGTCCTGGCTCCTTTTAGTGGAGAATGATATTTGGAAACCAAGATCAGGCTGCTAGCAGCTCATACATTTTCACCTAATTGATTTATCAGCTGAGTATTATTCTATGGTATGTATGTAACATGATTTATATAACCAGTCACCTCTAATGGACATTTGGAGTGTTACCAGTTTTTGCTAACAAAAGCATGCTGCTGTGAATATTCTTGCACTTATATCTTGGCTTACATTTGGACATATGTCTGGAGAGCAGATTTCTAGCAATGAAATGCTGGATCAAGTTTATACATCCAAAAACATTTTATGTTTCCAATTATTCCTTGAAAAGATTAGAAAATTATACTGCTTCCCATATACTCCCAACAGTGAGGTATGGGAATATCTGTTGGACCAAATCTTACTAACTCTAAATACTAGCAAAATTTTTAAATTTTCTCAATTTGACTATGGTTTCTTGTGTTACAATTGATGTTGAATATTTTTCATTGGTTTATTGGCCATGTGTATTTCATACCACCTGGTCACATTTTTTTCTCATAAGTACATATTTTCTTTATTCTTATTGATATATATACCTTCCTTGTAAACTGAGAAAATTAGCCTTTTGACAAAATTTTTCCCAACTTATTTTCTGACACTCCTTAGTGTTATTTTTTTTTGTTATTGTGAAAAACTTTTAAACATTTATGATAGCCAATTTACTGATGTGTTGTGGCTTCTGGGCTTTATATTCTGTTTAGACAAGCCTTCCCTACTACAAGATTATTTTAAAAAATCTAACTTTCTCTTTGTACATTTGTAGTTTCTTTCTTTCTTTCTTTCTTTTTTTTTAGGGTTAATAATCCATTTAGAATTTCTTTTTTATGCGGAATAAGGAAGTGATTCAGCACTACTCCCCCAAGGAGCTAGCTTATTGTTCTGGCCATTTATTTAAAAATCCATCTTATTGGGGCGCCTGGGTGGCTCAGTCATTAAGCGTCTGCCTTCGGCTCAGGTCATGATCCTGGAGTCCTGGGATTGAGCCCCACATCGAGCCCCACATCGAGCCCCACATCGGGCTCCCTGCTCCACGGGAAGCCTGCTTCTCCCTCTCCCGCTCCCCCTGCTTGTGTTCCCTCTCTTGCTGTGTCTCTCTCTGTCAAATAAATAAATAAAATCTTTAAAAAAAAAAATCCATCTTATTGAGGCTCCTGGGTGGCTCAGTCGGTTAAGCATCTGCCTTCTGCTCAGGTTAGGATCCCAGGATCCCGGGATTGAGTCCAACATTGGGCTCCCTGCTCAGTGGGGAGTCTGCTTCTCCCTCTGCCCCTCCCGCCTCGTGCTCGCTCTTTCTCAAATAAATAAATAAAATCTTTAAAAAAATAAAAATCCATCTTATTTCTCACTTCATTGAAATACCACCTTTATCAGAAACATCTTTCTCATTTGTTTTGAGTCTATTTCTGAACTCTATTTTGTTCAGTTCAGCTCTCTCTTATTCTCTGGGGTGGGGGGACTATATTAATTATTGTAGCTTCATAATATGTTTTATTTTTTTTTAAGATTTTATTTATTTATTTGACAGAAAGAGACACAGTGAGAGAGGGAACACAAGCAGGGGGAGGGGGAGAGGGAGAAGCAGGCTTCCTGCAGAGCGGGGAGCCCGATGCGGGGCTCAATCCCAGGACTGGGATCATGACCTGAGCCGAAGGCATACACTTAACTGACTGAGCCACCCAGGCGCCCCCATAATATGTTTTAATATCTGGAAGATAATACGTAAATATATTTCTCCATCATTGCTAATGAAGAAAAGGAAAAGGGATGAAGCAACTTGCTCCAGGCTACAGAGAAGTTAGTAGAATGTGGGGACTCACAGCAGCCTCTCGTTCCTCTTCAGGGCTTGTTTGAAAGGCATTGCCATAGAGCAGGGCTTAGCAGGTTCTGATGTCTCACTAGGATTCAGAAGAGTTATCAGCGTGGCTGCCTGCCCCGGCCCGCCCCCAACAATAAAGGTCTTGCAGTTAATCTTAGTAATATATGTTTCTGAAAGGTTGTATTAACCAATTTTTATAAAGTGAATCCTTTTTCATATGAACCAGAAAGAGTCCCTGTTGAAAAGAACCTCTTAAAGATCTTCTAGTAAAGCAGAGTCTTTTTGCAATTGTTAAATTTGCTCCTTCATGTGGGGGGTCTCCTGATGGAATGCGGGCCACCAAATGTGGGGTGTTCTGATGGGGGGGTAGGCTGGCACAGTGCAGTTTGCGGGTGTTGAGAGAATTCACGGGAGGAGGAACAAAGGAGAAAGAAGTTTACTGAATACATTGCAAGGAGTTGCAGACCAGATAGCGAGGGAGAGACCATCTGCCAGGAGGCAGTGGTGGGGGCTGTCGTTAAAGGGGGAAGGGGAGGAGGTATGGAAACATATGGAATTTTCCTTCTTTGGTACCTTTGTCCAGGTGTAAGTAACCCACCGGTCAGCTAGGGCTTATGGCTATTTTGAAGTAGGTGGCCTGATGGGCCTGTCTGTATTCAGCCAAGGGGCTGGGGGTCACTCTGGGCCCTTCTACCTTACTCAGCTTTCCATGGTTCAAGCTGGTTGCCAAAAGTGGTCCCTACACTTCACTTATCTGTTCTGTGATTCATATTTGGAGAAGATATCTGGGTCTCTTAAAAAGAGGCATACCCACCCTATTAGAGTCCAATCACATTATGGCCAGTGTGCGGTGAGACCAAAGATATCTGTGAAAGAAGCAATAAGATAGAGATCAGAGCCTCCTGGGGAACATCCTTTTTATTTCACCAGCATCTGATAGTCACTGAACGGTTGTCTGGCAAAAACGAGCAGCCAGACAAATGGTGGTATCAATGGTCTAAAGAACAAGTTCATCTTCCTTAGTAAGGAAACTTGAAATTGCTGCGTAGGGACAGTCAAAGGGCAGAAAAACTGCTGGAGAAACTGGCTCTTCTCACAGGGATGCTGTGGTTTTCTGCAACAAGATCAAGAAGGATCTCTTGCACCTAGATGTTTCCTGACATTGCAGAGCTAGGATTTGGTAAGCGTCGATCCATGGCTAATCTGCGCTAGGGGATCCATATAAATCTATAAATTTATAAACTGGGTCCTCATGCATAAGTTTTATGACATACACTTCTCCTATTTAAATGCATTTTTAAAATGCAAAGCAATATATTTCAGGGGGGAAAATCAGAACA
Organism: Mirounga angustirostris; assembly: GCF_029215605.1. Classification (NCBI taxonomy): domain Eukaryota; kingdom Metazoa; phylum Chordata; class Mammalia; order Carnivora; family Phocidae; genus Mirounga; species Mirounga angustirostris. Next base: position 163,811,690 of record NW_026991710.1, read on the forward strand.
ATACAACAATGTATTGTACAGAAAGTGAAAACACCCACAAGGCCACTCACAGAGATACTTTTCTGCAATCTTTTTCTACTTAATACTTTCAATGTCTTGAAAATATATCTCTGCCCATTCTTATTCTTTTTAATAGCAGCTTCATATCCTGTTGGATGGATGTATCATTTCTTAACCCATTCATGGCTGTTCCAAATGTCAGCCATTACACACGCGACCATAAACATCCTTGAATGTGTTAATGGGCGCCTGGGTGGCTCAGTCGGTTAAGCGTCTGCCTTCGGCTCAGGTCATGATCCCAGGGTCCTGGGATCGAGCCCCTCATCGGGCTCCCTGCTCAGCAGAGAGTCTGCTTCTCCCTTTTCCTCTGCCCCTCTGCCTGCTTGTGCTCTCTCTCTCTCAAATAAATAAATAAAAATATATTTTAAATAATCCTAGGGGCGCCTGGGTGGCCCAGTCGTTAAGCGTCTGCCTTCGGCTCAGGTCATGATCCCAGGGTCCTGGGATCGAGCCCCGCATCCGGCTCCCTGCTCCGTGGGAAGCCTGCTTCTCCGTCTCCCACTCCCCCTGCTTGTGTTCCCTTTCTCGCTCTCTCTCTCTCTCTCACTGTCAAAATAAATAAATAACATCTTTAAATAATAATAATAAAAATCGTAGAATGTGTATCTTTGCACACATGTCAAGAATTTCATAGAAGTCCCTAGAAGTGGAATTGCAAGTTCAAAAAAGTATGCAGTTATAATTGTTGTAATAGTTATTGCCAAACTGCTTTCCAAAATGTTTGTTTTCTGACATTTTCCAGATGAGGACTCTTGTGTCTGGTAAACTAAGGGATGCCTTTCTCCTCTTAGCCTGAGTCTTCAATTCTCTTATGATCACAGTAGGATGGAACTATGGGATCCTGGAGACAGGGTCTCACTCCACCTTTACTTTCTGTCAGATGCTTACCAAGTGGTGTCCAGATAAAGCCCACACTGCTCTCTGCCTGCCCATGTGATTGTCCACCACCCAACAGTTTCTCCGCCCCAGAGCTGGGCGGCCCCTGGGTGCTGCCGACGTGTGGCTGGTGACCTGACCTGCCGCTGAGCCTCTGCGCACACAGTCAGCGGAGGTACTGAGGGGGTGGGGTGCCTGGACCTGTTTTGCTGCTTTCCTCAGATCAGAAGTTGCAGACCCCTGGTGTCTTTGGATCACAATGCTTTCACTTCTTTGGGGGGACCAAGGGGAAAAGAGAGAGCCATTCCTCACATGCAGAGAATTGTAAAAAGTGTGATTGCTAAACAAAGGCTTAACAGCCCCTTTAGGCCAGGGCTTTCCCTGAGATCCTTTGGGTACAGATGTATATATACTCTGTCGGGGAAAAGGCACACAGACCTTGGGGCAGCTGCATTAGGAAAACAGACAAACCACAGCCTATGTATCTCACTGACTTCCATTCGGAGGGCAAGTCCATTTGTAGGAGATTTTCCTGAGGATATCCTATATATTGCTGGAGTAGTGATTATGACAGTCAGTATCTGAACCCAGGTCTTACTTGATTTAAACACCTATATGCTAAGGAACAGACAGTCTTTTCAACAAATGGTCTTGGAAAAATCAGATATCCACACACAAAAGAATGAAGTTGGACCTTTACCTTATAACCCACACACAAAAATTGCCTGAAAGTGGATCATATACAACCCAATGTCAAAAAACCCAAATAACCCAACTTAAAAATGGGCACAGGGGGAGCACACAACTCTTGATCTCGGGGTTGTCAGTTCGAGCCCCACGTTGGGTGTAGAGATTACTTAAAAATAAAAACCTTTATTAAAAAATGGGCAAAGGACCTGAACAGACATTTTCCCATCAAAAACCTACAAATGACCAATAGGTACATGAAATGGTGCTCAACATCACTAATCCTTAGGGAAATGCAAATCAAAACCACAATGAGGTATCACCTCATATCCATTAGGTTGGCTGTATCAAAAAGAGCAGGAAATAACAAGGGTTGGTGAGGATGTGGAAAAATTGCAGCTCTGGTACACTGTTGGTAAGAATGTAAAACAGTAGAGCATCTGTGGAAAACAGAGTAGCAGTTCCTCAAAAAATAGAATTACCATGTGAGTCCAGCCATCCTACTTCTGGATACATATCCCAAATAACTGAAAGCAGAGACTTGAAGAATATTTGTACACCTCTGTTCATTATTAGCAATATGCAAAAGGTAGAAACAACCCAAGTGTCCACTGACAAATGACTGGATGAACAAAAGTGGTACATAAACGCCGCAAAAAATTATTCACCCTTAAAAAAGGAAGGAAAGTCTAACCCAGGCTACAACATGGATGAACCTTGAGGTCATTACGTGAAGTGAAATAAGCTGGTCACAAAAAGACAGAGACTGTATGATTCCACTTGTATGAGGTACTAGTGTGGTCAAATTCATAGAAATAACATAGAATGGTGGTTGCCCAGGGGAGTGGGGAGTTATTGTTTAATGAGCAGAGTTTTCGTTTTGCAGGATGAAGAGAGTCCTGGAGATGTGTGTTGGTGATGAGTGTCTGGCAATGTGAATATATTTAATGCCACTGAACGGTACACTTAAAAATGGGTGAGATGGCAAATACTACATTATGGGTATATTTTACCACAATTAAAAAAATTTTAACAGTCCATGTTAGTTCTCCTCCAATGTAGAGCCTACATTGTTTCTCAAAAGTGTGCCCCACAGACCATTAGTTTCTTAAAAGTTCAGATGCCTGGGCCTCACCCCCAACCTATGGGATAGTACTCTAGGAAGAAGAGCCCAGGAATCTGCCTTTTGACAGGTTCAGATGATTCCTAAGCCCACCAGTTTGAGAACCACTGTCTTACAACCAAGTGGCCGACATGCGGAACACAAGCAGCTCTCTTACATATAGCCTTCTGCACGGGAAAAGTGAAAGCTGGGACTTTGAAAATCAAAATGAACCACAAGGTGCACCTGGCTGGCTCAGTCAGTGGAGCATGCGACTCTGCATCTCGGTTGTGAGTTCAAGCCCCACGTCGGATATAGAGATTATTTAAAAATAAAAAATCTTTTAAAAAAATAGGGGCGCCTGGGTCACTCAGTCAGTTGAGCATCTGACTCTTGGTTTCAGTTCAGGTCACAGTCCAGGGTCCTGGGACGGAGCCCCGAGTTGGGCTCCACACTCAGCGCGGAGTCTGCTTGTCCTTCTCCCTCCTGCTCTGCTCCTCTCCCTGCTCGTGTCACTCTCTCCTTCTCTCTAAAATAAATAAATAAAATCTTAAAAACAAAACAAAACAAAAAACGAACCACAACGATATCTCGCTTTTGCAGCATGGGCATGGTCAGTCAGCAACCTGCTCCCCCTCTTCACCATCCTCACCTAGAGGTTCAGGACACTGCCTTACGGCTGGGCCTCATGCACAGCTGACCTGGGTCAGGCCTCGTTCTGACATGGGAGCAGCCTCTCTAACCTGATAAAACTGGGGGATAATTAACTGTCCCACTAGGTTGGCATGAGGATGAAATGAGAAATAAATACAAACTATGCTTTAAAGTAGTAAGTAGATTTATTATTATTATTATTATTATTATTGTGGAACACTGAAAATAAATCATTTTGGCAACAACACACTATCAAATCAGTCTCTTGAGTGCAACAGAAGACGTTCCTCTATAAGGTATAGAGTACAGGGATAGAGCTGATGTGCAGTCCAGCCTGTTACAGTTTAGGAAATAGTACTCACTGTCCTTCCAATCCCAGGCCATTCCTGCTCTCTGTAATCATGTGGCTGGAGAATCCATTCCTAGGTGACAATTTAACATATACAATTAATTGTAAATTCCTTTTTTGAACAATTGTTATTCCAACGCAGGCGTACAGTAAAGAAGAGTAAAAGAAGCAAAAGGGGAGCCCCTGGCTGGCTCAATCAGTGGAGTATGTGGCTCTTGGTCTCGGGGTTGGGAGTTTGAGCCTCACATTGGGTATAGAGATTACTTAAAAATAAAAATAAATAAAAGAAGCCAAAGGAACTCGGCACACTTAAATCAAGTCTGCCCAAAACATCATTTGTAGCATCTTAAGTGTCCAGTCACATGCCCAACTGCCCCAGCGCTGGGGCCGTACATATTCTCCCTTATTTTCCAGATGGGAAACCCAGAATGGACTGTTTTACTATCTTCTTCTCCCAATCAGGGTGATTAACACCTTGTGTCCAGTGGAGGTCAGACTAGAAAACTATGAGGCTTGGGGCGCCTGGGTGGTTCAGTCGGTTAAGCGTCTGCCTTTGGCTCAAGTCATGGTCCCAGGGTCCTGGGATCGAGCCACTGCGTTGGGCTCCCTGCTTGGCAGGAAGCCTGCTTCTCCCTCTCCCTCTGTCTGCCGTTCCCCCTGCTTGTGCTCTCTCCTACTCTCTCAAATAAATAAAATCTTTAAAAAAAATGAAAAGAAAACTATGAGGCTTTAAGTAATCAAAAAATTACCCCGCCCATGTTACAAATGTACGGGCCTGGCTCTCCACATCTTGTTTGGATAACCTCAAAGTATGACAAACCTCCCATATAAAATCATTAACATTATTTAATGAAAAGTGTTCATATATCATCCATGAAACCAAAACCTGATTACTAGAAATAGTTACCCCCCAAAATAATAGGAAACCTGTTTTGGAGCTTATATAAGACAATATGGCCTTAAAGACAGATTAGAATACCCTCACAGGGTAACTGCTAATAAAGCAAGATATGCTCAATAAAGTCCTACCTTGTCTGAGTTCGGCCCAGTTTCTATATATATTCTATTTTTTCCAATATAAACAAAATTCTAGACCACATGCTGTTCTAAAAGCTCAAATAGTATATGTCCAATGTTCTTAAAATGATTTATCACAGAAACAGGGCAGTTTACTCTTATTTTAATGTTCTGAATACCAGTCCCTCACTGTACTCACTCGCCCTTATAAACTTTGGGTTCCCATCAGTACCGTCTTGCTTACACTCAGTCCTGGGATCTGACTCAGCCTCACACCCACGGGGCCTCATGCAGCGATCCAGCGGAAGTGCAAGCGGGCTCATACAGAGTTCTGCTCATTGACATTCTGACATTCTGCTGGCTAGCATGTTGATTAATATTGTTATTAATCCTAACCACAGCTCAGGGGTTGTGGTTAGGATTGCAGATGTTTTAGGGCTCCCAGAACAGAGAAGACACAGACCTATGTCCTGAGTGACCTGCCCATTGTCAGCAAGCTGGTTCCACAGCAAGCATTTGTGACAATGATGACGGGGCGTCTCCAGTCCCCAGTGTTCCTTAGCCCTCCTGGAGAGTATCGGAAGTGCCAGAAGTAGCTGGGAGAGGCTCTGAGGACCAGCGGGGAAAAGGGGACACCAGTAGCAGATGTGGCATTGGTTTATAAACCAAAGGTCATGGAAGGACTGTGGGCAGCTGCAGCAGGTGCGACAGAGTGAGGACAATGACGAATATGCAGGCAGAATGGGTTGACATCTTTGTGGAAGGCGGCAGAAAATAGCATGGGCCAGAGTGCTCCCCCACCCCTACAAGCTCCATCACTACTAATTGACCAACCACATATAGGGAGTTTTTATGTTACTTCTGTTATTGCTTATAGGCCCTACCTCCTTTGCATATCCACCTGGCAACACCTACCTTAGTATCTCTAACTTTTCTATTACTTTCAGTGCACAGTGCTGCTGTAGGGGGAGGCTGTCTAATCAGAGCACCTGACACCTGCAACATTGGGTCTACTCAAAATCTTAACTATTTTTCAGTGCTAGAAATTTTTCTCCCAACCATAGGGAAGATGCTCTTAACCATGTTTACTTTGGATTGATGCTCTTTATTTTGCCATGTTAGGGAGCCTCTCTACCCGATATAAGTAAATCAGCTCTCTGCGCTAAGCCTGAGTCCCACCCATTCTTTCTCTTCCACCAGATTAACAACATGGCTTTTACCTACTGCTCATAAGCAGATGAGCTTCCATTTCCATATTAACTCCACCACTTTCTACTACAAATGGCTAAGACTCTCTCCATAGTTTTCATTTGTTTCCGGTTGTGTTTCTACCTGCTCACTGAAGCTTCTATAAAATCTTCAACAGATAATTCTACCATCTCTGTCATCTCAATCTTGGCATTTCTTAATTGATTGTCTTTTTTCATTCAGTTTGGGATCTTCCTGATACTTGGTATGATGAGTGATTTTTTTATTGGAACCTGGGCATTTGGGGTGATACATTATGAGGCTCTGGATCTTTTTAACCTTGTATTTTAGCTCGCTGCTTCTGACACCACTCCCACAGAGGAACTTGGTGTGTGGGGGGGCGGGGGTTACTGCCTCATTACAGTTAGGAGGGGTAGAAGTCCAGGTTTCCCACTCAGCCGATATTTTTTGTTGTTGTTTTTGTTTTTTGTAAAAAAAAAAAAAAGGCATTTTATGGTAATTTTCAACCATACACAAAAGCAGAGAAAATGAAACTATCAACACCTGGCCATTCTTCATTCATCTGCTCCCCAACCTTCTCCTTAAAAAAAAAAAAAAAAGCTTGGGGCACCTGAATGGCTCAGTTGGTAGAGCATCCGACTCTTGATTTAGGCTCAAGTCATGATCTCAAGGTACTGAGATTGAGCCCTGCATGGGGCTCTACCTTCAGCGTGGAGTCTGCTGGTCCCTCTTCCTATCCCACCCGCCCCACCACCACTCTCGCACTCTCCCTCTCAAATAAATAAATAAATCTCTTAAAAATAAATTTAAAAAATTAAAAATCTGGATTATTTTAAAGCAACTCCAAAATATCATTTGATTTTACCCATAAATATATCAAAATGTATCTATCTAAAGCCTTAAAAAATATAATCACAATACCATTATAACACATATAACAAAATTAACAATAATTTCTTAATATTCCCTAAAGCCCAATCTGTGTTTAATATTGTCCAATTGTCCTTGACTTTATTTTTTACAATTGGCCTGTTTGAATCAAGATCCAAACAAGGTTCACATATTGCATCTGGTTGATAGGTCTCCTATGTTTTTTAAAAATTGATAACATTGGGCACCTGGGTGGCTCGGTTGGTTAAGCGACTGCCTTTGGCTCGGGTCATGATCCTGGAGTCCCTGGATCGAGTCCCGCATCGGGCTCCCTGCTCGGCAGGGAGCCTGCTTCTGCCTCTGACCCTCCCCCCTCTCATGTGCTCTCTCTCTCTCATTCTCTCTGTCTCAAATAAATAAATAAAATCTTTAAAAAAAATTGATAACATTTTCCTATTCCCATCTTTTTCCCCAGGCCATGAATTTATTGAATAAAGCAGGTTATTAAATATAGATTTTCCTATTGTATGGATTTGACAGATTGACTCCTTGGGTCATTTAGCATGTTCTTCTTTCTATTTTTTTTTTAGTTGAAAGGTAATTGACATGTAACATTATGCTAGTTTCAGGTGTTCAACATAATGATTGCATATATGTATATACTGTGAAATGATCACCACATTAGGGGTACAGTCGACCCTTGAACAATACAGGTTTGAACCACTTACGTGTGGGGTTTTAAAAATAAATACAATCCAGTACTGTAAATGTATTTTCTCTTATGACTTTCTTTTTTTTTTTTTTTTAAAGATTTTATTTATTTATTTGACACAGAGAGAGACAACGAGAGAGGGAACACAAGCAGGGGGTGTGAGAGAGGGAGAAGCAAGCCTCCTGCAGAGCAGGGAGCCCAATGCAGGGCTCGATCCCAGGACCCTGGAATCATGACCCGAGCCGAAGGCAGATGCCCAACAACTGAGCCACCCAGGCGCCCCTCTCTTATGACTTTCTTAATAACAGTTTCTTTTTTCTAGCTTACTTTATAGCTTACTAGCTTTTCTCACTTACTCTAAGAATACGTTATGTAATACCTATGACATACAGAATATGTGTTAATTGACAATGTTATTGGGAAGGCTTCTGGTCAATAGTAGGCTGTTAAGTTTTTGGGGAGTCAAAAGTTATTCATGGATTTTTTAAAAAAGATTTTATTTATTTATTTGACAGAGAGACAGTGAGAAAGGGGAACACAAGCAGGGGGGAGTGGGAGAGGGAGAAGCAGGCTTCCCGCTGAGCAGGGAGCCCCATGCGGGGCTCGATCCCAGGACCCTGGGGTCATGACCTGAGCCGAAGGCAGACGTCTAACGACCGAGCCACCCAGGTGCCCCTATACGTGGATTTTTGACTATGTGGGGGTCAGCATCGGTAACGTCGTGTAGTTCAAGGGTCAACTGTAGTTGACATACATAATCACACATAGTTACAAATTTTTCCCACTGGGCCAGTGTTGATACGGGAGGGTGGGGCTCCTTTTTATTGCAGGGCAGGTGCGAGTTCCGGCTCCTCATGTGGTCTCCACTGACACCCGGTTGGGGGTGGGGGGAGCGACCTTGTTACCACTGAGTGGTGGAGAAAGTCCTTGTTCTTCATGAGGCTCCAGGAGGCAGGCATAGTAGGAATACCTCATTCCAGCTGGGCTGGGGGAGAGAGTGGAGGTCGAGGCTCCCTGCTCAGCCTTTCTGGTGTGGGTGAGTGTGGTCCAGTTTTTCCTGCAATGTTTGGAGAGGGTAGAGTTATTGTCTACAAGTTTTCTGTCTTGCTAGGCTGCCCCTTCCTTGATCCTTTGGCTACAGAAAGCAGGCTTTTCTTGGGGGCTTCCGTGTGTGTGTGTGTGTGTGTGTGTGTGTGTGTCTGCAGTTCATCGCCATTGCTAGGTGGCTCACTGCTTCAGTTCTGCATGTGGGTATGTGAGGCACGAAGAAAGCCCAGGAAACACACCACCATGTTGTTTCTGGGGTCTCATAGACCCAGCCAGTCTGTCTTCTCTCCACCTTTCGGAGTCTTCTTAAGTTTGTTTTATATATAATGCTCAGGGTTTCTAGTTGTATGTAGCGGGGGAATAGGGAAAAGCATGTCTACACCATCTTCCTGGAAGCAGAAGAACTTATCCATTTTTACTATTGCCTGTAAGTGGTATATTTATAAGACTTAAAATCACAAATGACTTTTTCACAGGCAATATTAGCTGCAGCACTCATTCAAGCACATGAAGGTTTGTAGGAGTAAAAACTCTTACAATCTCTCATGGTTGAACTTCTGTATTATTTATTCAATAATTCAAATCATGAGAAAATTCACTGGAGTACTATTTATTTGTTTGAAGATATGAACATTACTATCAGCTGACTTAAGCTAGCTTTTACTCCTATTAATCTAATTGGAGCAAACTTGGGGCTCCTGGCTGGCTCAGTCGGAAGAGCATGCGACTCTTGATCTCCGGGTTGTGAGTTTGAGCCCCACATTGGGTATAGAGATTACTTAGATAAATAAATATTAAAAAATAATAATTGGGGCAAACTTGTAAGATTCTTTTTTAAAAAAATCTAGCATTATAGCTTTACTGCTAGGTCCAAACTTAGTTATTAGAGCTCTTTGTAATTATACAGTGTCATTATAGTTGAATGTAGTACATATATACACCATTTTAATTGTACTAACCCATCTTTTTTTTTAAGATTCTATTTATTTATTTGACAGAAAGAGAAAGTACAAGCAGGGGGAGTGGCAGGCAGAGGGAGAGGGAGAAGCTGGGTCCCTGCTGAGCAGGGCACCCAATGTGGGGCTCGATCCCAGGACCCTGAGATCATTTCCTTAACCAAAGGCAGATGCTTAACTGACTGAGCCACCCAGGCGCCCCCTAACCTATCTTTTATATATAAACATACATAAATTTATGTGTAATTTCTCTTTTACTCCTGTAATTTAACCTTAAAATTATTCTTGGGTTCAAGTACTATAAATACAATTTAATTTAAACCTTGGATTGTGACGCTGCCTTAGTAGAAGCTTATTACTTCTTATTCTCTGAGAAAGATTTTAAGAATTTCTAGTTCCTATTACTTATATAACAGTAGTTTTTTTTCAGGTCTTAGATAATGATAGTTATTTTTTGGTTTTAGGTGATACTCCAAATTAAGAAGTATTATTATATTTATTATTTTATTTATTTATAATTTTTAAAAAATATTTATTTGAGAGAGAGATAGCAGAGTGGAGGGTTGTGGGGAAGAGAGGCAGAGGGAGAGGGAGAAGCAGACTCCCCGCTGAGCAGGGAGCCTGACACAGGGCTTCATCCCAGGACCCTGAGATCATGACCTGAGCCAAACGCAGACACCTAACTGACTGAGCCACCCAGGCTCCCGTATATTTTTTTAATTATAGTAACCTGATGACCACTTTTACTACATTATTCACACATTTGAACAAATTATATCAATATTCACATTACCTTAAGATAGTTATTCTCAGGGCACCTTGGTGGCTCAGGTCGGTTGGGCATCTGATGATTTCGGCTCGGGTCATGATTTTTGGGTCATGGGATCAAGCCCCATGTCAGGCTCTGCACTCAGCAGGGAGTCTGCTTGAATTCACTCTCTCCCTTTCTCTCTGCCCCTCTCCCCTCTCTCTTTCTCTCTCTAAAATAAATTAATAAATAAATCTTTAAAAAAAATAGTTATTCCCCATGCCTTTATAATGAGTCTTGTCCCTGGTCTTACATTTAGTAATGCAGGACAGATGATTACTATTTCAAACCTGCATTGATCAATAATCCAAGTATTTAGGCCAATGAAAAGTGTTAAATTTGATTATATTTCAGTCATCTTTATTTCTACTGCCCTTTTAATGATGTGCTCAATTCTGAAATTTTTACAAATGAGTATGTACTTACTTAAATATTAATCACTTACTTCAATTAAATATTAATCATTTACTGTCATTTATAATCACTATAATTAATTACTCTTAACAATATTATCAAACTTTTTGGGATGCCTGGGTGGCTCAGTTGGTTAAGTATCTGCCTTTGGCTAGGGCATGATCCCGGGGTCCTGGGATCAAGTCCCACGTCGGGCTCCTTGCTCAGTTTCTCCCTCTCCCTCTGCTGCTCCCCGTGCCTATGTGTTCTCTCTCTCTCTCTGACAAATAAAATCTTTGAAAACAAAACAAAACCAATATTATCAAACTTTTTATGGAGTAAGAAGGCCTAGAAGTCATGTCATGTTATTCATTGGTTAATAATATGTTCAAACAGATGCAAACACAGCATCTCCTCCAAGTAGTTCCCTGTACCTACGTTGAAAAGTCAGCTTTGAATCATGGCTTGAAAAATTTATAATTAGCTCTACTTCATAAGCGGGTTTTTTTAGAGGGGGAGGAGGCAGAGGGAATGAGAGAATCTTAAGCAAGCTCCACGACCTACACAGAGCCCAATGCGGGGTTTGATCTCACAACCCTGAGATCTGACCTGAGCCAAAATCAGGAGTCAGACACTTAACCAACTGAGCCACCCAGGCACCCCTACTTTATAAGCTTTTAGCTAATTTTTATAATCAACTGTAATTGGCTACCCATTTTAGGTATTTGAAATACCTAAGAAATCTCCCCAGCTTCTGGTCATGACTGCCTTCTACTGTAGAATTCTTCCACCACTGACAGCCTTACCTCTTTCCAGGAAAAGAGCAGGAACAGGGTTTGTTTACGCTATCTGAATCTAATATCCCCTAGAGAAAATAAAACAAAAGAAAACAAGTCAAAACAAAACACTTAAACCATAAACCTCTGTTTATGAGCCCAGACAACACCACTTACAGCAATCTATGAAAAAATTATATTTTAAAAATAGTTCCTTTTTCAACTTTTGACCTACTAGGAGCTATAATAATGCCAACTGGAATTAATCAAACCTACTTAAAAAGAAGATGTGTACGGGTGCCTGGGTGGCTCAGTTGGTTAAGCATTTGACTCTTGGTTTTGGCTCAGGCATGATCTCAGGGTTATGAGATGGAGCTCTGCATTGGGCTCCGTGCTTAGCGTGGAGTCTGCTTGAGATTCTTCCCTCTCCCTCTGCCCCTCTTCCTGCTCACTCTCTCTCTCTCAAATAAATAAATAAAATCTTAAAAAAAAAAAAAGATGTAGAGATGGCAAATAAGCACATGAAAAGATGCTCCTCATCATATGTTATTAAGGAATTACAAATTAAAACAGCAGGGTACCACTAAACACTTATTAGAATGGCCCAAATCCAAAACACTGGCAATACAAAATGCTGGCAAAGATGTGGGGCAACAGGAAATCTCTCCTTCATCACTGGTGGGAATGCAAAGGTACAGCCAATTTAGAAGACATTCTGGCAGTTTATTACAAAACTAAACATACTCTAGCCATATGACCCAACAATCCTGCTCCTTGGTGTTTACCCAGATGAGTTGAAAATTTATGTCCACACAAAAATCCACATCCTGATGTTTATTGCAGCTTTATTTATAATTGCCAAAACTTGGAAGCAATCAAGATATCCTTCAGTAGGTGAAGGGGCAAATAACCTGTGGTATATCCAATCGATGGAAATTCATTCAACTGTTAGTTTGCAACCCTCCTGGGAGCTTCCCAGCTATAATCTGAAACTGGCCTCTGTAGTCAAAGGGTAGGGGGAGGACGAAGAAAGAGGCAGGCCACTCCAGGTTGGTAGGGAGTTGTTTTTTTTTTTTAAGATTTTATTTATTTATTTGAGAGAGAGAGCGCACACATGAGAGGGGGAGGGTCAGAGGGAGAAGCAGACTCCCCGCTGAGCAGGGAGCCCGATGCGGGACTCGATCTTGGGACTCCAGGATCATGACCTGAGCCGAAGGCAGTCGCTTAACCAACTGAGCCACCCAGGCGCCCAGTAGGGAGCAGTTTTAATAAAAGAGGGGACTTACATAGAAGACTTACCTTGGGTGGCAGCAAGACAGATGGACCCCCACATTACCCCACAACACATCTTAAAAGTTTGTCTTTATATAACCGCGTTCAGTCATGTACACTGTGCAGGTGTTTTCAACACCACATCACCATCTCAACGCTATGTTGTTGGAGCAGTTTCTGAGAGCAAGAAAGGTAAGAGGAGCCCACATTTCAAAGACTGGGAAGGGGGTGAGGAACCTCTAATACCCCATCTCCAGCTCACAGATCAATTGGCAGTCATGTCTTTTTGATGACCTTCCCCAAAATCAGCACTAAAAAGATATGAGCTGTCAAGCCATGATAAGACATGGAGAAACTTAAAATGTATATTCAGAAGTGAAAGAAGGCAATCTGAAAATGCTATATACTGTATGATTCCAACTATACGACATTCTGGAAAAAGCAAAACTATGGAGAGAGTAAAAAGATCAGTGGTTGCCAGCCGTTAGGGAGCAGGGAGGGATGAATAGGTGGAACACATAGGATTTTTTAGAGTAGTGAAACTATTCTGTGTATTATAATGGCGGATACATCTGTACAACATCAAGAGTGAATCCTGATGAAAACAATGGACTTTGGGCCTCTCTCCCTCTCTCTCTCTCTCTGCCCCTCCCCATTGCTTGTTTTCTCTCTCTCTCAAATAAGTAAATAAAGTCTTTAAAAAGAGGGGGAGCACCTGGGTGGCTCAGTCGGTTAAGCGTCTGCCTGCGGCTCAGGTCATGATCCCAGAGTCCTGGGATCGAGCCCCACATTGGGCTCCCTGCTCAGCAGAGAGTCTGCTTCTCTCTCTCTCTCTGCCTCTCCCCACTGCTCAATCTCTCTCTCTCAAATAAATAAATAAAATCTTAAAAAAAAACCAATGGACTTTGGGCAATGGTGATGTGTCAATTTACCTTCATCCGTTGTAAGGAATAAACCACTCCAGTAGGGGGATGTTGATGGAGGGAGGCTGTACCAGTGAGGGGAGCTGGGAGTATATGGGACTTTTCTATACCTTCCTTTCAATTTTGCTATGAACCTAAAATTGCTCTAAAAACAAAGTCTATTTTTAAAGATTTATTTATTTATTTTAGAGAGAGCGCAGGGGTGGAGGGAGGGGAGAAGGGGCAGAGGAAGAGGGAGAAAGAAATTCAAGTAGACTCCGTGCTGAGTGCAGAGCCTAATGTTGGGATCCTACAACTCCGAGATCACGACCTGAGCCAAAACCAAGAGTCAGACGCTCAACTGACTTCACCACCCAGGTACCCCTATTGTTCTTTTTTTCACTTTCTGCCTACTAGAAGTAATAATAACACCAACTGGAATTAAGCCAATGTACTTAAAAAATCCTTTACATCTAAACACATGCTTTTGTTAAAGCAATTTTATTCACACATCTGAGCTCTATTAATCACAGTTTTAATGATTAACAAGACATTTGCAAGGCAGGAGGTCTAGTCACATCCTTCCTCTTTACTGTGTCATCTTTAGGACCTCACTTTATTTTTTTTAAGATTTTATTTATTTGTCAGAGAGGACAAACACACAAGCAGGGGGAGCGGCAGAGGGAGAGGGAGAAGCAGGCTCCCCGCTGAGCAAGGAGCCTGATGCGGAACTCAGTCCCAGGACCTTGGGATCATGACCTGAGCAGAAGGCAGGTGCTTAACTGACTGAGCCACCCAGGTGTCCCATAGGACCTCACTTTAATGGAGTGCTTTTTCCAAATTATTTTTTAAACTATAGGTTGTAAAATATATCAACCTTCAGAAAGTAAAGAAAATAATATGACAGCCATATATCCACTACTGATTTAAAAATAAATGTTAACATTTTGCCATATTTACTTCATTAGCATTTTTTAAAGACAAAGTACATTACTCTGCCAATGGGTCATATCACTACGATTTGGAAGCCTTATCACTATGTATATCATCTCTACTTTCTTTCCATGATCAGTAAACTTGTAAAAAAACAGCAACACTTTTGGAGAAGGTCTTTCTTCTTGGTCCTGGCCCATTGTTCAAAGCAGTTTTTTTGTTTTTCTGTTTTTGTTTTTGTTAAGGTTTTTTTTTTAAGTTATCTCTACACCCAATGTGGGGCTGGAACTCATAAACCTGAGATCAAGGGTCACACGCTCTACCGACTGAGCCAGCCAGGTGCCCCTCAACACCATGGATTTTTTTTTTTTTTAAGATTTTATTTATTTATTTGACAGAGAGAGACACAGCGAGAGAGGGAACACAAGCAGAGGGAGTGGGAGAGGGAGAAGCAGGCTTCCCGCGGAGCAGGGAGCCCAATGTGGGGCTCGATCCCAGGACCCTGGGATCATGACCTGAGCCGAAGGCAGACACTTAACAACTGAGCCACCCAGGCGCCCCACACCATGGATTTTTTTTAAGTTATATGAAATACAATGCAATTCTAACAATAAACAACTAACAGTGAAGCCAGGCTTCATTAGTTAAACTAATTTAATTAATTACATTAATTTCTTTCTTCTTTTTTTTTGAGCTCTCTGCCCAACATGGGGCTTGAACTCAAGACCCCATGATCAAGAGTCATCACATGCTCTACCTACCAACAGAGCCAGCAAGAAACCCTTCAAAGCAGTTTCTTTTTATTTAAATATATTTTTTTAAAGATTTAAAGATTTTTTAAAGATTTTATTTATTTATTTGAGAGAGAGAGAGTAAGAGAGTAAGAGCGGTGGGGAGGGACAGAGGGAGAGGGAGAAGCAGACCCGCCGCCCCCCAGCTGAGCAGGGAGCCCGATGTAGGGCTCGATCCCAGGACCCTGAGATCATGACCTGAGCTGAAGGCAAACAATCAACTGACTGAGCCACCCAGGCGCCCCACTTCAAAGCAGTTTTTAAGTTGAGATATACATAGCTGGTATCCAGTTCTTTTTTTCAAGATCATGCAACCTAAAATTGCCCTTAATTCCTCTTAAATAAAACATTATGACAATGAGGAGCGCTTGTCTGGCTCAGGTGGTTAAGCGTCTACCTTCGGCTCAGGTCATGATCCCAGGGTCCTGGGATTGAGCCCCGGACTGGGCTCCCTGCTCAGTGGGGAGTCTGCTTTCTCCCTCTGCCCCTCACCCCACTTCTGCTCTCCCTCCTCTCTCTCTCAAATAAACAAAATCTAAAAAAAATTATGACAATGAATTCATGACTAATTGGTCTATAGCCACACATAACTGTATTTTCATCAGTTGGATATCTTTTGTTTTAAGTTACCTTAATCCACATACAGAAAAGCACATAAATTATAAGAGTACAGCCTGGCATCACTCAGATCACATGGTATCTTATTAAATGAGGGAGATGCTGTAATCCAGACATGGCTATAAAAACCTCAATAGAGTCTAAGAACTTGCAGCATATAATCTATAAATGCTATTTACTTAATGCTTATGAGACATAAAATAAAATAAATATTTTATTAAAATTCATGTGTGGCACATGAGTTAGTTAAATATAAACTAGAAATAGTTTACACTTAGAAGTAAGTATAAAATTAAATTTAATTAGTTTAATGCAAACCCTCCTGCCTTCCTGAATTACCTAGCTCAATTACTTGTTAGAACTCTAAAGTAAGATTAGTATGTAGAATAGCAATAACTAGTATCCTCCATCAAAAGACTAATTTTTAAGTACAGATAATGTTGTGGGGCGCCTGGGTGGTTCAGTTGATTAAGTGTCTGCCTTCGGTTCAGGTTGTGATCCCAGCGTCCTGGGATTGAGCCCCAAGTCCAGTGGAGCTCCCGGCTCAGCAGGGAATCTGCTTCTCCCTCTCCCTCTGCCCTCCCCCCCGCCACTCTCTCGCTCTCTCTCAAGTAAATAAATAAAATATTTATTTTTTTAAGATTATTTATTTATTTATTTGAGAGAGTGAGAGAGAGAGATGGGGGGGCGGTGAGGAAGGAGTGCTACCGCTGAGCAGGGAGCAGGACGTGGGGCTTGATCCCAGGACCCCCAGGATCACGACCTGAGTGGAAGGCAGATGCTTAACGACTGAGCCACCCAGGCGCCCCAATAAATAAAATCGTTTTTTTTAAGAAAGGTACAAATAATGTTGAAATTACTAATGTATCTTATAGAATTTTTGCCTTGCTTTGGCATTTATGTAAATCACCTGACTTTAGGCTTCACTACAGACACAGCCTGCAAAAGCCTCCAGAGTTAATTTAGCTTATACTGAAGCTGGGGAGCGGAACCGTGCAGATAGGCTTCTACAGGCTTGTAAACATAGAGGTTAGGCCTGGCTTCGTTGTTAGTTGTTTATTGTTAGAATTACATGCGCAAGCTCCAGCACACCAATGAGAAGCGTGTCTAGCTCCCTGGAAACTGAAAGGCCCTAGCACCAAAAACACCACAAGACAGCTCACCGCATCGCGTTTGACCGTGTCCCCAAGGAATCAGCAGAGATTTTTTTTTTTTTTTAATCAAACAATAGGGGCGCCTGGGTGGCTCAGTCATTAAGCATCTGCCTTCGGCTCAGGTCATGATCCCAGGGTCCTGGGATCGAGCCCCGCATCGGCGGGCTCCCTGCTCAGCAGGAAGCCTGCCTCTCCCTCTCCCACTCCCCCTGCTTGTGTTCCCTCTCTCACTGTCTCTCTCTCTTTGTCAAATAAATAAATAAAATCTTAAAAAAAAATCAAACAATAAATGAGGGTTTGAGGGCCTCCTGGTTGGCACAGTCGGTTAAGTATCCAACCTTGGTTTCCAGTTGGGTCATGATCTCACCGTCATGGGATCGAGCCTGGTGCTGGGCTTCATGCTCAGTGCAGAGTCTGCTTGAGGTTTCTCTCTCCCTCTCCCTCCACTCCTCCTGCTTGTGCTTTCTCTCTCTCTCAAAAATAAATAAATAAATCTTTAAAAAAAATAAATGAAGGTTTGATGAAGCTGTCCTTAGAGTGGTAAATTTTATCCCAGCAATGAGTTCATATAATTGAACTAAACCAATACTTCCTGTGTAAAGCATGTCTAAGACTTTATGAAGTTAAAATTCAACTAATGTGGATAGTTCCTGCTAAAATATAAATGAAGATATTTTATTTTTTCCCTTTTTTTAGGAAAGGACAGGGGGATTTCAAACACACAGTAAAGTTGAAAGCATTATGCAATGAAAATCCTCAAATCTTCCACCCAAATTAAACAACTGCTAATATTTTGCCTGCCATATTGTTCACCCCCTCTTTCTCTCTCAATCTCTCCATGTCTCTGTCTCTCTAGATAGATAGGTAGATCAAGTGATAGATCAATAGTTAGATAGGTAGATCAATCAGTAGATTGATAGGTAGATGTTATGTTTATATTTTGCTATGTCATTTGAAAGTAAGTTATAGGCATTATGGAGAGTTCATCCCTAAATATTCCAGCATGAGTCTTCTAAGAATAAAGACAATCTCCTACATAACTATCAGTGCTATTATCAAACCTCAAAAATTAGTAATCATTCCGTAACAGCATCTCTATGCAATACATATTCAAATTTCCTAAATTGTCCCAAGAATGTTTTTATAGCTTTTGTTGCCTTGTACTTACTCGTCCGGAGTTCTTCAATCTCTTTCAATCCAGCAGTTCTGCCACCCCCTTTCTTCCTCAGTGACCTTGACCTTTGGATGAGCCCAGGACAATTGCCTTGTGGAATGTTCCATAGTCTGGATTTGCCTAGAGTTATCTAATTGGCTTCTTGATATTTTTTAACATTTCCCCCCTCCCCTGGACTTCCTGTGAACTGGAAGTTAGGTTTACAACTTGGATTAGACTCGGGTTGAATATTCTAGGCAATATTTTGTGGGTGATTCTGCGTGTTTTTTGCAATACATTAGGAGGCACATACCCAGACTGTCACACAATTTGTAAGACTGATTTTGACCGGGGCGCCTGGGTGGCTCAGTTGGTTAAGCGACTGCCTTCAGCTCAGGTCATGATCCTGGAGTCCCAGGATCGAGTCCCACATCGGGCTCCCTGCTCGGCGGGGAGCCTGCTTCTCCCTCTGACCCTCCCCCATCTCGTGCTCTCTCTCTCTGTCTCATTCTCTCTCTCAAATAAATAAATAAAATCTTTAAAAAAAAAAAGACGGATTTTGATCACTTGATTAAAGTGGTGGTCATCAGGGGTGCCTGGCTGGCTCAGTCTCTGGAGCATGGGACTCTTGATCTCGGGCTGTAAGTTCAAGCCTCATGTTGGGTGTAGAGATTACTTAAAATAAAATCTTTTTTTTTTTTTAAGATTTATTTATTTGACAGAGGGAGACACAGAGAGAGAGGGAACACAAGCAGGGGGATTGGGAGAGGGAGAAGCAGGCTTCCCGCGAAGCAGGGAGCCCGACGCGAGGCTCGATCCTAGGATCCTGAGACCATGACCTGAGCTGAAGGCAGACGCCTAACGGCTGAGCCACCCAGGCGCCCCTAAAATAAAATCTTTAAAAAATAATAATAAAGTGGTGCCCACCAGATCTCTCCATTATAAAGGTACATTTCCCTTTGCGATTCATAATTACTCTGCGGCTGGGACTTTGGTGCCATGAAAATATTCTGTTCACTAATAATATTTCACCTAATGGTTTTAGCATCTATTGATGATCATTGACTGAATATATTATTACATTTAGGGGTGCAAATTGGTGACTTTAAGAAAATGACTTTAATATTAGAGAATACATAAGTCAAGACCCTCATTAGATTTAGATACTTTACCATGCTTTATCCTAAACTAACCAAAGACAGTGCATGTTTTGCTGAAAAGCTGCTAGTAATGGCTTAAAACTCAAATCATGTGTGCTTCTTATATCTCTCTGAGTCTGTTCCGTAACTGATAGTCTCCTACACCTCAGCTTCCTTACCCCCTATATCAGCAAAGCTTTCGTTCAGCAGAAGAGTAAGCACAAGTACAATCATGGTTATAAAATCACCTAATTTTATGCTTCACTACAGACAGAGCATGCAAAATTTAGCATTATAATTTAGCTTATACCCAAGCTGGGCAATGGAAATGCTCAGATGGGCTTCTATAGGCTCAGGAAAAAGGTGCAACATTTGGGTTAAGAATAAATCAGCTACGTTCTCTAGAGCACAGTACTTATGCAAGTTTCCAAGGAGGATTCAATAATTAAGAAAAACTCTATAGGAGCACCTGGGTGGCTCAGTCGTTAAGCTTCTGCCTTCGGCTCAGGTCATGATCCCAGCGTCCTGGGGGGGTCCCAGCCCTTTGTGGGGGGGGTGCGGGCGGCGGCGGTCCCTGCTCCGTGGGGGGCCTGCTTTTCCCTCTCCTTCTGCCCCTCCCCCTGCTTGTGCTCTCTTTTTCTCTGCCAAATAAATAAATAAAATCTTTTAAAAAAAAAAGAAAAAGAGGGCGCCTGGGTGGCTCAGTTGGTTAAGCGACTGCCTTCGGCTCAGGTCATGATCTTGGAGTCCGGGGATCGAGTCCCGCATCGAGTCCCGCATCGGGCTCCCTGCTCGGCAGGGAGTCTGCTTCTCCCTCTGACCCTCCTCCCTCTCATGCTCTCTGTCTCTCATTCTCTCTCTCTCAAATAAATAAATAAAATCTTTAAAAAAAAAAAAAGAAAAAGAAAAACTATAAAGCGCTCATACACCACTTCACTCTCTCCTCAGTGAAAAATATGTACAAATCCAATTTTCTTATTTCTTATGTGTCCAATTGTTTGTTAAAGAGTACTGGTTGATTATCAGAATTAAGCCACTTAATTGATGTCTGCTATTATGTCCACTAGGAATTTTTGGCAATACAAATACAAATCATGTATTCGATTGGGACTTGTAGAGGAGATGAGTGAGAGCATGGTAAGCAGACTGAAAGGTACACTTGAATGAACCCAGTTGTAGCTTATTGATTTGGGGGACCCCTAATTACTTTGGACTCACCCTAGTCCTTTCCTAAGTCTCATTAAAGTGTGTTTAACATTTCCTCAAACATTCAAGTTCACTCACAGAAATGAAAAAAACTTTGAGGGTTTTAAGAAAGTGCTGTAAGAACATGACAAAGGAATTGTGAAAGTTAACTTGCAACTTTGGCATAAAAATTAACCAGAACCGTACACCCCAAATCTTACTGGTTTGAAATCCCGTAACTAAGTGAACAACTCATGAACAATTAATACCATGAAGTCATCTATGTCGCAATATAGTGAGAGGGGTTATTAGTAAGGGGGAGAGGTCAGCTCCGCCTCGAGATAGTCAACTGCCTAAAATGGGATTCAGGTTAAACTTCAAATGCACTTTTAGCAATCATAACCTCAAGTCTAATTTAACAGAAAAAGAAGGTACAGGTCTTTCGAAATAGGAAGTATTCTTTTTTAATAAATAAAACTGCCAAAAATTCCTCGTGGACATAACAGCAGACATCAATTAAGTGGCTTAATTCCGACAATCAACCAGTACTCTTTAACAAACGATTGGACGCATTTGTAGAAGAAATAATGCTTATATAAGTTAGGAATAAGAAAACCAGATTTGTAAGCACACCTTCATTTAAAGGAAAGTAGGATAGAAGGCTGCAAAGGTGAGCTGGGGACCAGGTGGTCTCCCATAGGCAGCAGGGAGCCAATGAATGTTCTGGGGCAAGGTGACAATCTGAAGAAGGCATTATTGGGAGATAAGTGGGAACAACTGTTTGGGCAATGATAACCCCCCATCTGGGGCATCCCGGATGCGCCAGGCTCTGTGCAGGCCTGCTGGGCATTCGTTCTCTGAGCCTCACAGCCATCATGCAAAGGGAACATTATCCCCGTTTTACAAACGAGGAACAGGCTCAGAGAGCATGTAGCTGACCAAAGGCAACACTGCTGGCAAATTGTGAAACTAAGATTCAAAACACCCTCGTCCTTTCCTAAGTCTCATTAAAGCTGGCGTTTTTGGGTCTACCCCAGGCAATGGCCATGAAGAAAGCCTGCCTTCTGTGCTCGGGAGCTGAGCTGAGGACCAAGGGCCGTAGGACTTCTGCTATCTTTCCAGGGACAGGGGTGCAACCAGAGGACTCTCTTCCCCCTGCCCAGCCTTTGCCACTTTATGAGCTATATGAACTTGGACAAGTCACCTCACCTTCACTCTGAACCTCTAAAGGCTTGGCAAAGGAATGAAGAGATGGGACACAGGATATATGTAGCCTATGTAACATGGAAATTTCAGCGGTGAGGTATTTGGCTCTGATTCTCAAATGTGTCACTTAAAAAAAATTTCTTCCACTTCCTTCTTACCTAGCCACCCATCAGGAAGCAGGAAGGGGGCAGATACATGCAAGGGGAAAAATCATGAAGGGGGAGACATTTGTGGGGGTTAATAATTTCTTCTGGACTCAGACTAGAGCTGGATTCAGAATATATAAATATTGCTTTTGAGGTTAAAGTATGGGGTTAGAGGCCATTTTTAAGTACAGTTGCAAAATCATGTACTGTTGTTTCTCAAACTCAAATGTGCAGACGAATCACCTGGGGATCTTATTAGACTAAAGATTGTGATTTACTAGGTCTGGGCGGAGGCCTGAGATCCTCCCAGCTGGTCGGTGCCTCTTGGAGTAGGAAGAAGCCAGGCTTCTTCTTTTTTTTAAATTAATTTATTTGAGAGACAGAATGAGAGAGGGAGAGAGAGAGCATGAGAGTCAGAGGGAGAAGCAGACTCCCTGCTGAGCGGGGAGCCTAATGCGGGACTCGATCCCAGGACTCCAGGATCATGACCTGAGCTGAAGGCAGTCCCTCAACCAACTGAGCCACCCAGGCGCCCCTGGAAGCCAGGCTTCTATAAAGGACAAACCTCTGCGAATGGCTTCGGAAAGTCTTGGTGTGGAGCAAGCGTGGAAAACCCAAATAAAAGACATTTATAGAAATAATATACTTTAATGTTAATGGTTTAATTCAACACATATTTATTGAACACCTACCAAACAAATGCCTGGCATATATGGTAGAGGAAAAAGACACCTGTTCTGGTGAATGACCCTCACGTTCAGACGGTGGAATCAAAGAACCAAAATGTTCAGCAACGAAGTAACCAAGTAAAGTCAGCCCAGGAAGGAGATGAGCCAGGGATGATGCCGCAGCAGGAATCTCTAGAATTCCTCTCACTTCATGACCTCAGGCAATAGACAGCAGTGGAGCTGAGCCCCTTCCAGGGCTCAAATGCGGCACTGAAGGCACTCCCTCCTCTCCGCCCCCACCCCTTTCCCCAGGGAACCAGGCTTTCGCTGGCTCCCCGCCAGCCTTGTGGGAACGCCTGGGTGCCAGGAGGGACCTGCTGCCCTCCCCACCTGACTCCCCGGGGTGACTGGCCAACGCCCCTGCTTCTCGAGATCCCATTCTCCCCTCCCCCCTCAGATCTCCCCCACCGCCCAGGGGTTCACTTTTCCCCGCATGAAGTCCTGTCCAACTCTGAGAAATCAGTGGCATTCTCTCCACGCTTCCTGCTGGCAGGAGGGAGGCCCCTGACCGTGGAGCGAGGGGGGAAAGGCTCGGCGGTGCGTGGGCCCCACAAGGGGCAGCGTGTGGGGGGAGCCGGGGCTCTGGCGCCTGACTCTGCCGCTTCGGGGAAGCAGTGAACTTCCGGCAAATGTTCTTATCACAAATTAATTAGTCATACCGGATTGTTAATAATTACGAATTAATAACACCGGGTTGATAATATAATACTGACCTCACTGTGTTTTGCGAGGAAGAGATGAGATTGTTTCTGTAAATTCTCTAGAATAGCAGCTGGAACACAGAAGCCCCCCCCCACGTTTGCTCATCTTCCACGTCTGCCCTGAGCACAAACACCGAACTCCTCGGTGCGGCTCAGGGAGCCTCTCGGGCTGGCCCGACCCCCTCTCCAGCCTCATCGCCGGCTCCCCATTTCCCGCCTGTCGCTAGCCACGCGGACCGGTGTGGCCGCCTAAGCGCCTTGCTTTCCCGTGTGCCTCCTTTTCCAGCGATGCGGCCCCTCGCCCCCGCCCGGGTGACAAAGGAGACCCCTCTCGTTCAACTCGGCAGCAGCGCCTCGTTCACGAAGACTGCCGGGTGCTGGCATCTCCTCGCCGAGAGGGACCCCTCCCGCCTTCGAGCCGGCTGCACCGCGTGCTTGCCCCCGTCCTGTCGGGCGGCCTTTCTGTCCAGCCCCTGGCAGGCTACAGCCCGGGGGCCGAATCAACCCGCCGCCTGCTTTTGTAAGGAAAGATTCTTCGGCCAGCTGGTAGTTTGAGCACCAGCTCAGCGGCTCACCCCTTGTCTGTGGCTGCTTTCACGCTGACGTGACAACACTGTGTGGTTATGACAGAGCTTGTATGAGCCGTAACGCCTAAAGTCTTTATCATCCGGCCCTTTATGGAGTAATTCTGCCGACTTCTCTAGTACGTAATACAGCTGTGAGGGTATAGTTAGTATCGTTAGCGGCTCTACTATAGTGAGGGGCGTTGACCTCCCGTGCAATTGAAAATCTGAGCGTAACTTTTGAATCTCCAAAAACTTAACTACTAATAGCCTACTGTTGACTAGAAGCCTTACCCATAACATAACAGTTGATGAACACATAGTCTGTATATTATTATATATTGTGTTCTTACAATAGAGTAAGCTAGAGAAAAGAAACGTAATTAAGAAAATCATAAGGAAGAGGGGCACCTGGGTGGCTCAGTCGCTTAAGTGTCTGCCTTCCACTCAGGTCACGATCCCAGGATCCTCAGATTGAGCCCCATGTTGGCTCCCTGCTCAGTGGGGCGTCTGCTTCTCCCTCTCCCTCTGCCCCCCCCCGACCCCCGCTTGTGTTCCTCTCTCTCTCTGTCAACTAAATACATAAAACTTTTTGGGGGCACCTGGGTGGCTCAGTCAGTTAAGCGGCTGCCTTCGGCTCAGGTCATGATCCCGGGGTCCTGCGCTCGAGCCCCGCATCGGGCTCCCTGCTCAGCGGGGAGCCTGCTTCTCCCTCTCCCTCTGCCTGCCTCTCTGCCTACTTGTGCTCTCTATCTCTCTGTCAAATAAATAAATAAAATTTTTTTAAAAAATCTTTTTTAAAAAAGAAAATCATAAGAAAGAGAAAATGCATTTATAGTACTGTACTGTATTTATAAAAAAACCCAAACAAACCCTGAGTCTAGGTGGACCCACACGGTTCAAACCCTGTTGTGCAAGAGTCAGCTGTACAAACTTGTGTCTCCTCACTAGACTGTTACCTGACAGCAGAGTGTCACTTGCCTCTCTAACCCCAGCGTGGAGCACACTGCCTGACATATAGTAAAGGATCCAATAAATGTTTTGAGAAGTAAAAGACTGAGCTCATAAATCAATGAATGCCTAGGTCTTCTTCTGTCTCCCTGATCCCTAGGTGGAGTGAGGACCGACCATATGGCTTGAATTTAGAGGCATAGGATTTGTTTGATTGAGATGAAGTTTCCGGGATCTCGGTATGTGTATCAGAATGAAATGGTGAAATGAAGTAGCTTTATTTATCTGGATCATGAAAAGCTCAGTTGCATGAAAGAGATTCACTCTCTCGGCAAAACACTCTGAGGATGGCTCCTAGGATACCCCAGAAGTATAAAACAGACTGTACAGACAGAAGAACAGTGGAAACCAGAAGTTGTGTGCACCTGCTTCTGTCTCTTCTGTCTGAAGAAGAGTTAAGACAGTCATTTCATAAAGAGGGAAAGCAAGTGATCAAATCAGTCGGCCATGGAGGGATAATGACTTTGTGCATTGAATTGGCTGGGGCTTTTTAGACCTATTTTTGTGGAGGCTCATATGGAGCCTTTTCTCAGATAGACAGCATCCTTACCCTGTGATCATATTTAACTTTGTCTAATTTCATTTCTTTGGAGCAGTAAGGTTTATTCCATGGTGTTCTGGAGAGAGAGGGCTGGTCGAGGCACCCCGGTGGCTCAGATCTACCACCAACTGGTAGAGTACCTGAGGGTCCAGAGCAATGAAAGTGCCAAGCGTAGGCTAAACCAAGGGAAATCCAGGGCTTTTTCTAGTTCTATAATTCTGCAAATCCGATTAGCCTACCCTTGGATTTGGGAGTACAAGACTCCCTTCACCTCCATGGGACTCAGGTACAAGGATCTCAGTGCAGAGAGAGACTAGTATCTGTTCTCAAGAGGCAGTATGTTGTGTCTACCGCCTTTGTATTTTTTTTTTTAAGATTTTATTTTAGAGAGTGAGCATGAGCAGGGGGAGGCCACAGGGAGACAGAGAAGCCGGCTTGATGCCGAGCAGGGAGCCCAATGCGGGGCTCGATCCCAGGACCCTGGGGTTAATGACCTGAGCCGAAGGCAGACACTTAACCCACTGAGCCACCGAGGCACACCCCCCGCCTTTGTCTTCTTGCACCCCTTTCTGCTTCGTCTGGTAACAGACCCCACACCCCAAGCCGCAGAGATAGACAGAGGACCCAGGCCCGGCCGGTCCCCAGAATCTACCTTAGGTAATGGACTGTAAGAATGTGAGCCGGAGCCATCCAGTCCGTGTCCCCCAGAGGCCGGAGCAGCCGTCCGAGGGGAGCTGTCACACAGAGAGAGGAGAGGAGAGATGGCAAGCACAGACCAGGGTGTGTTGCCCATCAGGCCCGCTGACTGCTCACCCGGGCCAATCAACCTCCTCCTGTGCTCAAGGTGGCTCAGGGCGGCCACAGCTCGCCAGCACACGGCAGAGTCCCAGCCTTTCCATGGCATGCCGGCCGGCTGGCTAGCGCAAGCCCAACGTGCTGCCTTGTTAACGGCCTTTCTGTTCTCTCTGGACAGTCAGGTCTGGGCGTTCCCGTCTTCACCAGGCCGCCTTGCACCGCAGTTGCTCGGGCAAACTCTGGAGTCAGGCTGGATCGAATGCTGTCACTCACTAATTGTATGACGTCGGGCAAGTGACTGCCCCTCTGGGGGCTTCGGTTTTCTCGTCTGCAAACTGGGGACGATCCCACACCAACTTCACGGGATTAAATGCATGTGACGTGCCCAACCCTGGAAAGTGCTACGTAAGAGGTCGTACCTATTAACATTCTACACAGTGACCTCAGCCTCCTTTTACTAACCTTTAGAAAACAGTTTTTAAGATGATAGCCAGATCGAGGGAGCCAGGGGTGGCGAAAAGTTTGACACCTGGCCAAGAGGAGGGGCAGGACCCCAGAGGCAGCCGTGTGTCACCCCATCAGCCAGCGGGGGCACAACGGGTCATACAGGATCACAGAGTGGCACGTTTACCAGTGGCAGAGTCACTCCGGGGTTTAAAACCCTGGGGAAAGAAAAATGCAGGTTCCTGGGTCCCAGGAGCAGCCTCCCTGCCCCCCTCCCCCAGGGTGTGCTGACCCCTGCTGTGGGGTCCAGAGCCTTCCAGGCATCTGCCGCAGCTGGGAGAGGTCAGAGTGTGGAGACACGGTCCCCTTTCAGCCTGAGTGGCATGCGGACATTCGTAAAAGATCGTATCTAACTTTGTGTCCAATTCCCAGCCGGATAGAACCACTTCAGATGTATTTTTGTTTACGGCTTCACCTTGAATTATTTATAGGAATTCAGTACTCAGGCCCCATTTCCTGTTTAGGACAAGCAGAGTGCTTAAAGGAATTGGTGCCTGTTAGCCTTTCCTGGCCCTGTGCTCCCTGCCCTGCCGACCCCCTGGACAGTCAACCCCCCCTCCGCGGCTGCCTGACTCCAGGGAGGCCCAAACAAAGTCCCGGGGCCCCCGGGTTCCAGGTGCAGTGGGCCGAGGTGGCTGCACTTCCTTGCCCACCTTCCCTGCCCTCTACCCGCCTTTTTGCTCTGCACTCTTCATGAAGGTACTTCATAGGGAATCATAATCCGACTTATCGGGCCGCCTGGCTGGCTCAGTCAGTGGGGACGCGGCTCTTAATCCTGGAGCCGTGAGTTCAAGCCCCATGTTGGGCATAAAGCTTAATTCAGGAAAATAAAATTGACTTATGTTTACATAGCAATGTCTCGCCAATTATCATTTGACCCTCCAAAAACGCCTCCGAAAGTAGGCAGTGTCAGATTTCATTCCGGTTTTACAGATGAGGAAACTGGCTCCAGGAACTCAGGGTGCTTGACCTCTGGACCTATCAGTGTTGTTACAGGCCGTCAGGGCCTTTGGGCGGCCACGTTCCAGATGTGAGCCTGTTCCTCCCACTGTTTCCTGTTGCCTCTCTCAGCTGGAGAGTGGCTTCCCCAGCCTGGCCCCGTGGCAACAGGCAGGAGGCCTGGCCACCACGGTGAGGCTTATGTCCAATGGGAGGTCACAGCTACAGGGACAACTTTAATTACTCTGGCATCTCTAGGGATGGAAAAAGAGTGATCTGTCCCAGGCTCAACAGGGTGGAGGCAGGTGGGAAGGGCGAAGCGCCACTGCTCCTGGGTGTTGAGGCCCTCCCCCTGACCGGGAGGCTGTGGTGGGTTCAGATGAGGGGTTGCCAGGGCTGCCCACCTAGGGGGTGGGAGCTGAGATGTGGGGGGTGGTCACAGGACTATTCCCATTAGTGAGGGAGACAAGCAGGAGAACATGCAAGAGGCAGTCTCAGGAACATTCCGTGGAGACAAGAGCCCGCCACACGGTGCTGCCTCGAGGACGTGAAGAGCTCAGGGGTGGCGTGTGCGCTACCACAGCGGGATCCCTCTGGCCAGTGTGCCAGGAGAGCCTGTTTCTGATGTGGTGCGGGTTCTCCTGGTAGCAGGACAGACAAAAACATCAACAAACTGCATCGTCATCTGAGTTGCCGCCTATGGCAGGCTGATGCTGGGTATAACACCTTCTCTGTCCCTCTCACAGGATGTCACTTGTGCGAAGAACAGATGTGACAGTGTATATGGAAGAGCTTCGTAGAAGACCGGGCACTACGCAAAATCGGTTCTTAGCCGCAGCCACACGGCAGCTCAGCTGGCAGGTTTTGGCAGGTAGTGGCTTCTCCTTGTTTGAAGTCTCCTTCCTCTCACTATCTTCGCTCCAGATAGGTACCATCCCTGGGTATCAGAGCTGTGGTGTGGTGACACAGAGGGCCGCGTGGTCAACGCCACCCTTCAGAAATAACTTCTACTTTCCTTCATGAGTCAGATTACCTTCCACTAGCCCAGCGACTACCTTCCTTCTCCTCTTCGTGTTACCTGCCCCCAGAGCCTTGTGGTTCCTCCGGTCTCCTCTGCTCTTCGGCATCAGCCCTCCTTCTCCCTGAGCCCTTTGCCTTCGGCCAGCCTGGACACGGAGGCCCACTACGTGCTAGAAATTCTCACCCTAGAAAATCTTACTCTAAATCCAAGGTTCAGACCTCGGCACTCTCAACACTCTCTACTGAGAGGCTCACCTACTCCCTTGGTTTACAATATTGTTTCAGAGCAGTTGCTTTTCCGATCTGTAGCTATAACCTCTCCTATGCTGTTAACCCTTTGGGGAGTGTGTTTTTTTACAAGTTGGTATCATAGGGCACCTGGGTGGCTCAGTCGGTTAAGCATTGGACTCCTGATTTCGACCCAGGTCATGATCTCAGGGTTGTGAGATCGAGCCCCACATTGGGCTCCGTGCTCAGCGTCTGGAGTCTGCTCAGGATTCTTTCCTTCACCCTCTGCCCCTCCGCTCACCCGCTCGCTCGTGTGTTCTCTCTTTCTGTAAAATAAATAAATCTTAAAGAAAAAATAACTTGGCATCATAGTGTTTTCTAACCTGATGTATACATTCTTCACATTCCAAGGTGATTTCTATATTAGCCCAAACCCATGAAATAGTAACTTGGGAATGGATGGGTCTGCGGCCTTGACCTGTTACAGTTGTGATGGTCATTACACGTAAGTAAGTAGGGGCTCACGAAGCCCTTTTTTTTTTTTTTTTTTTTTACGATTTATTTATTTTAGAGAGACAGAGAGAGCAAGGGTAGGGAGGAGGGGCAGAGGGAGAGGGAGAGAGAATCCCAAGCAGACTCCCTGCTGAGTGAAGAGCCTGACACCGGGCTCGATCCCACAACCCTGAGATCACAGACCTGAGATCATGACCTACGCCGAAACCAAGAGTCAGACGCCCAACTGACTGCACTACTTCGGCGCCCCCACAAAGTCTTTCTTTTAAATTGGAGGTCAGGTCAGAATATTCAGATCAACAGGAGCTTGTTCGGTGCTCTGATTCTGGCAACTTCCCTCTGTTTCTAATAAAAGCTGTGGACTGGGCCACCTCATCCCTGAACCAACACAGTGAGATAGGACAAGTGACATTTGGAATGTGTGTGATTAAAGGCATCAATCTAAAATCAAACAGGAAACCCTGTGCCCCATAGATAAAGGGAGACTGGGGGCAATTTTTGATCTCAGATTCACTCAGATTGGTGCAAATCC
This sequence comes from Mirounga angustirostris, assembly GCF_029215605.1. Taxonomy (NCBI): domain Eukaryota; kingdom Metazoa; phylum Chordata; class Mammalia; order Carnivora; family Phocidae; genus Mirounga; species Mirounga angustirostris. Next base: position 163,841,780 of record NW_026991710.1, read on the forward strand.
ATCACAGGGGGAAAAAAAATGTACATTTCAGTCAGAATGAGCTCAAAAAGCATCTTGTAAAACATGCATCATTTCCCTGAGGTGGAGTCTGGATACGCAGGGAGCTATGGAAAGCTACACCAGAACTTTATTCACTGGGCAAAAATGCTTGACTCAGGAAGAAGGCCACCGGAGCAGAGCCCTGTGATGGCACGGTGGGAAGGTGGGTCCAGTGTAAACAGTATGTTCCCGTCGCCCTGAACACATGCTGTTCCCCAGCTGGTGACCAGAACTGATGCAGAGCCTGCCCTGCGTAAGTGATCACACCTCCCTATCAGGGATGATCTCATCGCAGAGGTGAGGAGGACTGGGCGGCTTTCTCCAAGGAGCCTGTCCCCGCCACACACGGCAAGGACCTCACACTTGGGGTCAGCCTGGGGGCAGAACGGATGGAGGGATCTGTGCCCATTTGGATTTGGTTATTGCTGCTGTTGTTGTTTTAGAACAAAATGAAATGACAGGAAAGGCTGAAAGGAGACAAATCAAGGACTTCAAGGAAGCCACCGGGTTTGGTAGCGCTAGGTACAGCAGGACAAGGGCACACAGAGGAGACCAGCACTCCCGCACTGGCCCCCAACACTCACACCGCCACCTGGGGCAGCCACTTCTCAGTGTCCTCAAGCATAGAGGAAGGGATTAGGGTAGCTCAAGTCACCTCAGATGGAGCACAGACACCCTTAAAATCATAAGATGTTGATAGAATACTTAGAGCTATTGATTAAATAAGCTATGCCTAGATATGAGCAGATGGCAGTGGATGATTTCACAGACCAATTAATCTCTGCAAAATACCCCACAAAACTAGATTCTTATGTATACATAAATATAATATTAAGATACAGTTTTATAATATCAGAAATGGTTGTATTGTGCATTTTCAAATAAATATTTTTTTAATTAACAGACATTTTTTAGAGAAGTTTTAGATTTACAGAAAAATTGAGTAGGAAGTACAGAATTTTCCCATATACCCTCTCTTCCCTGACACAATCTCCTCCTTCATTAATTTGTGTTTAGTGTGGAAATTTTTTTTTTTTTTGAGAGAGAGAGAGAGAGGCGGTGGTGGGGGGCAGTGGGGAGAACAGAGGGAGAGGGAGACAGAATCTTAAGCAGGCCCCACACCCAGCACAGAGCCTAATGCAGGGTTCAATCTCATGACCCTGAGATCATGACCTGAGCTGAAATCAAGAGTCAGACGCTTAACTGACTGAGCCACCCGGGCGCCCCTGTAAAATGGCTTTTAAAAGAAAAAATATTATTAGCATTGGTTTTTTTCACAGGTATGACACTAATATCGCTTAGAAGACAGTACAGAGGGCGCCTGGGTGGCTCAGTTGGTTAAGCAACTGCCTTTGGCTCAGGTCATGATCCTGGAGTCCCTGGATCGAGTCCCGCATCGGGCTCCCTGCTCAGCGAGGAGCCTGCTTCTCCCTCTGACCCTCCCCCCTCTCATGTACTCTCTCTCATTCTCACTCTTTCAAATGAATAAATAAATCTTTAAAAAAAAAAATTTTAAAAAGAAGACAGTACAGGACTGCAAAAAATATTGACAAAATGACTTATTAAATCACCAATTTTATATCACTTTCCTCAAAGTGTTTTCTTTCCTCTGTTATCCTACTTGACCAAATAATACTCCTGTGAGTTGATTGCTCTCAAGCTAAAGCACAGGGTAAACTGGCCCAGAGTCATCCACCTAATTTCAGAGAAAAAAGACAAACTTCCCGATTTAGAGCCGTGGGCTCTCTCCACCAGCCCCACCGCTCAGCAGGGAGCTGGTGCAATGGGACAGGTGTGTGTTTACCCCTCCTAGAAGTTTGAAACTGGAGGTCACGTCTCAGAGGTCCAAGGGGTAGCTTAGAACCAAGGATGTGAAGTTGTTTTAGAGAATGGGGGGGAAGAAACTCGATCCCTCCAAGAAGGAATTGATTGAAAGTGAGATGTATTCAAGAAGAGTTTGAATAAATGCAAGAATAACTTTATAACAGGTTAAGGAAAATCCTAATCTTCCAACACTTTGTCCTAGACAACCCTGTCCTTCTGGGGCCTGAGTCAGAGAGAAACTGCTAGACACTCACACTGGCTTGGATCCACTGTGGAGTCAGTAAGTCTCTTTTTATTAAAACAGTTTAAAAATATCATGAAAGGAATTGACAAAACACCTCCAAAAAGTACAACACTCCAACACTTGATTTTCTCTTCCAATCTTCGTTATACATATACGTGGTATTTACGTGGTTTATATTATAGTGCATAATACATATCTGTTTTCTACTTCTTTTGGGTGAGGTAATTTATGATCAGTTTTGATTTTCTATATAATTATATTATCAATCACCATAATGGCTATGTAATACTGCATTATACTAACATATTATTCCCCTATTTTGGACATATGTTATTCTCAGTCTTTAGATAGCCCAAATAATGTTTTATACCTACATTTTCTTGTTTAGGAATTTTAAAAATTTATTTCATTGGGCTACATACAGTTGACCCTTAAACAACATGGGTTTGAACCAAATGGGTCCACTTATATGCAGATATTTAAAAAAATAAATACAGTACAATACTGTAAATGTTTTTTCTCTTCTTTATGATTTTCTTAATAACACTTCTTTTTTTGGCTGACTTCATTGTAAGAATACAGTATATAATGCATATAACACACAAAATATGTGTTAATCAACTATGTTATCGGTAAGGCTTCTAGTCAACAGTAGGCTATTAGTAGTTATATTGGGGGGGAGTCAAAAGGTATACAAGAATTTTTAACAGTGTGGGGGTCGGCACCCCTATGCAGAAGTAGAATTACTTCTCCAAGAGAATAACCCAATTTTTACCTTTTTATTTTGAAATAATTTCACACTTATAGAAGAGTTGCAAATATAGTACAAAAAACTCTGGTACCGTCTCGTGAATGACTCTTAACAAAACAACCATATTTAAAGGCATTTCTCAGGGTGCCTGGGTGGCTCAGTCAGCTAAGCGTCTGCCTTTGGCTCAGGTCATGGTTCCAGAGACCTGGGATCGAGCCCTGCATCAGGCTCCCTGCTCAGCGGAGAGTTGGCTTCTCCCTCTCCCTCTGCCTGCCACTCTCCTGCTTGTGCTCTCTCTCTCCGTCAAATAAATAAATAAAATCTTTTTTCTTTTTGGATTTTTTTTTTTTTTAAGATTTTTATTTATTTATTCGACAGAGAAAGACACAGCGAGAGAGGGAACACAAACAGGGAGTGGGAGAGGGAGAAGCAGACTCCCTGCCGAGCAGGGAGCCCGATGCGGGACTCAATCCTGGGACTCCAGGATCATGACCTGAGCTGAAGGCAGTCGCTTAACCTACTGAGCCACCCAGGCGCCCTCTTTTTGGATTTTTTGAATTTTTATTTATTTGACAGAGAGAGAGAGAGACAGTGAGAGAGGGAACACAAGCAGGCAGAGTGGGAGAGGGAGAAGCAGGCCTCCCGCTGAGCAGGGAGCCCCATGCGGGGCTCCATCCCAGGACCCCGGGATCATGACCCGAGCCGAAGGCAAACGCTTAATGATTGAGCCACCCAGACGCCCCAATAAATAAAATCTTAAAAAAAAAATAAAGGCACTTCTCAGGCTTTCAGCCTATTTGATGTTTCTCGATGTTTTGCGTGGAATTCAGGTCAGTGATACAGCTGAGCAATTCGAGAGTCTCTAGTTGGGATGAAGGCATAGACAATGAATGCCATATACCACCACCTCACATCTGTTAGGATATCTACCCCACTGATCGCTGGGGCGCCTGGGTGGCTCAGTCAGCTAAGCATCTGCCTTCGGCTCAGGTCATGATCCCAGGGTCCTGGGATGGAGCCCCGCGTCGGGCTCCCTGCTCAGCGGGGAGTCTGCTTCTCCCTCTCCCTCTGCCTCTGCTAGTGTTCTCTCTCTCTCTCAAATTAAAAAAAAAAAAAAGATATTAAAAAAATCCACCTTGATGGCTAACAAAATTAAACTTCCTTAGATTGTACACAAAATTTCTGTCTTCTGTTTCCTAAACCATCTTGTCCTAAGGCTCTTGCCCATTTCTCTTTTCTTGGAGTTTCCACAAACATCACATCATTTCTTAGTCAGTGTGGTCCTTGTTCTCATGCGCCATCCCTGCGCCCATTCCAGTGATAAGGGGTCCCCACCGGTGACTCACACATTCTGCAAGGGCTGGGTGCCACCTTGAAAGAATGCCAGGCTGGGAAAGTGCTGTAGGAATATTTCCTTCCGGTTTCCCTGAGCCCATTTTGTCTCCATGTTATTTGGGCTGGGGTTTTATTTCTCTGCCTTGAAAGCAAAGGGTTTTGATACAATTTTCCCAGGATGTGATTTCACCAAGATTTCTTTTTTCTTTTTCCCTCCTCCGCAACAATCCCTCGTCTAGAATCAAGGCCCCCATTGTCACTGTATCAGCTTCTCTACACCTACCTCCTCCTTCTCAGGCTTCCCCAAAGAAAAACAATCTCTTATTTAATAGGAACACAAAGGCCCCAGTTCCTAGGTTCTAGCAAGGTATAATCTGGTCTGAGTCACTTGGGTGTATTGCAGCAAAGCTGAGGGGTACCTGTTGGTGACTGGAAACCTCTCCTCTTAATCTCCTGCTCCCTCTTGGTCTCCCCCTCTCTCCCTCAAGACCCCAGGCCTGTAGTTCCCTTGAGGCCAACAGACAGCTCCACCCCACTGGAGACTACTTTGAAGGTTGTGATTAAATTTGCATTTTAGCTGGGGGCTAAAAACCTAAGGGAATGCATTTCTAAAGGGGGAATTGTAGGTATCTTGACACGTGTTGGGAAAGGACTCTCCCTGCCCACTCCTGGATCACACCCTGTTATGGATCCTGGCATACAGATCCTACCCCTGCTCAGGCTTTAGGAGCCAATACCCAGGCTCCAATCTCTGTGTGATCTAAGGATTTAAGCATAATCATTCCAGAGTAAATCATCCTCTACAGGAGTTCAGATTAAAGATCCCTCCATCCCTGCCGAACCAAAATGGCAGAAAAAGCCTCTGGCCCTTATCATGGCATCCCACACTACAGGGAGGTAGAGACGTCTCCGTAAGACAGAGCCATTCTTGGCTGCAGCTAATCTGATGTCCTAGGCCCAATGCTCTGTAGCTAACTTGACCCCCGTGGTTCCCCTTTTCTATAACGGCCATTGGCAGAGCTACGGCTTGATAAAAATATAGAAACACAGTTTGACTTTGGACACGACTGCCTCATTTTCCCACCTCAAAATCAGCTCTCATTGCTTGACAAATATGAGCACACTTAGGATCAGAATCTATGAAATCTGGCCTCTCCTACAAGAGCTGGTCATCCCTCAATTTCTTCTGCCCACCTCAGCCTTCTGATCCCTCTCCTGGCATCCCTCTTGCTTCTTTTTTTCACACTGCCTTGTCTCAGCCAGACACTAACCAATAATACAGATGCCACATATTAAGCCCCGAGGTACGCCAGGGAGCTCCTGCACATGGTCACGCTCTAATCCACGCACGTGACCTCTGATGCGCGCTAGCTCAGCACGACTGAAAACCCTGGCTGAAGTCACGTCCCTCATTACTGGTACCGCTGATTCAAGCCTAAGCCTCCCCTTAACCTGCTGCTTTTCCTTATCAGTCGTCTGCAGATTCTAACAGGTCAAACAGGTTGCCCATTTCTAGGAGCATTTGCATTTAAAAGCAAACTCCAGAACAGGGGAAAGTTTAAGGGATGGATAGCCAATGATAGAATTTCAGGCAAGGCTGTGCAGAAAAAGAGTTTAGACAGAGCACTGATTCAGGGCCCTCCACCTTTATTCCATTGCCCCACTCAGGGAATGCTGGAGCCAAGAAGTCCTCAGCCATCACTTTACAGGGAAGTGAAATGATCTCTCCATGATTATAGGGTGGGGGAGTGGCAGGGTGGGTGCCTGATGCAGATTTCAGGCTGGGGTACCTTCCACAGCAGAGGAGCCCTGCCCACCTTTGTTTACTGACCCCCCCCAACCCCATTCCCCACGTGCCCCAACCCTGGCACTTCTGTGCCTCGAGGGAACTGGTCCACCTGTCCAGTCCTCCCAACCTCTTGTGTCCAGAGGGGCAGATTTACTGCTGGAGATTCCAGAAGAAGCCCTCAAGGCCTCGTCTGTATTTGTTTAGAATTGTAAATTCCTCTTTCCATGATAGGCTTACAGCCAGCTGATACCGAGGGTCCCATTTAGGTCATAGACCAGGGCTTTAAAGGAAGATGATTGTTAAGGTTCCGTCCAACTCCCAAATTCCTGTGATTTGATGACATCAGGATTGTGAATACTCAGGCTGGCCCTAAACCAGGTTGGGCTGTGCTGCTTCCATCAGAAACTTCCTCCCCCTCTTTATAAAAACAGGCCCGCCCCGTTGGGCTCCCTCAGGGCCCTGTCCACTGGGCATTCTCTGGCTGCAGAGAAACCCGCCCACCCAGGGCCACTGACCCCACCCCCTGCCTTGAAATTTAAAGCAGGCCGGAGCTGTGCAAGGAGATTGGAGCTGAGGTCCCACAAGAGCCCCGGGCTGAAGAGAAAGCTCTCCAGGGAGGGAAGGAAAGCGAGCAGTGGAGGTAAGTTGAATTCTGTGCCTCCCTGTCTGTCCATCTCCTCCTGCCTCTCTTCAAAGTCTTTCAGGCAAACTGAGCCAATAGAGGAATGCCTTAAGGAGGGACTGACTTTGTAATTCAGGCAAAAAGCGGATTAGCTAGAATCCGAGCCCAAAGGGAGCCTTCTTTTTGTATCTGCATTTCATTGGGATGGGCTGAAGCATTTTGGAGGGGCGAGGGCGGTCAGGGGAAGAGAGAATTAGGAGGGATTATTTGTTGGAGAAGAAATCTCTGCAGAGTAAAGGGGAAAGTGAAAAGAATTAGAGAGTAATGCTCTGAAGAGACAACGGGAGCCCCTCATGACTAAAGGGCAAAAAAACGTGCAATCAACTGCCTTCGGGATTTGTGGCTATCAGAGCCTGGAGGGTCCACAGTGTCTGGGCTGCCACCCTCCCTCAGTGAGCCCATTAAGAAACCGGGGCTGGGGATGGGGCGGGATGGGCGGAGAGAGCGGTGCACGACTTGCCTCCTTGCCTCAGAGCAGGATTAAGTAGGTGGGAAGTGCTGGTAAAGAGAAGGCCTCTGATCTACCCCATGTCCCCTACCCCCATCTCCACTGGTCAGTTTTTGCCCAGTGTGCAAGTATGAGGTCCTCTTTAAGGACTTTCAATTACAGAGGGGAGAATAACATCAATGGCTTTTCTTCCTAACTGCAGGACGCATATCAGAGCTTTCCAGATTTTCGCTGTTATTATCTTTATTTTCTTAACCTCCCTGGGAGGGAGCCAGGGAAGTAGAAAAACATGCTGAGCTCCCAGGTTAACTAGTGACAAACTGAAATGCAAAGAAGTGTGGAAATGATGACTTACCTGGTGGTCAAGTCGGATTAATAATGGTGATCTCCTGCAGTGGATTGATGACAGAAAATTGTGTGTATGTGTGTGTGTATTTGCAATTCCATGAACAAATTCTGCAAATATAACTAGTAAGCGGAGTCCCCTCAAAGGGGACTTCCTAGCAATTCTTGCCCACGGGCAGGAAGACTCATCCTGGGATCTAGACGCTGACTTCTCCAGAATCAATATATGACGGTCAGCCTGAGTGCTTCCTGTGAGAGCCCAGCCAGGCTCGGGGCACCAGCAGGGATTTGTGAATGTTGAAACAGAAAAAGCTCCACACCACTCATCAATTTATTCCACCTAAAGTGTTCTCAGGGATGCCAACCTCAAACCTCTGGATCTCATCAAGAATAAATGGTAGCTCCCCTCTGCCTGGGCTTAGTCTCTGTCCAGATTCCCTAAGACCAACTCAGTTTATTTTGTGATGCCCCAGATCAGATACTCCTGGTGTCTGCTACTCATCAGTGGCTTCATCACACGGGGTGGGGGGCGGGGAGGGACGGGACGACAGCCAGGGAGCAGCTGAGGGACAGCAGTGATTTGTGCTCATGGAGGAGAGATTCTGGGACTCGGCTTTATTTTCCTGGGTCCCAACATGTTGAGTACATGTTGAGTACAACATGCTCAGTACATTTCAAACTATTGTAACCAGCAACCCGGCCATACCTAGTGACCGTACCCATCTAACGCTTTTATAAATGACTGGCTGGGACCACAGAGCATTCGGGGGAACTTACTGTCCAGGGGAGGCCTGTTACTAATCTGCAAACAGCACCTTTTCTAGTTAGGGGGTTTTAGAGCCACTGAAGGGGCCCTTTGACGAAGATCATCATTTGGAAGGAGCGGTGCCAGCTTCGGGATTTCCAAAGCTTCTAATATGTATGCAGGTTATTTTCAGTCAGACAGGTGAGGGGGCAACGTGGTTCACAAGAATGGTGGTGAGCTTAGCTCCAGTTCAAATTCAAAGTCCATCCACTTTTCAGGGATACTGAGTGCCTGGTGCTGAGGAAGAATTTAGGTGTTGAGTTGAAATGTTCAATTTCACTTGATTATTTGGCACCGTGCATCTGCAGTCTCAGAATAAAATTTCTACTTTCTGTGAGTGAATTTCAGCTCTGCTCTGATGAGATGGCTAGGATGGACCATGAGTGACCAGAATATTCTCTTCATTCGTTCTTTGGGTCATTAGCTTTGCATGGAGAAAAATTCTGTGCATAGTTTCAGGCTATAAGCCTCATCTTAAGCCAACCAGCTCACAAAGCTGGTAGTCTGAAATCAAACCAGATAAAAGAATGAGGACAATTTAGACTCACAGAAAGTCAGAGCTAGAAAGCATCTTAGCGGTTATTCACTCTGGTCCAACCCTAGGTCCAGCCACATAGTCTCCTAATCCTGCCTTAGTTGTCTACTTACACATAAGAAGAGCATATTTTCTTGGCGATCTTTTGTACATTCTCCTGCCTGAGAAATTGACTTCTGGAGAAGGGGGTAGAGCGACAGACAAGCCTCTCGATCACCTGAAAAATAACACGTGTGCCAGTGGGGAAAACGAACCAGGTGCTAGGCACACAGCAAGCAATGCATAAACATTCTTAAAAGGGATGACTTGGGCAAGTTCTGGTGCCTATTACCATTACCCAGGAAATACTAACTAGCTGTTCTTCCTATAAAACTTAATGTAATTGCATGGCCTTTGCGGCTGCCCAGCACCGTCTATGCCAACAGCCGCGATCCTGAGGGTGACTCTTGGCTAGCAGGCCCATGGTCAGGCAAGCACAGCTTGCTTACGTGATGCTCCTGACGCAGGCATCCAAGGCTTGGAGAGGTTGGTTGGGGACTGATCTGGAAAACCTGATTCCCCCTTGAGCCTCTGAAGTAACCCACTTCAAGGTCAGGCTGAACCTAGATACTGAGATACCTTTATTCAAAGCCTTTTCTGTTTATTATGTGGTCACAAATATTCCACTAATTCACAACCAGACATTAGGGAATTGAAACTGAACTCATGCCCCAAAGGCTCCTCCATCCTTGGAACTTTCGGGCTTTCCGAACCATATTTCCTCCTAGGGATGCCCTCGAAGGGAGAGCCTGGGGTGTGTGAATCCTATTCCTTTGCCCAGTGGCAGGTGTTCGTGCTGAAGAGTAAGGGGCTCCGGCTGCTTGCTGCTATTACCCTGGGCCCCAGGCTGTGGTCACCTCTTGGCAATATACTCTCCGGAACACCTCTTTATTTTGTTCAACCAGCAGGTTATATAAGACCAATGCCAGGAAGCCTACCTTGACCAGCCCCTTATCTCAACAAGAGGGAACTAGATCTCCCTCCTCCACGTTCTACTAAGACCCCTTCTTCCTCTGCATTTCCACCTTCTATCCCTACCTCCCTGCATGTACCACAGCGCCGATCACACTGTACTCTGATCACTTAATCACTTGTCTGTCCTGTGCCTACAGTATGAGGTTTTGAGGATAGAACATAAATGTCTTTGCACCGTGGAGCCTGTGCTGGTCTGTGGTTGGGGCTCAGGAAACGTTTGATGGTGACTACATAGAGTTGTTAAATCTTCGCCCATGAATTCAAGAAAGAAGGAAATTAGACTGAGCTGGGGCTTGAAGGAGAGGTGGGGGGGGGGTGGAGGACCTGATAGATGGCCCCCCAGGAGGACACCCAAAGAGGCCCTCAAGCCCCCTTGTGAGAAGACTTTGCATGAACAGCTTGATGTCAGCTGAGGCCTCTGCAGGTAGGGGACAGGTAGGGAAGCTAAGCCCAGTAACCTGCTAGGAGTAATCTAAAAGAGAAAGACCGCCAGTCAGCTGGATCTCTGCTGGCTTTTCACATTTTGTCCTGTTCATAGAAAAGAGAAACTTGTTTTATTTTGCCTTTATTTTGTAGCAAGAGCCAGTGTCTGCCACCTGGGCTGTAGAGAAAAAGAGAAGTAGTTTGGTTTTGTTTTTTCTTTTTCTGGGAAGCTCCAGTTTCCTTATTTTTCTAGCCTAATGTCTCTGGTTTTTAAACATCCTCGTGGTCTTCATCAGACGGGCCTATCAGTAGCAACAGCCTGATCTTCCAGCTGTCTCGGGCGCTAATTCCGGCTTCCTCTGAGAGTCCAGAGTGGGCCTGAGGTAAATAGGTCCTGGAAAGGCAAATTAAAAAAAAAAAAAAACATTCAAAATAGGATAAAGGACACCACCTCATATCCAGGAACTAATGGCTCCTGTTAATACTGGTCTGTGTGTGTAGATGAAAGGCGTGAGCTTTTATATCAGTTGTAAAGAATCTGGTGGCAGGTTATCACAAGATGTCCGCATGATCTAGGAAACAGTATTTGGGTATTAATGCTTGACCACAATGGGGAACCCCATAGACGTTAGCATCTTTCTGCCTTGGTAGCTTTCGGTTGTTTTTCCAGGGAGAAGCTGTTAATTTTGGTGCTCCCGTTATTGAAGGACACTTGTGACAGTCAGTACGGTTGACCTTACCGTGCACTGGCCATTGCGTCATAGGGCCTTTGCCTGCTGCTTCTCTAATTGCTGTAATAATTCAGCAAGGTGGGAATGATTGGCCCATTAGAAAATCCAGGAAACCACACACAACCTGTGTGTCATGGTTGTGTCATGGAACTTGAAGTGAAGACTCCAGAGGCTAAGCCGCTTGCCCTGAGACATGCTGCCCTTCCCAAACAGCAACTCTGAGCGCATTAAAAACATTACGGTCCAGCAACAGGACACAGGAAGGAGTGGTGGAAAGTGTCGGCTCGAGTCCCGACACCACCTCTCACCACGTGTCTTGCCTTACGGCCAAGGCCCTTATGCTTTTTTGAAGTTCGATTCTCTCATCTGTAGAAACAAGAGAATACTATTGCCTTAAATGATTCAAGGGTTGTAAAAGGGTTTTGTAAACTCTGCCCGGTAAGTGGTAGGTACTCAAATGCCCGCGGAGCAAGGGGCATTAATCCACATACAGCTCTCTCAAACACACTGTAACATCGCTTTCCTGCGAGCCCAGGAAAACGTGGATACATTCAGTAATGATACAAGGAAAGCTTCTGATCAGTTTTCTGACTCATGGGTGTTGCAATCTGGAGGTAAACTGCAGAATTATCAAAGGATTGCGCATTTCATTGCTATGTGGCGATGTTGGTTTTAGGGAGCGGAAGGAACGCGAGGAACTACCTTTATGCCTAACACGAGACACTGTTTTAGATTAACATCAGATTGCAGGGGTTGTTTAAATTCAACCTTTGGGTTTAACATTTTATTGCACTGACTAATTGCATGAGCGTTTGTCAGTTGAACCTTGTTTTTTCTTCACAGGGTAAAAAGTTTATTAGGAAAGGGTTTCTTTTGTTTTTATCCTAAAAGGAGGCAGGATGGGTTTCTGTTTTCCTAGACCCACAACCAGCTCTCCCTTATTTCCTCCTAACAGGATTACCCAGCAGAGGGTGGACAGGGAGTAGATGACAGTGCTCAGTGCAGAGTTTTTGGAGTTGCCAGATTAATTTCATGTAACTCAGACACAAGTCATCCGCCTATGGTTTGAAGGTGTTTTGGAGAGGATTCTGCCCTGAGTAACTAGTGAGATGGGAGGGAGCTAGGAGAGGATGCTATTCTCTTCACCTCATTGGAATGGATCAAATTAGGTAAGAAACAGACTCTTCCTCTCTTGTCCCCTCGTTATTCAAGAAGAGAGAAAATAAACCTTAACACACAGAAATTTAAGTATTGAAAAGTTAAGAATTGCCTACATGATGGCAGTTTCTGAAAATGGTTTTTATTCTGAGAGCACGGCCTCTATAAAAAGCAGGACCTGTATAAGCAAGACCGGGGCTAAGAGGCTAGTGGCCCCTGTCCTGGGCTCCATCTGGGACCCACAAAGGTGAGCTTTTGTGAGGTCCCCACCTGTGGGGCAGGCCTCCTCCTGCCATCTTACCCCCTCTCTTGTCCCGACTCTAGTGACATGCCTTTGCTCTTCCAAGGAGTTCTGCCTTGGACCATTTCTTTTCTAATTTGTTGGCATTCATTCTGGGCCACGGTGGTTGGGGGGTGGAAGGAGGGTGTTGTTTGTTTAAAGCCATGAGTCACTTTACATATTGGTATTCTTGGAGACCGACTCTCTCTTACTCAGATTTCCAGAGAGAAGCTTTGCAAAGCAATAATAACCTGAGACTCTCCTCTACCAAAGATTAAGGTAACAAACCTTGCACACAGTGTAAAATTTGATCATAGTATCAACGTACTTTTGTCTTTCCCTTGCAATTTCCTGTCTCCTCTAGCTTGCTCATATTTATGCCTTTTTCTTGCTGGCAAGAGTAAAAACTACAAGTCCTTGAGTTCTATACCAGCTGGGGCAATTGCATTGTTTGTATCTAGAACCACAGAACTTGATTGAGTGACTGTGTTTGTACAGTTCTTCTATTACAGATCACTTTCACACATGTGGTTGTGTTTAAATAAAAGTACTTATATGCATTTTTAAGTGTTTCACAGTTTATACCCGTTATATCATTTGTTTTCACAACAGCAGAAACCACAGTGTGTTAGCCCTGGAGGAAACCTCGAGAGTCCAGTCCACTTGGTTTTGCATCCCTGGGAGCTGATTTTATGTCTCAAAATATAGGCGCTTTTGGGAAAGGCAGCATATCAATTTTTACTCAGTCATTCTAACCTTGTGTGAATGAGCATATCGGTCCCTTTCCGAAGGGCAGACTTTTTTTTTTCAAAGATTTTATTTATTTGACAGAGAGAGTGAGAGAACACAAGCAGAGGGAGAGGGAGAGGGAGAAGGAGGCTCCCCACTGAGCAAGGACCCTGATGTGGGGCTCGATCCCAGGACCCTGGGTCATGACCTGAGCCGAAGGCAGACGCTTAACCGACTGAGCCCCCCCCCCCCCGGTTCCATCCCCGGAGGGCAGATTTTTAAGGGGGAAGATGGAGAAAGTAGGACAGTTAAGCGTCCAACTCTTGCCTGCAGCTCCTCATGATCTCAGGTCATTATCTCAGGGTTGCGAGATTGAGCCCTGCATCTGGGCTCAGTGGGGAGTCTGCTTGCGATTCCCTCCCTCTGCCTCTCCCTCAGCCCCCCGCATTCGTGCGCGCACGCATGCGTTCTCTCTCAAAGAAATAAATCTTAAAAAAAAAAAAAAAAAGGACCATCTAAAGGCACTGCAACAATGGTTCATGTACTTTCCCCCGGTCCTGCCTCCAGCGGTCCTGCTGCCGTTCCAGCGGCCTCACCCAGTGCAGACTCCACAGCTATGAATGGGTGCCCATCAGTCAGCATTCCCCCACGTTACCACTGCAGAAACAAACCCTGAGGTTCTGGCTAGCATGACCATTGATTTCTCGGCCACAAGGGCACACTTCCTTGGCTCTAGCAGAGTAATCCCCTCCCTGGTTACCAGTGCATTGTTCCCGTTCTTCTCTAGAACAGTCATCACTCACGGCCGTTCAGAGGGGCCAGGGAACAGAGCCACTCCAGTGCCGTCGCCGGCAGGACCCAACGCAGCTTCCAGACAGAAGGTCAGAGATGCTCTGGAAGCAGATGAGGCTTCCACACGCAGACGTGCAGGCTGGGTCCCGCACAAGGATTCCTGCCCATGCATCCTTGAAATCCAGGCCATGCTTTATTTGCCAGGCCCTGTGTCCTGCTTTTGTTGTAGTTGTTTTTTAATTTGCACAGATTCTTTGTCAATTTGCCAAGCTCTGTGTCTGCTGAACTCCATCCACCAGAGAGGGTGCCTTTTGCAAATCTGCTGAAATCAACTCTGTGTGCTAGCGTGGGCCTGCCCGTGCTGGGGCCCCAGGATCTTGGGGACCACAGGCCTTATGGCCATTCCACCGTTACCCTCATACAGCGATGTTTTCAGTGATTCAGATTCCAGTCTAACTAAAGTGAGACATCCTGGTGGTTTTCCTTCTTCCTTCCTTCCTTCCTTCCCTATTTCCTTCCTTTCTTCCTACTTTCCTTCCTTCCTTCCTCTTCCTTCTTTTCTTGCTTTTTGTTCTCTGACTCTGGGAAACTATGAAATAGAGCAGAAGGAAGAGAACACAGAAAAAAAATAACAAGTCATCTTTGTATTTATAGAATGAGCCTAGAAGGCCTTATACTTACTCCACACATGTCACCCCCCACCCTCCTCACCCCCAGGAGCCTGTCCTGGCGCTGGCTGGCCCCACGCACCTGGAGTCTGAGTCCCTGTTTCTGGTATTCACTTTGTTCTTTGTCCAGGTGCTGCCCCCAGACCTCTACACCCACTTTAATGAAGGCAAAATAAGGACACATTTTTTCCTCCTCTCTTCCTTCTCCCTTGTCTTTGGACTGCACTGTTTGTCTGCTGGCGGGATGACTCATTTCTTTGTCATCCTCCTACCCCATTCAGCCTGTCCAGATGCTCTCATTGCCTCTGTGCAGCGAGATGGAGCTATGGCCTTGTTTGAGATTGTCCCTGGATCGGCTCAAGGCCCAGCAGGGCCCCAAAAAGTGGAGGAAGGTAAGGACTGACAGAACAGAGACTGTCTCGCACTCTCCCCGGAGCAGAAGACAAAAATAGACTCCTTTGCCCCTTACGCCCCTCAGTTACCAAGGCTTTTCACATGAGGCAGCTGTGGGAGCCGCAATGGAAGCCCTAAGTCCTGCTCCGCCTCCCCATCTGGTCCCCGCCCCCATTTGTCCGGGGAATGCAAATGTGTTGATACCGCACTTCTCACTTGGCAATGTTCCAGCATCTAGAATTGTGTTCCAGTTAGAAGGACCCAGAGGTCCTTCTTTTTTTTTTTTTTTTTTTTTTAGGACCCTGAATTCTTGAAATAAAACTGTCTTGGTGGGCATCCAGGGGAAAAAAAAAAAGCAACCCCCACCCCGCCCCGCACTGGGGGCTTAGGCTAACGAGTTTATTGAAAGGGCTGGTTGGTTTGGCAGGCAGTGCTCAAGTTCCTTGTTGATGGGTGGCTCATTTACTCATTCATTGCTTCAGAATTTCTTCATAAAATCCCCGAGAGCTACCTCAAGGCTTGGCCAGGATAATAATAAAGGATGGGACAGTCTATATGCATATGTGAAACAGGATTAACATCTGGAGGAAGAGGGGCAATGCATTTAACAAGATCTATTTTAAAAGGTTATAGGAAATGGGATGAAATTAAGAAGGGAAATTTAAGAGGGGTTTTGGGAAATTTTGAAAAAGAAATCCAGAGCAGTTCCCTGTGACCAGAAGATTCCACCAAGTGCTCTTGTTTCCGATGGGCTCAACTCCCCACTGCTCTCTTCTGAAACTTCAAGAAGCCTGTGAGCAGTAGCAAGCTTCCTCCTCCCAGTGAGAAAAAGGCCCCCAAAGAGCACACCCTACGTGGCCCCCTGCCCAGTGGGGGGGCCTTGGCACTCCAAATTAGAACAAAGGCAGATTAGATCCTGCCTTCTTTCTGTTTCCTTCACAATGGGGGAGGGAGGTGGGGCCGGGCTGTGCTGGTTGGCAAGCTGGCCCTCTGAGCCTTGCCTGCTTTTTCTCGTTGGAATCCTGTCAGCCAGCCCCTGCTGCTCCCTCCCCTCGTCCCCGGCTCCATTTGCCCTCCCCTGCTTGTCCCCAGCAGCCCCAGAAGAAGCAGTGGGGCATAGAGTCCTTGCACCCCCCACTCACCCTCTCTTTTTACCCTTGCTCCGAGGGGGGCCTGTGGCCAGTGACTGCATGGGCACTTCCAACAGGGAAGTTCTTTGCAAAGAAACAAAGGGGCCAGAGCCAGGCCAGGATGAGAGTTTTGGAAGCCTCTGATCTGACAGGGCCCTTGAGGATCCTTGCGATGGGGGAGGGGTGGGACCCAAAGTTGTTGTGACTGAAGGGAAATGAGTCAAGGGAAGAAATGCCCTGATTTAATTCTTGTGGACAAAGGAGTGAGTGGGCCTACCAGACCACAAAATAACACTCCGACCAACTAACCTAGTTTAAGCTGCAGAGGGCAAGATCACTGGGGAAACTGGGAATTTGGAGTCCAGGAAGATCTGAGTCTAAAGACCAAAAGCCAGATGCCTCTGTTCCTCTCTGCCAATTTGCACTTTGCTGGGCCTGTCTATAAAATAAGAGACAGACCTTCCAAGGGGGCAGTGGGGGGCGGGAGGGGTGAGAGCTGGGGCAGAGGAGCATTTCCTGTGTGGGACAAGGAGGCGTGGAAGTTCTAAGCGCAAGAACCGAGATTATCGGAGGTAAGTTGGCTCTGCGAGGTGCCGGCCGTAGAATCCCTGTGGTGTCCTCTGAAAAAGTTTCAGAGGGGACATTTCTGTGGTTCCACCTAGTTGACCCCAGGGCAGGAACTCACTTTGAGCAAACCAAACTGGGACACTGGGTCCCTGGGCTGCCAAGAAGCACCAGGGATGGTCTCACTATTCAGCCCACAGAGAACTCTGGGCGAGACGATCTAGCCACCTGTGTCTATTGATGGATGAATGGATAAACAAGATGTGGTCTATACAGACAACGGAATCTCAGTCAGCTTTAAAAAGGGAGATTTGGAGGCACCTGGGTGGCTCAGTCAGTTAAGCTTCCGACTCTTGATCTCATCTCAGGTCTTGATCTCAGGGTCATGAGTTCAAGCCCTACGTTGGGCTCCATGCTGGGTGTAGAGCCTACTTTACAAAAAAAAAAAAAAAGGAGATTCTGACACATGGCTCCACATAGATGAACCTTGAGAAGAGTATGCAAAGTGAAATGAGCCAGTCACAAAAGGACACGTACTCTTATGATTCCACCTATATGAGGAACCTAGAGAGTCATCATAGGCATAAAGACAGAAAGCATTCTACTTTCTGGTGGTTGCCAGGGGAATGGGGAGTTACTGTTTATTGGGTGCAGAGTTTCAGTTTGGGAAGATAATAAAGTTCTGCAGAGGGGTGGTGGTGATGCTTGCATAACAATGTGAACATGCTTAATGCCACTGAACTGTGCACATAAAAAGGGTTAAGATGGTCAACTTTGATGTATTTTACCACAATAAAAAATATATACAATTAAAAATGTCTTCCAGAGGCACCTGGGTGGCTCAGTCCATTAAGGTCTGTCTTCGGCTCAGGTCATGATCCCAGGATCCTGGGATCGAGCCCCACGTTGGGCTCCCTGCTCAGTGGAGAGTCTGCTTCTCCCTCTCCCTCTGCCTACTTGTGCTCTCTATCTCTCTGTCAAATAAATAAAATCTTCAAAAACATCTTCCAGGCATCCATGGGAGCTGATGCTGGAGGGACTGGCCATGATCAAGTCCTAGGTTCTTGACCTTTCCATACTCCTTGATCTCTCGATCACACGATAAAGTTTTTTTTCCCCCTTCCTCTTCCAGAATTTAAGGGACACTCTGAAGGAACAGTGACTACAATGAGGAGAGAGCTGGTGTGCGTCCTGCTGCTTTGTGGAGCAGCCCTCACCTTGTCCAGCCAGGTAGGAGGGCAGTTCAGGTCTGCCCCGAGCCTCGAGCCCGTGTCCCCTCAATGGACTCAGGAGCCCCAAAGTGGGGTTCTGTCAGAGTGCAGAGGTCAGCAGTTACGGAGCGCAGTGCACACACTCCTCTCTCTGTAGGATGCTCAGGATTCAGGGTTCCGGGTGCAGAACCCTAGGCAGTTCTTCTGACTTGGGCAAATAGTACTTAATCCTATTCCACTGCTACTGCCTGCCTTCTTTGGAGCTGTTTTTAAAGGATGTGTTTGAATTCATCCATAAAGCATCTAAAAAAGATGGTGCACAAGCCGTGAGCCATGGAAGCTGGCAAGCTGACCTAGGCTGCTTACTATCTACTTGGGATGGAAGCCATACTACGGACATGCTCTCTAAAAACGCCCAGCGAGCAAGGGCACCATGGAGGGCCCGATGAGCAGTACCTGCACAGTGAGATTTTAGAGGAGAGAGTTGGAGGGGATGGAGCGGGGCTACAACTCCACTAACCCCTTGTGGCTATTTAAATTTAGAATTAAATGCAATTAAAAATTCAGTTCAGTCGCACTAGCCCCATTTCAAGTGCTCAGTCACCACACGTGACTAGTGGTTACGGTATTGGACAGCACAGGTATTAAAGATTTTCATCACTCAGAAAGCTATTTTGGCAGCATTGCTCTTTCTAGAAGGGGAGGACGAATTAGAAAAGAAGGCAAGAAGTGGACATTGCACCTGGGGCCGGCTACCCGAGGGGGAATCTTCAGGGCAGGTGGCATCTGACTGGGGGTGTGTACGCGGGCTCTGGATCAACCACGTTTATTCCTAACACGCCCAGCATGGGCTGATCCTTCCTCCACCGCCGGTTGCTTTGCAGGAAATCCACACCCGATTCAGAAGAGGAGCCAGATCTTACAGAGGTAAGGTGAAGCTGAGGTGGAAGGGGGTCTATGGAAGCAGGAAGCAGAGTCAGGGCTTAGGAACTCAGGGTGCCCTAGGCGCTGTCGCGGATTTATCTTCCACCACACCCAGCTTATGTAAGCTGTGTGAAGGTGAAATTTTGCTGGGTCATTCCGTAAAGATGCCTGCGTCACCCCCCAGCCCTTACTCATTCACCTAGTTAGCTGAGGCCAGGTTGTGAGAGGACAGGAACAGGCGTGCCCTCAAGGAGTCCGGCTGTCAGGGGGTCACAGAGCTGGTGGGAGCCTGCCAGCCCAGGGGCCCGAAGTCCTGTTACACAGGTGAGAAGACAGAGCCAGAGATTGAGCGACTGGCCCAAGGCCACACCGAGGCCAGGCACTGGTCCTCCAGGGTCCTTTTCTGGGCTGTGAGCCCCATCCCGCCAGAGTCCACCTGGCATCTTGTTAACTGCCATCTCCGTGCTTCCACGTCTTCTGGTTGGTAAAACTGGAGTAACGAACCTGGGTTACCTCACAGAAGTTCCACAGGTGTGGAAAGACCTTTCGCTCTAGAGTCGACTCTAGAAACCTGAGGAAATCGCCATGAGCATTAGGTAGGATTCCAAAAATAAAACATGCTAGCAGCCAGATTGTCTTGACTCTGGCTGGAAGAACTCTTGGGCCCAGCTTCACGTCTAAAGCTACCAATTTAGGACCCTCATTTCTTGTCCTTCATGACCTAGTTCCTTTGGCTCTGGAAGGCTTTGCAATACCTCTTTTAAAGCGGAAGTATGCTGTAACTTTTTTTTTTTTGAGAGAGAGCGAGAGCGCGAGCGTACACGCATATACACACACGCACGCACACACCCACGTACATGCAGGGTGGGGGGAGGCGCAGAGGGAGAGGGAGAATTTTCAGCAGGCTCAAGAGGGCCCAACATGGGGCTCAATCTGAGACCCTGAGATCATGACCTGAGCCAAAACCGAGAGTCAGACGCTTTAACTGACTGAACCACCCAGGCGCCCCAACACTATTCACCCATAAAGCAACTCTTAATGCCTTTGCTGTTGGATAGCACAGCATTTCCGACAACGGTATCCTGGCCCCAGGGGACCCTCAAAAGAAACAACAGTATTATTTACAATGAGCATGTGTCACTTCTTTAATTCATGAAAAGTTGAAGATTTCTTAAGTTGGCATTCTGGTTTGCAAACAGAGAGGCAAAGAGGGCTAGAATATCAGTGTGAGTACTTAGACCGTTTTCATTATATCAAAGATACTAGTGAGAGCAGCACATTCCCCACACAGACTAAGATGCGAATTTTCTTTCTTTTGGGCTAGCAATGTGTCATTTCAGTGTGGTAACACTCATGTGGATCAATAACTCTGGTAGGCAATTATATACGTGTGCATATTTCTGATGAATTAAAATGAAAAATTAGGGGCGCCTGGGTGGCTCAGTCGGTTGGGCATCTGCCTTCGGCTCGGGTCATGATCGCAGGATCCTGGGATCGAGTCCCACATCGGGCTCCCTGCTCGGCAGGAAGCCTGCTTCTCCTGCTTCTCCCCTCCACTCCTGCTCACCCTCTCTCTCCCTCAAAGAAATAAAATCTTTAAAAAAATAAATAAAAACATAAAATATAATGAAAAAGTAGAGTATTACTTAGTAAATGCATTTTGATAAAGTCTTCCGAGATGAGGGCCCCGCCAGGGAAGAACAATAGAAGCGGTCTTTGGTGACAGATTCGCAGGTGTGTGTTGTCTTCGGGCCGGGAGCAGGGAAGGGATGAAGGGTGGGTTGTATGACAAGTGAGTGAGGGACTCTCAGAAGGACCCGCGGTGGGGCGGCAGCGTTTGGGGATCGTGCCCTCAAGAGGCCGCCTGTCCCTCGTTCTAGTGGGCTGCAGAGACGAGAAGACGCAGACGCTGTACCTGCAGAGCGAGGCGTGGCTGCGCCCGGGCCTGCGGGGCAACCGCGTGGAGTACTGCCGCTGCATGGCCGGCCGCGCGCACTGCCACTCGGTGCCCGTCAGGGGTACGTACGCGCGCCCCGCTCTCCGGCCCACGCCCCGTGTGTCGCCGGTCCCGCGGGGCGCAACTTCAGATGGAGGTTCTGGGCGTGCTGGGCCTCAGGCTAAGGTGGAGGCGCTGAGCCGGAGAGTGAGACTGACCTGGGGCCCTCGACTTCCGCCTGGCCTCAGCTTCCACCTCCGTCAAATGGGGAGAATGGGCGCACCTACCTCACGGTTTGCCAAGGGAAAAGATAGCTCCTTTTGTCAACCGCCGAGACTGGTGCCTGGCAGGCGGAGCTCACTCCTCAGATCCTAACCCCTGTTATCCTTGGAACTGCTGTGAAAGTGATTGGGGCTTCCTTGTTTGTCCTTGACAGTTTGCAGCGAACAGAGGTGCTTCAATGACGGGGCGTGTCGGCAGGCTCTCTACTTCTCAGATTTTGTCTGCGAGTGTCCTGAAGGCTTTTTGGGGAAACGCTGCGAAATAGGTGAGTGGTGGGTGGGTGGTGTGAGAAGAGGGCCAGAATCCCAGGTCTTCCCAGAAAGGAGAGGAAGTGTGTGGTGACGGGGGCGGGGTGGGGACAGGGAAGGGTCCTCCAAGGGTCCGTTAGGAAGCCAGAGTGCTGGGCGCAGCGGGCAGAGCCTTGGGTGCCAAGCTGGGGTCTGCCTGGGGGAGCCTGGCCACCCCGTGTACCTCCTGCGCCCCAGAAGCTTCAGCAGCCAGCCCGCCTCGCTGGTTTGGGGTGACGCCAGAGCAGACGTGAAACCCCTTTGGAAAACTAAATGGCAGAGGGGGGAATGCACATGGGAGGCGTCACGTGTCCTGTTTTCTCTCTCTTTTTTTAAAGATTTTATTTATTTATTTGAGAGAGAGAGGGAGCATGAGTGGGGTGAAGGGCAGAGGGAGAAGCAGACTCCCCGCTGAGCGGGGAGCCTGAGGCGGGGCTCGATCTCGGGAGTTCGGGATCATGACTGAGCCACCCAGGTGCCCCATGTGTCCTGTTGTCAATCAGATGCCAGTGCCACGTGCTACAAGGACCAGGGTATCACCTACAGGGGCACGTGGAGCACCGCGGAAAGCGGGGCCGAGTGTGTGAACTGGAACAGCAGCGTGCTGGCCCTGAAGCGCTACTCGGGCCGGAGGCCCAACGCCATCCAGCTGGGCCTCGGGAATCACAATTACTGCAGGTGCGGGGCCCCCCTTCCCGCGTGAGCTCGCTTCCCGCTGGGGAGGAGCGGCCACAGCTGGGGACACCACCGGGGGGGGCTCATCAGGCGGCGGGCTCCACGGAAACAGAACGGGCGCCTTCTCTACCGATGCAGCGACGTGCGTGGGGGGCGCGGGGGGCGCGGGGCTGGCCCGTCTGGAGCCTGTGGGCAGGCCCGCGGGCTGCGAACTCACACGGGCTTTGCTGTCGCGGTCTGGAGGCAGAGGTCTTCCCAGCTTTTGCCCCGACGGCCTTCCGCAGGCTGGATGAGGCTGCCACATGATACAGGATAATCTCCTCTACTTGAGGTCCGCTGATTGCGGCTGTTAACCCTAGCTACAAAATCTCTTCTCGGTGGCAGCTGGATTAGCGTTCGATTAGATAACTGGGCACTTAGAGCCAAGTTAACCCATAAAACTAAACACCACAGGCCAGCCCTTGTCAACATGGCTTCTGTGCACACCTCCTTAAAGCATACTTAGTCTCAGAATGCAGACGGTAGCTAAGTCATACTTCCACCCAGCATGAGCCAGCTCCCCGGTGGACCGCCGAAAGTGCACTGACCTTTTCCCTGGAAGAGGATGCAAAGTCTTTGGGTCTCAGAGGGAGGCTTCACTTGTCACCTCCCCCGGCCTTCCCTGGCTGCTTTTTCAGAAACCCGGACGGGGACTCAAGGCCCTGGTGCTACGTCTTCAAGGCGGGCAAGTACAGCAGTGAGTTCTGCAGCACGCCAGCCTGCCCCGAGGGTAAGTGCTGCTTGCCCACCCTCCCGGGCAGCGTCCCCAGAAGTAGAGCCTAGGACAACCAAGCTGATAGTGTTTCTACAACTGAGGAGACTAAGGAGTGGGCTGGTGGTTCATCATTTTGGTTGCAGAGGGAAGAAAGTCAGGAGACTTAGGTCCTCACCCGGGCCTGGCCTCTAACTAGCGGTTGGACCTTGAGCTGGCCTCTTTACCCCCCGGGCCCCCCATTTCCTCATGTACAGAGGAGAAGGGGGGCTGCATTGGTGCTTTCCGGTCCTTTTGAGGATGAATGGGGATGCTCCCGTTTGTGATTGATGGGCCTTTTTCTCAGTCTCTTTCTCTTTAAGATGTTTAATATGAGAAGATTTTCCAAATTCAAAAATACTAAATTATAAAAAAGCACTATGAACTCTGTGGTGCTTTTACAAATAATGATATCCCAATAGTATTAAACATGTGTTTTAAAGTTCTAAATATTCATATACAATAATAATGTGCCTTCTGCCTACAGGTAAATCTGACATACCTGTGAATTTGAGGACTCTTTATAGTAATTCTAAAGCATCCTCTCCCCTCCCAGGATCAGTAAATTGGGACTCACTAGTCTAGGTGGCGTTAAAGATCGCCTTAATTATGCTGTTTATAGTGGTACACTCTGCCAGTTTCAAATGGGGAGAAAGGAGGCTAAAATGGGGCAAATCGGTGAAAATAGGCAGCATCCGTAGGTCCATATGCTCTCTTCCTGCTCAAGCCCAACAAACCCTTCAGAGCACTGCAGACAAAATCTGAGAAACTGGGGCCTCTGACGTGTCCCTCCACTGAAGAACTCTGCTTTGCACAACCTGTCAAGTATAAGTAAGGAAACCCCCAGTTACTTTCAAAGCAGCTCCAGCAATAATCGCTACTAACTGGGCATAGACCCTTCCTGCCGAACGTGAACAAACCCTCGGAATCTCTCAACACAGCAAACCAGGCAGCCGCATCCAACCGATGAAAGTTGGCCCCCCAACTGAAAGCCATTTACCATCCCTATGTCAAAGGCCTTGAAGGAGGAGGAAAGAGGGGAGCGGGATGGTGTCTCCTCCCTCCTACGGGCAGGCTAACTGCCTTCATCCTCTCAGGCCAGCAGCCCCGCTCAGGGCCTGCTGCAAACCCCGACTCGCCTGCTGTAGCATTTAATTGGTTTTGTTTCAGTTTGAGATTTCTTCTGTTCCAGAAAAAAATGAGGACTGCTACTTTGGTAAAGGGTTAGCATACCGTGGCACCTACAGCCGCACTACGTCTGGTGCCTCCTGCCTCCAGTGGAATTCCATAGTCCTAAAAGGCAAGTTCTACACAGCGTGGAGGACCAATTCTCAGGCCCTGGGCCTGGGCAACCACAATCACTGCCGGTACGTAGCACCAGGTCTGTGGGGTTCATGTCTGGGCAGAAGGCAGCACTGGGACGTGGGGTAGGAGATTTCATGCCTCAAGTTACATGAAAGACCCAGTGGGTGGGAAGGAACCATGGGTATTCTCTAGTCACACCCATTCACTCGCTAGAATAACACCTATTATAAAGAGGGAAGTTCACCAGTTTGTCAGCCCACATCCCACGTTCGAGGTACTGTCCCATAGCCACTTAGTCCTCATCGGTTCTGTTCTTGTCTGGCTCCTTTCTCCCAGGGAATCACAAGACTGTCCTCACAGCACAGCTCACAGTCCCTTCCAACATCCCTGTGAGAGGGGAATGTTGTGTTGCTGATAGAAAAACAAAATTAAAGTTGTTTTCCTCTGGTGAGATCTCGCACAGAGCCAAGTTCAGAACTCAGGCCCCTCCTTCCCAGCTCATTGTTTTGCCATTGGTTTACTGAGCCTCCTCCTGCTCTCACGTGGCTTCTGATGTGCTTGAAAACCTTAAACTCTCTTACCATCTAGGAACCCAGATGGGGATGCCAAGCCTTGGTGCCACGTGCTGAAGGACCGCAAGTTGACGTGGGAATACTGTGACGTGCCCCAGTGCTGTAAGGGCTGGCCCTTGGCCACCTCCCGCTGCCCAGCCCCCCTTACTGACCATTCCCTCCGCCACTTCCTGTGTCCTCACAGCTGTCTGGTTCAGACTGTGTAGCTCCCAGATTTTCAGGAAGGCCTTGGTGGGGGAGTCTCCATGACTGAAGCAATGGCGGGATGACAACTCTCTGGGCAGGTGTTCACTTCTCATGCACGAGGGTGACGCAGAGGGGCAAAACGGAAGAGAAGAACGGCCAGTTTCTCTTAGAATTCATTAGGCTCTGAACTTCTCTCTCCAGATGCCTTTATTAATGATCAATGATGAGGTCATGGTGAGCATGGAGGAGGATAGCTCACGTATACGGCTCCCTAGATAACAAAGTGCTCTCATAGCGTTCTCCTGACAGTGTGGTGAGAGGCAGTCTTCCTGTCTTCGGTTTCTGGATGAGGAAACCAGCTCAGAAGTCACATGGCCTGCCCAAGCTCACTGGGCTCCGAGTAGCAGAGCCCGGGTCTGATCCCACGTCCTCTGACCCCACAGCTGCTACTTCTGCTGTGAACTCTTCCAGCCTTTCTCACAGAGCCCGTTTCACACAGGGGACCTGGGTGGGTGGAGGGAGTGGAAGACGGAGAGGAAATTCAAGTTGGCACATTTTGCTAAAAAACTTTAGTTTAGAAATTGTCTGAGAATAGATTAGTATTAGTCCATTCCTGTGAACACACATATTAGCCAGAATGTTTCTCAAGGAACATAGTACCTACCTGGGCAGGTAAGACACAAACTACCAGTGGACTCACAACCAAGGCCATGCATGGTGCGTCCTCCCTGAGCAGTACCGGTGAGCCCGCTCGGAGCCGGTGGGTTGGGTGTGTGAAGAAAGCTCCATGAGGAGGTGGGATTTCACCTAGGCCTTGAAGGATGGACAGGGTGCAGTAGATGGAAAACAGGGTAGACATTCTCCAGGAGGGAGCTGCAGGGCCGCGTTATTTCTGAAGCCAGGAGGCGGGTGCAGGAGAAAACGGGGGGTAATGAAGCATGGCAGAAAGATCCCATTTGGAGTCAGACAAATCTGGGTTCTAATCCGGGGGCCGCTGTGACCTTGGGCAAAAATTTCCCAGCCTCTCTGAAGTTCAGTGTTGTGAGGGTTAAAGATAGTGTATGTGCAGTGGTCGGTGTGCACTATGTACCCAACAGATGAGAGCTGTGGTTTTCGTTAGCGCGGACACTGTTCTGTCCCTCTGTGTAGCCTGGACACAAGCAGTAAGCCTGTGGAAACTCGGGGTTCCAAGAGGGGAAACCAAGATAGGTGCTCAAGGAACTCACCCAAGGACCGCAGGTCTGATCTCCCTTCTCTGTGCTTTCCTCTCCCAGCCACCTGTGGTCAGAGACAGTACAAGCAGCCGCAGTTTCGCATTAAGGGAGGACTCTACACAGACATCACGTCCCATCCGTGGCAGGCCGCCATCTTTGTCAAGAGCAGGAGGTCACCAGGAGAGAAGTTTTTTTGTGGGGGAATACTGATCAGTTCCTGCTGGGTCCTGTCCGCTGCCCACTGCTTCCAGGAGAGGTAGGGACTTCAGAAAACCCAGTCAGTCTCCCTAGACTTTGAGGCCTTGAAACCGGGGCCCGTTAGAAGAAGCCTCACAGCGAGCAGCATGTCCTAAGGCTCTTTCTCCATTAGGTACGATGCCCACCACCTTAGGGTGGTCTTGGGCAGAACATACCGAGAGGTCCCTGGAGAGGAGGAACAGAAATTTGAAGTCGAAAAATACATCATCCATGAGGAATTTGATGGCGACACTTACAACAACGATATTGGTGAGATGTCCTATGCCCCCTGCTCCGGATGACACGACACACACCCACCCATGTGCATCCACACCTCGGCCTTCCACACCCTCGCCCTCTCTTCATCTTCCTCCCCTCCAATCAGACGAGCATCGCATGGGGCTTATTCTCTTCTCGCTCTCCTCTCAGTCCTGCTGAAACTGAAGTCGGAGTCGCTACACTGCGCCCAGGAGAGCGACGCCGTCCGCACCGTGTGTCTCCCCGAGGCCAACCTGCTGCTGCCCGACTGGACAGAATGCGAGCTGTCTGGCTACGGCAAGCATGAGGCGTGTAAGTGGAAGGAAGTCTCGGCCCCATCCTGTCTGTCTGCAGGATGGCGGGGCGTGCAGTTATTGAGAGGAAAAAGTCATGAGAAAGTTCTAGCCCTGGCTCAGGCACTGACGCTGTGTAAATGTAGGCAAGTTCCCTGCAGACCAAGAACCAACGTCTGCCTGCCCCACCTCTCGGGGTCACTGTGCAGGTCAAGAAAGGGGTGAAAAGTACAAGTGCTTCTTCGAAGGGCCTAAGATCGCAGGAAGGTTCTGATAAGAAGTGGAGGCCGGTGATGAGGGTATGCGGCTCTTGCGCCTCTCTGTTCATGCAGGCCCGAGTCCACACCCTAGATCTGCACCTTGTAGCGGTGGGACCCAGGACGGGTTTTTATGTTACACGGCTCCGAGCCTCGGCCCCCTCACTGGTCACATGGGGGTAGAATTGCCTACCTCCTTAGATTATGAGAATTGAATGATAGTAGGTTAAGCCAGTGGTTTTCAGCTGGGGTGTTTTTGCTCCCCAGAACACAATGGCCATGTCTGGAGGCATTTTTGCTTGTTACAACTCAGGATGGAGGTTTATACTAACATTTAGTGAGTCGAAGCGAGGGGACCTGCCAAATACCTGCAGTGCACAGGACAGCCCCCCTCAAAAAAATGATCTGGCCCCAAATGTCAGTAGCGCTGCTCCTGAGAAACCATGGGCTAACCTCTATAAAAGAGCTGGTTTTGTCGGTCAAAACGATATTGACAATATTTCGTAGGCTTCAGCCTCATCGATCTGAAAGCTGGATCCAAGTTAGCCATTATTAGAAACGTCGGCTTCCTCCTTCTAAAAGGTTTACAAATAACTTTCCCTAAAACGGTCAGCTATCTTCCCTTCTCTGTTTCAGCTTCTCCTTTCTATTCTGAGCGGCTGAAGGAGGCTCATGTCAGGCTGTACCCGGCCAGCCGCTGCACATCACAGCATCTGTTCAACAAAACCGTCACGAACAACATGCTGTGCGCCGGAGACACGCGAAGTGGCGGGAACCAGGCAAACCTGCACGATGCCTGCCAGGTAGACACGGGGGTCTCGCCCACCTGAGGGGAAAAGTGGTCCTCGGCCCACAGGTTCCTAAGCAAGACAAAAGTTATAGCCCGAATGGATGCGTTCATTTTGGTGAGGTGCTAGAGATTCTAGATGAGGGCCTCAACAAAATAACACAATCGGAGAGAGATCAAAGTTACCCAAACCTAAGAAATCTAAACTGCAGGAAATGTCCCCAATGTCTACACCGGAAACTCCACCTGATTCAGGGTTTCCTGTAAGCCCAGGCAATTGATCAACTATTGAAGTGATGGGTAAAGCAACACAAACGAAGCAATTCTTGACTTCTGGAGGGGCTGGAGAATTGGAGTCCGCCATGTAGGGGTGGGGAGGAGAAGCTGCAGCTTGCCGGGGAGTATGACCCAGATGATTTGTGAGAAAGAAGTTTTAAGAACTCATATCAGCCCTAATATGAGGTTTTTCGCCTGGGAAAGCAAACTATGTCAGGCTCTCTGTCAGAGTCGGTACTTCTATCTCATGAAAACAGGGCACTGGCATGGGACACACACCAACGGTGGTATTAGGACCGAAATATAACCAAGGCCCCATTACTGATGAGACATTTTCGAGCCTACAGTGTGCCAAGCTCTCCATCGAGGGGCTGGGGGTTAGAGGGGAAACAAAAAGAGGGAAGCAGGGCTCTTCCATTGAAGGCTTTGTGGGCTTTGTTCTTATAAGGTAAATCATATCAGCATTTTCCCTTCAGTTCCTTGACAACCTTTGTCTCTTTTTGAATGGTTTCTTCAGAAACCTCAGCTGTACCCCTAGCTCAACAGTCATAAAAAGGTTGTATGTAAAGTGAAACCATGATCTGTAAGCTTCAAGTTAAAAGCAAAAACAAGAGATCATTTTGATTCAGTAAGACAATAACAGCCAACATTTACCAAGAGTTTTACAAAATGTCATGCTTTCTCCCAATTAATTCCCATAACAACCTCCCATACAGTAGATAGTATGATCCCTATCTTTGAGATAAGAATACTGAAGCATAGTTAGCCTAAGGCCACACAGCTAGTAAGTGGTAGAGTTAAAAGGAGGGTTGTGGCCTGAAATATCTGAGCAATTATCTCAATTCTACTTTGCAATGTAGATACAGCGTAATTGTCTACAGGATCAAGATCATCGAGATAAAAATTTCCCTCTCTGAATTTTGAATAATACAACAATTAGCACTACAGATATTAACCCTAACTACCCCCCCCCCCCGCCCCGCCCTGCCGCCCCGCAAAGAGTCTGCGTTTTTTGCAAACAACTAACCTGTTCTCTCTATTGCAGGGTGACTCAGGTGGCCCCTTGGTGTGTATGAAGGACAACCGCATGACTCTGGTTGGCATCATCAGTTGGGGCATTGGCTGTGGGCAGAAAGATGTTCCTGGTATATATACCAAGGTTATTAATTACCTAGACTGGATTCAAAACAATATGCAACTGTGACCAAGGACATCCAGTTCCCTGAAATCACGGGAGACCCTACTTCCTCTACTTCAGAAGACACACTAAGGCGGAGTGCTTCTTTATAGAGCTGAGCCATCACACAGTACAAGTGGATGGCAGGGCAGGGGGAACCCATAGGAGAGGGGAGAGGATAGGTTTTAATAGGTACTTCCCATTTTAGAAGTTTTCAGGGGTTAAGATCTGATTTCAGAATATAGTTTGTCAGCCGAGAAGACAGATAACGCCAACCCCTCCTGGAATACCACCATCTAAGGCAGAAGAGAGGGAGAAGAGAAACCCAACCTCCTGATCTGTCACCACGAGCAGCTTTGGAAATGGGACCACAAAGATAAAAGCATGTCTCAATAGTAAAAAAGTAACTAGATCCTTCAGGAAGGAAGGATTGCATTAGAAATGGAATGTCTGTCTATAGTCACAAGGAAGCCCAACAGGCGCCTCCTAATAAGGGATGGGCTGGCTGGCCAGGTCATGTTTCTCAACACCATCTTTTAAATCAAGTATTTGGCTTTTCCCTTTCTCCACTTTACAGCTCTTGGAAGGAAATCTTTTTGTGTATAGTGTAAATCTTTTTTTCTTTATAATAAAACAGGAGACTTGTATCATTTTAGTAACTGGTAAACTAGGCTTTAGTATATTTATATCAATCCATTTTAGTTTTTACTTTGTTGTCACGCCCCTGTATTATACTGTGCTGAAATAATAAATTCAGATTATTTTTCACATATTTTCCCAAATCAGAGTGGGATAATTTGTTACACTTGCAGTATCTCACAGCTCATTTATTCTTGTTACTCACGGTCACATTTTAAAAATCATCTCAAGTATTTCCTTTCATTCATTTGGAATATACAGAATACTCGCTGCATACAAGGCAACATGCTAGGTGCTGCAGACAGTAAAAAGGGGGAGGGAGGCAGTTCTCGGTTTGACAGGAAAATAAGATAAAGAAATACCCAGGTAGAACAGAGACGGGTCACAAAAACGGCAGAGAGAAACTTTTACTTTTCAGTTGCAGGAAGTATGAGGGAATCTTAAGGAAAAACAAGTAGGGCCTTCAAAAATTGGGCGAGATCTGGACTGGTGGGGAGGAGATGTGGGCAAGGCATCCTTGAGACCAGGAATGTCACTGCATGGAAATATAGAGATCTGGAGAGGAAAAAGGGCGGTGGGAGTATGGGGAAGGATTTTGTACAGGTTGTCGGAAGTGAAGGTCATGAAGAGTGTGGGTAGGAACTTAGATTATGGTGCTTTGAATGCCAAACTGAGTTTTGGACTTAATTCTAGAGGCAACAGGGAGCCACTGGGGCTTGTGCGTAAGAGAAGTAACGAACAGAGCATGCCCCGGGGAAAAAGAACCCTGAGGGGGATGGAATGAAAGCCGACTGGGTATGCAGACTCCGTGGGCCACAAGCGAGGTAGTAGAAAGGAGAAGCAAGAGGGTACGAAGAACACGACCTTGCTGGCCAGCATAACAATATCCCACTGTTGGTCGGCCTAGAAGCTAGTATTGGCCGTTTTCTTCCCATTCCATTTTCCTTCCCTGTTGTCTGAAAGAATTAACTCCCAGACCGTGGGGCGCCTGGCTGCCTCAGTCAGAAGAGCATACAGCTCTTGATCTCGAGGTTGTGAGTTCGAGCCCCATGAGGGGTGTAGAGATTATTTAAATAAATAAAACTTAAAAGAAAAAAAACCATGAATTCCCAGACCAGTCCACACTAGTATGTTACTTCAG
This sequence comes from Mirounga angustirostris, assembly GCF_029215605.1. Classification (NCBI taxonomy): domain Eukaryota; kingdom Metazoa; phylum Chordata; class Mammalia; order Carnivora; family Phocidae; genus Mirounga; species Mirounga angustirostris. The sequence continues at coordinate 163,872,906 of NW_026991710.1, forward strand.
GATGCTGCTTTCTGCTTCTCCTAGGCTACTTTCTTAACTAGAGCTGCAGCTCCTGTTACCACTGCCACCCCAGATCCAAGAATAAATCTGAGGGGGCTTGCTGTTGGATATATGCAGCAGTTTCCTGGAGAGGAGAAAAGGTGGTTGCAGTTGTCTCTATCTCTTGAAAGGCTGTGAGAACTGCTCAGTTTAGAGGTTCTTAGAAGAAAAGTACATAGTTTCAGCTCACAGAAGAGACTCTAAAGCCCACGAGCTTGAGTTAGAGGGGAGCAAAACCCAAACTTCCCTGAAATCCTCAAGCCCCCGGAGCAGTTAAATAGATGCAGATCACAGAAACTGAAGCCACAGATTCCTCCACCTTAGAGCTCTCCCGCACAAGTTTCCCGTGCAAGTGGCAGGTTTTATTTGAGATAGAAGTGTTCCTCGGCCATTTTAGACAAACACTGCTCGAGGACAATAGGCAGGACTCCCAGCGAGCACATCTCTGGCAGGAATTCAGTGGGTTTGCCCCATCCCCTTTGCATGACAAGCCTTTCTTCAGAGACCTGGATGAATGAAATGAACTGAAGCAGCAAGGCCTCCTAGGATGGAAACGCCAAGTGACAGGCCCCAACATTCCTCTGGGTGAGGTCCCGGCAACCAAAGACTGGATGAAGACACAAGAGACCGCGGACCAAGCTGCAAGGCAGAGTCCCGGCCCCGCAGATTCCTTTGAATTACATTGAAACACATTCAAAGAACAACACACATCATTATCCGGTGTGGGTTAGGAAATTTAGGATAAAATGTCTGGAACTAGGCAGGCCAGGGAAAGGATTATAAGGGGGGAAATGAAATAGTTCCTTCTCCCCAGCTGGTTAATAAAGCAAATAGACACTAACAGATCTGAAGGACAAAGATTCTTAGGTAGCTGTGCAATACATTTTAGTGGGTAAAGACTTAGAGGAACTCAGATGATGGAAACTGCTATCCTCCTAGAGCTCCGATCTTAAGTCTGGTTATCAAAGAGTGTCATAAATTTTTGGTTTCACATTTAACTGCAAAAGCCAAAAACTCACCCCATCCCCAGTACTCGGAATCTTGGGGGAAAGTTTAAGAGTTTCAAATTCAGTTCTTTTAAAATTCTAACAATTAAAAAAAATTAATCTCATTGCTAGCACTGAGTCACCACCTACTGGCCACAGAGGAAAGTACATGTATTATAAAATGCACCTGGTCACACCACAGCACAACCAGAACAGCCAGAGCGCGGGAAGACATGTTAACGACCAAGACAGGTAGGATGGAGTATTCATAAATACCAAACACTAGTTCGTAAACAGAAAAAGCCCTAACGTCTTTTCATGGCCACGACGGATTTACCAAAGGATATCAGTACGGATATGGGATAACAACCAGTGTCCATACTTTTTTACAAAGACTGCCCATGACTTATCTTCCATTTCACACCCAAACTGACAAACCTAAGATCAAGAGCGTGGGGAAAGCACCAGAATAGCCATTGGCAGCTTTAATGGCTGGTCTTTAATGGGGAAAAATGACTGATCTTCACCTTTGTTCTTACAACCTGAAAAATGACAATGCCAACATCCCCTATTTCCAGAGGTAACGAGAATCATACCATACCTATGGCGTTAGGTCTACTGGTTGAAAAGACACAAGTAGTAAGATCCTCCCGAACTGATTTATTTCTTAGTGCTTCTACCGAGGCCTGTCTGGCATAACACTACTGTTAGTCCCAGTAACAAGACACTTAGGACACAGACGACTGGTAAAACTCAAACTTTATTACGATTTAAACACAGGAGATACTTCCACACATATTAAACACGTATGGAATCGAACAGCTCAACCAAGACGGCCTGCACTTCTTATGCTGACACCCTGCTGGGTGGTCGCCGCGATGCTCCACTGGGCTCCAGAGGTCTGCTACGAGGGTGATACATTACTTCACATGCTAAGGCCTGGAGGTCCCATACCCTAGATACTTGATTTCTCCTCAAGTTCTTCCCTTGAAATTAGGATGAATTGTCTGGGAGGAAATATCACAGCTGGATTTACAAACCTAAAAATATCCAGGCACCAAGACTGGTTGTTTTCCTATGACCTAGGAAACCTTAAAATCCTTCAGAGCCCTCAGAAGAAGTAATTCCGAGTATTCTGGAATCATAGGCAGGGCTGTTCCCCTACCCTGCCAGGTATGTATGCAGGGCATAGTCATTCAGGACAAATTCTGGAGTGATGGGAGTATGAAACACACCTGTTTGTATACAGCACAATTTATCCCAGAGGAAAACCACAAAGCAACATTACTCTGCAGCAAAAACAAGTCCAGGAAGTAGGGAGATAAAACTAGCAAAACAAAATTGCTGAAGGATTTGGAAACAGGGCTTTAGAGAAAAATTGTAGGGTTTGGAGAGGTCTTCATTTTTCTCCATGCATTAAGCAGAGCACAGTATCACTCCTTAAGCTACAACAAAAATTTTAAAACCTGTCTTCTATATAAATTTTTAAAGACTCCAGCACTAGTCCAGCACTGACAAGTATAAATAAGGAGTCACTGGGTTACAGCTGTGATGCACTTCATGAGGAAGGAGTTGGTCATCTACACTCCAACATGGTGACACACAAAATCTGGCTGCCCTGGGATTATGGGATTGGCTTTTCTGAAATTGTCCTTGGGTAACAGGAAAAAGCCTGGTGAATTCTGCAATGCAAAGTGAGTAAACTGTTTTGGGTTAGAAAAGGGGCATTTTAGGCGGCCTCCGCCAGGAAGAGGGCAGGTCACCTTCTCACAGAAGATGACAGACCAATTGCTAAAGGCAAACAGTAGTTAGTATCTGAAAACTGGTCGGTTATCGTCATAGTCTTCAAGGGAAAATCTGATTCTACTGGGGTTTTCCATGTCATCAGTGGACTCAAATTTAAGAAGTTTCCAGTTCACTTCTAGAAGTACTGATGATTTTATATAGATAGATAGATAGATATCAAAGTAGAGGGATCAGAAAGAAACCAACTCCACTCTTTTCCTTCCAACCCTCCTTCATGTGGGGCTTGACTACTTTTCCTGCCCCTTTCACTTGAGCCTGTGTCCTCATACTTCTTCAATACTGTTTCCTTTCTTCTCCCTCATAGATCAGATCCTTAACTGGCCTTTCTGTGACTAACATTCATACTCTTCCAAGCTTTCTTTCCTTCTTTCTAATCTTTCTACCTTAAAAAACAAAAAGAGGTCGTTCGTTGGCTTAGATCATTAAAGCCAAGCAAGTAACAAATGCTAGTCTTTTTCTATGGTAGCCACGTTAAGAATAGTCAAATATGGCATCAAGTGTCTCTACCCTCCGTCACACATCTCTTCTCGCAGAACTGAGTTGGTGCTGATTGTGTTTCAGTTCTGTCCAGTTCTCCCTGGCGACCTTCTCTCCCTTGATTAGTTCCATGGCACTGAAGGCTAAGGAAAAAAGGGAGCAGGTGGGTCCAGAAGGGGATACTGACCTAGGAGACAGGCTGGTATTTTTTACTTTTAGACAAGTAAGAAATGAAAAAGCATTCATGACTGTTCTTTTTGCAAAACTCTCCCTTCAGGTTCGAACTTGGAACTTTCCAGCTTTGGTCATGTATTTTATGCCCTTAAAGGGTTTGTACTTTTCTCCATACATATCCAGACGATTCACCTTGAGTCCTGGAAGGAAGGAAGATAGGCATTATTCAAAAAGGAGCATGTAGCATGTTATGTTTAAATCCATTTTAATTCAGAGGGATCAGTGGGATAGAGACAGTTGTAACAATGAACCAGAAAAATAATAATAATTGTCCCTTATTTATTTCACTTTCCTAAAGCTCACAGGTTTTTGACTCTTGGTCCATACACTGATAATAAAAACTGCTCCAACATAGAGCTATCCTACTGGAAGACCTATTTGTAAAGTGGCAAGGGCAGAAAGTTACATGCAGACTGATATGAGGATAAGGAAAGAATAAGACCCTTCTATGTTTTTCTCAAGTTATTGGATGGAATACATGAATAAATAATAAAATTAATGAATGAAATAAAATATAACTTAATGATGAATGCTTCCTAAGTATTCTCACTGTACTAATAAACAAAACACATTTTATACTGTATAGGGCTTTAAAATTTGTGAAGTGTTTTAAGATGAAAGAGTTTATAATTGAAGTGAACGTTAACCACTTAAATTAGACAAGTTCTGTTGATAAAGAAAAATAGGAACTAGCTGAAGTCATCTCCTATCTACCTTATACGGTTGTTCTAAGGATTAAATAATAACATAGATGGAAAGAGCTTAAAACAGTGCCTGGCACATAGTAAATGCCTGGTAGGCAGTGACTATCATCATCACCAGCCTGAGACAGGTGCAGACCTCAGCGGGCTGATGTGGGTTCCACATGGTAATAAAAGCAAATATGAAAGTCCCTCTGAATCTGGGGGAAAGGAGGGGAAATTATTCTTCTCAGTTACCAGCTGAGAACGCAGAAGCCTTCCCATCCTGAAAACCTTGGGACCCCAAACTGACAACCCCAGTATGACTCAACACCTGCTTGCCAACACTCCATCTACCCACACTATTTCCTTCTCAACTGTGTCTTATATATTGGCAGTCAAATCACTTCAGCCAACTTCAAAGTAAGGATGATGAACTTTCCCCAGAAATGCTAGAGAAGATTTTACTCAAGATTACCTATCAGGTAATGAAACCAAACTCCATAAATAGGGAGCCAGCAGAAGGCATTCTGAGATCTATGTCCTACTGGAGAGAGCCACTTCTGTTCTCATGAAGCCACCTAAGTCGTGAGTCACTCACCAGAAATGGCCAGCTGCTGGATCTTAAACTGCAGATTAATTGTGGGGTTCTCATCTGGCTTGGAAGCTCCAGCCTGAAGACTCATGGTCCCCTTCAAACTTGGTAGCTTTTGGGGATTTATTTTTCCTACATCCCACGACAGCATCTTTAAAGAAAAAGAAAGAAGTTACAGTGGAACCCTTCATCTGAGGTGGTTGAGCTCTAACCTCAGGGCATCTGTTCACAGTATTACAAGCTGCCTCTAAAGTGGTTTTCAATAGAGAAAACTATTTGTCCCCATAAATTATCTCAAGGAGAAAAAGGATGTCCCTTTGATTAAGCTTCCCTTTCAACAAGGTGTAATGTTTATGTGGAGAGCTCCTGCAGAAATACTTCTATTTAATATCAGCAATTTGAAACCTCCGGCTTATTCTCCTCCTACCTTGGTAACTGGGTCAAATGTATGTGTCCCCTGAGATGGAGTGAGGCTCATATTCAGGACCCCTTTGGGCATCTGGCTGGTGACAATCACTCCCTCTATGGTCTTCCCCATAGTCTGCTTCGGTCCCACTGTTATTTCAAAGCGTCCAAGTGCACTACTGTCCCGGAAACTGATGCTATGTTTGACATATACTGGAATTGCCACCAGACTGGAAAAGAGAGACAAAAAACCCATTTCATTACTATACTGGAAAAATGGCAACATTTTCTTCTTTTATACTTTTTTTTTTTTTTTTGCCCCATTGACAGCTTTTCCTTCCTTACCTACTTCTTTACTCCTTATATTAAAAAAAAAAAAAAAAGGCACAGGAAAAAAACCCAGTAATCTTTAATTTTTTCTTTTTGTAAAGCTAAGACGCTGTCTAGTTAGTGAACTAACTCTTCCAATGACTCTGAATAATATTAACAAAAACCAAAGGGTATACTAAGCCTACTATGAGAAAGGCATTAGAGATAAAAATTAGGAGTCACCATATCTCTGTGTTTTACTTTATGACCTGTGACCGATAATTATTTGTACTTGGGAGAGTACTATTCATACCTCATGGACCTTTTATAATATCTTGGGAGTGCTTTTACCGGACTTCCTCTGATCCTCATGAAATCTGATGAGGTACGTATGGTAGGTTGTCATGATAGGACAGAACAGGAAATAGAGAAATCACAGAGTAATACCAAAGCAATAATAGTGCTTAATATCTATTAAACACTCCTGTATGCCAGTACTATGCTAGATGTTCTTTCTCCATTATCTTGTTTAATCCTCCCAATAAGTATGAAGTAGGTACTGCTCCTGTCCTGATTTTATAAATAATGATGTCCTTTTACTTCACTAAGATTAAGTAACCTGTCCAAGGTCATACATCATAAGTACTGAAGATGGGGTTTAAATGTAGGCAGTCTGAGCCCAGAGCCTTTGCTCTCAGGCATGCAGATATTTTCCTAAATTATTTATTCCAAACCCCACAGGGAAGTATTGGTGGATCTGAGGTGTCATGGCTCTCTTCGGTCTGTATTCCTTCTACTACACACCTTATACTAAGGGCTTCTCAAGTCCTTTGAAGAGATATTAAAGAGAATGTTCAAGACCAAAAATGACTGCCTTTTATGATTTTTCATAGCATAGTTTAATGCTTTTTTGGGTCACGGGGATTGAATACAGGTGTACTCGGATTCCAATTTGAGGAAAAGTGTTCTTGTTTAGACATACAGTAACAAAAACAGCAGCAGCAAACTTAAATGAGCACCAGCTTTGTGTTAAGCACTATTTAGACTGTTTTATTTAATCTTCAAACAAGGCCCATTTTTTTGTTTTCCGCTTACAGATAAGAAAACAGACACAGGAAGGTTAAACAACTCACCTGAGGTTACCCGATTAGTAAGTACAGAAACTGGAATGTGAACGCAGGTAACTCTAGAGCCTGAGTCCTTAATCACTACGGATACTGTTTCCACATATACACATATGATTCTATTCTTAATTATAAGGGCTGCTTACTTCTGTGCACTGACATGGTAAGAGAGCAGGCGAAAGTTTCCATCAGGAGGGATGAAGGAGAGGATACGCTCAGATTCCCAGCGCTTGAAACGAACACAAGGATGGAAGCTGACATCATCCAACAATCTGGGATTCTGTAGTCACCAGGCAAGGAAAAGCAATTAGTAGGAATTAAACACCCATATTGCTTTTGGGAAACTCATTCAGATGCTGTCTTTATTTAAATGTGCGCACACACGCGCACACCCACACACACAAATTCTGTACCTACTTATAGAAAATTCAAGCCTGATACAAGCTTTGTGGCTGTCCTTAATTATTTTTTCTTTCTTTTTTTTTTTAAGTAGGCTCCACACCCAGCGTGGAACCCAGTGTGGGGCTTAAACTCACGACCCTGAGATCAAGACCTCAGCTGAGATCGAGAGTCAGACGCTTAACTGATTAACCACCCAGGCACCCCTGTCCTTAATTATTTACTGTTCCATTCCATTCTCACCACTGTCTTTCCAGAAGCAATTAATTTGCCATCCCGAGATCTGAACCTGTGGTTTAGGATTTTACCATGAAGGAAAGAGTAAGGTCTGGCATTCCAGTCAGCTTGACGCAGGCATCAATGACCCCCTGGATCTCAGCAGTAATTGTGGAACCTGAGATAGGAACAAGGCAAAAAAGACAGTAAGAGGTTATTCAACACTTCTGTCTTTCCCAACCAACTTATTTCCTCCCTACCACCTTAATCTTCTCTTTTCTTCCCCAACTTTTGTCTTCTCCCTCCCTCCCTCCCTTCCTCCCTTCCTTCTGTCCATCTATTCATCTACCCAATGCATTGGTCCATCCTTCTAAACATTTATCAACTGCATATCAAATATGAGACACTATGATGAAGCAATGGGAATAAAAGATTAATGAGACAGTTATTAGCTTAAAGAAGTTTTCCATCTAGTACCAGAATCAAACAGGGTACCATCGTAACCAATGGTTCAGAAAACTTCACAGCAGAAACTGCTCTCCCTACGGTCACCAATGAATCAAATGGACACTTTTCATCTTTATCCTATAGACGTTCTCTGTAGCATGTCATTGTCGACCACTTCTCCCTTTGTAAAACCCTCCTTTCTCCTAACTTCACCTAGTTTTCTATTTTTCTAGCTCCACTTCCTCAGTGCTTTCTGTGGGTTTCCCTTTCTTTGCACAGCTTTCAAATGCCCATGCTTTTTCACAATTCTGAACTTCTCTTTCCTTTCACTCAACACCGTCTCCTTGAGCTTCTCCCACAGGTTGCCTTTTCACTGTGTTGACTGTTTTTTTTGTGCAGAAACTTTTTAGTTTGATGCAATCCTGTCTACTTCTGCTTTTGGTGTCATATCCAAAAAAGCCATTATCCAGACCAGTGTCAAGAAGCATTTTCCCTGTGTCTTCTTCTAGCAGTGTTATGATTTCACATTTTACATTTAAGTCTTTAATCCATTTTGAGTTTTGTTTTTTGTATTTTTTTGGTGTGAGATAAGAGTCCAATTTTATTCTTCCACATGTGGAAATTCTGTTTCCCCAGCATCATTTAATGAAGAGAGTATCCTTCCCCCATGGTATAATCTTGGTTCTCTTGTCAAAGATCAGTTGACTGTAAATGCGTGGTTTTATTTCTGAACTCTCTATTCTGTTTCATTGGCCTATGTGTCTGTTTTTATGCCAGTGTAATAATTTTGATTACTGTAGCTTTGTAATATATTTTGAAATCAGGAAGTATGAAGTCTCCAGCTTTGTTGTTCTTGCTCAAGATTGCTTTGGCTATTTGGGGTCTTTTGTGGTTCCATATGAATTTTAGCATTGTTTTTTCTATTTCTGTAAAGAGTGCCATTGGGATTTTGATGGGGATTACACTGAATCTATAGATTGCTTTGGGTAATATGGACTTTTTAAAAAATTTAAAAATTTTTTTATTTTTGTTTAAAAGGAAGGGAGAAGGAGGGGCAGAGGGAGAGAGAGAGAATCTTTTTTTTAAAAGATTTATTTATTTGAGAGCGAGCATGAGCGCGGGGCGGGAGAGGGGCAAAAGGAGAGGGAGAAGCAGACTCCCTGCTGAGGAGGGAGCCTGACGTGGGGCTCGATCCCAGGACCCTGAGATCATGACCTGAGCTGAAGGCAGACGCTTAATCAACTGAATCACTCAGGTGCCTCTGAACATTTTAATAATATTAATTCTTCCACTCCATGAACACAGGATGCCTTTCCATTTATTTGTGTCTTCTTTAACTTCCTTCATCAGTGTTTTATAATTTTCTGAGTACAAGTTTGGTTAAGTTTATTCCTAACTATTTTATTCTTTTTGGTGCTTTTGTAAATGGGACTGTTTTCTTAATTTTCTTTTAGCATAGTTCATTGTTTGTATTTAGAATGCTACTGTTTTTTATGTTGATTGTATACCTTGCAACTTTACAGAATTTGTTTATTAGTTCTAACAGTTTTCTGTTGAGTCTTTAGGGGCCCCTACAAATATGATCATGTCATCTGCATCATAATATTTAAGTCTATTCCCAGTACCTAGCACAGTGCTTGACACAAAGTAGGCACAAAATTAAAATGAATGATCTTGAATGGGGGATAATTCTGATACTAGCAAGCACTGTATGAAGGAGACTCTTTCTACTTTCTAGTTCTGAAAACAGATTAAAAGCACTTACCTGATTTATCAATGATAGCATCAATCTCTTCGATCACATCAAAATAGGCCTCATTGTTGGTGTACTTCACCCCAGTTCTTCGCCAGGGCACCACTGACAGCTGTCCAGTAGGAAGCTGGTCACCCACATTGGTGCTTCCTAGATAATGAATATGACTGTAATTCCAATTGGATAATTAGATGTAACCAATTATCTAATAATCATAGAACACTTCCCTAGAAGTTTCTATGTTCCTATTATTCATGCACTCAATTGGAGAATAAAAAAACAAAAACAAAAACGTAAGAGTTGTCTCAACTTCTGTCTGGGTAACGTAGTCTATTCTAAAAACTTGTTGCCATCTGGTCTGCTTCTTTGAGCAGAATAAAGGTTAAAAAGTTACCTGAGAAACAGATATCATATTTTGGTTTTGAAAGAAACTTGAACTTGTCTCTCAAATTTCACAATAGCTTGTAGCTTAAATAACGTACTGGCTTTCAGCAGGGATGGTGATTTACATATTAATATAAAATTTTCATGGGTAAAAACAATATTCTAGTTCAAGGTAGGTTCTTAAGTACATTTATGCTAGTTATTAAAATGCACACATTTTACTACTACTAATACTGAATCTTAGGAAAAGAATACAAATTAGGTCTTTCCCTGTCTATAAGAGTTGTAAATCAATTCCGTTTCCCACCCCCGACAAGAATAAAAAATATTTTTTAATCCAAAAGTTCTATGCTGTAATTCTGAAATATTATAACTAATTTAAAATCTATTTCCTTCTTTTGTAACCTGGATGTTTTTAACCTAAAGAAAGGAACATTAAACACACACATATATTCAGCATGTTTGCAAAACAGTTCAGCTTTTCAAAAATGACTCTCAGGTACCTTTTTCTAGATTTAAGAGAGATTCAGAAAAATGACTCCATAGTATTCATAAATGATTCAGGCACTAACAAAGAGCTTAAGAGTTAAATGAACCCAGAATATTGAAAAACCCAACCAATGTGTTTTCTTAAAAAGAGGCACCACATATTAAAACATGTCATCAAGCTATAATAATTAAAGCAGTTTGATAAGGCAGGAAGCCTAAAAACAAAGAATCCACAGTGGCTTAGTACATGACAAAAATATTTTAAAACAGGGAAAATGGTTATTTAACAAATGGCGCTAGGAAAGCTGGTAGACAATTTTGGAGAAATAAACATGGAGCCTTACTTTACATTGTATACCAAGATTAATTTCCAAATGGATTAAAGAATTAAGTACAAAATGAAACCATAAAAGAACTAGAAAAAAATACACTTTTTAAAAAAGAAGACCTTCCCTTCTCTGAGATCAAAAAGACACTCCCCTATGTTTTCTTCTAACAATTATAAGGTTTGTATTTAACTCTTTGACCTTGCTAGAATTTATTTTGTGTACAGAATGGGTAGAGGGACTTCATTTTGTTCTTACCAAAGCTGATTGTCCTAATACAATATGTTACCCTGGCCCCCTGATTTGATATATGATCTATGTATATCAAATTTCTGCAAAAGCAAGGGTCTGTTTCTGAACTTTCTTTTTCTTTTCTTTTCTTTTTTTTTTTTTAAGATTTTACTTATTTATTTGACAGAGCGGGGAGAGAGCACAGCAGAGGGAGAGGGAGAAGCAGACTCCCGATGCTGAGCAGGGAGCCCAATGCGGGACTCTGTCCCAGGACCCTGGAATCATAACCTGAGCCAAAGGCAGACACTTAACCAACTAAGCCACCCAGGCGCCCTGTTTCTGAACTTTCTACCTTATCTCAATCATCTATTTGTCTATTACTGGGCCAATACTACGTTTTAAAAATTATATATATGATGTATCTTGTATCTATCCGATGGGACACATTTTCTCTCCTGTTCTCGATCTTTTTAAAAAATATTTACTTTTGGGGCGTCTGGGTCAGTTAAGCATCTGCCTTCAGCTCAGGTCATGATCTCAGGGTCCTGGGATCAAGCCCCATATCAGGCTCTCTGCTCAGTGGGGAGCCTGCTTCTTGCACTCCCTCTGCTGCTCCCCTTGCTTGTGTTCGCTGTCTGTCAAATGAATAAATAAAATCTTTAAAAAAATGAAATAAAATAAAAAATATATACTTATTTTCAAAACTGTCTTGGCTTTTAGAGCTTATCTATGAGTTTTTGTCTCCTGTACCATATGAACTTAATATAGCTTGATATTTGACAAGACAAATCTGTCCAGCGGCTTTGTAATTCTTTTTCAAAATATTCCCAGGTATTCTTGCATATTCATACTTCTTAAAAATTATCTTTCAATCAGTTTGTCAAATGCCGTGCAACCCTTGTTTATATATTAAGCAAGAGCCAAAATGCCATGCAAACCCTTGTTTGTATATTAAGAGCCAAAATATAAAAGCTGAATGAAGCAGAATGATTAATATGATTAAATCAGAATTAAATGTGGCTAAACACACTGTAAACAATGCTAAATGACAAGTCTCACATAGACTGTGAGAAAATATCTGTAACAGAGGATCAAAAATATACAGAACTACAAACTACCATGTATATTTCCAGTATTTCCAACATACATGATAGTTTAATGTCCTTAAATAAAAGGAATTTTTCCTTTTTTTTTTTTTTTTTAAGTAGGCTCCACACCCAGCATGGAGCCCAACTTGGAACTTGAACTCACAACCCTGAGATCAAGACCTGAGCTGAGATCAAGAGTCAGACGCTTAACTGACTAAGCCACCCAAGTGTCCCGAAAGGAATTCTTTTAAATTAGTATGAAAAAAGAAACACATTTCAACAACAAAAGAAAAACTGGGCAAAGGACACACAACTAGGTAATTCACAATAGAGGAAGAATAGTCAATGAATACTCGAAGGGTTTTAACTTCCTTAGTAATAAAAAATGAGGATATACATAAGATAAGACTAAACTGGGGCGCCTGGGTGGCTCATTAAGCATCTGCCTTTGGCTCAGGGTCCTAGGATCAAGCCCTGCATTGGGCTCCCTGCTCAGTGGGAGGCCTGCTTCTCCCTCTCCAGCTCCCCCTGCTTGTGTGCTCGCTCGCGCTCTCTCATGCTCTCTCCCTGTCAAATAAGTAAGTAAAATCTTAAAAAAAAAAAAAAAAAGATATGACTAAACTATTAAATTGCCAAAGTTTTGAAAAAATTAATAATTATAGTAGGGTTGGCTAGGATGCATAGAAACTGCTACTGAAAGTATAAATTTTCTGAAGGGCAATTTGGCACAATGCATTAAAGTTCTTAAAATGAGCACGCTCTTTGATCTAGTACTTCCATTGCTAGTACTGAAAACAAATCATCCTACATGTACACAAAGATTTAAGTATAAGAATGTTAATTCCTTGTTATTTAAATGAACAAAAAATCAGAAACATCAAAAACACGGACTGAGTAAATAACTTAAGGTCTATTCCATATGGAAGAAAATTATAAAGTCACTAAAAATCATGTAGAAGAAAACGTATCATAAGGGGATAATGTTCACAAAATATTGATGAAAGTTATAAAAAAATATACAAGAGTTGTTTTTTCAAAATTCTATGCATCTATTCATTATTCATCTGTCTAGAAAAGACAAAAAGTATGTCAAAACTGTAGCAGGATTAAGAGTTATTTTTGGGACGCCTGGGTGGCTCCGTCAGTTAAGTGTCTGCCTTCGGCTTGGGTGGTGATCCCAAGGTCCCAGGATTGAGCCCCGCATCGGGCTCCCTGCTCAGCGGGGAGCCTGCTTCTCCCTCTGCCTGCCCCTTCCGCCTGCTTGTGTCCCCTCTCTCGCTGACAAATAAGTAAAATCTTTTTAAAAAAGTTATTTTCAAGTTCTTTGTGCTTTTCTGTATCTGACATTCCTATAATAATCAAGTGTTTCTTCTGTAATCAGAAAAAAAACCTCTTTTTAAAGGAGCACACTTTATTCTGTCATTGAAATCAGGGTATTTTCTACATAACAAAGACATATTTCAGGTCATAATCAAAAACTATAATGAGCAAAATTAAAGCACCTGGACATCTGAGAGCCCCAAAGACAAGCACTCAAAACAATGCACAACGAGGGAGGAAGCCACATCCAGGACAGCAGCTCTTTGTGGGTTTCCCCTTTCTCCATACCTGTTATGGTGTTGACGACTGTTCGAAGGATAGTGGGAGGCTTTATCAGTTCTTTGAGGATGTTTGACTCGGTAGCCAATGGAAACCCATTGTCAAGCATCTCTTCTAGTACCTCATAAACCACAACCACATTGTCTTTGATCACAGGCTCTGAACAGACTCCAAAATAATCCTGATGAAAACACAATATATACAATGTAGATCATTCAGAGACTGTAATAAAGAGAATCTTCCTAAGGAATAAGGATCTAGGCCTGTCCATGTGTTTACACAGTGCTTCTGGGATATTCTTCTACAATAAGGGAATGAAGCATAACCACAGTTCTCTTAAGCGGAGGCAGAAAGAACACTGGACTGGCTTATAGTACTAGTGTCATTACTAACTTCTTTTATAAATTAAGAGAAAGTTATTTAACTTTTTTGGGTTAGTTTCTTCAACTAGACAAAACTGAATCTAGACTATCATACGTGCTTAGGAACAAGAATTTGAAAGAACTACGCAAAATAATAATACTTGATATGACATAGATTGGACCCAAAAATCTTTTTAACTCCTTCTGTTGTGCTATTCCTTAACATTCATGCAGCAAATACGAACTGAGAGGGAAATAAAATGAAATGAGGGAGATGAACTAGCGCACCAGAAAATCTCTTTGGATCATCTTTACACTAAGATGCTAGGATTCTAAGGCTTTGTCCTTTTACTAACAAAGACTGAGATACTAAATGATCCACATTGTGGAAAAAATACTGGATTCCAAATCAGAAGACCTGGGTGGTAACCTTATTGTCACCTACTAGAAGAGTCATGCTAATTCGGGTTTTGATTTTTCTTTTAATAGTATAATTAGGATAATACCACTTGGATGCACATGGATGTTTTAAGAACTAAGCATGACTGATTAAATGATAGTATGTGTGAAAGTGCTTTGTAAACAAAAAGGACTTTATAAAATGTGATGCATGATGATTAAAAGAAATGCTTGTAGTCATTTGATATGCCCCTTCTAGCAACGTCAGTCACATCTTTTCCAGGACCTCTGAGATGGTCATACAACCCTCGTTGAATTCATCCACTGAAGGGAAATTCACCCTTTTGAGAAAGCCCATTCTATTCATGGAAAGCTCTGATTATTAGAAAGTTCTTTCTTTTGCTAGACTGAAATTTGCTTCCTAGATCTGCCTTACAGAACAAATTTACATAACAGCCCCACAAGTTATTTGAAGACAGCTGCAAGCTTTCACTTCCATTTTTTTTCTCCCACCCAAACTGTTTGATCCTTCCACTGTTCATGCTGTGGTATGGTTTCTAGATTGTTCCACAACCTTGCCATTTCTTTGAATATGCTCTAGTTTCCCAATATGCTCCTAAAATCATGACATCCATAACTGAACAGACTACAGCTGTGATCTAAATTACATCAGATAATGGCAAATATCAGAGACATTCCAATATCCAAGAACACTTAAGAGTCAGGAATGTGTTTCTAAAACAAGATTTCTTCTTTAAAAACAAGGATTTAAGGGGGGGAAAAAGTAACACATTTCCTTCCCAAGAGTGCTTTTCTTTTGAAAAATAAATAAGACACCTCACGAGATTTTATAAATCAGACATAATGTGAACTGAGTCACTGGAAAGAATATAAGTATGACAAATTGCTATAGCAAAAGCATTTGCAATTCTACAGCTGGAATTCTTCCATCATATTCCAGTACTAAAAAAATAATGCAGCCAGAGAGAAGACATTAAAATCAGGGTATGTCCATTTGCTTTTAACAAATCCTTCAAAAATGACAAGCTCTGAAGTCCCAGACTTCCAAACTAGTTACTTGACTGTTATCCCAAATTCCTCTGTGGTTTCCACTAGATTAAGCAACCTTTCTCACTTCCTGTCTTATAATAAATTACATAATATTGCTATGGGGGTATGAAGCAAATGCTGGGTTTCACCAATGGGACTGTTAATCTTAGAATGGGGTAAAGTATCATATGTGGAAATCATAATAAGGCCCAACAAGAGTAGTTTGAGGTCATAATACTGGGTTCTTCTACTTCTAGTTCCTCCACATACTGGGATTTATAATTCCCAAGTTTTTACTGTGGGGAGCAACTGGTATGCCACATGAGAACTGGAAACCCAGAATCGTGCTACCAGCAAGTATTGGTGGGAAAAAAATTATGAAATACATGCTGTTCTAGACATGTGATACAGATATGACTGCAAATAAAAGGGCTCTTTGACTTGTTTTTTAATTTCCTTGTCATATCGGAGTCATTCTCTTCTCTAATTCCACAATTTCTGTATTCATATGACCAATTCCAGACTTCACATGACACAGAAGTTAAACCAAAGGGCCCTTGCTTCTCACTTACTGAGTTATGCAAATAACTGTAACAGAATTTGAGCAATTCTTTTAGGGGGAAGGATCCCACTGTTTGAATTCAGAGTCTGGGCAGCCTAAAATCCTCTGCTATAAATGGTGCTGACATTCTGGTATAACTTACTTATACTTCCCCTATACCCTGCTCCCCCAAGATCTTCAAATCTATTCCTGAAAGAAAAACTCAAAGTGAAAACCGTGTCTTGTAAAATGTGTTACTTAAATTCTTTACAGGAACAGAAGATTGTCCAATCTTGTTTGCAACAAGAGTTCATCACTGACACGCTGTGGTAAGCACCCCAAACCCAAGATGAAGTTTGGGTTCACAAATTACTCCTGCCAAGGAGAGTGAAGCAAGCATTACTTAGCTTTCTCCTAACTTTTGAAAATATACGTATCTTTACACACTCATCACTTTTTGAGGCAACTCAAAGCAACGTAGTTGACAATGGCTAGCATCAAGTCCACTAAAACAAAACAAAACAAAACCCCCAAATTAATTTCCTCTGATTTATGAACAAAAAGTAGGGCAATTCCAATTTCCAGAACTAAAATGACGGTATACAATCATTCCAAGTAGAGTGGCTTTCTTATGCAACAGGTTCAAAGGTATTCAATTTGTCATTTCAGATGCAGCCAATTCAATAAACAGAAACAAGAATCTTATCAGATGGGAGAGGAAGTGAGCAATGTCAGTTTTGATTTTTTAAAAAGTTCCTTAATTAAAGCTGAATACAATGGGAAAAGAACCATAAAGACACTTTATAATTTACATGTACGAGCCTCCTCACATTCACGCACCTGAAATGTGTCCACTACTCGGTGAAGGAACTCAATAACAAATAGAGGTGGGACCTCTGTCTGGATCACAGCCACAAAAAAGATCTTGTGACGGTAAACACTTAAGAGATAGTGGTGAGGGGTAGGGATAACTGGAGGTACATTTTCTGCCTCAGTCGCTCTCTCTTGTGCCTCAAAAAAGTAATCACAAACAGAACGGCTGACCACACTTTTCCAATGTTTTTCCAGGAAAATATCTCCTGAGGAGTTGATCAAGAAGAGGCTATGAATCATGGTGGAGATTGTCAGTGAGAGAGGAAAGTCTTCTTTGGTCTGAAAGCCTCAGAACTGCCAATTTTCAACCCTAAAAATAAAAGAAGGCATGGTCAATTCCACTCAATCAAAACACTGTACCCATCCTTCAAGAGCAGACTCAAGTCCTCCTCTACTGTAAGAATCTGAAGTATCCCTCCCTAGAATTCCTAAGGATAATTATCAGCCATCCTGTTTGCCAATCATCTACTGCCTGGTTATCTTTACTATTGCCTTAATTATACCATTTAAAATTCTACTTAATTTTTGGATGTCTGTTTTCTCAACTGGACTGGAAGCTCCTTGAGAAAAAAGACCAGGCCTTACCGTTTCTTGTTGCCTCACTGCAGTGCGCCCCACACAGATGAGAGTTTCAAAAGAATATTGATGAGTTTCATGTATTTAGCCACAACTCACACATACATAAGAAATGCTTATGGTTGGGCGCCTGGGTGGCTCAGTCGTTAAGCGTCTGCCTTCGGCTCAGGTCATGATCCCGGGGTCCTGGGATCGAGTCCCACATCGGGCTCCCTGCTCGGCAGGAAGCCTGCTTCTCCCTCTCCCATTCCCCCTGCTTCTGTTACTGCTCTCGCTATCTCTCTCTCTGTCAAATAAATAAATAAAATCTTTAAAAAAAAAAAAAAAAGAAATGCTTATGGTTGTCCAGTCTCATATGGCAGCCATTAGCTAAATGCCATCATTAAGCACTTGAAATGTGTCTGGGCTGAACTGAGATGTGCTGTAAGTATAAGTACACACCAGACTTTGAAGGTCTTGTATTCAAAATGGAATTTTAGATACCAATAATTCAATAGATTAATTAATATTAACTTAATATTGATATTTTGATATATCAGGTTAAATAAAATATACTAAAATTAATTTAACCTTGTTTGTTTTTGTTTAAAGATTTTATTTATTTGAGAGAGAGAGAGCACAAGCGGGGAGCCGCAGGCAGTGGGAGAAGCAGGCTCCCTGCTAAGCAAGGAGCCCTATGTGGGACTCAATCTCAGGACCCTGGTATCATGACCTGAGCTGAAGGCAGATGCTTAACTCACTGAGCCATCCAGGCACCCCTAATTTAACCTTTTTAAAAAATGTGGTTACTAGAAAACCGTAAAATTACATATCTGGTTCGCTTTATGTATCTATTGGACAATGCTGGTCCACGGATGGAAAGCCATCACTGTGGTCTTCATTCAGTCAGTCAGACCCCATTCTCTTGAGTACTTGTTATGAACAAGGTTCTGCATTGACTGCCCTAAAAAAATCTCTCTGGGGGATACCCAAGGTCTCTCAGGCGGCAGCATCTCTACGGTGCCTGTCCCCAGTATGTGGCGCCCGCGCTGGACCCCAGCTGTGGGGAATGACCCCATTCCACGAGTTGGCTGCGAACTGGCCCTGGTGGTCAAACCGCAAAGGCCTGTCGTACCAAGTGCCCCAGGGCAAGCTTAATCCCTCTGTCCGCGGACGAGGCAGCTGGAGGGAGGGGAAGAGGTGGGTAACCAGGCTGGGGAGGAGGAGAGGCGGCTGCTAAAGTAGGTTATTTTTGCGCTGGTCCCAGCCCAGCTGCCTGCGAGCAAAAGATGATGGAGGCCATTTAGGGCGGGGGTGGTCGGGGGGGGGGGCATTTAAGGTGTGCGCAGGTTCAAGCGATGAAAAAGGTCGCCAGACTGCACACGTGCGTTGCCGTGGCAACAGTGTCCCCTCCTCCCTCAACCAGCAGGACGGAGCGGGCCACCTCCCCAGCCCGGTACTCGGTCCCTCAGCTCTCCCCGCCGCATCCTGTATCTCGGGAGGGTCAATCCCACGGCAACCCGTAGCTCTGAACCTGCCCCGCGCGTCCGGCCCGGCCCCCCGCGCGTCCCAGTCCCCAACCCCCAGACCCCAGCCGGGTGCGTGCACGCGCTGCCCCCAACCCGGACCCAGCCAGGACCCAACCTGGAGGTCGCCAGCCCTCCTCACCCAGCCTCGCTCCTCGCCAGCACCCACCGCTCCGACGCGCAGACAGACCCCGCCCCCCGGCCGTCCCCCGCACGCGCGCCGGCGGCCGCTCACCTGCTGATTGGCTGCCCCGTGGGCCTCACGCCAGCACCGCCCACGACCGAGATCTTAAAGCCTCTGATTGGACGTCGGTGATCCACTTCTCCCCCTCTGATTGATCGCTGTCCGCCAGTCACATTCTTCTTGGCTTTGAGTCCCCAATTGGCCCTTGTTGAGGCTTCGGTAATCTCCAATTGGTGCAGTTCTGTGGCTCCGAGCCCTGATTGGCTGTCGTGAACAATCTGAGGGCCGCCTGGCCCTTAGTCATCCAGTCACAAAGGGGTGGCTGCTGCTGCCACCTGCGTAACCCTGAATGTACCTCGAGGGGGATGCTAAAAAGTGTGATTTCCAGGGCACGATTTGTCAAATAGCATATCATGGGTAACAAATCTTGAGCAGTAATAACTCCTTTCCATTAGATAAATTCATTTAAAAAGAGACACACTGCCTTTTCATTGATGTGCATCGGGGAAAGTAAAGGTGATTGGCTGTTTAGCGTCTTATCGAGAGCTCTGGACTTGGATTCAGGAGGCCTCTTCCAGCCCCAGCTAGACCACCACCTGCTTGACCTTGGACACGGCACTTAACCTTTCAGAATCTCAGTTCCCAGATCTGAAAATGAGGTAGTTGGGCAGGTCTCTCTGCAAATTATATTGGAGTTCTAATGACTTTTATAATACATTTTAAGTGATTCAAATCATTGTGATCCAGAGAGTCATGAAGTAGAAGTCAGACAAGGTTCACTTTTAGTTAAACTATAAGATGAGGTATGGGAAGGTGCCTGGCACATCACATGTGTTCGATAAAATGGCAAACTGGTGTTAATGGTATTAATGCTGATCTAGACCACAAGGCTGTCACCCTGCTCCGGCTTTAGTTTTCACTTCCGTGAAAGGAAGCATGAGTGGCAACTCCTCCATAAGGAAGGCCATGATAAACGTATATTAAAGGTGGTATGGATTGTTCTTTGACATACTTGCTAAGGACAGATAGTTGACTAATTTTTAAATAAGCAAAAGAGAAAGTCCAAAACTAAAATGGCTGAATGATGTAGCATCATATAAGCTTAGGGGCTCTGGTGCCAGACTGCCTGCATTTTAATCCTAATCCAACACTTGCCAGTTTGAGAAAGTACCTTAACTTCCCTAAATTTCAAGTTCCTCCCTTCTCAGATAAGGGCACTAAGAGTACCGACTGCACAGAGTTGTGAGCATTGAGTTAGAAAAGTGTTAGCGATTGTTATTACCTAAGAAGCAGCACAAGGTGCAATCGCACATGGTTACTAAGCAATGTGTGTCAAAGGTGCAGAAATGCAATCACTGCTGTGGCCCTTCCTCATTCGTTGCATTAATGTTTACTGAGAGCCTCCTATGTATCAAGCCCTGTGCGGGGTGCTGGGGATGCTGCAATGACTACCATCACAGGCATAGTGTCTGTTGTCACAGACGCTAGCTGAGAAGACAAATGAGAAGCAAGTAATTACAAAGCAGTGTGATGAGCAAGGAGCACATGGGGGGGAGGGCAAGGTTTGCTGGTGGAGGGGGCTGACCCAGAGTCAGGGAAGTCCTAAACTGAAACCTGAGAGATGAACGTAAATTCCTCAAATAAAAGGGTGGAAGGACAAAGAGAAGATTACATGTGGAAAGCTCTAAAGATGAGAGAATTAAGTATAGCTGAGTTAGAATTGGAGAAAGAGTGCAGGGGGACTAGAGTAGGAAGATACATGGGAGCCAGGTGGTTGTGAACTTAATAATTGTTTGTATATATTGCTTATAAAATGATATATAGTAATATATACTGTAATTATAGTTACATAATTATAATGTATAATAACAATTATATATACAGAGCATATATATACAGATATACACATAAAAACACTGTGTGGCATGCACTGTTCCTTTATTCCATAGATATTTAGTGAGTCCTACTATGTACCATCACTGTTCTGGTGTTTGGATGCACATAACCAGTGAACATAAAACAAAAATCCTTGCTCTAGTGGAGCTTATATTCTAGTGGAGAAGACAAACAATAATCAATAAATACAATAAGTAAAGTATATAGTATGTTAGAGGGTGATAAGTGCAGTGGAAAAAAAACAGAAGGGAGATCAGGAGTGTCATAGAACTGGAGGAAAAGTTATAGTTTTTAAAAGGGTAGTGAGAGTATGTCTCATTGAGAAAAGACATTTGAGCAAAGACTTGAAGGAGAAGGAGTTAGCTATAGGGATATCTGGGGGAAGAGCATTCCAGTAAAGGGAATAGGCAGCGTAAAGGCCTTAAGACCAGAGCATGCTTGAGGAGTCCCAGGAAGAGTAAGGATTCTACTGGAGTAGAATGAGCAAGGAGTAAAGTAGGAGATGAGGTTACAAAATGGAGGCTGGGGACTTGACTACATAGGATCTTAAAATCTGTCATAAAGATTTTGGCTTGTAGTGGTTGTGAAATGGGAAGCCAAAGGAGGCTCTGAGAAAGGAGCCAAATCATCTGACTTATCAATCTGCTGGCCTGAGAAGAGACTGTGGACAGGCCAGGGTGGAAGGAGACCGGTCAGGAGGTTGCTGAGTAATCTAGGTGAGAGATGATGGGGCTTGGTCCAGGTGTAGGCACAGATGTTGGAATGAGGAGTCAGATTCTGTCTACAGCTTGAAAGAGGAGCCAGCTGGATTTCCAGGTCAATGGGATGTGAGGAGTGAGAGAGAACAAGAGAAAAGTGAAGGGCAACTGAGCCTGATCATCTGGAAAGACAGTTCCAGCAACTGAGATTAAAAGGACTTTCCGCAGAGGAAGTTTGAATGAAAAAAATTAGGAGTTCAGCCTTGGACATATTAAATTAATATAGCTATTAGCTATCAAGTGGCTATGTTGAGAAGGCAGCTGAATATATATGAGTCCAGGCTTTAGGAGACAGGTCTGAGCTGGAGATGCACATTTGGGAGTTACCAGGATATGGATATTAAAGCCATGAGTCCAGTTGAGATGACTAAGGGAATGAGCATGGAGAAAAGGACCAGAGTCCAGGGGTACTCCAAATTTAAAGGTTCACAGAGGAGAGGAAGGTCCAGATTTATATAGTCTTCCCAACTACCCTAAAATGAACTACTGTTATGATCCCCTTTTGATAGATGAGAAAACTGCAGTGAGCGCTTAGGTAAACCGCCAAAGGTCCAGTAAGTAGGTAAGTAACACACCTGGAGTGTCCAGTAGGTAGGTAAGTAACACAGCTGGAGTTCACGCACACAGCAAGATCTAAGCGGTCTGGTCTGGCACAGACTGCACGCCTCCTGCCTCTCTCAGAAGCCCAGGGCAGGAGACCCAGTGAAGAAATGTTAAGCAGGAGAGTGAAAGGCTTTCAGATTTAAATTTCAGAGACCAGGCATGGGGAATGGATTGAAGAAGGCCAAGCTTGGGGGTAGGGAGATCATTTAGACTACTGCAGTAATCCACATGAGAGATGCTAGTGACTTCAACCAGCATGGGGGATTGGAGAAGTTAGTGGACAAATTCCAGAGGTCTTTGTTTGGAGGTAGAATGAAGGGGATTAATTAGAAAGTGAGTAGTAAGGAAGAATGAGGAATCCAGGATTATTTGTAGGTTTCTGATTTGGGCAGCTGTATGAATGGAAGTGTCATTTGTTGAGTTGAGGATCACTGGAAGAGAACCACATTGAGGGGAGGGAGAGGTGGCTGAATTTATTCATAGCAATGCCAAGGGTCATGTCCAAAATCAACACTCAAATATTTTTTGAATTTAATCAAACATCATAGAATTTGGGAGCTCATAGGGTATCTTGTCATGGTATTAGGAGGGGCCACAGGAAACCACTGACAAATGGCAAGTCCATTTTATGCATAAAAATCTCTGGGAAAAGATTTTCTAAACCTGCCACTGACAAACCATCCTAGTGTTTAACAGCTCTCACTGCTGAGAAGTTTTTTTCTTTTTTTTTTTGTTTAAGATTTTATTCATTTATTTGAGAGAGAGAGAGCACGAGGTGGGGGGTGAGGGCAGAGGGAGAGGGAGAAGCAGACCCCTGGCTGAACAAGGACCCCACCGAGAGGCTCAGTGCGGGGCTCAGTGCTGGGCTCCATCCCAGGGCCCAGAGATCATGACCTGAGTTGAAGGCGGACCCTTAACCAACAGAGCCACCCAGGCGCCCCTGGGAAGTTTTTCTAATGTGAGAAGCCACTCTCAGCTCTCAGGGTTCCCTGAAAATTATTTAAGTATCATTATTATTAATATTTTGGTCTGAGACAAGAGAGGCCTTGCTCACTGAGAGACATTTTTAAGGGCTCCACAGTGGGGCCGCAAAACCCCTCTCTAGCTTTGACACTTCTTCCTCCTATCCATGAATGCTCCCCTTGCATCAAACCTCACTACTGGTCATGCACAGAAGAAACAGAATGCCTTCTCTCCAAGTCTCTGTTCTCACTGATCCCTCTTCTTGGCATGTATTTGTCTCTTATTCATCCTATTTGTGGAAATTCTCTCCAGCCCTCAAGGCCCAGCCATATGTTTTCTCCTCCACGAAGTCTGTCCCAAGCTGGGTGCCCCCACACTAGCAGTAATTTCTCCCTCTTCTGTGACTAAATAGCATTTCGCAGCTCCTTTATGTAACCTACAGTGCTTTTGACACTGTGCCACACATTCATGTATGCAGTCTGATCACCACAACTGGATTGTAAACTCTTTGAGAACCACAGTGTGTATAGCTCAGTGTCTACTATATATTCATTCATCTATTAAACTAACATTTATGAAGTGCCCACTATCTCCTGGACACTAAGGGCACAGAGACCATTAAAGCATGTCTTCAAGGAGCTTATAATCCAATATGGGAAGAAACTCTAAAGAAAAGACAAGGTCCCTTTAAAAAATTAAAACAGCTCCTTTAAGGCTGGTCATGGAAGGAGTCCGTCCTTCTGGAGAGGAGAGCCTAAAGTCAACACCCCTAACCCTCAAACAAGAGACTCACCTTCCCCTTAGGGACTCCTGCTACTGGCTGCCCCCACCACGCTGGACTTCGGAGATCAGTATTCCTTTAACTCTTCAACACCAGTGTAGACATACTAGTTTTTGTTGAATTTCCCATAGGAGAGCAAAGACCAGGGTGGACACTTATACAAAGCTTGTTTAAAGACTTGGGAATAATAAAAGGGAAATGAACAGAAAGAGTCACATCAACTAATAATGTAGCTCACAAGATGTGATATGCTGAGGTATTCTGGGATATATGCCTGCTTCCAGGTGGCAGAACTTCTCTGTAACTCCTCTTATGCAGGAACCCCAGCAAAGCCATCTCAAGTTCCTGAAATCCAAACCCTGCCTGACAAGAAGACAGTAGCATCCCTCTTCCAGCAGCCTCAGGCTGGGCTCCTGGTTCTGGTCTCCTGAGGGAAATAATCATTGAACCAAATGGCTCCTTCCCTAGATGCTATACCCAGGAATATCCAACAGTGAATATACCTAGATGCTCTAGCATAGCATAGCATAGCATAGCATAGCATAGCATAGCATAGCATAGCATAGCATTATTCTGTGGCTTCTTGCTAGATGCTCCTTCATTCTCTCTCTATACTCCCTGTCTAGATGACCTCATGAGTGTAAGTGCTCTTTTAATTATTTAATTTTGATTTTGTATCCCCAACCTCAACCTCTTCATAAACCTCCAGACCCACATATCAAATCACCCACTTGACATCTCCACTCAGGTGCCTCACAGACATGTTAAACAGGACAAAAAAGAGCTCTTGAGTTTTCTTCCCAAATCTGTTCCTTCTTCCAGCCCTACTCCATCTCCAGCTTTCCCCATCTTAGTAAACAACATCACTACCCATTCAACTACTCATACCAATACCCACAAGTCATCCTGAGGTCCTCTATTACCCTCATCCCTGCAGCTAATCCAGAAACAAACCCAGTTGATTCCCTCACCAGGTATATCAGGAATCCATCCTCTCTCCAACTCTACTGTCACAACCCCAATTCAGGCCACCATCACCTCCTGCCTGAAAGACTATAAACCACCTACACCCTGGTCTCCCAGCTCTACTCTCACCCCTTTCAATTCATTTTATATACAGCAGCAAGAGTGAGTTCAAAAGAACTATTAATGGTTATGTGAAGCTTAGACCCTTCAATGCCTTCCCATGGCATTTAATTCAAATGCCTTTACCACTTTGCTATAGACGGTTTGTGGTCTCTCAAAATTCATATGTTAAGTCCTAATGCCCAATGGGATGGTATTTGGAAGTCGGGCCTGTGGGATGTGATTAGGTCATGAGAGTGAAGTCCTCATGGATGGGTCTCTTATAAGAGACCCCAGGGAGGAACCCCAGACTTACCACCATGTAGGGATGCAGAGAAAAGATGGCTGTCTATGAACCATGAGGCAGGTCCTCACCAGACACGGAATCTGCTGGCGCCTTGATCTTGCACTTCTCCACCTCCAGAACTGTGAGAAATAAATGTTTGTTGTTTAAGCCACTCAGACTATGGTACTTGTGTTGCAGCAGCTTGAATGGACTAAGGCACATCTCTTTTATCTACCCCCTTCCATCTCTCCAATTGAATCTCTTGCTCCTCCCTCCAACCTACCCTCCCCACTCCCCACTTCTAGGCCCTAGAATATGTTGTTCCCTCTGCTTGAAAGGTTTTTTCCCTGGTCTTCATATAGCTAGCTCCTTTTCTTTACCTTTAGGGGCAGACAGTGGAGGAGGAAATTGTTTCATTACATGACCAAGTGAATGAATTATTATGCTATAGGTCCTGTGATGGTGTTTGTACAGACTACTATAGAAGCAACTAGGAAGTGTTCAAAAAAAATAATTCATTCAGTAAAACTGAATTCCTAGTCTACTTTGTTCTTATCCTAAATTGGAGCCAGTGGGGATCACATTCAGGTGCTGGAATGTCAGCTTCATATCAAGGATTCAGGCTTCTCTTAGGTTGCGATTCCTCCATTCATACGGTGGGGCTTTCACCTTCATGCTCACAACATTGTTGTCGTGGCTCCAGGCATCAAGCTATATTCCAGGCAACAAGAAGGAGGAAAGACAAAAAGCAAATATATATGAGCCAATGGGGAGTCAATTGCCTTTGACAAGCTTTTTCAAGAGATCCTGCTTTTGCTCTATTGTTCAGTATTGAGATAAAGGAGGTCCTGGGAATACTTTTAACTGGGCACGTGACTACACCCACCTCCCAAATGGGACTCTGTTAATGAGGAAGACAGGAGAATGGAAATTGGGTAGACAACTAACAGGCTGCCCACAGCCAGTGGGAGCGAAGAGAGCAGCTACAGTCCATGAATAGTTTATATTTTTTAAATGAAGTCTGGAATTGAAAGGCTTAGGGAAGGCTGACTGGAAAACAGGGAAGCCACGCAAGATAGCTTCTATGTAATCTCCACAAGATAGATTAAAATAAGGAGAAATGACAAAAACATGTCCATAGTAACAAGAAGATCTGGTAAGTGATGGCCGGGAAGGGGACAATGTGGTCAGCTCTGATCTGAAAGGACTGTAGGATGGCAACTAGTCACAGGGTCGTAAATAGCCACAAACTGACCATGTGATCTTGGGTAGGTTATGTAGATAAATTCCTTGGATCAAAATGTTACCTGTAAAATGAGACAATTGAACTAAATTATCTTCAATATCTTTTCCAACTCAGGGCTCCTGGGTGGCTCAGTTGGTTAAGCGTCTTCCTTTAGCTCAGGTCATGATCTCAGGGTCCTGGGATCGACCCCTGCATCAGGCCTGTTTCTGCCTCTGCTTGTGCTCTCTCTCTCTCGCAAATAAATAAAATCTTAAAAAAAAAAAAAAATCTTTTCCAACTCTAAATTTCTACTAGTAATGGTCTTTTTTTCTTTCTTTTTTAGCAGTGAAATATTTTAGACAAATGAAAACTTACATAGAGAACAGATAAAATAGAATGACATGGGGATCAGAATCCTGGAGTTCTACTTGGCCTTGTCTTAATCCCCATGGTGGCCACTGAGCTCTAGAGAGTGTATTTCTATATAGTTCCATGTGTAACAAAATATAATAAAATGATGTATTTATTGGTATAAGTCAGCCTACAGATATAGCCATGAGTATTCTTTTCAGAAAAGGAAAATTGCTTTTATTTCTTAACAACAATTTTCAACACTTAAAAAAAAAACCCATTAAGTTACATAACTAGGGTTTCAAATCATGACACTATTGTGACTCTCATTTGAAATCACTGGGGAAATATTAATCAAATCTCACAGGAAAATTGACAGAATTTCCTCCAAAACTTATTCAGTAATGTTAGGAAAGAAAGAAGCCTGGATTGTAAAGAGAAGTTTTCAGAGTAACATACTTATTATTTTCTAGGTAGTTATTTAGATAAAAATTATTCTCACAGGAAAAAAACAAACCTTCACTTAGCAAATACTAGTTTCCTGTGTGCCAGACTTGGCTGCTTCCTGTTTACCAAAAGTAATTGTTGGTAATTCAAAGCAAAGACCAGAAAAATGTATCTCTTGTCAGTCACCTGCTGAACTTCCTTCCCTTTCACTTGTTACACTTTTGACATTCCCAAAGTTTTTAAAAATACCCTTTTAAAACTTTAATTTATTTCAAAAAGTAGGAGTAGAAAGACTCAATGAATTCTGAAGCAGGTATCCTCAAATTTCCTCCTCTAGTATCTACCCCTTGGAGGATAAGATTTTATGAATACTGATTATTTTTCTGATCCACACAGAATCCTAAGCTTATCTTTATCTCCAAAATAGCCCAGCAAACCTGGTTTTACTCTCTCCAGAGATTCCCCACACTGGTGACTATAAGCTTTTGCATTTTTCTCTCCACTGTTTCCCTCCTCCTTCTTGATCCCGCTTTTTCTCTCACCAATGTAACCTTTCCAATTTCCAGGTAGGTCTGGAAAACACCATCTGTTCCAAGTATCCCTGGTTGCAGATTACAGGTTCGGGGGCACTATTCCTTGAACCCCAAATCCCAGACAAACGGTCAGCCAGACTTTTTTCTCATTTTTTTAATTTTTATAAAGCTCTTCCACAGGAAAAAAAAATAAAGTAAATCGTATTTAGGTATGCATGAAAGGTAATGCAAAACCTTACAACATATTTTAATCCTACATTTCATTCAGAAGCTTGAGAAAAACACAGGCTCTTGTTTCCATCATCGTGTCGCCTTGCCTTCAGCCAGAAGGTCGTCTAGCTGCCTGAGCCCGACATCCCTAAAACTGAGGCCTTCGTCTCGTGAAGCGACTAGTCTTCCCCCTGGTGAACAGGCCCAATTCGTGAACTCGCCGGGCGGCGTTTTAACGGGGCGGCCTCGGCAATAAGCTCCTCGCCACGGAAGGTGGTGCTATTGGGTCTGAGGGGAGAAGCGGCCGGCCGGGAACTCCGCGAGCAGAGCCGCGAGGAGAAACCCGGGATTTCTGAAGTGAATTCCCCTACTTGGAACACTCCGCTTGAGAGTGAGACTTCTAGTGACTCAAAGAGCTGGAGGTAGAGGCAGAAGTGCTCCGGCGGGACGGAGTCCGGGAGGAGACAGACACCAAAGCTAACGGGGGGGGGGGGCGACTCGGGCCCGGGCTCTCGCATATCCAGGGGCGCCTTCTGGGGACGGGGTGCAGCGCGCGGAGAAAAGTTGTCGGGCGGAGGGAGCGGGTGGCGATGAAAACCAAATGTCTTTCATCCCCTGGAGACAAAGAGGTGCCTTCTTTTGACAACAGCTGCCAGTGCCACACACACCATACGGCGGGGCCGGCGGGGGAGGGGAGCGGGCGAGGAGAGCGTCTGAGGCGAGGACCCGCTCCGACTTCCAATAATGGGCTGGTTGTCATGGTGACGAGCCCTCCATCCGAAGGGGGCGGCTGAAAGGACCCATTGTTCTGCAGCGGGGCTGCCCGGCCTGCGCCTGTTTCTCAGCGACACCTTTGAACACCTCCCCGCGTTCCCGCGAGGCGGGCGGACGGTACGCGGCAGAGGCTCCTCGGGCGCTGCGCGCCAGGCCCGCATACCCCAGATGGCGCCGCCGCCGCGGCTCCACACACGCCGCGAGAGGAGCAAGCCGCCACTTGCCCCCCGACTCGCTGCCGCCCGCGCATGCCCGCCCCAGAAATCGGCGTGCGACGGGCGCGCTGGCCGCCGCTCGGGCGCGCACAGCCCGACGCTCGGTGGGTGACGCGGCCGGCTTCCCGACCGTGCCGGAGGACGAACCCGCGGCCCCGAAAGCACTTGCCGCGGCCTGGGGCCGGGGGGCGCCGGAAGGCCCCCGCACCCCAGAATCACTTCTCGGCCGTGCCGGAAGAAAACAAAATCGCGGTGTAAAGATTAAGTTACAAGCAGCAGTGCAGTTTTCCTTATTAGAGCAAACGATTAGGAAAAAACCTGGAAGTCCGTCCCCGGGGGCTGGTTAAATCAGGCGGGGCGTTAGCCCTCTGATGAAATACTAAGCTGCCATTAAAAAAATAGAAGGCAACTTTATATGCAGAGATACGGGAATTTTCGGGGATACTCTAATCAAGCAAGGTGCAGAACAGTGTGAGTAGCGTGTGTCCGTACACAGACACACGTGCTGGTGTGTGTGTGTGTGTGTGCGTCCGAGCGGTTGCTTAGGGCAACTGTGGGACTGGAGTATGTAGTGGGGAGATGAAGAAAACTTCCTTGTCAGAAAACCTTGTTGTCTTTTGTACTTTTTACATTTTGTCCTATGTACCATGTGTTACCTCTTTAAAAAAAAAAACTTTTAAGGAGAACTTTAAAATTATATTTGCTTGAACACTGTAATGAGGATGGAACTCTCCGTAAGTCATCTGAATGCCTTTTTTTTAATACTTCAATAAATATTAATTTTTAAAGTATACATATACAAACAATACAAATACCATTAACTCACAGAGATGCAAAGGGTAAGTCACAGTGGCAAGTCAAATATAAAAACATACACTGAGGGCCAACTGATATTGGAGGATCCCACTGTATAATTCATCTGTTATTATATCAGATTAATCACAGGGCTTCCCAATTAAACTAATGACATTACATTAGGGTGATTTTCCTAACTACAAAATGATTTATAATCAGTGAAATGGACTACTGAACCCCAATGATATGGATGGTCTTTCTATACAGATAAAAGTGAAAATTACTTAGCAGTGATTTCACCCAACAATGAAAACAAAGTAGCATCTCTTGAGCATGTACTGTGTGCCTTACTGAACACTGTGTTAGGAGTTTGATAGGTATTATCTTTTAATTGTCCAAACAAACCATTTGCCTCTTTTACAAATGAAGAAACATGTAGAAATGTTCTGTTTACCCAATATCGCGACGAACCTGAATTTGAATTTACATCTGACTGACTCTAAAGCCTATCTATGTTCTTAGCATTGACTTCACATGTTTCTTCTTAAATTATTGTGACAATAATATAGGCTCAATATGACTTTCTAATCCCATGGTTTCACAAATTGAATAAATGGTATCTAAATATTAAGAGTTAGACTGTGTTTGAGGGAACTTTTGTTGTAAACAGTGTTGTGGGCCTGTAAATGTTTAACTCATGCCATAGCTTGGTTGTCCCGCGTAAATAGGAAGTCTTTGTTTTGTGAATAACTAATGTAGTCTTTATGTAGGTGCCCATAAATAAAGTGTAATTGGAATAACGCCTTCTTTATTTGTTCATGTATTGTCTATGGCTGCTTTTGTACTACCGTGGCAGAGTTGAATACTTGTAAGCTAGACTGTATGGCCCACAAAAAGACTAACCTATCTACGGTTTGGCCCCCTACAGAACATGTTTGCTGATTTCTTGATCCAGAGTTAAGAGCATGCACTTAGAAAGGCAAAAAGTACTTGTATAATTTAAAAATGCTATCCCCATTCTAAAACTGTTATTTTTATATTTGCCCAAGTATTCCTCTCCTATTCCAAACTGTACATTCAGGGCTGTCTCAAAGGGCTTTAGCACTGAGAAATTTCTTTCAGCTCTTACAAGATAAAGATGATAAATGTATTGCCTTAGGTTTCAGTCAGCCATGATGCGCTTTTTCCCCCCCCGTGATAGAAAGCTCAGTGATGAGCACACATCGCTTTGCTTTGGAGGCTGTTCTTAACTGAAGACCTTCCAGGAAAAGAAAAAAGCCAAGGATATATGATACTTTGCCAAAACGAAGCAATTACTAGGAGTTGAAATACATATCTTACGAAATCATGTACAGTAGTTGGAACCAGCTTAGAGAGATGATTGCCACTGTCTTCCTTAGATTTCAAAGACTTGTGTTCCCTTTTCTTTTTTAAAGCTTTAGTGATTCTGAAAATCAGGGAGAAGTTTGTATGAATTTGTAGGAGAGAGCACGTGGGAAAAGAGCACTGTCCCATCCACGGGGACAATTGCCACTAATCGTAAAATACAACTTTTAGGAAAATTGATTTGGGAGGATATGAATCCCAGTTACCCTTTCCTCTCCATTACTGTTCCTGTCACCTTCTAGCTCAGAGCACTGGCAGTTTCTCCCTTGTTGCACAACCGGGAAGTCCTAGGTTTATGCCTATGGACAACACCTGCTTATAAAAGCCAAAAGCTGTAGGTGTATTTAGGCAGGGAGCTGGAGAACTTTCTGAGTTTGAAATTTTGTTTCTTTAAGCTGGGAAAAACTCTTAAGCTCCTCCACCCAGTTAACAACTGACCTGTGTTGGCTTGTTTAAAGCACTCATGAAGTTGGCCATAGTACAGAAGTCTTATGAAGCACTGGACTTACCAGTAGGAACAGAACACTTCCTACGTAATTATGGTAGAGCTATCACCCTAGTCAACATCACTCAGAGGCAGGCAAATACTAATTCCAGCTAATAAAAATTAAATCCTGACTGTAGAATCTAGGCTAAGGGTTTATGGGTATTCACTGTACATTTCTTTCAAATTTTCTGTGTGTTTGGAAGTTTTTCTAATCAGATGTTGGGGAAAATCAGATTCTAACCTGAAAGCTCCATTTTCTCTAAGTTTCTGAGGAACAAAACAAAACCAATATTTGAGGAAATACTAGAATTTTTCATTTAAAAACATACCCCCACCCCTGTAAAACAAAACCAAAAAAAAAAACAAAAAACAAAAAACACCTTAAGATCATAAGGATACTATGAATAATAAAAACACAGAATGGGATTCAGAGTCTAAATAATTTCAAGGTCTTTTCTTAAGCTTGAAAATACTTTGGAGAAAATATTTGGACATTTTCTAAGAAAATGATTCTCAGTATTATTCTTAAATTATTAGAGAATGGTAATAACACTAGTTGTGTATGAGAGTGGAATGTTCTTTTTTTCCCTTCGTATTC
This sequence comes from Mirounga angustirostris, assembly GCF_029215605.1. Classification (NCBI taxonomy): domain Eukaryota; kingdom Metazoa; phylum Chordata; class Mammalia; order Carnivora; family Phocidae; genus Mirounga; species Mirounga angustirostris. Next base: position 163,905,356 of record NW_026991710.1, read on the forward strand.
AATTTTAAATTGCCATTACTTGTTTCTGACTCCCAGATTGCCCTCATTGTAGGCTTCCCTCTACCAGAAGTTCCTAAAGGACCTCAACCCAATGTAGATGTCAAAGTCTCAAAGTCTTCTTTTCCCTTCTTTTCTCTCATCTCAGTAAGCATCCGTGGGCATCTCTTCCCACAGCTGCAAACTACCCACCAACTTCTACTTAATCCGTCCTTAGCCCTCTCAGCACCTCCCGCACCCTACAAGAAGTTTTTGATTAAGTGCATAAGGAGTTAAGTACTTATCTTACCAAATTAGAAAAAAAATTGGGGGGAGGACTATGAAGAGAAAATGAAGAGAACAGTAAGAATTGAAATTAATAAAGTTGAAAACTGACCAAGAAAAAAGAGAAAGTAAAAAAGGAAAAGAATAAGAAGGATATAATCATGGATATAGAAGAGATTTTTAAAAACGTTTTCTTCATAGAATTATGAATTATGTGGCAGCATATTTGAAGATTTAGATGAAATGTACAATTTGTAGGTAGAATGCAAATGACAAAGAGTGACCCAAGAAAAGGTGGAAATCTGAATGGTCCATTATCATAGAAGAAATTAGAAAGATAATTAAACATCTTTCTGTTAGAAGAAGAGGAAAACAAAAACTATTATTAATATCTTCAGCGACATTAGAGGGATCTATGGGAATGAGAGCAGAACAATATGAGAAAGGAGCATAGAGAAGAAAAACTAAGAAATAACTCTTAGAAATTTAAAATATGGCTATCTTAACTTGAAAATCCAATAAAACATTTAGGAGAGTAAGTCTAGAAATCTCCCAGAAAGTATAGAAAAAAGACAGAGGTAGAGAAAACAGAAGAAAAATATAAGAAAAACTGTAGACCAATGCAGAAAGTCTAATACCTTACTAACAGGAATGCTATAGAGAATAGAGGAAATGGAGAGAAAGAAAAGTTGTTTTTTTGTTTTTTGTTTTTTTTAATCTAATGAAATTCTCAGTTCTGAAGGGCCTGAGTACCTAAATTGAAAGGATTCACTGAGTACCCAGGTCAAAGAATGAAAACCACCCACAGTAGGAAAAAGAAGTATTTAAAACCTATATGGATTTAAAGAAGAAGGAGGAGGAGGACGAGGAAGAAGAGGAGGAGAAGAAGAGGAGGGAGGAAAAGAGGAGGGTGGAGAAGAAGAAAAGAAAAGAAGAAAGGAAGAGGTGGAAGAAGAGGAGAAGTGATAGGTTACCTGGTGCCTAGAGAGGGACAATATAGTTCTACTGGAGAACAAAAGAAGAATGATTTGGGTACATAGGAACCTGAGCAAAACCAAACAAACAAAAAGTAACTTCAGGAAAAACAGAATGCTATATGAGAAAAGAAATCTCATCACAGTATATTACTCAGTTTATCAGTAATAAAGGGTTAATATCCAGATATATAAAGAACTTCTACAACTCAACAACAAAAAAACAATCTAATTAAAAAATGGAGGGGTGCCTGGGTGGCTCAGTTGGTTAAGCATCCAACTCGTGATCTCAACTCAGGTCTTGATCTCAGGGTGGTGAATTTAAGCCCTTCTTTGGGCTCCATGCTGGACATGGCGCCAACTTAAAAAAAAATTTTTTTTAATGGGCAAAAGACTTGAATAGACATTTCGCCAAAGATGACATCAAAATTGACCAAAAAGCATATGAAAGATCCTCAATATCGCTGATCATTTGGGAAATGCAAATGGAAACCACAGTGAGGTACTCCCTCACACCCTTTAAGATGGCTACTATAAAAAACAACAACAATATAAAATAACAAGTGTTGGTAAGGATGTGGGGAAATTGGAACACTTTTGCACAATTGGTGGGAATGTAAAATGGTGTGGCCACTATGGAAAACAGTATAGTAGTTCCTCAAAAAAATTAAAAATATAGAAATATGATCCAACAATTTTACTTCTTGGTTATATTGAAAAGAATTGGAATCGGGGGGCTCCTGGGTGGCTCAGTTGTTAAGCATCAGCCTTTGGCTCAGGTCATGATCCAGGGTCCCGGGATCAAGCCCTGCATCGGGCTCCCTGCTCGGCAGGAAGCCTGCTTCTCCCTCTCCCCCTCCCCCTGCTTGTGTTCCCTCTCTCGCTGTATCTCTCTCTGTCAAATAAATAAATAAAATCTTTAAAAAAAAGGAATTGGAATTAGGGACTTCAAGAGATATTAGGACATGCACGCTCATAGCAATGCTACTCACACAATAGCAGAAAGGTGGAAGCAACCTAAGTGTCCATGAACAAATAAATGGATGAACAAAATGTAGTATATACAGATAATGGAATATTACACAGCCTTAAAAAGGAAGGATCTTCTGACATATGTGACAAGATGGGTGAACCTGGAGGACGTTATGCTAAGCGAAATAAATCAGTCACAAAAAGACAAATACTACGTGATTCCAATTAAGCAGGTATCTAGAGTAGTCAAATTTATAAAGACAGAAAGTAGAATGGCAATTCAGGGGCTGGAGAAAGAGGGAAATGAAGACCTATTGTCTAATGGGTATAGAGTTTTAGTTTTGCAAGAGGAAAAAGTCCTGGAGATTGATTACACAACATTGTGAATATACTTAACATTATTAAACTGTACACCTAATGATTAAGATGGTAAATTTCATGCTATGTGTATTTTACAATTTAAAAATGTTTAAATTAACTCAAAATAGATCAAAGACCTTAATATAAGAACTAAAACTATCAAACTCATAGAAGGAAACAGGTGTAAATCTGCATGACCTCGGATTATACAATAGTTTCTTAGGTATGACACCAAAAATACAAACAATCAAAGAAAAATAGATAAATTGGACTTCAAATTAAAAAGACACTATCAAGAAAGTGAAAAGACACTGACAAAATGGAAGAAAATATTTGCAAATCTTGTATCAGATGAAGATCTAGAATATATAAAGAACACTTAACAATTCAACAAGAAAAAGACAAATAACCAACTTTAAAATATACAAAGGATTTGAATAGACATTTCTCCAAAGAAAATATACAAATGGCCAAGAAACAGATGAGAAGATGCTTAAGATCTTTAGTCAACAGGAAAATGCCAATCAAAAACACAATGAGGGGGCGCCTGGGTGGCTCAGTTGTTAAGCGTCTGCCTTTGGCTCAGGTCATGATCCCAGGGTCCTGGGATCGAGCCCCGCATCAGGCTCCCTGCTCAGTGGGAAGCCTGCTTCTCCTTCTCCCACTCCTCCTGCTTGTGTTCCTGCTCTCGCTATCTCTCTCTCTCTGTCAAATAAATAAATAAAAAATCTTAAAGAAAAAAAAAAAAAAAACCACAATGAGATACCACTTCACACTCACCAGGAAGGCTATAATAAACAAACAACAAAAAAATAACAAGTGTTGGAGTGAATGTGGAGAACTCAGAAACTTTGTATATTGCTGGTGAGAATGTAAAATGGTGCAACTGCTATGGAAAACAATTGGGTGATTCCTTAATAAGTTAAACATGGAATTATCCTGTAACCCAATCGTTTCATTCCTAGGTAGGAGAGAATTGAAAACATGTTCACACAAAAACTTGTAAATGGATGTTCATAACAGCATTTTTCATAATTGCCAAAGAGTGAGAACAACTTAAATGTCCCATCAACTGATAGATAAACAAACTGTGGTTTATCCACACAATGGCATAAAAAGACAAGTAATGATACATGCTACAACAGGATGAACTTTGAAAGCATATGCTAAGGCAAAGAAACCAGCAACAAAAATCACATATATGATTCAATTTATGTGAAGTATCTAGAATAGGTAAGGTAAATCATAGAGACAGAAGTAGATTAATTTGCGATTGGGGTAAGGGAGAGTGGGAATGAGGAGTGACAGCGAACGTGTATGGAGTTTCTTTTTTGAGGCGGTGCAAAATATTTAATATTAAATTGTGATGATGTTTGCACACCTTTGTGAATATATTAAAACCCATTGAATTGTATACTTTATATATGAATTTTATGATATGTAAAGTGTATCTCAATAAAGCTATAAAAAAAAGAATCTCACGGGCGCCTGGGTGGCTCAGTTGGTTAAGCGACTGCCTTCAGCTCAGGTCATGATCCTGGAGTCCCGGAATCGAGTCCCACATTGGGCTCCCTGCTCAGTGGGGAGTCTGCTTCTCCCTTTGACCCTCTCCCCTCTCATGCTCTCTCTCACTCTCTCTCTCAAATAAATAAATAAAATCTTAAAAAAAAAATCTCACAAAAAGGAACTATTATCTCTTCCCCCATCCTTCTTTTCATTGCTATCATGATATTTGCATTTCTTCCCATCTTCCATATGCTTGGACTACTTTCTGTACACATTCTATTTTCTCTAATACAGAGTGAGTGTCATTCTGCCTTTCCACATTCTCCCTCCAACGTCCATGTGTGAGAACTGGTCACTTGTTTCCTCCTTTCTTATCACTTGCAAACAGCAGGAGGGCAAAGAGGCTAAAAAGAGGCAAGGACTAAAGCAGGAATACCAGGGAAAAACCTACTGTGATAAGTAAGGTGAGAAATGACCAAGGTAGCCTCGGTAGAGATAGTGGAAGTAGTTAGATTCTCCATAAAATTGGAGGTGGGGCCAATGAGATTTGCCAACAGATTGGTTATGATGTGTGAGAGAAAAAGGAGTCAAAAATGACTTTAAAGTTATTGACCTGAGTACCTGGAAAGAATAAGATTATAACTACTAAAATGAAGAGTCTAGAGGAGCAGATTTGGGTTGAAATATCAGGAGGTCAGTTTGAGATGTTTAAGCTTGAGATGTCTCCAAGTAGAGCTGTTGGGCAGTGTGATATAATAAAGAATATATCTAGTTTTTGTCTTGGCACAGAGCTTCAAAACTTCTGAGAAGTTCTGGAGGGGTAGGAGTGTCTTGTTATGCTAATGAGATGACTCCTGGGAGGCCTCTAGGTAACTTCAGGATGGGGGTTGGTCACCAGAAAATCCAACCTTGTGACTAGAGGGTTGGGACTCTGGGCTAATCTGACCTCAGGGAAGGGGAGGTGGGTTGGAGATTGATTTTAGTCAATTATTTAGTTAATAAATCCCTAATGAAAACTCTGGACACTGAGACTTGGAGGAGTTTCCTGGTTGGTGAACACATTGATGTGCCAGGAGGATGATGCACCCTGACTGCATAAGGAGAGGACATATGAGCTCTGCACTGTCCCCAAGATTATGCATATATCCTTTAGATTAAACCTAATGTAAGCATAGCACTTTCAGTGGGTTCTGTGAGTCATTCTAGTGAATTATTGAACCTATGGGGATCATAGGAATCCCCAAATTTATAGCCAGTTGATCAGTAGTGTGGTGGTCTGCAGACACTGGTGGTTAGCATCCGAATTGAATTGTATTACAGTACACCCAACTGATGTCAGAACAGGCAGGGTGGAAACCGAGTAAGTTGGTAGTTTGATATTCAACTCTGAGGATTCAGGGGAAAAGTCAGGGCTAGAGGGAAAACACTGTGAGCTTTGAGCATATAGATAGTTTTTAAAGGCTCAAGACTGGATGAAGTTATCTAAAGAGTGAGAGTAGATAGAAAAGAGAAGAGAAGACATCTGAAGCCATGCCAACAAGTAAGGAAGATGTGGAGGAACCAGTAAAGAAGACTGAGAAGTGGCCAGACAGGAAAACCAGACAAGTATGATCCTGAAGAAAATAAACTGTCTAACATTGCTGATAAGTTGAATAAGACAGAGACTGAGAACTTTTCATTAGACTTAACAATGTGGAGGTTATGAGAGACCAAGATCAGAGAAGCTTCAGTGGAGTGAAGGGGTTCAAGAGGGAATGGGAGGTGAGAAATTAGGGCAACTCATTTAAACAATTTTGTTGTAAAAAGTGGAAGAGAAATGAGGCCATGTTTGGAGGAGGTAGTGGAAGCAAGGAGGCATGGGTTTATTTTTTAAATGGGTGAAGTACCAGTAAGTTTACATGGTGATGGAAATGATCCAGTAGAAAGGGAAAAATTTATAGAGAATTAAATTAAATTAAAAAATTATAGAGAAGGAACAATCACTGGAGGGGGCAAGCTGGGTGAGTAACAGGTGAGTTGGGACAGAACTTGGTACACAAATGGAGACCATCCATAGTAATCACATGTGCAGTTGACCCATAGTAACAGGAGAAAAGGTACAGTGCACAGATGGCAATAAGTATGTAGGTCTGGTGTTAGGAGCTTATGGAAGCTTCTCTAACTACTGTTGTCTCAGATTGGATTCTCTAGAAACAGACACTGGATAATTCTATCCCTAATGAACATTAGGGATCAACACCAATGAACAGAAGTGGAGGAAGCGGGATTGGGCAGAGGAAGAACATGAACTTGGAGGCAGACCCAGCAAGACCTTAGCCAACTCAGTGGGGTGCTATGGAGGAAATATTGCCCTCCAAAGTTGTTCTGCATTGGGCTGTCCTCTATATAACAACCTCCCTCAACCCAATCTACAGCCTAGGGTAGTGGGATTCTCCTGGTTCTCCCAATAAAAGGCTGTCATACAGGTGGGGGCATGCTTGATGGGGCTCTGAGCTCCCAAGTGTTCTCTGAAACTGTGCCTCTTCCAGTCCACTAGGTACTGTAACTGGCTTCACGGAACTGTGAGTCCAGGGCAGCTTGTAATGTATATACTGATTCAGTATCCCTTATCTGTGGGAAGGGAGAAAGATAATGTGGTGTGCAGAGTGGGGTTGTGGCAGCCTCTGTATGGGGAGAGCCAAAGGAAGATTAAGAAGATAAATGGTGGGTAGACCAAACTGAGTTGATCAATTCAGATGTCAAGAATGGGCTGAAGAATCCATGCTTTGGCCAAGATTAGGTCATTCCCGGTTCTCCATGGAAATGACCTCCCCTTGTGTGAATTTGGCTTACTGTTCATAGCCATGAACTGCTCATTAGGTCATCCGGGGGCACTTTGATGTGGGGAGTAACTCCTGTGTGCTGTATATCTTCTGTTTGGCCCTACAAATCCACTCTCCACATCCCTCTGCCCTGCTGTCTGCCCTGGGAGGCTGACCTGTGTAATTTAGCCTCTTCCTTCCCTCTTCTGTTTTGAGTAGAGTGAATAGGGAACACCATCAAAAAACCAGAAGCAGGGAGGAGAATGAGAAGAGTATTTGTTCCCCTCCTCTGTGATGTCGCCTTGGGCTGGCTGTGTCCTTTGACAGAAGGTCACTGGTTCTCTCAAGGCAGCTTAATCTACATAATTCTCCTTCAGGTTACAGTCATACTTTTCCTCCTCTCATCTCTTTAGGTTGCATGTTCCAGGTTCCTCTCTAGTTTCTCATGTGGGTCTCCTATACCCTACCCACATTTAGGAAAGTAATTCCTTTGTAAATAAACTCTTTAAATATTTAAGTATTAAGTGTCTCTTATCCCTAGCTGAACCACCTTCTAAATCCTGACCTGCTGGAGCAGCTAGGAGTGGAGGATGAAGAGAAGCGAACACAGAATCTACAGTCAGAGGAAGAGTATACAGTAGTGTGGACAGTGGTCAAACCAGTAAAACTAAGTTTCAGGGGCAGTGGTCAAACCAGCGAAACTATGTAAGGTGGAAAGGGATACCATCAGCTTGTATAACTAAAGAGCACAGAGGCAATCTCTCTTGAGGCATGACTCATTTAAGGACTTAAACATGTCCTCAAGACTCGATCTCTTGCTTTATCTATTGCTTTTGCTTTCCTTAATGTTCATTTCCATCATGGCCACACTCTTTTCTTTGTGGAGGCAGACTGGCTGAAGGCAATACTGTGCTTATTTAGTCCTTTAGCTGGGGGTAGAAAAGAAAGCATTTCTTTTCTGATAGCACCAGCAAGAGTCCAAGTCTTTGGCTCGTTGGGCTGGCTTGGATCACATGCTCATTCCTGAAACAATCGTAATACCAGGGGATTGTGTGATAGACTTATCCAGACCTGGCTCATCTGCCCAGTTCTGTGGTGGGAGTTGGCGAAGGGCTAACCCCACTTGAAACACACAGCATGAATTCCCCAGAAGAAATAAGAGCTCTATAACCAGCCGTGGGGGAAGGGAAACGGCCTGGGAAGCAGAAGTTAAAGCTACCACAGTTCAGCACAGATGACTTCTGAGTGGAGGTGTGAATGGCAGCTTTTGAGAGTCTGCTGGGAGGAACTGTTGAGCCCATTTCCTCTGAGGGTAGTGCTATAGCATCACAGCACTCTTTCTACACTTGATGGTCAGCCTGACAGGTGGTCAGATTAGTGGGAGGTGTGCGTGTGGTGGGGGGGCAGTAGAGGGTTGTGGATTGCTTTGAAGTTTGGCCATATCTCCTGAGATGGAAATAACTTGGAGCCTCCATGTCTGATTGGATAGCTCACAAGCAATGCTATGGACAGTATAGGATTCAGAGAGCCATGGCTAGGGAGAACCAAGTGCGTCTTCAGCCAAGCAAGGCAAAGCCTCAGCCCAAAAACTGACAGGCAGATGGGTGTGGGAGCTCATCCACTACCAGCCTCTACTAGGGTGCCCTCTTTGGGACCTAAGCAATTGCATCATGCATGCCGTTTCCTAACGCATCATGCATTCAACCATTTTGGAGCTCTCTGCCTTGACTTTTGGTTCTCCTTCAAAGACTCCTTCTCCTACCTCATTGGTGTAATTTTTGTTGTGGCACTTCAAGTAAGAAACCCTGCTCAGTTAAGAAACCCCAAGCTCATCTCTCCTAATCCCCACCATGCTGGCCCCACTATGGAGTGGGGTGTCCACTTCTTGGCTGGCTCTATTGGAGTAGGACCAGCATTTCTGGTTATGATAGCCACCTTGTGAAGAAGAGAGGACTCTTTATGGCTCTAAGGTAGTTCATTCTGCCAATACTTGAATTGTCCTGCTAAATATGCATTCTTGCAGAGCTATGAAGGACATTGTTCTCCCAGCTGTCTCCCATTTGCTCCATCAAATTCTCAGTATCCTCTCACAGGGTAACTATGAAGTAAAGGTGTGCCAGAGTTAATGGACCATCTAGCCCTCCAGGAAAAAGAGTATCTAGTGTTCAGAGGCCAGGAAAAGATAGGACCTGGGCCCACTTGGCCTGTACATGAGGGCTATGAGCAGGAAAATGGCCATGGGCCAAGAAGACGGTCATCTTTTCAGTTCTTTTCAGTCAGTAAGACGTGTTGAGCCAGAAGGTGATAAGCAGTAAGCCAAGCACTAGCCATGAGACTAGAGACAGGAGACACAGATATAGAGAAATGAATGAGCAAAGTTGGGGTCAGTCACAGAGAAGGCAAACATGCGACAAAGTGTAGACATGGACTTAGGTCAGGCAATTAGAAATACTGTGGACAACAGGCTTTTAGAAAAATTTATGTTTAGCTGTCATATCCCCATCAGGTAGGGGTAGGTTTTAAAGGAGTACACCCCACCAGACACAAGATTGTCTGTAAACACCTAAAGTGATGATCATACCTGACCAGCTTAGGCTAGAACCAAAAGTTCTAGGGCCATGTCGACTACTTTTGGGGCCAAATTGCAGAGCCCAAGGGGATCAGGTGAGTGTAGTCTGTGGCTTCCATCAGAAGAGTCAACAAACAATCAGGAAGTGAGTGTTTAGGAGGGTGTAGTTAGGTAACAAGTAAATTTGGACACCAGAGAATTGGTTAAGGTGAACTCCTGAAGGCTGAGAGGTCCTTGGAAGTACACGAAGCTAGGACAGAGGTAGAAATGTTCTCAATAGGTGGCAGAATTTGTAGTTCCCAGATAAGACACTAGCCTAGGATAGGATACGACAGGCTTAAATGCTTGGTCCTAGCCTCAGCACTTTTTCTGCCTGAGGCCTTCAGGTCCTCCCAGGGCCAAAAGCATGGTGTTGGAGCAGCAGACATTTTCCAGATGCTCAAACACTATAAAAATATGTGAGGGTGGGGGGTAGAAAGGGTAGGGAGTGAGTGCGGTCCTCTAGGGAAAGAATTAAGCTTCAAAGAGAACTTCAGGGATTAGAAACACTGCAAATAGATCAGGTGAATTCTGCAGGACTTAGTTCTCCTCCCCTCTCCTAAAATAAATAAATAAATAAATAAATAAATAAATAAATAAATAAATAAATAAATAAAAACAAAAAAAGAATAAAGAGAGAGAAGAGGAATAGCAAACAGAGCAAATGGAGCTAACCAAGTTAATTTCTAAGACCAGGCATGAGAATCCATGCCGTGGCTAAAAACACAAGGACCATTCTCAGTCTTCCACTGAAATGGCTTCCTCTGATATGCATTTGGTTTGTTGGCCATGAACTACTCCTGGGTCAACCATGGTCATCTGGAGGCACTCTGGAATGACCCAAAAGGTCAGATTTTGGAGGGTCAAGGTGACTGTAGTTTGTCAGTCCTCTAAACTTCCATGCCATGTAGATGTGGTCACACACCTCTCATCAGCTCAGCTTTGTTCAGGCCCTGTGTTGACTCTATTTTCTAAAGAGAACTGCCAAAATAACTCCCATTTTATTGAGATGCAATTCAGTACCATATAATCCACCTATTTAAAGTATATGGCAATACTGGGGCACCTGGGTTGCTCAGTGGGTTAAGCATCTAACTCTTGGTTTTGGCTCAGGTCATGATCTCAGGGTTGTGAGATTGAGCCCCACATTGGACTCCACACTGGCTATGGAGCCTGCTTAAGATTCTCTATCTCTCTCTCCCTCTGCCCTTCCCCCTACTCCCTCTCTTAAGAAAAAAAAGAAAGTAATTAAAGTGTATGGTAGTTTTAATACATTCAGATTTGTACAACCATCACTACAATCAATTTTAGAACATTTATCATCCCCTCCCAAAAAATCCCGACTTATCCAGAAATCATCTCTTCCCCCCATCCAGCCCTAAGAAACCACTAACCTAATTTCTGTCTCTATAGATTTGCCTATACTGGACATTTCATATAAGTGGAATCACAATACGTGTTTTTAATGACTAGCTTCTTTCCTTCTGCATGATATTTTCAAGGTTCATCCATGATGCGGCAAGTATTAGAACTTCATCTCTTTTTATGGCCAAATAATCTTCCATATGAATATACTATATTTTATTCATCCATTCATCAGCTGATGGACATTTTAGTTGTTTCCATGTTTTTGCTATTATGAATAATGCTGCTGTAAACATTCTTGTACAAATTTTTATATAAACAACCTTTTCATTTTCTTGGGTATATACTGAAGAGTGGACTTGCTGAGTCATGTGGTTACTCTATATTTTAACCTTTTGAGGAAATACCAGACTGTTTTCCAAAGCAGATGCATTCTGCTTTGCATTCCCATCCATTTGCATTCCCATCAGCACTGTATTAAGGGTTCCAGTTTCTTCACATCCTCATCAACACTTTTTATTATTTTTTTTTCTATTATAGCCATCCTACTGGGTGCAAAGTGGTATCTTATTGAGGTTTTGATTTGCATTTCTCTGATGACTAAAGATGTTGACATTCATATAGGTTATTTGTATACCTTCTTTGGAGAAATGCCTATTCAGAGTCTTTGCCCATTTTTAAAAAGATTTTATTTATTTATTTATTTATTTATTTATTTATTTATTTATTTAAGAAAGAGAGAGGGAGCATGCACACAAGTGGAGGGAGGGACAGAGGGAGAGGGACAGAAAATCTCAAGCAGACTCTGCACTGAGCATGGAGGCCCATGCAGAGCTGGACCTGGGGCTCAATCTCATAACCCCAGTATCATGATCTGAGCTGAAATCAAGAATCGGATGCTTAACTGACTGAGCCACCCAAGCACCCATTTTTAATTGGCTATTTATTATTGAGTTGTAAGTGTTCTTTATATATTCTAGATACAAATACTTTATCAAATATATGATTTGCAAATATTTTCTCCCAATCACTTGTTTTTTTTTTTCACTTTCTTAATGGTGTCCTTTGCAGCATAACAATTTTAATTTTGATGAAGACTAATTTATTTTTTCTTTTGTTGTTTGTGCTTTTGAGGTTGTATTTAAGAAACCATTGCCTAATCCAAGGCCATGAAGATTTATGCCTATGTTTTCTTCTAAGAGTATTATAGTTTTAGCTGTGACATTTAGGTTTTGATCCATTTTGAGTTAATTTTTATATATGGTGTGAGGTAAGGATCCAATTTTACTCTTTTACATTTAGATATCCAGTTTTCCTAGTATCATTTGTTGAAAAGATTATTCTATTTTTCTATTCTATTTTCCATCATTGGATTGTCTTGACACCTCTGTGAAAGCCAGTTGACTAAAAATGTATGGGTTTATTTCTAGACTCTCAATTCTATTCCACTGAAAGTTTATCCTTATGCCAGTACCACACTGTCTTGATTACTGTAGCTTCATAGTAAGTTTTGCAAGCAGGAAACACAAGTCTTCCAGCTTTGTTCTTCCTTTTCAAGATTGTTTTGGCTATTCCAGGTCCCTTCCAATTCCATATGTATTTTAGGATCAGCTTGTCATTTTCTGCAAAGAAGTCAGCTGAAATTTTAAAGAGATTTCATGGGATCTGTAGATCAATTTGGGAAGTATTGCCATTTAAAAAATATTCAGCCTTCTGACCCATGAACATAAGATTTCTTTCCATTTACTTAGGTCTTTAATCTCTCTCAACAATGTTTTATAGTTTTCAGAGTATAAGTTTCACATTTCTTTTGTTAAAACTATCTCTAAGTATTTTATTTTATTTTCTCAATTTTGTTTTCAGATTGTTCATTGCAAGTATATAGAAATACAGTTGATTTTTGTATATATTGATTCTGTAACATGCAAACTTGTTGAACTCTTCATTAGTTCTAATAGTTTTTTTTTTAAGATTTATTTATTTATTTTAGAGAGGGGTGTAGGGGAGGACAGAAGGAGAGGGAGAGAGAGTCTTAAGCAGATTCTGAGCTGAGTGTGGAGCTCAATGTGGGGTTTGATCTCAGGACCCTGAGATCACAACCTGAGCTAAAACCAAGAGTTGGATGCTTAGCCGACTGTGCCACCCAGGTGCCCCCTACTAGTTTTTTGATGGATTCCTTAGGACTTTTTTTAACTTTATTATTCTTCAGGGCACCCTGTTAGGGTCAAGTAGTTCATTTTATTTTTTTATTTTTTAAATTTAAATTCAATTAGCCGACATATAGTATGTCATTAGTTTCAGATGTAGTGTTCAATAATTTATGAGTTACGTATAACACCCAGTGCTCATCATCCTTAAGATTTTTTATATTCAAGATCATTTCATCTGCAAGTAGAGATAGTTTTACTTCTTTCTTTCCAGACTGGACTTGTTTTATTTCATTTTATTGCCTAATTGTCAACTTCCAGTATAATATTGAAGTGGCCAGAGGGGAGATCCTTATCTTATTCCTGGTCTTGTAGGGGAAATATTCTTTCACCCTTAACAATGTCATGGGTCACTACCCTGTTGAGAGAAGTAGAGTCTAATTCTCCTCCCCTTGAATCTGGGCTGACTTCCTTGACTCACTTGTGGCCGGTAGAATGAGGTAGAAGTGAAACCACTTGACCTTGGTAGTGAGGTCAGTAAAGGCCAAGCAGCTTCTGGCTCTTTAGAATCCTTGCTCTCCAGCATACTCACTTTTGGAACTCAGCCCTCATGCTGTGATAAGGCTCCAGTTGACAGTCCCAGCTAAGCCCAGCTTTTGAGTCTTCCCAGGATAGACACTAGACATGTAAGTGAATGATTCCAGCCCTCAGCATATGAGTCACTGTCAATCATTTAAATCCTCCCACTGAGGTCCCATGCATGCTGGAGCATTGGGTCTTGTCTGAATACCTGGCCCACATAATCTACAAGCATGATAAAATGGTTATTTTACACCATAAATTTGGGGCAGTTTGTTACCCAACAACAGATTTCTAGAATAGGTCTCAAGCCTGCAAAAGCAAGCCTGTTCAGAGTGCTCTTCGCATCAGTGGATGGGGGTTGGGGCCCTAAACCTGCAGTACAGTGGGCTGGGGTCTGTGGATGAGGGAGGGGATGAAATTGCAAGTTTCTCAGAAACTTTCTGTAAGCAGTCCAGCTGCAACACCAGCCTCCTGTCCAGGTAACCTCCTGGGGGTGAAGCCCAGCCTTGAACCTCAGCCTAGTTGACTCTTCTTGCCAGTCTCTAGTTCCCAAAACTCGACACTGTTCTCCCTCAAGTTCTAGTTGATTCCTGCATTATACTGGACTGTCCTCAGCTGGAACTACTGCCCAGGGCTTTGTCCTGGCCCTGGATCACTGTAGATATTTAATACATCTTTTATAAATGAATGAACTGTGACTCTGGCTGAGGATGGCTATATCCTTTCTGTCCCAGAACGCTTATGCATCAGGGCTTGAGTCTTCTGGATCAGATTTGAGTTTGCCACCCCTTGAACTTTGTGACTTGAATAACTGTTTTTATAGAATTTCTTCCCTGGCAAACCTCAGTTTTTACTTTTAAGGCCTTCAGTCAGTTGGATGAAGCTCATCGACATTATGGAGGGTAATCTCCTTTACATAAAGTCAATTGATTGTAAACGATAACTTCATCTACAAAATACCCTTAGAGCAAAACCTAGATCAGTATTTGATTAAATAAGTGGGTTCTATAAGCTAGCTAAGCTGACACATAAAACTAACCATCCCAGACACGGACATCCCTTTGCGGGGGCCATTATTCTGCCTACCACCAGTGAGAATAGTGAAAATGACAGGAATGGCCATTCTCTTTTCTGAGAATCTGAGGCAGGCCCTCAGGAAGGGAGGGCATTGCACAAAGTCCTGATAATTATTGATATGAGAAAACACTCAGATAATTCCAGAGACAAAGATTCCCGATGTGGGGCAAAGCAATATGTTCAGCTTACATTTTTGGGTTGGAAAAGGGGTTTCCAAGAGGCACTGTGGTGGGTTTCCAAAAGGGGCTGTCAAATAGAAGAGGGTAGTGGGGTAACAAGGGTTTGTGCCCTTGGCTCTCGTAAAGAGATCTGTGCCCAGGATTTAGGGGGTGACAGTGCTCAGAAGGAGGAAATTAAAGTTATCATGAACAGGCTGGGGAGAATCCCTAAAGGTAGAAGCTGAAAACCTTCTCTAGCTAGAAGGAAAGCCTGTGGGAAGTAAGAAGACTTCAGGTAGAATAAAAAGAATTCCTTGCAGCTTCTAAAAGTAATGCAAAGACTGGAATCCTGGAAAAATGCCTGGAGGTTTGAACATAGAAGTGAAAGCAAGTCAAGGTTTCGCGTACTCATTTAGAAAAGAACCAATTTTTTTTTCAAACTGGGGTTGTCTAATGTTCAAGTCTAACCACTTAACTTTAGGTATTTGTCCTAAAGTACTTTCCATTAATTAAAGCTATCTGTGGCCACTTGGTCCCATAGTCACATGTGGGATTTTATGAAAGATTGCATGGATTAAGGTGCTACGTGAAGGGCTGAAATAAATGTGCCTGAGGGGAAGTTCAGGGTCTTCAAAAAGGCCCTGCACGTGGTAGCTCAACAAGGGGAAGGTAAACCATGGAGGTGGCAATTAATGGATTGAAAGGCATATGGCCACAGTCACCATGCACCACTCAATGGAGTTTCAAAATATATCCATATGTGTGAATGTTGGCTTTCTGTGCATGAGGAGCCACACCTCTTGGAACGTGGTTGCACAGGTTGAGTTGCTTTTGTAGAGTCCCTTGAAGCTTGCTGTGTTTCACTATGAAACATCTTCTACTAAGCCCACAGAGTATCTGGCCTGCATGAACATGCAGATCCACCCATCTTCCTGCCTTGTGCTACCATCAGCTACTAAGGAACAGGACTTGATTCACATCTGAAAGAATTATTTTATGAAGATTAGGAGTTGGATGAGAAATCCTAAATTTCATGAGATTCCCCAACCATTACAATGGAAATCCAAGTAGGCAGAGTGGGGACATGATTAAGATGGGGAGATCATTTGCACAACTGCAAGCCCTTTCTCCATACTACTTCTTTTACTCCACACAATCCTGTAAGACTGGTATTACGTATGGTCCCTTCATTTTACAGATGAGAAAACTGAGGCATAGAAAGGTTAAGTAAATTGTCTGAGGGCTCGCAGCTTGTAAGTCTCAGAGCTGGGAACTGAGCCTGGGCAGACTGACTTGAGTGTCTGCGATCTTAGGAGTCATGCCTACTAGTTCCGAATACAGCAATCTAGTTTGACATTTACTAGGGTACCATATTAGAAGTGTGTAACCTTCTAGCTTTTTCTCAGTGCATATATACACATCCATAAATACAAACTTCTCAACATTGCACCCAAGGCTGACATGACCCCAACTCCCTGTACAGCCTCTTTTGTCCCATTCCCCACCACCCACCCCAAGAATTAGCCACTCTGAACCATGGAGCCTCCCCAAAGCTCTTGCAGGCCCTTCTGCCTCTGCAGATAGCTACTCTCCTTGCCTTCTGTATTTCTGGTGGATCCTGCCTCATTTTCCCAGTCCTCGTCCAGGTGCTCTGTGATCTTAGGCCTTCCCTGACTTCTCTGGGCTGTTGGATGCTCCTTCCTCCCTACACCCATGCCCCAAACGCCCCTCTGTTAGAGGCCCTACACATAGTATTAGAGTTCTTTGTGCGCATGTCTGATTTCTCGTGGAGCTGGGAGCTCCTGGAGGGCAGGTATTTTGTTTTATTACTATATCCCTAGTGCCTAGGATAGCCTTAATTAACTCATTTTAATAAACTCATTAACTTTTACAAATGAATGTTTATTGTATTTTTCAACAGTTTCTAGGAAAGCTGATTTCATTGCTTTTCTCGGTTGTTGATTCCAGTCTCTAACTTTCCATGTAGGCCTTTTTTTTCTTTTCTGTTAAATCTGTACATTCTCCTTTCTCTCTCCACAATAGTTACAACCTCTACTCCTTCCTCCTGGGTGGAATTTTGCAAAATGATGATAGGACATTATAAATAGTCCTAAAAACACAAGTGGCAAGACACATTGATTGAGAAACAGTGCCCAATTCCACTGCACCCTTCTGGAAGGGGGAATAAATTCCACCTTTTATGGAACATTAAAGCTAATTTTTTTTTTATTTGAGAGAGAGAGAGAGAGAGCATGAGCGGGGGGGGGGGGTGGCAGAGGGAGAAGGAAAAGCAGACTCCCTGCTGAGCAGGGAGCCCAATACGGGACTCGATCCCAGGACCCTGGGACCATGACCTGAGCCGAAGGCAGACGCTTAACCCACTGAGCCACCCAGGTGCCCCTAAAGCTAATTTTAAATCTTCATTGTTTTGAGGATGGGGCCTTTGGACTTGCAGTATCTTTTAGATCCTACCGCACAAGCAACATCACAGAAACACTTCGGGCTAGAGCCAAAGAAATGTTCCATCAAAATCGCAAATCTCTGAGAGTTTGGTCAAGAGATATGCATTCTTTTTACAACATTCCTTTATTTGCCTCGTTGTTTGAGTGAGAGCCAGGTTATTGCCTTACACATTTTTATCATTAAATAATTCCAGTTCATTTCACCTTTTGGAACCATGTATTTTTCCTTACGTGTGTTGTTTCTCTTGATCTGCATTCCTCTCGTGTGCTTTAGCTGTGTATGTGTCAGCTCATCTGGGAGCTGCCCATCAGGACTTTTCCTGCTGGAGAATACAGCGGAGACGCCCCCAGGGAGTGCACATGAGCGAAACGTTTATTCATGTTAGCAATAGCTCCTCACTCTTCAGTAGTCCTCAGCAAACAACAACATAAAGCAGGTTCAACTTGCGAAACCAAGAGCGGCTGGAGGCCTCCTGGCTCAGTCACAGCAAGATCTAATGAGTAACTCTTCTAAATCAGAGGGTACTCTTGATTAAGAGGTATCTAGACCTAGAATGGTCTAGTGGGCTACAAATCTTAAATACACGATTCTATGCTACACGATAATGACCAAAGTTGTTTGGCTTCCTTTGGCTTTGTTGAAACTACACAACCTGGCATAAATCGCCTTGACATCCTTCCCTCCACACACCTTCTTATCGCACCTTTGATTCAGCTAGACCCAGACAGTGAGGTTGCCTATACATCTGCTGTCACCCATCTTGGAGCTCTGCTCCCATCCTCCCTGCTCTCTGGAATGTCTTTCTCCCCCGGGGCATCCAGTTCCTACTTAAAAATCTGCATTAACTGATATTTTCTGCTCTGACATCTTTGCCACCGCTTGTCCTTCCCTGTTCAACCAAAATAATAAAAATCTGCCCACTTTATACCACACACAAATGTGCTAATGGCTACCATTTGCTGAGTGTTTGTTTTATGCCAGGCACTGTAGGAATATACACTATCTATTTAATGACACAAAACCCTAAAAATAAGTATATTTATTTTACATCTGAGAAAACTCAGAGAGATCGAATGATCCCCCAGGGTCACAAAATGAGTAAATGTTGAGCTGAAACTGGATCCCATGACTAACTCAAAGCCCACACTTTATTTTTTATCATTTTTATGTGTGATACATAAGTTAATGTCTGTAAAATAAATTTTCGAGTGTGGAAAAGTGTTTGATTTGTCTTTATGACTTGTAAAGATTAAAGACATTCTCTGAAGAAAAGTTGCTCAAATGACCACCTATAGCTGGATCTGAGGTTTCTCCTCTATGGACATATCTCTTCTTTGACCTCCAGTTAGAAGTATATCCATTCTATTGAGGTGAGGATGCTCCCAGACTCTCTTGGTGGACAGAGCTAGGGGATGTATGTATGTATGTATTATACACATGCACATATATTCCATACCACATTCATTTTATTATCCATCTCTCTCTCTCGCTATATATATATATATATTCTCATCAATTCCTCTAATTTATCTGATTTTTTCCCTTTCTACTTTGTAATTCCCTTTCCTGATCATGAGAAAGCTGATTCCCATTTTCCTCAGTATATTTACTTTGGGAATCCACCCCTCTGTGTTAATCTGACTTCTGTCACTAATGCCCTTCGATGCGCAGGTCCTTCTCTTGCCAGCACTCTGGCACCATGTTGCCCCAGCCCCAGCCCTTCCACAGGTACCTGCCTCGTGTGGTCTGACTAATTGTTTTTGGACTGAATGATTCAGAAGACAAAGAAGGAAAGAAGGCCAGCAAATGTCTCCACTTAACTTTTTGAACATCTGGGACACAGTCGTAATACCCATTTTCATGTCCTCGTCTGCTGATTCTAGCATCTACGTCAATCCTCCATCAGTTTTGATTGATTTATCTCCGTATTATGGGTCATATTTTCCTTCTCCTTTGCATAATTGGTAATTTTTTTAATTGAATGTCAGACATCATAAATTTTACTTTATTATGTGCCAGATATTTCTGTATTACTGTAAACATTCTTGACCTTTGTTCTGGAATGTAGTTAGTTTGTTGGACACAGTTCGATCCTTTTCAGGTCTTTTATTTTTTTGAAGATTATTTATTTATTTATTTGAGAGAGAGAAAGAGCGAGAGAGAGAGCACGAGTGGGGTGAGGGGCAGAGGGAGAAGCAGGCTCCTCACTGAGCAGGGAGCCTGACTCGGGGCTCGATCCCAGGACCCTGAGATCATGACATGAGCCAACGGCAGATGCTTAACTGAGCCACCCAGGTGCCCTCAGGTCTTGCTTTTAGGATTCATTAGGAGGGTCTGGAGCACTCAGTCTAGAGCTAATTGTTCCTCACTACTGAGGCCAAGCCCTTCTGATTACTCTACCCCATACCTGTGACTCAGCAGGCTTCTGCTTTGGCTGTGGAAACAGAGTCCTGCTCCTGTGTGAGCCCCGGGCACTGTTGCCATTCATCCTTGCGGTTGGTTCTTTCCCTGACCTCAGACAGTTTCCTCGTCCACATGGGCTGCTCAGCAGTAGTCGGCTGAAGACTCAGGGAGTACCCTCTGCACATCCCTGGCCGTCTCTCTGTGTAGCTCTCTCCTCTTTGGTAACTCTTGGCACCTCCACCCGACCCCGGGGATCTCCCGGGCTCTCGCAGTTGCCCTCCCTGTGCCCTGCCTGGGAACTCTCTCAAGGCAGTGACCTGAGGCAATCGAGGCCCTCACTGGTTTGTTCCCACTCTCACAGGGATGGCTGCCTGGTGTCTAATGTCCAGTGTCCTGAAAACCACTGTTTCTTGTATTTTGTCTGTTTCGGTTGCCGCTCTAGTTTCAGGCAGAAAGGTAAATCTGGCCCCTGTTATTCCACGGTGGGGGGAAATAGTAACAGCAGTGCATATTTCAGAGGAGAAACATGGGTTTAGTTCTTAAACTCTCAACCGTCAATATGTTGCTCAATTCAGATCCAATGCCAACAACTGGTAGGTGAAAGGTCCCCTAAGGTTTCAAAGTTATGAGATTAAGAAATGATCCTAAGAGATAAGAAAAGAATCTTGGGTCTTGGCTAAAAAGCAGTGGTTAGAAATACTCCTGACTCTGTTTCTGAAAATCAGTTAAACTTACTTTTTAAAAATGCTTAGTGATTCTTACTGAATGTCCACAATATACCTACAATTATGTTCAAGCGTTTGGGGAGTACACAGTCCTACCCTTGAAGAACTTGCAGCTTCTCGGGGCAAAAAAACATACACATATGTAAAATGAAATCGCAGGGCAGTATTATTCATGTTGGGATGACTAAGACAATGAACGATAAAATGCCACGTGCCGGAATTTATCTTCTTCCTAATAATGGACATTTTTAGAGTGTTCTTTTTTTTTTTTTTAATCCAGGACAACTATAAAAACACTTCCTCTCAAATAGATGAACATTCTCATCTTGTCTGGTTCATTTGCCAAGAACAAAAAAATTTACGTGCTGTGGCGGATGCAGCAGACTGAATCTCTCAATGCTTATTTCAACTTCCTTCCAGGGAGCCTCGTTGTATTGCAAAAAGAGAAAGGCTAACACGGCATTCCCCAGAATCCCTTGCAGCTTGGGGTCTGGTGTGATTTGGGTTCCATCAATCAGACGCCTTCATGCGAGAAAT
This sequence comes from Mirounga angustirostris, assembly GCF_029215605.1. Classification (NCBI taxonomy): domain Eukaryota; kingdom Metazoa; phylum Chordata; class Mammalia; order Carnivora; family Phocidae; genus Mirounga; species Mirounga angustirostris. The sequence continues at coordinate 163,926,295 of NW_026991710.1, forward strand.
GAATCTGAAGCAGAGTTAAAGAGGCCGAGGCATTGGTTTTGCGAGTCAGGATCCACACTAGCAGCGGTGGGCGTGGCTCCGGAGCAGACTCCTCCGGGGGTGGTGCGGATTCACAGATCACAGGGGAGCCTGATGGGCCTGGAAATAATAGGACAGCAGCTTCCTGAACTGACTGAAGCTAAGATTATGCTATTTTAAAGGAGTGGTTCTCAACCAGGGGCTATTCTGTGCCCAAGGGCCATTTAATAAAGTCTGGAGACATTTCTGATTGTCAGGACAGACGGCGTCCTTCAGCTTCCAAGCGGGCAGAAGCCAGGGATGCTGTTTGACGTTGTGCAATGCACAGGACAGCCCCCTCGACAAAGATTATCCTGCCCCAAATGTCAACAATGTCTGTCCTAGAGCCTGAGTTCTGGATGACGGTGTCCCAATTCCCAAAGTTCTCGATCAAGGCAAAGTCGCTGTTCCCTCAGAGGATTAACTCTGGTTTCGTGCTTTTACACTTCCAGCTGAATTTGTTCCCAAGACGTAAGTTTTTGTTTCTTCACTTTCTTCTGGGTTCTTTTTCTTCTGTGCAACCTCCTCTTCTGGTTTAGGAACAATCTTCTCTTTTCCAGTCAGGATCATCTCGATGTGGCAGGGGGAGCTCAGGTGTTAATCCAACCAGGAGCTCTGTAAACCTAGCAGCGCGTCCTGGGGCCTTGTTCACCTGGATGAACTCAATGGCCAGAGAATCTACATCTAAATCCTTACGTTCAGTGCTACTTTCTGCATTTTTATGTATGTGCAACAAAAATTCAGCATTCTTTTTGGGCCACCAACTCCGTGCCCGGTCCCACTGTTTGGCCTCGGCACACTTACCAGCCCCATCATCGTAACCATGGCATGGCTCACATGTCTTCTGTAAAGTGATTTCTTTCAGAGATGTGGGGACTTTGCACATATGCATATCCCTGATGGCCTGGGCAGTTTCACGGGTGTTCTTGAAGTCAACATGAAGATTTGAACCTCTTGATTTGCACAATTACGTGGGGGTTTCCCAGTTAAGTGAGCAGTGAAGCATTTTCAGACATCACCTCAGCTCGCTTTTTGGGGAAAAACAGAGGGTCATTCTACAGAGTCATTCTGAGAATTATCCCCAAAGTCCAACCTAAAGCCTACTTTCCAACCTCTCAAACAATCTTGTAAGCACCTAATTCCTTGAATTAAATTCCTTTCCTGCCTAAGATACCCAGAGCAGTTTCCAGTGTGCTATATTGAACCATGGGGCATATGCTATTGCATGAACTGATCTCCACATGATACCACCATTGAAAAAAATGCATAAAATGTAATATCATTATACTGTTATATAGACTCTGATCTAGAGCAGGTAGAGCAGATGTTTGGGCTCAAATTCTGGCTCTGCGGCAAAGTTGGTTAACTTCATCTGTAAGTTGTCAATGGGTAATAGTCCTTCTGTCACGGGATGCTGTGCAGATTGAAGTAAGAAATATATGTACAGCAGTTAAATAATGCTTATGCATAGTAATGTTATTTAAGTGTTTGTTAAATAAAAGCGAAGGCAGAAGTTTAGATGGATGGCATGAGGACTGTGAAATGACTGAAGACATTTCTGAGGTGGGTGCAGGAGGGGCAATGCTGGACGACAGCAAGGAAATTGGCTCGACAGCTGTGCCGGCTGCATGCTGAGGACCAGTGGCACGAACTGTGGGCGGTAAGGTGAGGGCATGAGTGGAGAGTCTTGAAGATCTTCCTAAACAGGCTGGGCTTTCACCTGTAAAACTTCGGGACCTTACTGAAGGCTGTTTGATAGGTGACGTGGAGAAACTGATGTTTGGGAAGAGCATTCTGTGGGTGACTTTTTTGGTTGCCATTCTACACCTTTATGCCAACCTGACACACCCATGAACCACTTGCCAACTGGCCCATAAAAGGACACTTTAAACACCTGACAAATACTCATGGCGACCGTCTTGCCTTTCTCTACTCTGAAATTCCTGTCCTGCCCTAGACAGCTTCAGGGGTCCCTACAGTTGGCAAGGGAAGTTTGGAAGGTGATTAATAAATGTTGGTCTTAAAAATATCATAGTTATTCTACAAAGTTCTATTTTAGTTTAAAAAGCGTTGGTGTCCCTTGACTGATTTCTTTTCTTTTTTCAAATGTCTCAGCTATATCTTTATAGGTCCTGGTTGCTCCCTGGTCACTGGTGGTCTTTTAAACATTCATTAGTGTCCTTAGACAATATCTTCCACTGTCACCCATCTGGTGTCCCGTCCATAACAATAGGCACCCCAGATGACGCACTAATCATGAGCTGTGGTTTCTTTCTTACTGATGGGAAAAAGAGTATCTTGGGCTTAATTAAAAATGGGATCATTTAAAATTTCTTTTACCTATATGAACTGGTCAGTGGCATTTGGAAATGAGGATGCTAGAAATATCTAAAAAATAAACAACAGAGTTCTTTGTAAGTGGATAGGAGGGAAGGAAAAGTCAAGGACAACTCCGGGATTTCTGGTCTGGGTGGCTGGATTGATGGCATCATTGACTGAGACAAGGAAAAAGGAGCAGCAGTTGGGGCCAGTGCCATAATTTACAGGGCTCACGGCAAAATGAAATTGCAGGGCCCCTAAATGTCAAAATGTCAAAATTTTCATTTATATTTGAAAACCTGGTGAATAGAATTATGGACTTAAAGTACAAGCTTACAATACTCTGTATAAAAATTGAATAATGTGTGTGCAAACTGTAATACCAAGAATCAATAATGCCATAGGCAGGTCTAGGACTCGAGGTGGCGGTCAACTTCTGAGCCACCCACCAGGCTATGTGTCAAGGGACTTGCTACCCTGTCCTGTGTTGGACCAGATAGACTTTGTAATGGTAAGACTAGTAGTGACCTTCAGTTTATTTTTTTCTTCCTTCTTTTTGTTTAATCATTTTAAGGACTTTGCTTCTTAGGTATGTGATTGTTGTCATCTTGACCCAGTTCCCTACTTGAATGTTATCATTTCAAGAACGTAAACAGGGGCACCTGGGTGGCTCAGTCATTAAGCGTCTGCCTTCGGCTCAGGTCATGATCCCAGGGTCCTGGGATCGAGCCCCGCATCGGGCTCCCTGCTCCGCGGGAAGCCTGCTTCTCCCTCTCCCACTCCCTCTGCTTGTGTTCCCGCTCTCGCTATCTCTCTCTCTGTCAAATAAATAAATAAAAATCTTTAAAAAAAAAAAAAGAAAGAAAAGAAAAGTGAGCAGTGAATGAAGCTCTGAGCTCACAAGGCTTTCAGTCTAAGCTGGGGCCTCTGTGTGGCCTCGCTAACAAGTCTCTTTAATAAACACAACCATTCCGGGGCGCCTGGGTGGCTCAGTCAGTTAAGCGTCTGCCAAAGGCTCAGGTCATGATCCCAGGGTCCTGGAATCGAGTCCCGAATTGGGCTCCCTGCTCAGGGGGAGTCTGCTTCTCCTTCTCCCTCTGCCTGCCACTCCCCCTGCTTGTGTTCTCTCTCTCGCTGTGTCTCTCTCTGTCAAATAAATAAATAAAATCTTTAAAAAAAAAAAAAGAATGTAAACAGACATAACTTTCAACTTAGTGTCTTAGTGTCGAAATGCAGGAAAACTCTTTTTCCTTTCTTTCACTCTCTCAACTTGTCATGGTGAGCTTTGTTTCCCATGTAACGTCACACTGTCTTAGGGACAGGGACACGCACAGGGTGGGTGCAGGCCCTCACAGACTCCTGGGGCCCTTACCTCAAGACGGAGCACAGAGCTGCTGAGTTAGGCCTCCTGCCAACCACGGACAAATGCCCCCAGAACTCAAGCCAGGCATCTCCCTTTTTCATGAGGCTTCAGTCCCAACCCCCAGCAGATGGGTGACCCCCAAGAATATTGTTACTTCCGTGCCAGGGTGCACTAGCTACCTGGACAGGGATAGGCAAGCGACTTGCCTGCCAAGTTGCCCCCTGAATGTGCCACAGCACTGCCAACCTGGGGCAGCGACAGCCGTTGCCATGTCCCGTCCCGAGATACCACAGTGTCCACATGTCCGATCATCCCTGCATCCAGGCCAAGGATCCCACCAGTGGGGATAGAAGGTGGCAGCAGTCACAGGAGATGGAGAAGAAAGACCCTGGGTGCGAAGGGCAGAAGCAAGAGTCTGAGAACCTACCCCAGGGATGCAGGGAGGTAGCGTGAGGCAGGATGGAGTATGAGCCACCCTGCCTGCTCCACTGTCTCATAGGACTCCACTTACAAAGCATACATTCAGGGGCGCCTGGATGGTGCAGTCGGTTAAGCGTCAGCCTCTTGGTCTTCGACTCAGGTTGTGATCTCAGCGTCGTGATGTCAGGGTCGCGAGATTGAGCCCTGTGTCCGCTCGTGCTCAGTGTGGAGTCTGCTTCAGATTCTCTCTCCCTCTCCCTCTGTCCCCCAGCTCATGCTCTCTCTCCCTCTAAAATAAATAAATAAATCTTAAAAAAAAAACCCATAAGATAAAAAATAAAGTTATTAAAAATTTCAAAACAACTACTGCAGAGCATTCAACTCCAAGCACAAGGCCCTTCTGAGTTGGAGGCCCTGTGGGACAGTGCTGGTGGCAGATCTGTTGTTACGGACTCAATGTTTTTGTTCACCCTCCCTGCCCCATCATTTACTGAAGCTCTAACCCCCAATGTGACTGTATTTGGAGATAGGGAGTTTATGATATAATTAAGGTTAAGTGAGGTCATAAGGGTGGGGCCCGAATGTGGGCCTTATAAGAAGAAAACACTCAGAGGCTGAGGAAAGGTCATGTGAGCATGCAGTGAGAAGGCAGCCATCCGTCAGCCAGGTAGAGAGCTCACCAGAACCCAGCCCCTGGCACTCTGATCTCAGACTTCCAGCCTCCAGAACTGTGAGAAAATAAATTTCTGTTGTTTAAGCCACCCAGTCTGTGGCATTTTGTTAGGGCAGTCTGGGCTAATACACCTGCAAAGCCAGACCTGGAAGCAGGTTGTTTGAGAAAGATCATGAATTCCGTTATGGACCTGTTGAGTTCTAAGGGACCCAAGTGATATTCGACTGGCAGTTTCTCATTTATGCACTTACAGATGCAGCAGCCAAGAGCAAGGCTAGAAATACCAGTTTGGGAGTCACTAATACATAAACAGCAATTAGACCCATGGGTGTGGATGAGATCACCCAAACACAGCATTTAGGGTGAGAAGAGGTGAAGTTAAAACCGAGGTGGGTGTGCCAACATTTAGAAGGTGGCCAGAGGTGGGCAGATCACAGAGAAGACAGTGACAGAGAAGGAAAATCAGAAAAAAAGGAAGGAAATTCAAGAGTAGAGTATGGTATTTTGGAAGTGAAAGAAAGGTTAGAAATTGGTCAGCTTGTCAAATACTATTAAGAATTCAACTAAGAAGAAGATTGGAAAGTGTCCGGTGGATCTAACCACAAGGAAGTCTCTGGGAGCAACTGGATTTGAGGATTGAAATATGAAGCCAAACCGGGAGTTGCGGATGAGAGGCAATGCATAGAAGACTGGGGTCAAACTGGCTGTGTTGGACCCACCCAAGGAGCTTGAAACAGATTCCCGGTCTCTTCATCAGGTTATGATTTGGTAGATCAGGGCTGGGACCTAAGAATCTATATTTTTTAAGGTCTCTAGATGACTCTGATGCCCTGCCAGATTTGGGAACTACTGATGGGATGCAAATAACATGACTTGCATTCACATAGACCTGGGTTCCAATCCTGATTATGTCACATTTTAGTTGTTTAAGCCAGAAAAAACACATCTCTTTAAGGCTCAGGTATATCATTCATAAAAAATGGGAGTGATAGTCCTACTTTGTGGCAGCCAGTGCTATTTAGCAGTAAATATAATGAATGTAAACTATTCTCTTAAGAAATAGCTTGGCTTTGAGGGCCCGGAGAAAGGGTCCATAGCCACGGGTGTACTAAGGGTCAAAGAGGGATAATGTTTTGTTTTGTCTTGGCTTTTTGTAAGATGACTGAGTTTGAGCATTTCTGTAAGCTGAGAGGCAAGAGATGGAGGTGGGGTGTGATGAGCCCAGATCTCTGAATTGATGAGATGAATTGTCTCCAAATCACAGATGGAAGGATCAGTTTCTTTCTTTTTTTTTTTTAAGAATTTATTTATTTATTTGACAGAGAGAGACACAGCGAGAGAGGGGACACAAGCAGGAGGAGTGGGAGAGGGAGAAGCAGGATTCCCGCCGAGCATGTAGCCTGATGCAGGGCTCAATCCCAGGACCCTGGGATCATGACCTAAGCCGAAGGCAGACGCTTAACGACTGAGCCACCCAGGCGCCCCGGAAGGATCAGTTTCTGAAGGGAGAATAAACTCCATGGAAAGAAGTTAGTTGGTATGGGGGTAGGAAATTTGGGGGTTTCACTCTTAATAATCCCAATTTCCTCTATAGAGTAGGAGGCAATATCATATGCTGAGAGGGGTAGGGTTCTTGAGAAGAGGTACAGGTTTAGAAAGAATATGTCAGAAGTTTGAGGAACAGGAGAGCTAGATGATAGATAAATAGAAGGTTTCCAAAATATATAAAGAACTTTTACAACTGGACACCAAAACCCCCAAATAATCCAATTAAAAATGGGCAGAGGACCAGAATAGATATTTCTCCAAAGACGACATACAGATGGCCAACACACACATGAAAAGATGCTCAACATCATTACTCATTAGGGGAATGCAAATTAAAACCACAATGAGATATCACTTTACACCTGTCAGAGGGGCTAAAATAAAAAAGACAAGAAATAACAAGTGCTGGCAAGGATGTGGAGAAAAAGGAGTGTAGTGTTGGTGGGAATGCAAATTGGTGCAGCCACTGGGGAAGGTAGTATGGAGGTTCCCCCAAAAATTAAAAATAGAATTACCATATAAGCCAGTAATTACATTACTGAGTATTTATCCAAAGAAAACAAAAACACTAATTCAAAAACATATGTGCCCCCCTATGTTTATTGCAGCATTATTTGCAACAACCAAGATATGGAAACAACTCAGTATCCATCGATTGATAAATGGATAAAGAAGATGTTGTATATGTATACAATGGAATATTGCTCAGCCATAAAAAAGAATGAAATCTTGCTGTTTGCAACAACATGGATGGACCTAGAGAGTATAATGCTAAGTGAAATAAGTCAGAGAAAGACAAAAACCATATAGTTTCACTTATGTGAAATTTAAGAACAAAACAAAAATGAAGGAAAAAAGGAGACCAAAAAACACTCTTTTTTAGAAAGATTTTATTTTTTTTAAAGATTTTATTTATCTATTTGACAGAGAAAAAGAGAGAGAGAGCATAAGCAGGGGAACAGCAGGCAGAGGGGGAGGGAGAAGCAGGCTCTGGAGTGTGTGACTCCCGATGCAGGGCTCAAACAAAGGACCTTGGGATCATGACCTAAGCTGAAGGCAGACGCTTAACCGACTGAGCCACCCAGGTGCCCCAAGATTTTATTTATTTGAGAGAGAGAGAGTGCAAGAGAAAGAGCATGGGTGGAGGGGAGGGGCCCAGGGAAAGCAGACTCCCCACCACTCCCTGATGAGTAGAGAGCCCAATGCGGGGCTTGATCCCAGGACTCTGGGATCATGACCTGATCCAAAGGCAGACACTTTAGCCGACTGAGTCACCCAGACACTCCAAAAAAAGCCATACTCAAATACAGAGAACAAACTGGTGGTTGCCAGAGAAGAGGTAGTGGAGGGATGGGTGAATAAGCGAAGGGGATTTATCTTGATGAGCACTGAGAAATGTACAGAAATGTTGAATCATTATATTACACACCTGAAACTAATATAACACTGTAAGTTAATTATACCACATTAATTTTTTAAAAAACTAAAAAAAAAAAAAAAAGATACATAGAAGGATCAACAAAAATTGCCAGGTCTTGGCTTAGGGTGGAGACCACAGATTTCTTCTTTGCTTTCTCTCTGTAATATATGTAGCTTGTTTTAGTTGGTCTCTATAATTGTTTAGAAATAATAGATTAGACTAGTGGTATTTGCTGAATAGTTAATCTGTACAGGCATTGTACTCAGAATTTTACATTATTATCTCATTTAATCTTAAAAAAACTCTGTGATGTGGGTATGTCCCATCCATTAACCCCACTCTATAGATGATGAACGGAGACTTAAAGAGGTTTAACTAAGTGCCAATGTTACTCAGCTGATTAATTGCAGAGCAGGGTACTCAACCTTAGGTTGGGCAGATTCTAGAGCTTCTGTTCTTAATGGTGGCACACCATGCATTAATTAGAGTTAGGTTCTGGTAGCATATACAACAGAATGGTGAGCTGGGGGAAGGAACTGGACAGATCTATCCAGTGTGGAAATCTGTCATTATTAACTGTATTACCCAATCTATTTACATTTATTATTACGGATATCTTCAGATTTCTTTCTTTATCTGGAAAAAAAATAAATCAGGTTAAAAAATCTATTTTTTGCTTTTTACTGGTTTCATTTTATTTTTTTAAAGATTATTTATTTATTTGAGATAGAGCAAAAGTGGGGTGAGGAGCAAAGGGAGAAGCAGACTCCCCACTGAGCAGGGAGCTGGATGTGGGGCTTGATCCCGGGATTCCAGGATCATGACCTGAGCCGAAGGTGGACACTTAACCGACTGAGCCACCCAGGTGCCCCTCTTTGCTGGTTTTAAAGATACAAATTAAAATTCTTTTCTTATAGTCATTAGTTACCCTTGTAATATTAACTTGCCTACCTACCTTTTAAAAATCTAATGATAGGGGGCGCCTGGGTGGCTCAGTTGGTTAAGCGACTGCTTTCGGCTCAGGTCATGATCCTGGAGTCCCTGGATCGAGTCCCTGGATCGAGTCCCGCATCGGGCTCCCTGCTCAGCAGGGAGTCTGCTTCTCCCTCTGACCCTCCCCCCTCTCATGTGCTCTCTCTCATTCTCTCTCTCAAATAAACAAATAAAATCTTAAAAAAAAAAAAAAATCTAATGATAGGGGCACTTGGCTAGCTCAGTCAGTGGAGTGTGTGACTCCTGATCTTGGGATTGTAAGGTTGAGCCCCATGTTGGGTGTAGAGATTTCTTAAAAATAAAATCTTAAAAAAAAAATAAAGAAATAATTTTAAAAATCTAAAGATAATTAATATCTTTAAACTTCAAATAATATTTTAACTCCAATAACTCAGGTCTACATTGTTTCCATGGGCCAACCACTTTTTCCTACCTTGCTGGGTTTTATTAACCCCACACATCAAACATCATTATCACTGTTTTCTAGCCAACCAGGGTTTGTTTAGAATTGCCCACATCTCAGATCTTCTTTCTAGGACTGTTTTTGTTTTTTGTGAGACATATCCTTTGGAAATTCCTTTAGTGCAAAATAAATTTCTTTTTATTTATCCTTCTTGGAATTTACTGGAATTCCTGAATATGTGGAATATTGCCTTTCATCAGTTACAAAAAATCCTCAGCCACTGTTACTTTGGATGTTGGCTCTCCCCCTTTCCATTATCTCCTTCTAGAACTCTGTTAGGACAGATGGCAATTTCTCATTTCACCAACACATATCTTAATTAGCCTTTCATAGTCTCTATCATTTTTGTTCCTGGGCTGCATTCTTTGAAATTCCTTCAGATTTATTCTCTAGGTCAGTATTTAAATTTTGTCCATTATGCTGCTTAACTTTTCAGATTTTTCCCCGGATATTTTATTATGATAATTTTCAAAATACAGGTAAGTTGAATTTCACACTAAACTCCCATATACTTACCCCAGTTGTATATTCTACAATTAACATTTTGTTATACTTACTTTATCACATATTATCCCATCTATTCCTCTATGTATCCATCAATCCAACTTTTTATGTGTGTATCAAAGTAAGTTGCAGCATCAATAAATTTACCCCAAATTCTTCCATTTAGTTTTTATTTTTGATTTTTATTCTATTTCTCAAAGGTCTATTTGTTCCTTTTGCATATCTATCTGGTCATTTCTGATGTTTCCTTGTTTATCACTTACCTTTCCATGTCCTTCTTTTACTTCTCAAACATATTAGACCTATTTATAGTTTGTAAGGCCACATTTTAACAATTAAAAATACAGAATGCCTAGTTAAATTTGAATTTCAGGCAAACAACACATTTTTAGTGTAAGTATGTCCCAAATAGTGCATGGGATATATTTATACTTAAAATTTACTTATTACTTATCTGAGGTTCAAATTTAATTGGGTGCCCCTGTATTTTATCTGGCCATCATCTGATAATTCCCATATCTGAAGTCTTTTTTTTTTTAAGATTTTATTTATTTATTTGAGAGAGAGAGAATGAGAGAGAGCGAGTACATGAGAGGGGGGAGGGTCAGAGGGAGAAGCAGACTCCCTGCCGAGCAGGGAGCCCGATGCGGGACTCGATCCAGGGACTCCAGGATCATGACCTGAGCCGAAGGCAGTCGCTTAACCAACTGAGCCACCCAGGCGCCCCCCATATCTGAAGTCTTTATAGGACTGGCTCATTTGTTTTGCTGAATCTTACCCATGATGGCTTGTTTCCTTGTGTGTTTTGTGATTTGGGGTTGTTCACTCATCTTCAAGTTTTGCTGTCAGATTTCCTCTAGGCTTCAGTTGAGGGTACATTCCTTCTTGCTTCTGCCAGGTGTCTGGGACACTATAGATCTGGTCTACTTTAAACTAAAAATTTCAGCTGAAGGCTTTCTGGACCATGCAAAGAGTGAAAATTTGGGCCAGGAACCCTCAAAAAAAAAAAAAAAAAAAAAGCCAGTAGCCACAAAATGTCAATGGAGCGTTTTTCTTTCTTTTTAAAAAACTTCTGTACAAAGAAAATGTGGAAACAATTTTGGTTGTTGGCTACCTTTTCTAAGTGTTCTCCTAGCTCAAAGTCTTACCATTGCTGAGTCATGGCCTTATTTTTTCGGGTGTGAGGAACTTACCATCCCGCACAGACTCAGTGCTTCATACCAGGTGCCCCAGGGCAGAGGTTTTGAGTTACTATGCAGTATCTTCAGTGTTTCGTTTGTTCGTTCCTTCCTTCCATGGACTTCTGTGCTGGTTTGTTCCTGGCATCAAAGGATTCCACCTGAATTCTTCAGATGCATCCATTTATTTAAATGAGTGATTTTAATTGTTTGGTTGGCTTTTTAGATGTTTTGTAGACTCTCCAGTTAGAGTTATTGCTAGATACCTGTGTTCTGTAGTCAGCAAACAGTTTTTGGATTTTATAAAGTTAAAGAGTTGCCTCAGGTGTTGTTAAATATGGAGATCTAAACCAGGCAGACCCTATCTGATTATAAACGTGTGTAAAACCAAATAAGCAGAATTCCATCTTATTTTAGAAGCCAATCTTTTTCTAGGTATGCCGCATGATATAAAAGTAAATCAATTAAAGTGGCCACATTAAAACAAACAAACAAACAGTGCAACTGGAATGACCAGCTTCACCAGTTCAGTGCACAAATAACCTCATATTCCTTTAATATTCAAAGTAACCCACCTTATTGGAGGGAGAGCTCGAGCCACCGATTGTGATCAGTGATCTCCATTTCCCATTATTGTGGAGCCCACCCTCCATGCCTGGGGCTCCCTGGGTACAGACGCTTTATTTCATATTCACACACTCTGCCTTAATTTCTCAAACTCCTCCATGGGGCCTGGATGGCTGGGTCAGGAGTGTCTGGCCTCCCACCCTGTGACAGTGTTCCTGGTTACCCTGCCACCCTGATAATCTAGCCTGGGTTTTGGTTTAGATTCTCCTTCCCTCTAATAAGCAACTGCCCCGGGGACACGTGGTATCTTTTCCTGATGGAGGATGTCAGACAGGCCTGACTCAATATAGCTGAAATATCCTGACATTGTAGCTCAGGAGGGGAGGCATGAAGGTCTCAGTTCTAGAATACCCTGGAGGAATGTTGGTCTTTCTGCAAAATTTCCTTTCCCCTTGGCATCATAGTAAGGAATATTGGGAGGGGTAGTCTTTGTCAATTTGTTAACAAATGCCCATGCTGTATACTTATCCTGGGGCATTAAATGCTTAATTAAGAAGTTGCATGCAGGGGTGCTCAGTTAGGCAACCCACTCTTGGTTTCGGCTCAAGTCATGATTTCAGGGTAGTGAGATTGAGCCCCGTGTAGGGCTCTGCGCTCAGCGTGGAGTCTGCTTGGGATTTTTTTCCCTCTTTTTCTCCCTCCCCTTTTACTCCTCCCCAAGTTCCTGTGTTCTCTGTTTCTCTCAAATAATTAAATCTTAAAAAGAAAAAGAAGATGCATGCAAATGATTTGTTTTAGAAAAAAAAATTACTCCCAAGATGAGGTGCCTTATGATCTCCAATACTAGACATCAAAGCAGATTGAACCTTTTAATTGTTAGCTTATGCCTTAAAAGAAAGTACAGTTTGGGGCACCTGCCTGGCTCAATCAGTAGAGCGCTTGTGGCTCTTGATCTCTGGGTCATGAGTTTGAGCCCCACTTTGGGTGTAGAGATCACTTAAAAATAAAATCTTTTTAAAAATGTACAAGTGTGTACCTCACCAGAAAACCTCTACAGAAGAGTGTATAGTATCCCCACAGATGGATTATTCAGTGCAAGGAGAAGACTAGTAACTCTACAGTAGTAAAACCAGACAATAACTAGACCAGGTGATCAGACTTAACTTCACAAACTAAACATGTTTTAAAAAAAAAGAAAGTTCTTAAATCAATACCTTTATCTTCCAACTTAAGAAATTAGAAAAAGGAGGGGCACAGGGGTAGCTCACTTGTTAAGCATCTGCCTTCGGCTCAGGTCATGGTCCCAGGATCCTGGCATTGAGCCCCACATCGGGCTCCCTGCTCAGCGGGGGGGTCTGCTTCTCCCTCTTCCTCTGCCCCTTCCCTCACCCCTTCCCCTGCTTGTGCAAGCTCTCTCTCAAATGAATAAATAAAAACCTTTAATGATAATAATAATAATAATAAAGAAATTAGAAAAAGGAGAGAAAACCCAAGGCAAACAGGAGGGGGGAAATAACAAAGATTTTAGTGGAAATAAATGAAATAAAGAATGGAAAACAGTAGAGGAAATCAACCAGACCAAAGCTTGGATCTTAAAACAGATAAACCAAAGTGATAAACTTTTATCTAGAATGAAGAATGAAAAAGAGAGAAAACTCAAATTCCTAAAATCAGAAATGAAAAAGGGGATATCACTCCAACTTCACAGGGAAAAAAAGAATTAAAAGCGAATAAGATGAACAACTGTGTGTATCTAAATTAGGTAACTACATGAAAAGGACAAACTCCTAGAAAGACAAAAAGCACCAAAACTGGCTCAAGAAAAAACAGAAAATCTGAAAATACCTACAAGAGGTTAAAAGATTGAGTTAGTAATTTAAAAACTTCCCACAAAGAAACACCCAGGCCCAGATGACTACTTTGGTGAATTCTACCAAACATGTAAAGAATTGTATCAATCCTTTACAAACTCATGCCCTCCCCCCTGAGACCAGGAACAAGACAAGGATGTCTGCTTTCACCACATTTATTTTTTTTAAGATTTTGTTTATTTATTTGAGAGAGAGAGAGAGAGAGGAAGATGAAAAGGGAGAGGGAGAGGGAGAAGCAGACTCCCCACTGAGCAGGGAGCCCAATGCGGGGCTCTATCCCAGGATCCTGGGACCATGACCTGAGCCAAAGGCAGATGCTTAACTGGTTGAGCCACTCAGGCGACCCCCCCACATTTATTTAACATTGTACTGGAGGTTCTAACCAGGGCAATCAGACAAGAAAGAAAGAAAAGGCATCCAGATTAGAGAAGAGGTAAAAACAAAAAAACAAAAAAAACATGATCTTGCATATAGAAAATCCTAAGGCATCAGAAACTATTAGAGCAATAAGTGAGTTCAGCAAGTTTGCAGGATACAAGATCAAAATATAAAAATTAATTGTATTTTTATACATTAGCAATGAACATGGCAAACACGAAATTAAGAAAGCAATTACATTTACAATAGCATCAAAAAGAACAAGATACTAGGTATAAACTTAACAAGAGAGGTGCAAGATGTATGCTGCTAGTCATAAAATACTGTTGAAAGAAATTAATTTTTTTAAAGATTATTTATTTATTTATTTATTTTAGAGAGCAAGATCTTATTTTAGAGAGAGCACACAAGCCGGGGGAAGAGCAGAGGGAGAAGGACAAGCAGACTCCATGCTGAGTGTGGGGCCCAATGTGGGGCTTGAGCCCAGGCCCCTGAGATCATGACCTGAGCCAAAACCAAGAGCTGGACACTTAACTGACTGAGCTACCCAGGCGCCCCGAAATACTGTTGAAAGAAATTTAATAAAATCTCAGTAAATGAAAAGACTTCCCACTTTCACAGATGGAAAGACTTACTACTGTTAAGGTGGCAATACCTCCCAAATTGCTCTACAGATCCAACTCAATCCCTCTCAAAAATCCCAGCTGGCTTCTTTGCAGAAATTGGCAAACGGATCCTAAAATTCACATGGAAATCAAGAGACCCAGGAGGGCCAAAATCATCTTCAAAAAGAAGAATAAGGCTGGAAGACTCCTAATTTCCAACTTCAAAATCTATTACAAGACTTCAATAGTCAAGATGGTATAGTATTAGTATGCAAGTAGGCATAGAATTTAATAAAATAGAACTGATAATCCAGAAATAAGCCCTGACGTTCATGGTCAATTGAGGCTGGATGAAGATGGCAAAATAATTTAATAGAGAAAGAACAGTCTTTTCAACAAATGTTGTTGGGAAAACTGCATATCCACATGCAAAAGAATGAAGCTGGACCCCTATTTCATACTACATGCTCTATAACTCAATAACTCAAAGAACTCAAAATGATTGAAAACCTAAATGTAAAAGCTGAAACTATAAAACTCTTAGAATGAAACATAGGAGTAAATCTTCACACCCTTGGGTTCAGCAATGGTTTCTTTCGAGACAACATCAAAGGCACAAGGAAAGAAAAATATGAAAATTTAGATTACATGAGAATAAAAACTTCTGTGCTACAAACGATACCATAAAGAAGGTGAAAAGACTATTTGCAAGTTGCTAAAAGAGATCTTGAATGTTCTACACACACACACACACACACACACTCACACACACGATAACTACATGAGGTAATGGCTAGGTTAACTAATCCTATTAAGGTAATCATTCCACAATATATACATGTATCAAACTATATTGTACACCTTAAACTACACAGTGTTATATGTCACTTTTATCTCAATAAAGCTGGGGGGGGTAGAAAGTGAAGAGACAACCCACAAAATGGGGGAAATATTTGCAAATCATATTATCTGATAATGGACTTGTATCTAGAATACATAAAAAAGTCTTATAACTCAATAATGGAAAGGCACCCAATTTTAAAATGGGCAAAGGACTCAAATAGACATTTCTCCAAGGAAGATATACAAATGGCCCTTAAGTACAGGAAAAGACGCTCAACATCATTACTCATCAGGGAAATCTAAACCACAATAAGATTCTGCTTTACACCCACTAGGATGGTTATAATTTTTAAAATAGATAATGACAAGTTTTGGTGGGGAGATGGAGAAATTACAAGCCTCATAGGTTGCTGTGAGAGTGTAAAATGGTACAGTCACTTCGAAAAACATTTTGGAAGTTCCTAAAAAATTTAAACATAGAGTTACCATACGACTTAGTAATTTCACTCTTAGGTATATATATATATATATACCCAAGAGAAATGAAAACGTGTCCACATAAAAACTTGTACACACATGTTCTTAGAAGCATTATTCGTAAGAGTCAAAAAGTGGAAACAATCCAAATGTCCATCAACTTATGAATGAATAAATAAAATGTGATATATACATACAATGGCATATTATTCAGCCATAAAAAGAAATCAAATGCTGATACATGCTATGGCATGAATGAACCTTGAAAACATTATGCTAAGTGAAAGAAGCCAGTCACAAAAGATCACTTATTGTATGATTCCATTTATATGAAATGTCAAGAATAAGCAAATCAATAAAGACAGGAAGTAGATTAGTAGCTATTTAGGGCTGATGGTAAAATGGAGGCAGGTGGTGGGGGAGGAAAGGAGATGGGGAATCACAGCTAATGGGTAGGATTTTTTTTTTTAGGGGGAATGAAAATGTTCTAAAATTAGATTGTGGTGGTAATTGCACAACCCTGCGGATATAATAAAAACCACTGAATTGTACACTTTAAATGGGTGAATTTTACAGTTTGTGAATTATGTCCCAACACAGTTGTTTTTTAAAAAAATTAATCACTGAGGGGCAAGTAGAAGTCACATAGCTCCAGAGATGATCCCCTGAGTAGGATCCATCACTTTTGTGGTATTCTGGCTAGGGACAAGTGACTGAAACCTAATCCTAAGAAAACAGAACAGAGGGCGCCTGGGTAGCTCAGTCGTTAAGCGTCTGCCTTCAGCTCAGGTCATGATCCCAGGGTCCTGGGATCGAGTCCCACATCAGGCTCCCTGCTCAGCGGGAAGCCTGCTTCTCCCTCTCCCACTCCCCCTGCTTGTGTTCCTGCTCTCGCTGTCTCTCTCTCTCTGTCAAATAAATAAATAAAATCTTAAAAAAAAAAAAAAGAAAGAAAGAAAACAGAACAGAAAGTGTGGACCGTTCCATATGATAATTTGTCTATATTCTTAAAAATTGTCAGTGTCATGAAGGACAAATGAAGGCTGAGGCATTTACATGATTAGAAACTACTAAGACCTACACTCTGTGATACTGAACTGGATTGGATCCTAGCCTAGAGGAAAAAATGCCCTAAAGAACATATTAACAAAATTGGAACTAGATTACAGATTAAAATATCGAATCGAGGTTAAATTTCCAGAACTCCATAAATGCACTATGGTTAGGTAAGAAAACATCTTTGTTATACGGACAAAAACCTACAAGTAAGAGGCATGGTACATGCAATCTACTCTCCCACAGAGAGATTAGAAATCAACATAAAAGAATATATATGAAGAGGGGCGCCTGGGTGGCTCAGTTGGTTAAGCGACTGCCTTCAGCTCAGGTCATGATCTCAGGGTCCTGGGATCGAGCCCCGCATCGGGCTCCCTGCTCAGCGGGAAGCCTGCTTCTCTCTTTCCCACTCCCCCTGCTTGTGTTCCTTCTCTCACTGTGTCTCTCTCTGTCAAATAAATAAATAAAATCTTAAAAAAAAAAAAAAAGAATATATATGAAGAAAAGCAAAGGAGTGATGATCACAGAAGTCAGGAGACTAGTGGGGAAGGAAGGGATATAATTAGAGCAGGACATGAGGGGAGCCTTGCAGCAAGGGAGAGGGCAGGGGAGTACTGTTCTATGTTTTAGCCAGGGTGACAGAACACAAGTATTTATATTATTATTATTGTCCTTGAAAGTAAGCTCTTTCATGGATTTGTTACATTTTACAGTTAAAAAATAATTTAAAAGGAATAAATCTAAATTCCTATACCAACAATCTAAAAGAAAGCCAAAACCAGAATAGTCTAATCAACCTGACATTTTCTAGGACTTGCTTCTGTCACTCAGTATTATGATTTTGATAAATTTTCCCTATTAAAAACATCTTGTTAAGGTCTGCCTATTAAATTAAAAAAATAATTATTAATTCTGGATAGTGGGTAATAGATGAATAGTTAATAGTTGAATTCTCTACATTTCTGAGGCTTTTTTCTTATGAATTAAAATAAATTTAAAATTGCATGCCTTGGGCACCTAGGTGGCTCAGTCGGTTAAGCGTCTGACTCTTGATTTTGGCTCAGGTCATAATCTCAGGGTCGTGAGATCAAGCCCCGCATCTAGCTCCACACTCAGCAGGGAGTCTGCTTGAGATTCTCTCTCCCTCTGCTCCTCCTCTCCCCCACTCTCTCTCTAAAATAATAAGTAAATCAATCTTTTAAAAAAATAAATAAATAAGAGGCGCCTGGGTGGCTCAGTCGTTAAGCGTCTGCCTTCAGCTCAGGTCATGATCCCAGTGTCCTGGGATCGAGCCCCACATCGGGCTCCCTGCTCCACGGGAAGCCTGCTTCTCCCTCTCCCACTCCCCCTGCTTGTGTTCCCTCTCTCGCTGTGTCTCTCTGTCAAACAAATAAATAAAATCTTTAAAAAATAAAATTAAATAAATAAATAAATAAAAATAAAAATAAAATTCATGTCTGATTCTGCCTAAGAAAACATTTCCTAGGTTCATGGGTAAGAGTCATTTGTCAGAGAGTGCCAGGCTGACTGTTAGGGTTTTCTGGGGTTTTATACCTGACCAGTTTTATGACCTGGATCTACATCATGGATCATACTTTGTGACCATGCGCCATCTACTTAAACATTCTTTTTTTTATAAAATTTCCCTCTTTAAAGTAGGAAATGGAATTTACCCAGTCATTTTGTTCAGATATAATGTTCTTTCAGGGAAGTTACTAATATTGGAAATCACTATGAAAAGAATGCCATATGTCCTAGGTTTACCAACTTAAAGATGTACCATTTACTTAAGCTTCAAGCTTTTTTTTTTAAGAATTTATTTATTTATTTGAGACAGAGAGACAGAGACAGAGAGAGAGCATGAGTGGAGAGAGGAGCAGAGGGAAAGGGAGAAGCATACTACCCGCCAAGTAGGGAGCCTGATGCAGGGCTCAATCCCAGGACCCTGGGATCATGACCCAAGCCGAAGGCAGACGCTTAACCCACTGAGCGACCCAGGTGCCCTAAAGCTTTAAGATTTTTGAGGAAAAAGGAAAAAAAAGAAGGAGGGAAGAAAGAAAAAGAAAGAAGGAAAGAAAGAAAGAAAGAAAGAAAGAAAGAAAGAAAGAAAGAAGGAAAGAAAGAAAGAAAGAAAGAAAAAGAAAGAAAGAAAGGCAACCATGTTGAATTAACAAATCTTCCCAAAAGGTACACTATATTATCAAGAAAATAGAGTAATTAACCTCTTTCTGCCAGTATCATTTTGTCTTGGTCTGACTGCCTTCCAACATGCCAAAGGACTGATGAAGCCCTCTTCCTGAACATTACAGTTTCCTCATAGAGATCCTCAGTCTTGGTCCCTCCTAAAATTTAACTAAAACTAGCGTAGAAGGATGCTTTTTGAAAAGACGTAACAATGATTGGCGGAAGGGATGGGAAAGGAGACCACAACTGTGGCAGCTAGAATGCAGGTGGCCATGATACTGACTAGAAAGGCCTTGGGAAGCTGGACTCCCAAGCCTGCAGTGGGGGCGGTCAGAAGCAGTTCAAATTACGTCTAAGAATCCTGAAAAATTGGCAGCGCCAGATACCTCTGGAATTTGGGGGATAAGGGCATGGCTGAAATAAGGAAAGCTGGTAAAATGTGTTTGTGAAACAGTGAAATACCTAGATCCCCCTCCCCAACTCCATACCACTGGGCAACTGTTCCTCACCTACTGATAAGAGAAATTCAGGTTTATCCTCTAGAGAGAATAAAAAAGAAACTCTCTAGATTGAGGGAGGCCAGGTACATTTGAGGGTATAGGCAACACATTAAAAAACAGGAGGATTCAAAGATACTATGAGAGAATATTTTTGTTCTTGGGAAATACACACTGAAGTATTAGGAGGTTAATGGGCATGACTCTCTATTCTCAGACGATTCAGAAAAATAATAACGTGTGTGTATGTGGGGGGGGAACAAAATGTTAAATGTGGCAAAATAGTAATCATTTGTAAATCTGGATAAAATGTATATGGAAATTTTCAGTAGTATTCTGACAACTTTTATGTAAGTTTGAAATTCAAAATAAAAAGGTTTTAATTTTGTTTTTGTTTTTATTTTTTAAAGAGAGACAATGCAAAGAACACCAGGCCCTTTCTGCCTCTACCCATTGGCCATCGAAATGCCCGTAGCCAGACCTTTACCCTACAGAAAGGGAATTTGAATATCCCTCTCCAGGGAGTCTGAGCAGCTCAAGAGGAAAGATAAATGGAGCTCCATAAAGATATAGGGAGCCTTCTCTCCCCAACAGCCCACTGAGAATGTCTTTATGAAGCTGAAGGTCTGTGGGCCCCAACCACATAGTCAGATTTTGCAGTCACCTTTTTAGTACTCCATACTTGGAGTGCCTGGGTGGCTCAGTTGGTTGAGCATCTGTCTGACTCTTGGTTTTGGCTCAGGTCATGATCCCGAAGTTGTGGGATTGAGCCCCACACTGGATTCTGTGCTCAGTGCAGAGTGTGCTTCAGATTCTATCTCCCTCTCCCTCCTGCTCACTTTCTCTCTCTTTCAAATTAAAGAAAAAAAAATCTTTAGGGGCACCTGGGTGGCTCAGTCGGTTAAGCATCTGCCTTCAACTCAGGTCATGATCCTGGAGTCCTGGAATCAGGTCCCACATTGGGCTCCCTGCTCAGCGGGGAGCCTGCTCCCACCTCTCCCTCTGCCTCTTCCCCTGCTTGTACTCCCTCTGTCTCTCTCTCTCTCAAATGAATAAATAAAATCTTTAAAAAAATTTTTTTTAATTAAAAAAAATCTTTAGTATTCCACACTTATTTATGAAGAGACAGCTAAAGAGGCAAGACATAGATACAAAAGGCAAACAGGAAAAACAGAGCCCAACTTAGAGAATCAGGAGGCAAGAAGAAAAAAACCTGGGTGGGAGTGGGGAGGTTGGGTGAGGGGACTAACATTAACATCCTCAGAGAGATAAGATAGTGTTACATTCATAAAACAAGAAGGGGATGCTTTTTTTTTTTTTTAAGATTTTATTATTTATTTATTTGAGAGAGAGAGAAAGAGAGCACTAAGCTAGGAGGAGAGGGAGAAGCAGATTCCCCATTGAGCAGGGAGCCCGATGCAGGACTCAATCCCAGAACCCTGGGATCATAACCTGAGCCGAAGGCAGACACTTAATGACTGAGCCACCCAGGCATCCCGAAGGGGATGCTTTTAAAAGAAACAGTAGGGGAATAAAAAACAGCCCTTAGAAATTGAAAACATGTTAGTGAAAATGAAAAACTCAATAAAATATTGGAAAAATAAGTTGTTTTTTTTTTTTAAAGATTTTATTTATTTATTTGAGAGAGAGAATGAGATAGAGAGAGCATGAGAGGGAGGAGGGTCAGAGGGAGAAGCAGACTCCCTGCTGAGCAGGGAGCCTGATGTGGGACTCGATCCCGGGACTCCAGGATCATGACCTGAGCCGAAGGCAGTCGCCCAACCAACTGAGCCACCCAGGCGCCCCAGAAAAATAAGTTTTGAAAATTTCCCAAAAAGTAGAGAAAAAAGACAAAGTGATAGAAAAGTAAAGAGAAAAGGTGAGAAAATAAGAGGATCTGTCCAGTGGGTCCCAAACCTAAATAAGAGGAAGTCTAGAAAAAGAGAAAATGGAGAGGCAGAAATCAGAAATTAAAATAATTTGAGATAATTTCTCAGAACTGAAGAACAAATTTTTCAGTTAAAAGCTCCACTGGGTGAATTTCAGAAATTTGGAAACCTGAAATTTTCTGTCATCGGTAGGAGGTAAGGAGCAGTTGCCAATGGTGTAGAGTGGGGAGGGGTATGGAGTCTGGCAAAATCCATTAACAAGACTCATACTAAGACATATCACTGTGAAATTTCAGAACAATGCGATCAAAGAGAAAATTCTACATGCTTCTAGAGACAGAAAACTAAGACTCTTTTTTTTTTTTTAAGATTTTATTTATTTATTTGACAGAGAGAGACACAGCGAGAGAGGGAACACAAGCAGGGGGAGTGGGAGAGGGAGAAGCAGGCTCCCCGCAGAGCAGGGAGCCCGATGCGGGACTCGATCCCAGGACCCTGGGATCATGACCTGAGTTGAAGGCAGTCGCTTAACCAACTGAGCCACCCAGGCGTCCGAAAACTAAGACTCTTTAGTTTTAAAAGGAAAGGGGGTAGAATTTGGAATCTGATGTTTTGTTTTGTTTTCCAAAGTTTACTTATGTTAGTTCTTTTCTGCTCCACTCCCTGCAGTGTGCTTGTGTTACTCATTCATAGTACATTTAGATTCATTTTTTATAATTTATATTCTATTTTGGGTTTCCTTTGCAGTCTGGTTGAATTTTTTAAATTTGCATTAAGATGTGTTTTTATTTACTTTTTTCATCATGATAAGTGTACTCTTTAATCCCATCCCCTATTTCCCCCATCCTCCCATCTATCTTCCTTCTGATAACCATCAGTTTGTTCTCTAGAGTTAAGAGTCTGTTTCTTGCTTTGTCTCTTTTTTTCCCCTTTGCTCATTTGTTTTGTTTCTTAAATTCCACATATGAGTGAAATCACATGGTATTTATCTTTCTCTGACTGACTTATTTTACTTAGCATTATACTCTCTAGATCTATCCATGCTGTTGCAAATGGTAAGATTTCATTCTTTTTATGGAATGGAATAATATTCCATTTTACACACACACACACACACACAGACACACACCCCACATCTTCTTTATCTATTCATTAGTCGATGGACACTTGGGCTGCTTCCATAGTTTGGCCATTGTAAATAATGCTGCTATAAACATAGAGGTGCATGTGTCCCTTTGAATTAGTGTTTCTGCATTTTTTTTTTTTTTTTTGGTAAAGTACTGTGATTCCTGGATCATAGGGTAGTTCTATTTTCAATTTCTTGAGGAACCTCTATACTGTTTTCCACAGTAGCTGTACCAATTTGCATTCTCACCAACAGTGCAAGAGGGTTTCCCTTTCTCCACATCCTCACCAACACATGTTGTTTCTTGTGTTTTTTATTTTAGCTGTTCTACAGAGCATTGCCTTCAAGATTCTGAGAGAAAATTACTTTCTTATATTTTATTTTATACCCAGTTCATTTATCAATTATGTATGAAGATAGATTAAAATTATTTCCAGACTTACAAAATCCCCCCAAATTTGCTTCCTATGCATTCTTTCCTTAAGAAGCTCTCAAGAAAAAAGAAAAAAAAAAGACTTAGCTAAGAACCAGGAAAGATATGAGAAAAAAAGAAGATTCCAGAGAAGAGAGGGGTAAAGGGAATCCAGAGAGGTACCATAAAAAGAGGTTCTAGGATCACAGCTACACAGGATGTGAGGCCAAACTATCCAGTGCACCCAAAAGATAAACATATTGAAGGTTATAATTTCCAATATCCCTGTGGCCATTGTTCCATTTCTTTAACTTGAGGACAGAATGAGTCTGGCCCTGATTCCAATGTAACCTTGACTTAACTTAACCATCTGCTAATGAATTTCTGTTCTTGTCTCTGCCCAGCTGCCTGAGTCAGATGAAGACACTTACTTCATTCCACACAAGTGGTCTGCTTTGATCTATTCATGAGCACTAGGGATGGTTCATAAGCATAGAATCTGAAAATACAGAGCAACACACTCTGTCTGATATATTTCTGCCATGCATCCCAACAGTGGCCCTTTCTTTACACAACTAGGTTTTTACCTGTTACTATTTTCCAAAACAATGTATTGTTCAGTTTAGAAACACATAGATGGAAAACCGTGAAGTAAGGAAATTATAAACACAGGATAGCGGTTACTTGGAAGTTGGGGAGGGGGAAATCAAGGAAAAACATTAAAAGGACCAGTAATATTCTATTTATTAACCTGAACATGTTTAGGGGTGTGTGTGTGAGAGAGAGAGAGAGAGAGAGCGAGAGAGAGGGAAAGAGATGTAGATGCTCATTGTATTACTATTCTGCAAATTATACATATTTTATATTGTTTATATGTATATTATATCTGCACGTTTGCTATATTCACAACAAAAATTTCTTTTAAAAGAGAGTAAGCAAAATTACTGGCACTTTGCTCAAAAGTTCTTTTTACTTAATCAAGAATTTATAGATACTGGCAGATAATTTAAAACATTTTTTTTTCTGCAAGGAATTTTAATAGTCCTTCTAAAATCCTTTTTTAAATCCTCAAGTAGTTCCATATGGTTGGAGGAAAGATGAATGTAACGGAGAGCAGGAGATGAATTTCTAGAGGCAGACAATGCCAAATCATGAAGGGCCCTGTATGCTAAAATAATCCTGGCCTGCAGGGAGGTCTCTAGCTAAACTTAGATAAGGTTAACATATGTGAGGCTAGTGACATCCCCATCCCCCCAGCCTTTCTTCATCAATGTGTCTGGAACAGATCAGGAGGTACTATGGTGCCCCAGCAACATGTGATGAGCAAACACACAAGAAATGTGCCAGGTTCTTTGAGCAGGTAAGTATTTTTTTGAGAAAGAGCTTTTGGCTTGCCAGTGGGCTTGGGTTGAGTTTGAACACCTGGTCATTAAACACCAAGATACCATGTAACCCAAGCTGCCTTACATGGACCAGGTGTTAGCTGGTCCAATTAGCTATTATACTGTGCCTGCCCAGAGGTACTACACCAAAAAAGGGAATTAATATATATAAGAAGGACTCTGCCTGAACAGGTCCTGAAAGCTAATTGTTTCAAGAGTAGATGGATCATATTTGCTGTATGTGTACTTATGCTACATTCTGGCTTCTCCTTGACTGTGGACACTACTGTGTCATCATGGGGAATTCCCTAAATCCAGCTGACTGAGGAGGAACTATTTTGAGCCTGGTTTATTGATGGTACTTGTTATAGCCCCTCTCAGTTGTCCTAAAGGACAGCAAAGCAGAAGAATCTTCCCAGTGTGTAGAACATTAGGTAATACATCTCCTTGTCCACAGTATCTAGGAGAGATTAGCCTGAATTAAGAACCTACATCAATTCCTGGACAAAGGCTTGTGTCTTAAATGGGTGATCAGTGACTCGGAATGACCATGATGCAGAGATTGCTGACTGTTGACAAAAAGCTTTAGGGCAGAGGTTCAAGGACAGACCTCTCAGAATGGGCCAAGAGTATGCAAGCATTTGGGCCCAGGTAAACATTCACGAAAGCCCTCCACTATGGAGAAGTTTCATAATAATTAGTTTGGCAAGATGACTCACTTTGTGGATACCAGTCAACCTCCAGTCATTCCGTGCGTGCTCACGAATAAAGTGGTAGTCGTGTCAGGACAGAAGCCGTGCAAAGCCTCATCGACGTGGACTTCCCCTCACCAAAGCCAGACTTGTGTAGCATGGGCCGATTGCTATTGCTGAGTGCCCAACCTACCAGCAGCAACAGTCCTCAGCCCCAAGTGTGGGGCTTCTCAGGGGAATCAGTTGTCGCATTGGGGGAGGTGGATTGTATATTGGATCTCTTCAGTTATGAAAGGGGCAAGAATGCACCCTCACAAGGATACTTATTCCGAATTTGGATTTTTTTTTTCTCTGTTTGCTAGCTTTCTAGCACCCCGTCCATGGACTTATGGAACACTACACTGTCATGGTACTCCTAAATATTACTTCTAACCAAGAAGATCAGTCTACACCAAAAGAAGGAAGGTAATGGGTTTATCTTCTCAGGATTCACTGGTCTTACCATGTGTGCTACCACTTAACAACAGCTGTCTAGCTGCCCATATAGAATGGTGGAATGGCCTATTATTGACAGGTAGGAATGAAATTGTAACTGCCGATGGCCTCAGAGAGACAAAGTAAGAAAAGAGCTTTGTGGTCGGAATGGAACTGCATTTGCCGATGCGTGTAGATATGAGAAAATACAGCATATCTGAGGTGTTGCAGGTAATTCAGGAAGGCAGAGAACAGGGAGGGCAAGAAAATGGGTTCAGCAGGTAAACGTTATAACTCTTGCTGAGAAGCATGGGCTCTCTTCCATGGGTGATAGGGAGCCAAGGAAGGTTGCCACATGAGAGTGACAAGGACTAGCTCAAATTCCAGTACAATTTACAGTTTGCAGGGAAACTCTCATAACCTCTTTCACTCCACAAACCTTGCCACTGTCCCCTCCTCCGTTGGAGGATAATTCATTGCATGAATGCTGGTGGTTTCAGCATGTTTGTAATTTCTTGAATACTCTTCCCTCTGGGAGGTAGAGATTCACCTTCCCCTTGAGTGCAGATTGGAGTGGGTGACTCGCTTCTAACAGTACAGTATAGAATGGAACAGTAGTAACTTTACAGTAGAGAAGTCCTTTAACTAAGCCATTGAGGTTAACATCACCAGAAATATATCATATTAATGTCATGTAGCTCCTGATATGAAGCAATGAGAGGGGCACATCCTCTCTGTGTTTTTCCCAAAAGCTGGATGAAAGGCATGGAGGAGCTTTCTGTAGGATCTTTGCAATTCTTATATAAATCAAAAATTACTTCAAAATAAAAATTTTTTAAAGTTATTTCAAAGTAAGAAGTAAAAAATAAAAAAGGGATAATGCCTTTGCTTCCAAAAGATTCTCACTAAAGAAAATTTTAAAGGATATATTTCAAGCAGAGTGAAATGATCATACATGGAAGGTCTGAGATTCGAGGAGGAATGATAAGCAAAGAAATTGTAAGTGTTTGGGTAATTCCAAACAAATAGCCACTATATAAATAATTAATAATGTTTTGAGGGTTTAAAAAATAGAGACAATATAGGGTGCCTGGATGGCTCAGTCGTTAAGCGTCTGCCTTTGGCTCAGGTCATGGTCCCAGGGTCCTGGGATCGAGCCCTGCATTGGGCTCCCTGCTCAGTGGGGAGCCTGCTTCTCCCTCTCCCTCTGCCCCTGCTTGTGTTCCCTTTCTCGCTGTGTCTCTCTGTCAAATAAATAAATAAAATCTTAAAAAAAAAATAGAGACAATATATATGAAAGCAATACCAAGTATATCAAAAGGGGGGTTATAACAGTTTAAATGTTCTAGGATGCTTGTGCCATTCAAGAAGATGATCGGGATATTAACTTGAACATTGACAAGTATACACATTAAAATTTCTGGCACTACCACTAAAAGAAGGATATTTAGCATCCAAATCAGTAGAGTTTTGTAAAAATCTAAAAAAAAAATCCAAAATAAGGCAAGAAAGTAACTACAAATAAATATAGAAAGGATAGGATACATAGAAACTACAAAATAAAATAGTAAGAGTAAATACAAATAAAAATAAACAGACTAAATGCTCTAGTTAAAGAAAAAATGTTAAAAAAGATTTTTAAAAGTTAAGATATATGGTGGCTTACAAGAGACATTTCTGACATAAGGATACAGAAAGTTGAAGGAAGAGAGTAGGTAAAGATGTAGAAGGCAAATAGTAACCAAAAGAAAGCTAGTATCAGACCAATTAAGCTTTAAGACAAAAAGTGCTACTGGACCTTACATATCACAGTATGTATTGGGTTTAATTCCCTAGAATGATGTCACAATTCTAAATGTGTATGCACCTAATACCATAGGCTCAAAATAACAAGCTTTTAAACTTGGAGAGGATTTTAGGGGAAAATAGACATATCATCATCATCATAGTAGATTTTATAACATTATTCTCAATGATGGATAAATCAAGGAAGAGAAAAACATCAGAAAGAAACAGATTTAAACAACAAAACTAAGAAGCTGATCCAATAGTCATATGTATGGTATTGGTTTCCAAAATCACTTTTTTTCAAGCATGGTGAAATATTTGTGAAAATGATCACATTCACTAAGCGATAAAGCAATTCTCAACAAATTTTAAAAGGAGGGGCGCCTGGGTGGCTCAGTGGGTTAAGCATCTGCCTTTGGCTCAGGTCATAACCCCAGGGTCCTGGGATCGAGCCCTTCATTGGGCTCCCTGCTCAGCAAGGAGTCTGTTTCTTCCTCTACCCTTCCCCCCTTCTTGTGAGCTTTCTGTCTCTCTGTCTCTCTCTCTCTAATAAACAAGTAAAATCTTTGAAAAAAAATTTTTTAAAAGGATTAATAGCATGGTGCACTGGGCTAGCTCAGTTGGAAGAGCATGCAACTTTTTTTAAGATTTTATTTATTTATCTGAGAGAGAGAGAGAGCGCACGCACATGCACAAGTCGGGGGAGGGGCAGAGGAAGAGGGACAAGCAGAGTCCCCACTGAGCAGGGAGCCCAATGCAGGGCTGGATCCCAGGACCCTGAGATCATGACCTGAGCCGGAGTCAGATGCTTAACCAACTGAGCCACCCAGGTGCCCCGAGCATGGAACCCTTGATCTCAGGGTTGTGGGTTCGAGCCCCACATTGGGTGTAGAAATTACTTTGAATTTAAATGATGAAAATACCACATATCAAAACTTAGAGAAGTAAAATTTTCTTTTTTGGGGGGAAGATTTATCCATTTATTTTAGAGAGAGAGAGCATGCACACACAAGCATCGGGGAGGGGCAGAGGGAGAGAGAGAGAATCTCAAGCAGACTCCTTGCTGTTTGATCTCACAACCCCCAGATCAGGACCTGAGCCAAAACTGACCCAGGTGCCCCTAGATGTGTTAAATTCTTATATACAAGAGAAGAAAAGGTGAAAGTAAATGTGCCAAGTACCCACTCAAGAAGTTAAAGAACAAAAGAATAACTCTAAAGGAAATAGAAAATATTTATGATAAAGAAAAGATCAACAATCCAGAAGTTCTTTGAAAAGATTTATAAACTTTGATTTATAAAGATTTATAAGCATTGATAAACTTCTGCCAATAATTTTTAAAGAAACAAAGGTGAGAAGGCAAACATAAATAATAAGAATAATAAACAATTACAGAAATTACATGGATTATAAAAGAATATTATAAACAACATCTTGAAAATGAAAATGAAATGGACAAACTCTTAGAAAAATATATCAAAACTGATTAAAGATAGAAAACCATAATAATTTGACAACCATTAAGAAATTGAATCAATATGCAAACATTTTCCCACAAAGGAAACATTAGGTCTGAATGGTTGTTTTTTTTTTTTTTTTTAAAGATTTTATTTATTTGACAGAGAGAGATACACAGTGAGAGAGAGAACACAAGCAGGGGGAGTGGGAGGGGGAGAAGCAGGCTTCCCGCAGACCAGGGAGCCCGATGCGGGGCTGATCCCAGGACTCTGGGATCATGACCTGAGCCGAAGGCAGACGCTTAACGACTGAGCCACCCAGGCGCCACCGGTCTGAATGGTTTTATAGGTGAATTTTTCCAAATGTTTAAAAAACAAATAATTCTATTTTAGAAAACTATCTAGAGAATAGAAAAAGAAGGAACCCTCCTTTCTCATTTTATGAGGCCAGCGTAACTCTGATACCAAAACAGACCAGTATAATTCAAGACAGAAAAATTATAGATCAGATTCACTCATGGACATAATCACCCAAATCCTAAGTGAATTATCAATGCATATAATCCTGCTATTTATAAAACATATATCATGACCAAGTTGGGTTTGTCCCAGGAATGCCAACTTGCTTTAACAATAGAAAAACAATCATTGCTACCCATTACCTTCAGAGATTAAAGGAGAAAATCAACAATCATGTCATTAGTTACAGGAAAAGAATTTGACAAAATCCAACAGATTAAAGGAGAAAATCAACAATCATGTCATTAGTTATAGGAAAAGAATTTGACAAAATCCAACATTTGGTAATGTTAAAAACTTAGCAATGTGGAAATAGAAGTTCTTCATACTCATAAAGAGCATTCTCAAAAATTACAGTATATATCATCTTCAATTTGAAAGCATTCCTTTTGTAAGATCAGAAGCAACACAAGGGTACCAACTATCACCACATAAATGATAAAAGAAAGGATTGGTACATTTATGTAAATTTAATAATAGGAGCTTTTGTTCACCCATATATATAAAGAACAAAGAAAAATACAAGCAATGCAATAGAGAAATAGGCAAAAGACTACAACAAGAACTTGATAGAAAAGAAAATTCAAGCAGCCAATAGCCATATTTTTTTTTAAAGTCTGTCTCACTAGTAATCAGGGAAATGCAAAGTAGAATATTATAATAATAATACTAATAAAAGTTAATGCCATAGTGTGCTTACTATGTAACACAGACTATTTTAGTGTAACAATTGTAAAAAATTCTCTCAACAATCCTACGTAATAGTATTTTAGGCATTAGGGCTATTGGTTGACATGCCCTGCATGAGAAAACCCAGGAAGTCTTAAAGTCAGGCAATATGACTCCTGCAACTTTGTTCTTTTTCAAAGTTGTATGACAATTCCACCTCTTTTTTATTTTGATAAGAATTTTAGAATCTGGGGGCACTATCTTGGGTGGTGCATTCAGTTGAGTGCCTGACTCTTGGTTTAGCTGGTGCCTGATCTCAGGGTGGTGAGATCGAGCCCCAACCGGAGCCGAATCTGCTTGAGTTTCTCTCTGCCCCTCCCCCCATGCTCTTTCTCTCTCTCTCTCTCTCTCTCTCAAATAAATATTTTTTAAAAAAAGAATTTTAGAATCTGCTTGTCAGTTTCTACAAATGAATCCTTTTGGGATTATGATTATGAATGCACTGAATCTATAAATCAATTCGGGAATAATTGACATCCTAACAATACTCAGTTTTCCAACCCAAGAACAGGGTGTATCTTCCCATTTTCTTAGGTCTTTTAAAATTTCTCTCAGTTGGGGCACCTGGGAGTTAAGCATCCGACTCTTGGTTTCAGCTCAGGTCATTATCTCAGGCTCATGACCTCAGGGTCATGAGGTCGAACCCTGTGCCAGGCTCCACACTCAGCTCTGAGTCTGCTTGAGAGTCTCTCTCCCCTCCCTCTGTCCCCTCACGCTCATGCTCTTTCTCTAAAATAAATAAATAAATATTTTTAAAACATTTATTTCAGGGTGCCTGGGTGGCTCAGTCTGTTAAAGCGTCTGCCTTCAGCTCAAGCCATGATCCCAGGGTCCTGGGATCGAGCCCCATGTCAGGCTCCTTGCTCAGCAGGGAGTCTGCTTCTCCCTCTGTCCTTCCCCCCACTAGTTCTCTCTCTCTCTCTCAAATAAATAAATAAAATCTTTAAAAAAATTTCCTCAGTAATATTTTTTAGTATCCAATGAACATATCCTGCCCATCTTTTGTTAGGTTTACCCCTAAATATTTCATATTTTTTAAGTTTTTAAATTTAAGTCATCTCTACACCCACTGTGGGGCTCAAACTCACAACCCCAAGATCAAAAGTCACACACTCTTAAAATATTTAGGCACCCCTAAATATTTCATATTTTTGATGCTATTGTAAAATATATTGTTCTTCAGATTTTCATCTTCATTTGCTTGTTGCTGGTATATAGAAATCAGTTCATTTGTTTTTAATTGTGGTAAATACACATAACATAAAGCTTATCATCTCAGCCATTTTTAAATGTATAAGTTTCGTGCTGTTAGGCACGCATTGGCATGCAACTATCACCAGCATTTATCCACAGACTCTTCATCTTGCAAGACTGACACTCTGTACTCATTAAACAACAACACCCTATTTCTTCTCCCCCCCCCCAGCCTCCAGCAACCACCATTCTACTTTCTGTCTTTGTGAATCTGACTACTCTAGGTACCTCATCTAAGTGGTATCATATGGTTTTTGTCTTTGCGACTGGCTTATTTCACTTAGGATAATGTTTCAAGATTTATCCATATTGTTTTAGTTCAATTCACTAAAAATTTTAAGAGAGTTTTTGGATCTCTGCATCTATGTTCATGAAGGGAATTCCTTTTCTAGTCTGGCATTGGAATTAGAGTAATCTGACCTCAGAAAACGAGTTTGGAAATATTCTCTTCCCTTCAATTTTCTGGAAGAATGTATGTGGAATTGGTTTTATATATTTATTAAATGTTTCGTAGAATTTACCTGTGAGACCAGATATGCCTGAAATATCTTTGTGGAAGGCTTTTACACTATAAATTCCATCCCTTAAATAGAGGTAGGGTTATTCAATTGATCTGTTTCTTCTTGTCTGACCTTTAGTAGATTATGTCTTTCAATCCATGCTGTATTGGCCTACAGCTGTTCATAAAATCCTTTGTTCTTTTAATGTGCGGAGGATGTGTGGTTATGTCTCCCCTTTCATTCTTTATATTGTTAATTCAAGTCCTCTCTTTGTTTTGCTAGTCAGTCTTCTTAGAATTTAATGGTTTTTAAAAATCTTTTCAACAAGCTCTTGGTTTTTTTTTTTCTATTGTTTTTCTGCTTTCTATTTCATCAATTGTAGCTCTTTAATATTTCCTCCCTTCTGCTTACAATGGGGGTTATTTGCTCTTTTTTTTTCTAATTTCTTAACGTCGATGCCTTGTTAATTGATTTGAGACATCTTTTCTTTTTTTTTTTTTAAGATTTTATTTATTTATTTGTCAGAGAGAGAGAGAGAGAGAGCACAAGCAGGGGGAGTGGCATGCAGTTGGAGAAGCAGACTCCCCACTGAGCAAGGAGCCCAATGCAGGACTCAATCCCAGGACTCTGGGATCATGACCTGAGCCAAAGGCAGACGCTTAGCCGACTGAGCCACCCAGGCGTCCCCATTTCTTCTCTTCTAATAGAACCATTTAATGCTCTAAATTTTCTTCTTAACTGGACTCTACACATTTTGATATGTTTCTTTTCATCTTCATTCAACAAAACATTTTCTAATTTCTCTTGCAATTTCTTCTTGGATCCATATGTTGGTTAATTGGCAAATATTTACTGATTTTCAAGATAAATTTCTGTATTAATATACAGTTTATTTTTATCAGAGATCATACTTTGTATAGTTTTAATCCTCTTAGATTTGCTGGAACTTGTTTTATGACCCAGAATATAGTCAGTTTTGGTGAATATTTTGTGTGCCCTAGCAGAGAATGTGGATTCTTCTGATGTTGGGTATGAAGTTCTACAAACCTCAATTAGTTAACAATGTTTTCCAAGGATTACATATCATTACTCATTTTCTGTCTACTGATTTTTATCAATTCCTGATATAGGAGTGTTGAAAATTTTAAATATAATTGTAGATTTGTCTATCTTTTCATTTCTATCTGCTGGAAATAGTTTACTTCAGCATTTTGAAGGTCTGCTATTAGTTTCATATACTGTTGACTCTCGAACAACACAGTTTGAACTGCATGGGTCCACTTACATGAGTTTTGTTTTGTTTTTTAATAAATGTTGGACAACTTTTTGGAGATTTGAGGTTTATGTAGCTTAGAAATATCAGAAAAATTAAGGAAAAATCATGTCATGAGTACATAAATCATATGTTGATACTAGTATATTTTATAATTTACTATCATAAAATATATACAAATGATAAAAAGTTAAAATTCATCAAAACTTATGCACACCAACACTTACAGACCAAACATAGTGCCATTCAGTTGAGAGAAATGTAAACAAACATGAAGATGCCATATTAAATCATAACTGTATAAAATTAACTGTAGTACATACTGTACTACTGTAATAATTTTGTAGTCATCTCCTGTTGCTATTGTGAGCTCAAGTGTTGCAAGTATCCGCTTAAAACACCATGTGATGCTAATCATCTCCATGTGAACAGTTTGTCTCTCCAGTAAATTCTGTATCACAGTAAAAAGTGATTTTGTGGTTCTTCTATATTTTTCACTGTGCTTAGTGCAATACGGTAAGCTTTGAATAACACCATGGGACCCACACAAAGTGCCACTTAGTGATGCTGGAAGTGCTCCCAAGAAGCAGAGATAAGTCATGACACTACAAGAAAATGTTGAATTGCTTGATATGTATGGTAGATTGAGGTCTGCAGCTGCAATTGCTCACCATTTCAAGATAAATGAATCTAATGTAAAGACCACTGTAAAAAAAGAAAAGGAAATTCATGAAGCCATTGCTGCAGCTATTCCAGGAGGCATGAAATGCCTTTTCCTCTTATATTGAAAATGCGGCTTTTACGTGGGTGCAGAATTGCTATAAGAAAGGCAAACATATAGACTCTAATATGATTTGGAGAAAAGTGAAATTATTATATGACAGCTCAAAGCAAAAGGAAGGTGAAAGATCTAAAGCTGGAGAAGTTAATGCCAAGCAAAGGATGGTTTGATATTACAGAAAGAGGTCTGGCTAAAAATGTCAAATCCCTAAGCCTTGAAGGGCAAAGATAAATACCAGCTGCCAGTCTTGTGGTTGTACAGGAAGGGCTGGACAATGAGAACCCCTTTTCTTGATTGGTTCCGTTGATGCTTTGTCCCTGAAGTTAGAAAGTACCTTGCCAGTAGGGGGCTGCCTTTTAAAGTTCTTTTGCTATTGGACAATGCCCCTGCCTACTCCGAATCCCAGTGAATTCAACACCAAAGGCATAGAAGTGGTCTACTTGCTCCAAAGCACAACATCTCTAATTCAGTCTCTAGATCAGGGGCATAAAGACCATTAAGGCTTATTATACACAGTACTCTGTGAAAAGGATTGTCAGTGCTATGGAAGAGAACCTTGAGAGAGAGAATATCATGAAAATCTGGAAGGATTACACCACTGAAGATGCCATTGTTGTTATAGAAAAAGCTGTGAAAACCATTAAGCCTGAAACAATAAGTTCCTGCTGGAGAAAACGGAGTCCAGATGTTGTGCATGACTTCATAGGATTTACAACAGAGCGAGTCAAGGAAATCATGAAAGAGATTGTGGATATGGCCAAAAATGTGGGGGGTGGGGATGGTGGAGTGTTTCAAGATATGGATCTTGGAGAAATTCGCGAGCTAATAGACACCACAGCAGAAGAATTAACAGAGGATGACTTGATGGAGATGAGTGCTTCGGAACCAGTGCCAGAGAATGAAGGATGGGACGTAGAAGGA
The DNA here is from genome assembly GCF_029215605.1 of Mirounga angustirostris. Lineage (NCBI taxonomy): Eukaryota > Metazoa > Chordata > Mammalia > Carnivora > Phocidae > Mirounga > Mirounga angustirostris. The sequence goes on from NW_026991710.1 coordinate 163,960,908, forward strand.
ACACTGCCAGAAAACAAATGGACATGAGACAATTTGGCAGAAGCATTCTGATTATTCAAGCCTACTCTTCCCTTCTTTTATGGCATGGACCCTTCTACGACACCGACACTGAAACTAACGCAAACAGTGGAAGAAGGGCTGGTGTCTTATAGAAACGTTTTAGAGAAATAAAAGAGCAAAACAGTCAGAAATCATGATGTATTTCTGGAAGTTACACTAAGCATGTCTGTCTCTCCTGCCTCCTTCCACATCCTCCACCTCTGCCACCCCTGAGACAGCAAAACCAAACCCTCCTCCTCCTCCTCAGCCTACTCAACAAAAGATGATGATGATGAAGGCCTTTATGATGATCAATTTTCACTTAATAAATAGTAAGTAAATAGATAGTACATAATCATCATGCCATACAGTTAATAAACTTATCTCTTGTGTATGTGTCTGTGTGTGAAAATCTAATAACTGTACGGCAAGAACTACATGAGACCTTTTTGTGTCATCATCACTATTATTGCCTAAGTATTCATTGTGCAAAACATCAGGTGTGGGAGGCCTGGCTGGTTCAGTCAGCAGAGCACATGACACTTGATCTCAAGGTCATGAGGTCAAGCCTCACATTGGGTGTGGAGGCTACTTAATGAAAAAAAAAATTATGTGCAAGACTTATATGGAAGTGGATAGCCTATCCTTATGTAGGCATAAGGTGAGTGATATTTAGTATAAAATTAATGTGTTAGTTTTCTGTTTTATAATTTTAATTTCAAAGAATTACATCAGTATACAGTATACCCTTCTCTATTGTAATTGAAGAAACTATCAGCTTATCATCACAGGTAAGTGGTTTTTAAAAACTATAACAATGTGGGCGCCTGGGTGGCTCAGATGGTTAAGCGTCTGCCTTAGGCTCAGGTCATGATCCCAGGGTCCTGGGATCGAGTCCCGCATCAGGCTCCCTGCTCCTTGGGAGCCTGCTTCTCCCTCTGCCTCTCTCTCTCTCTCTCTCTGTCTCTCATGAATAAATAAATAAAATCTTAAAAAAAAAAAAAACTATAACAATGTTCCCAATATTGTCTTATAAATATGATGATAATACTATACGCCATAAAAATTGTATAATGATTCATTCATTAATGTATAAGCTAGGGTACTGTGAAGCAATTGGATTGATTACAGTAGGGTACCATAAAGCAATCATATTGCCACTTCTTTATTATCAATGCATGAACCATTATCCCTGTAAGTAAATATGAAATTGTTTTCACATTATCTTTTTATTGTTGTTGTCCTTGTTAGTAATATATATAACATCTACAGTGTTTTGTATCACATAAGACAATATTGATGTAGATACTGATAGACATAATCAGATGATATAAATTTACAGCACCAATAAATACAGTACGGTATTATAAATGTATTTTTTCTTTATGATTTTCTAGCTTACCTTATTGTAAGAATACAGTATATAACACATATAACATACAAAATATGTGTTAATTGACTGTACATTATCAGGAAGGCTTCCAGTCAACAGAAGGCTATTAGTAGTTAAGTTTTTGGAGAGTCAGAAGTTATACATGGATTTTTGACTGTGTTGGGTTGGCACCTCTAACCCTAGTGTTGCTCAGGAGTCAACTGTACATTTATGATTGTTATGTCCTCTTGATGAATCAACTCTTTTATCACTTTAAAATATCCTTTTTTATTTTTGGTAATATTCCCTGTTCTAAAATATAACTTTTAAAATATTAATATAACAATTCCAGCATTCTTTTCATTAAGTATTTGCATGGTATATCTTTCCCCATTCTTTTAATTCTAACTTACTTATATCTTTTTATTTAAAATTTATTCCTTACAGACATTATATATTTGGTTCACACTTTCATCCAATCTGATAATCTGTACTTTTAAAATTTCTTCTTTTTTTTAAAGTAATTTCTACACCCAACATGGGGCTCAAACTCATGACCCTGAGATCAAGGGTTGGATACTTTACTGAGCCAGCCAGGTGCCCCAGTAATCTGTATCTTTTAATTGGTTATTTACACCATTTATATCAAAGATACCTAATATGGTTGAGCTCAACATCTATCATTTACTATAGCTTTCTATTTGTCTCATCTGTTCTTTCCTCCTTTTTTCTTATTTTCCTATCTTCTAGATTGCATAATTTTGTGATTTTACTTTATTTCCAGTATTGGCCTTTTGGATATATCTTAGTTTTTTAATTATTATTATTACTTTTAGGTGTTACTCTGTAGTTTGCAATATGCATCTTTAGCTTATCTCAGTCTACTTTCAAATAGTATGCCACTGCATGTACATTGTAAAACCTTGCAACAGTTAACTCCTATTTCCCCAGACAACTGTACCATTCATTTTACTTCTACATAAGTTTTAAACTCTACATACATTGTTATTAATTTCTCTTAAAAATCAATCATATAGGGGCGCCTGGGTGGCTCAGTTGTTAAGCATCTGCCTTCAGTTCAGGTCATGATCCCTGGGTCCTGGGATCAAGCCCCGCATCGGGTTCCCTGCTCTGCGGGAAGACTGCTTCTCCCTCTCCCACTCCCCCTGTTTGTGTTCCCTCTCTCGCTGTTTCTCTCTCTGTCAAATAAATAAATAAACAAATAAAATCTTTAAAAAAAATCAATCATATAAAGAGATTTAGATGAATATATACACTTATCCACACATTTCTCATTTCCAGTACACTTAATGCTTTTCCATAAATCCAAATTTCCATCTAATAAAGGATATATCTTTTCCTCTTCTTTCTGAAGAAAATTTCAACATTTCTGGCAGTTTAGGTCAGCTAGGGATAAATTTGTCTTAGCTTTTTTTTTCTTTTTGTCTGAAAAAGTCTCTATTTTCCCTCCATTTCTGAAAGGTATTTTTGCTGAATAAAGAATTATAGATTGATTTCTTTTTGTCTTTCAGAAATCTGAAGATTTTTTTTCATTTTCTTCTTGGTTGTATAGTTTCTAAGGAGAAATCTGGTATAATTCTTTATTGCTTCACAGATCATGTGTCTTTCTTTTCTTGGCAACTGTTAAGATTTTTTTCTTTATCATTGGTTTTCAGCAATTTTACTAAAATATGCCTTGGTGTGGCTATGACTTTGTTTATTCTGCTCAGTGTTCATTGAACTCCTTGAACTTGTGGATTTATAGTTTTTATTCAATTTGGCAATATTGCGGCCATTATTTCTTCAAATCTCTCCCCTAATCCCTAATATAGGATAAATTCATCCTGAAGAATAATATTAAGTCCTCCTAAGGACTCTATCTAAGGCCTTAAATGTTTAAAAGTTTTTCTAGGGGTGCCTGGGTGGCTCAGTCCGTTGAATGTCCGACTCTTGGTTTCAGCTTGGGTCGTGGTCTTAGGGTCGTGAGATCGAGCCCAGTGTTGGGGTCTGCTTAAGATTCTTTCCCTCTCCCTCTGCCCCTCCCCCCTCATGCTCTCTCTTTCTCTCTCAAATAAAATAAATAAAATCTTGAAAAAAAATAGAAGTTTTTTATCCTGGCTTCTGGAAACAGGCACTATTTCCATCCATATGGATATCCTGGGAATTGTTTTACCTACCCTTTTTGAATGATTCTTTCCCCCAATTTGTTTCTTCTCAAAAATGTGCAAATCAATATTCATTCACAAATTAAAAGGACTCCTCTGTAGATATTGAGTTCTGTACACATGCATCTTTTTCCTTTCTGGTTCTCTGTCTTGCAAATGTTAGCTGTCTTTTTCTCCCTTAGTTCTGACATTAGCCTCCTCAACTCAGCCATATTGCTGAGCTCTGGGCTCCCCATTCTCAGTCCTATGGCCTAGAAACCTTCTCAAAGCAGTAGGCTGGAGCAATTATATGGCTCAACTTATTCACTTCTCTTGTTTTAGTGATCACTGTCTTTTTTTCTATTTTTAAGATTTTATTTATTTGAGAGAGAGAGAGCATGAGTGGAGGGGGGTGGGGAGAGGTAGGGGGAGAGGGAGAAGCAGAGCCAGAAGCAGGGCTTGATCTCAGGACCCTGAGATCATACCTGAATCAAAGTCAGACACTTAACTGACTAATCCACCTAGGTGCCCCATCTTCTTTTTTTCCCCAAGATTTTATTTATTTACTTATTTGAGAGAGAGAGCATGCGCACCCATGCACAAGCAGGGAGAGGGGCAAAGGGAGAGGGAGAGAGTGAATCTCAAGCAGACTCATGCTGAACATGGAGCCCTACAATCCCACAACCCTGAAATGATGACCTGAGCCAAAATCAAGAGTTGGATGCTTAACCAACTGAGCCACCCAGGCACCCCAGTGATTACTATCTTATACTGTCTATTGTCCAATGTCTGAAAACCATTGTTTCATACTTTTTGCCAGGTTTTCTAGTTGTTTATGAGGGGAGGACAAATCCAGTCCCTATTACTCAATCATGGCTAGAACAGAAGTTTTACCTGAAGAGTTTTTAAAAATATAGAGCTAAATTCATCTCTCTCTCAGAAACTCAGATTTAGTAGGTTTAGTGTGGAATCCTGGAATCTTTACTTATTAAAAAGTACTCAGGTGATTTTGATATACACACAGTGTTGGAAACTATATCTTTTTTTTTTTTAAAGATTTTATTTATTTATTTGAGAGAGAGAGAGAATGAGAGAGCATGAGGGGGGCAGGGTCAGAGGGAGAAGCAGACTCCCCGCCAAGCAGGGAGCCTGATGTGGGACTCGATCCCGGGACTCCAGGACCATGACCTGAGCCGAAGGCAGTTGCTTAACCAACTGAGCCACCCAGGCGCCCTGGAAACTATATCTTGATACCTTAGGCAAAGGCTTGTTCAGACATTCTTCTAATTAGAGGGAAGGCCAGACCTTTTCATTTTTAAAACTTTTCCTGGTTCTGAATATGATGGGGTAGTTACAGCCAACCAACGATCCAATTTAAAACAATTAAGTGAGTAGATAAAATATAAGACATCTATTTGGAGACATCAGCGAACAACTGAGGCAACCAGGACTTAAGAGGACACAGTATTAAAGAATGGGAAACTACAGCCAGAGGTGACATGATATTCTCCAGCACCTTTGTCCCTCAGGAAAACTCTGGGCATAAGACCAGTCTGAGTTTTGGAACAGAAGCAAGAAAGTGGCACTAAGAGGCAAAAATGCCCACAGGGATTTTGGCAGTTAACCAAGGTTGGAGAGAAAAACATAAAGACCAAAAAGGCCAGATTCTCAGTGAGAAGGGAAAGGTGAATGAGCCCAGTACTCTGCTAGATTCCCACAGGTCACTTGCCAAATTCTGAAGATGAATGGGAAAGAAAGCTAAGCTACCAAGCAGAAAACCTCTGAAAAGCAGAGTGGATTTTTTTTTGCAGTCTCATGATTCTGAGGAAATGAAGATTAGACTTCAGTATCCATGGGTGTCAAGGGCCCCAGGGAACACACAAGATTCTCAGTTGGAACACCTGGAGGGCTGAGTTATAGGAACAGAAGCAAAAAAGAGGTGGATTAAACCTTGCCAAAACCCAACCTCAAGTTAGTTCAGTTTCTGATTAAGGTATTCAGCTCTCATTTTAACTACTTTGTAGAGGACAGAGCCTCTAAATGAAGATAATTTTATCCAGAGCCTCTGTAATTTTTCATACTTAATGTGTGACATTCTGTTAAAAATTACCAGGCAGGCCAAGAGCCAGTAAAAACAAAATGACCAAAAACCAATGGAAAGAATATACAATAGAAATAGACCCACAGAAGATCTAGCTATTATAATGATCAGAAAGATTTAAAATTGCTAGGATTGATATATCAAGAAAGTATAGGTAAAGGTGGAGAAAATAAATAAAAAGAGAATTTCTCCAAATGCATTGGATTTTATTTTTTTTAAAAAAACCATATGAAGGGCGCCTGGGTGGCTCAGTCGTTAAGCGTCTGCCTTCGACTCAGGTCATGATCCCGGGGTCCTGGGATCGAGTCCCGCATTGGGCTCCCTGTTCCGCGGGAAGCCTGCCTCTCCCTCTCCCATTCCCCCTGCTTGTGTTCCCTCTCTCGCTGTGTCTCTCTCTGTCAAATAAATAAATAAAATCTTAAAAAATAAAAAAATAAAAAAATAAAAAAACCATATGAAAATTCTAGAACTTAAAAATAAAATGACCAATATTAAGAGCTCAACAAACAGGGGCACCTGGGTGGCTCAGTCGGTTAAGCGTCTGCCTTTGGCTCAGGTCATGATCCCAGGGTCCTGGGATCGAGCCCCGCGTTGGGTTACCTGCTCAGCGGGAGTCCTGCTTTTCCCTCTCCCACTCCCTCTGCTCATGTTCCCTCTCTCACTGTGTCTCTCTCTGTCAAATAAATAAAATCTTTTTTTTTTAAAGAACTCAACAAACAGATTGAAGAGAAGATTTAGATAGATAGGTACAAAATATACAGACTCATGCACAAAGAGGCAGAAAAGATGACAGGAAATGCAGATGGTAAAGAGTGAAAAATTCTGACATATGTATAACTGAAGTCCTAAAAGGAAAAGAGAGATAAGAAGAGATAGTGACCAAGAGTATTCTAAAACAGATAAAAGTTATCAAACTACAGATTCAAGGAACTCCTTGAGAGGCACTCATCCCACCTCAGAACCCAAGTGGGATAAGTACAAAGAAAACCACATCTAGACATATCACAGGAAAACTGTTGAGAACTAAAGAAAAAAAATACCAAGAGGAGCTAGGAGAAAAAATACATTATTTTTCAAGAGTGACAAAGAAATGATGGAAACTAGGGGTCATCTTTTTTTTTTTTTTAAGATTTTATTTATTTATTTGAGAGAGAGAGAGCAAGCACAAGCAGGGGGAGGGACAGAGGGAGAGGGAAAAGCAGACTCTCCACTGAGCAGGGAGCCCCATGTGACATCTTTAAAATGCTGAGGGGAAAAAAAGTTACTAAACTAGAATTTCTACACCCAGCAAGTGGAGAGAACTTGTCACCAGTTGACCTGCTCTTAATAGAGGAATTATTCAAACAGAAGGAAAAAATTCCAGTCAGAAGCATATAAATGCGTATTGGAACAAGGTGTACCTTAAAGGATAAATGTGTAAGTAAATATAATGAGTATTGACTGTACAGAAAAATGATTATAAATCTTGTATGGCTTAAAATATATGCACAATTAAAATCTATGACAAAAATAAACACAAAAGGGGAAGGGGTAAGTGGGAGCATTGTATTTTAAGGTTTTGGCATTCTTGGGGAAGTGGTACAAGTAATCATTTATATCAGAGTGTAAGAAGTCAAAGAGTCATGTTGTAATCTCTGACTTCTAAAAGAATGTGTAATTAATAAGCTAATAGAGGAGGTTAATGGCATAATGAAAATATTTTAATTCAAAAGAAGGCAACAAAGAACAGAATAAGGGATATGAATAAGTGGGCAAAAAGAAATAAATAGTAAGAGGGCATGTATAAATCCAAATACAGCAGTAATTATACTAAATATAAATGGACTAAAACTTTTCCTGTTGAAACAAGGATACAACAGCCTTCCTATTTTCGGCTTAGCTGAACTCTGTATAAAATGTAGTTAACAGGGCGCCTGGGTGGCTCAGTTGGTTAAGCGACTGCCTTCAGCTCAGATCATGATCCTGGAGTCCCTGGATCGAGTTCCGCATCCGGCTCCCTGCTTGGCAGGGAGTCTGCTTCTCCCTCTGACCCTCCCCCCTCTCATGTGCTCTCTCTCTCATTCTCTCTCTCAAATAAATAAATAAATAAAATCTTAAAAAAAAATGTAGTTAACAAATATAACTGAAAAGGCAGGGCTTTCTAGAGCAAAATGTGGACAGGGTAAGTAACTTTGAGCTGCCAGTCCCCCAGAGCTGAATTCTGACTAAAATTTGAACCAAGAAAAGCTGTCCTTTCAGTGCTAGGGATTGTTTTTAACATGCAAAAGATGAGGGCTTTGATCTTTGTGGCAAACCTTTTATTTTGAGATGACCTCTGGAATGTGCCATTAAATATGCAAATGTAAAGCAAAGACTCTCTATGGAAGTTGTTTGAAAAGCTAAACTGTGCTTTGTTGTTGTAAATTGTTTTATTTATTTATTTTTAAAGATTTTATTTATTTGACAGAGAGAGACACAGCAAGAGAGGGAACACAAGCAGGGGGAGTGGGAGAGGGAGAAGCAGCCTTCCTGCCAAGCAGGGAGCTCGATGTGGGGCTCAATCCCAGGACCCCGGAATCATGACCTGAGCCGAAGGCAGATGCTTAACGACTGAGACACCCAGGCACCCCAGTTGTAAATTGTTTTAAATTCTTGCTACTATGTGCTTAAACTCCAGCTTGTTCTTTTCACAGGAATGGCTACGGTTAGTTTTCTTCCAAATTATCAAAAAGCAAACACGACTCATCTCTGCATTATTTTTCTTGTGAAGACCACATACTAGTCTCATATGAAGAACTCATTTTCTATTAATATGACTTCATCTGTCCTTTTTGGGAAATAAAACCTTATTTTATTCTTCTAAGAGAATCCCCACTCTCCCACCACATTTTTTTTCCTTCTGGATGATTTCCATTACAAAGAGCTCCCATTTTACCTAAGACTTCATCTGTCTAATTCATCTAGGATGGAAAATATCCTTTCTAACACATTATTTTGTATTCCCAAATTCCTCTCATTTGGGGATGTGGCTTGGAAGTAAATGATGAAGAGTGATTCAGTAAATCTCACCACACCACACTTATGTTATCAGTGTCAATACTAGAATATGGAGTTGGCTGGACTATCATCTGAAGATATAAATTCCTATGTTATTACTGAATGATCTAGACGGCCTGTGGTATAGAACAATAAGGCTAAGGATTAGAACGGATAAAAGCTAAAGAGATAAATGAGGCAGGGCTGGTTTTGGGGATAAAAATTCCATCTTTTTCTTAGTGACTGAAGAAATGTTCACTCAGTAGGAACATTTTTTTTTTTTTTTTTTTTGAGTCTGTACTGCTTGTATAATCCTATGCCACTGGAGATACAGAGGCATTCCCAAAGAGCATATGTCTGGGAATATATTCATAAAATGTATACAAGAGCAACATATCAAGTGCCAAAGGAATAAGGCAAATGGTCAATATTATGAAAGTTCAGAAAGAAAATACAAATCAAAGTTAAAACAGTGAGTGAAGGGGTGGTCTTTAAAAGGTAAAGCTGAGATGAAATTAGGAGGTGGTAGGGAGGACAGTCTACATGGGGGCGGGGCACAAAGCAGTTAAAGGTCCAGTAGCAGGAGGGCGCCTGGGTGGCTCAGTTGGTTAAGCGACTGCCTTCGTCTCAGGTCATGATCCCGGAGTCCCAAGATCGAGTCCCGCATTGGGCTTCCTGCTCGGCAGGGAGTCTGCTTCTCCCTCTGACCCTCCCCCCTCTCATGCTCTCTCTCTCAAATAAATAAATAAAATCTTAAAAAAAAAAAAAAAAGTCCAGTAGCAGGAAAACACTTCCACTAAAAATTATTAAGCATTTAATATGTCTATTCGTTTGTCACTTACTGCAGGAAAAAAAAAAGTATGACTCAATCTCTGCCTTAAGGAGATTAAACTAGACGAGAGACAAGACAAAGAAACATACATGTCGCCAGTAGAAAACAGGCCATGAGAAGTGCCAGTTCATGGTTCAGCTATCAATTCGGAAAAAAGCAATTCTGCATAGGGCATGGGTAGAAGACAGTGGAACAAAAGAGATCAAGGCTTCAAACTCAGATGTGTGCCACACAAGAGCTGTGTGACCTTGTGCAAGTCACCGGACCCAAGTCTTTGCTGTTTCCTATACAAATGGCTTGGTAAGGTCCAACAAGACTCTCCGTTGTAGGGAGGATGAAGTCATTGTGGTGAAAGGGCTTGCTATGGGTGTCTAAGTTTCCACCCTTTTTCCCCTCCTCACTGCACCTACTCTTTCCTACATACAGTAGGGTGAGATATGTGGGGTGCTAGTGAGAGCAAAAAGGGAATAATAAAGGGAGGCAACTTCCTCCCGCCCTTTGTCCCCTCCCCACTCCCCCAGCTCTCGACCTCGGGTTCCAGGAGAGTCACTGTGGAAGTGGGGTGAGGGCACAGAAGTGGGGAGGGAGGATCTGCTAACTGTAAACAGACATCATCAGGAGTTCAGATCGTCTGGCCACCGGATTTCCGTGCCATACTGAAGCCACCCCACCCATGCGCCTGTCCTCAGCTTCCCCAGCTGTGTAATGGGGATACACCATCTCCTCCTCCCGCTATCCGCCTGACCTAACAGCGTGAGAAAGAAGAGAAGGAACCCCCAGTTGTTGGCCTGGGGCCTATCAGGTCCTCCTCCCACTTTGGCTTTGGCCTTTTGTACCGGCCCCACGTGACCTGCCCGGCCGGCTCTTCTCTCCTGTCCCGCCCCGCCCTCCGGCCTTTCCTGGCTCTCGGCGCAGCTCTTCCCGCTCCTCGCCGGCCCCCCTTCGTGCCTCCCCTTCTCCCTCCCCCCTCGCCTCCCTCCCAGGCTGTTCCCGCTCCCTCCCCCAGGCAGCCGTTCCCTCGCGACGCTTCCCCTCCCCCCGCGGCTGTTCCGCCGCCTCGCCTCCCCTCCCCCCGGCCGGGGCTCACTGTCTCCAAGATGGCGGCCGTGTCAGTTTGGGGCATCTCCGCGGTCCGGCCCGGGGCCCCGGGATCCCGGCTCTCTTCCCCCCCGGTAAGTAGCCGAGGAGCCACCGGCGACCGCCCCTGGCCGTCGAGCCCGAGGCTGAGCCCCTCGGGGGCCCGCTCCGCCGCCTCGCGGGGTCGGCGGGCCGCCGCAGGCCCCGCCGCGGCCTGCGCCGCCTCCCGCTGCTCTGCGCCAGGCCTCGGGCTGGGGCGCCGAGGCCGCCCCCTCGCGCCCGGCCGGCGCCCGGCTCCCCCCGCCCCGCGGCCCGCGCGCCGCCCGCCGGTCCGGCTCTCGCGGGCCCAACGCCCCCGCCGCCCGCCCGCCTGCCCGCCCGCCGGGCCCAGCCCCTGGGAGCCGGCGGGTGGGCGGGCTGCGAGCGGCCCAGGCCGCCGAGCCTCGGGCTGGGCTGTGTCGGCGAGCCCGCTCTCCCTCGGGGGCGCGCCCACAGCCCCGGCCCCACCTGCGCCCGGCCGCTCGCCGCCCCAGGCCGGGCGCGGCCCCTTCTGCCCGCGCTCCCGGGCGCTCGCTCTCCGGCTCCGTCCGGGTTCGCTGAGATCCGAGCGGGGCTGAGGCGGCAAGTGGGGGTGACAGGCTGGCGGGTGTTGTGGTGCGGAGGAGGCAGCACGTGTGGTGTTGTGTCTGTCGGGCTGTCAGCCCCTGTGCTGGGAGGGGAGGCGGCGGGCTGCCTGTCAACCTTCGGCCGGTTTGGACGGGAGCTGCGGGACCTGTCAGGCTCCTTGGGCAGCCTGCGTGCCCCAAACGCCTCCTTTGAACCGGCCTCTGTGGAGCTTAGGATTTGGAGGAGCCGGGAATGGGAGATACATTGCTCTTAACTCTTTCACGTGATTTCATTGTTAACTTAGTCCTCGGGTTCTGTTTCCATCTAATGGGAACGGCGAAGCTACCCGTTGGCAAGCTGCAGGGTTGTGCAGTTCCAAGTTTTTAAAGTTTCTCGCTCTTTAAAAAGAGAGCGCGAAGATGTGTCTGGGGGTGGGGAATGGAGACCGGGGAAGGACTGTCGGAAGCAAGTTGTACTTTCTCTCTAGCCGCTGGTGTACTTTCAGAGAGTTAAAGTTCAAGTCTGCAGGCGCTTTACTTTCGGAAGACCTGGAGACTGGTGAAAACCCTGGCCAGAGAGACAATGAGTAGCTGTCATTCATTCGTTTACCTGCGAGCATAATCAATTAGGACGTTCCCAGCTTCTTAAACTCAGGTTGTAGCCTCTCATTTAGTTTAGCGTTAATGTCTATATAATGAACGTTCTTGGAGTAATAAGACTATGATTTCTATCCTCCCGAGGCTCTCACCAAAATGAAGCATAGCTCTCTCAGGGGGGCTTCTTTTTAGTCAGCTAATTTAAAAATAAATCTTGGCTCAGGTTTGAGTGTTTACTTCAGCCTTTTCTTTCCTATTAGAGTTGATAGGACTGTAGCTTTCCTAATGTCTGTTAGTTTTCCTTTTGATTTTAATGTCAGTCCTAATACTTGCTGCGGGAGCCATTTTTCTATCATTGTTTATGTTGTAATGCAAATGCTCCTCAGAACAAGAGCAGACGTTCTAAAAAAAATAAGTCGTTATATTTATTTTTTGGAAGCAAAGAAGTTAATTTGATTCAGAATTCATTATTTTGGTGATTTTCAAAAAGATGTGTATCTGCCAGATCTTTTTGTTTCAAAGAAGACTATTGACTTTGATCCTGAAGAGGGAATATATTTATGTGCTTGTGTTTTACTCATTAATGTACATTTCAGGTCAGCAATCTTGAATCTGTGAGATTTCTTTAAACCTGCCAACAGGCAATATAGTACATTTGATATGTAGTGTGTGCATTTTTGAACCCAGTGATTCTGGACCTTTCTTACTTCTAGTTTATCTGTAGCTTGGTTGTGAACGTTTTGACAGTTGTTTCTCCCTCTAGTATATCGAATATTAGTATTTTAGTTTGATTTAGGAGAAGCTATCAGCGTGTAGTTCTTAAAATTTGAATTTGGATTTTAAAATTCTTTAACGACTTTCTCACTTGATTTTCAATATTATTTTTGTTTCCATTTGGAATGTTTACAGTAATGTACTTAAAATATGAACTTTATCTGTGTAAATTGTATTCTTTGTTTCTTTTAATATATGAAATAGTTAAAATTTTCTCAATTTTTTTTGCCTTATTGACTTTTTTTTTTTTTTTGACTGTTTTTATGCAGTTTGAATGTCTGGAATTTTGAAAGATGAAAGATTCACTCTTACTTTCATTGCAGGATTCTTTCTACTAATCCAGATACTTGTTGAAGTGCTGAATAGGTTCTTGGGGAAAGATGTCAAGGAAGAGTTTCAGTTCATAGACTGGTGAGCAGAGATTGTGGAGTACAGAATAGTCAGCACCCCTCTGCTTAGTTGTAGCCTAAGGTCATTCATAGTATGTCTCATCTTGTTTCCTCATTGTATCCTAATTATTCATCTTTTTTTTTTTTCCTTTTTACCCCAATGGTTTACATACATAACTGTTTTTGGAATGTTGGTAGAAACTTGTTAAAACTCTACAGGTGCTCAGTAAACACTTGATATTTGATTATCTTTAAAGACTAGGATGTCTCAGTTATTAGCTTATTTACAAAATGGGACTTGATAGAAAACTGACCTTGTTTGTTTTTCAGGCATAAGATGCACATTTTTCTGCTGGGAAGGAGATGTTCTTGAGTTACAACTTTATGAAGAGATCCATGTGTGGTGCTATTGAGAAGTTTATTGGGAAATTTAAAGACATTTCAAATAACAGGTTGTTTTGGTTTCTAAAGTAAAAGTGAGGAGGCACTCTGTGAAGGGAGAAAGGACTCAGGCCAGAAAACTTGTATGCTATGGTTAACTGGTTCCCAGCCTCCGAGAATGTTGTTTTCCATGGTGTAAAACTTACTCAGCATCAGGATAAGGGATAACGACTCTATGGATATACAGAATCCTTCACCATGGTAAAACTCGCTAACCCGCTGTATACGGAGTGGATTTTGGAGGCCATCAAAAAAGTGAAGAAGCAAAAACAGCGTCCTTCAGAAGAAAGGATATGCAATGCAGTGTCTTCATCCCATGGCTTGGATCGTAAAACTGTTTTAGAACAATTGGAGTTGAGTGTTAAAGATGGAACAATTTTAAAAGTCTCCAATAAAGGACTCAATTCCTATAAAGATCCTGATAATCCTGGGCGAATAGCACTTCCTAAACCCCGAAACCATGGAAAATTGGATAATAAACAAAATGTAGATTGGAATAAACTGATCAAGCGTGCAGTTGAGGGCTTGGCAGAGTCCAGTGGCTCGACTTTGAAAAGCATTGAACGTTTTTTGAAAGGTCAGAAGGATGTGTCTGCATTATTTGGAGGCAGTGCTGCCTCTGGCTTTCACCAGCAATTACGATTGGCTATTAAACGAGCCGTTGGCCACGGCAGACTCCTTAAAGATGGACCTCTTTATCGGCTCAACACTAAAGCAACCAGTGTGGATGGGAAAGAGAGTTGTGAGTCTCTTTCCTCTTTACCTCCAGTGTCACTCCTTCCACATGAAAAGGATAAGGTAAGAGTGGCATATGCATCAGTGTTCGTAGAGCTGATGCTACAGCATGCTATGAAGTCATATTTCTAAGAAGTTATATAGAAGTTACATTCAGGTTTTGTGTTTGGGGACTTATGGAATGATCACCTCTGGTTTTTTATTGATGAGTTGTTAGAATTCAGTAGATACCGTTGTCCTTATACTTTGAAATATTTGATACCTGAGTCTCAGAGTGTATTGATGCACCTAAAAGAACATGTTTAGATTAGAATTTAAAAGTAGCATTCAACTTGAAGGCTGTTGTAAGTTCTTACAACATCTTACTGCTGGCAGTTGATGAGCGCTGCTAAATGTTGGAGGCTTGGATTTGAAATAAGCAGGTGATTCTAAGAACCTCTCTTTTTCCTTTTTTTCTTTTGTTTTACATTATCATGAGGCAGGAGTGAGACTGATTCTCCTGGCCCATAGTAATAGCTAAGCAAATTTATCAGTTCTTATTTCTGTTGTATTCTAACTTTCTGTCATGTATTCTTTTCATAGGATGAAGTCCTAAGTGTTATTGTTTATGACAGGGGTAACTACATGGGTCAGGAATAAAGTATCCTGTATTCCTAAAGTTCTGTGGAGTTGTGAGTTTTGATACACAGTGGTATACCTTACTGTACTCAGTGTTTCATGCTGTTATTTTGTGCAGTTGAAAGTACACTAAGAAACAGCAAAATGTGGCCCTTAAATAGATACTGGGGGATGAGGAGAATTTTGTTAGTAGCAGTTTTTTACATTGACCTAGTGTCTTAGCTGTAAATTTATTTCAGGTGTTCTGAATTGTAGTTCTGGGGAGAGTCGTAGTACAGATGGACACTTTAGTATACAATAGTAAAATAATCTTTATCTTGCCTAAGATCATGGAAGCTACTTCTAGGTTGAGAAGATTGTAAAGTTAACATTGCATGTATTTTAAAGTATTTGAGATTCAGTCTAAATTTATTGCAGTTAATAACCCACCTATAGATTTTTGTTTGAATAACAATTGAAAACAGTATTTTTCTTTGATGAAGTTTTTAGAGATCTATTTTAGGGTTCAATTTTCCCTGTGAACTTTGAAATAGAAACATTATCTTACTGTTATTAACCTTGAAATGATTCTGATAGAATGGTTGTCATTTGAGCATTTATTAAAAGTGTGGTATTAAAAATTCAAGGTGGACAGGTAACTAAAATGCTTTATTCTGTAGTTCAGTGCTGTTGTAGAACTCTTACTGTAAGAACTGTTTCTTGATCACATATGGCTAAAGTTAAAAGAAGTATGATTGATTCCTGAAATTGTTACCAAATGATCTACAGGTTAACTACTGGAAACAGGAAATAATTTATAGTTTACAATGAATTCAGTGTTGTGTGAATTGAGTATTATAAATTCTTGTTAGAACACCTGGCTGCTTGCTTTCATTATAGTTTCCCTTGCTTGAATTAAATATTTTAATTTTTAAAAATATTAGCCATACATAAGACATCAGTTGTGCATATTTTTAAAAGGTAGCCAATATAGTACACTATGGGACATATCTGAGTCCTGTCACCCTAGGATTTTACTTTTGAAAGGGATCTTGAGAACCATCTAATCCAACAATTCCTACTTTACAGCTGAGCTGAGACCTCTACATTAAAAAAAAAAGTTTAATCCAGTAGAGATTTGCTGGTTTACTTTGGTTAGAAATATCTTTTTGGTTAGAAATATCTTTTTGGTTACATAACTGTAATATATAGTGTTATTAACTGAAGTAACTAAATTTGGAGTATACATTTAGGAAAATCGAGTTTCATTGAATTGAGACTTCTATATATGTGTACTGGTCTGAATTGAAAACTAATTTTATGATATCTATGAAATTAGAGTTGATGAGATCTGTTATATATTTTTAAATAGTCTTATTTTCAGTAGTGATTTTCCTGAGTGCTTCCCCCAAAGATAGGAAAAGCTCACATTTGAAATCACAATACAGTGAGGAATTATTCCTTCTCTGAACAGATTATATAGTTTTGCTCTTTATATTGTATTTTATTTACTTTCTTTCCTCTTTTTAAAATTGATTGGTTTGCTGTTATGAACCTAGATATTCTCAAAAAAATTAGGGTGTATTCGACAGTGATGGAGAAAGGAAAATGTAGGCCAGAAGTAGTTCCACTTTTAGGCCTTAATTAATTCAGCAAAAGGTTATTGAGCACCTGTTGTGGGCCAGGCACTCTCCTTAGAACTGAAATGGCATTATTTCAAGTTCCTCTTTATTTTTTTCTATATGAATTTTAACTTTTATTTCTTTGGGATATCAACTTTTGGAAGGAACTGTAGAACTGTTAGATTTTCAGCAACTGAGTGGTTTTTGCTACTTTTGGTGGGATCAGCTGTGTAGAAATACTGTATTTTTAAGAGTTTTTGTGAACACACTTGAAGTTAAGTGTGTTTTCACATTTGTAAATAGTGAGGAAAATCCGTGGGATACTATGATTTAAAAGTTTTATCCACGTTGTAAGGGAAATTTCTGAGCTAGCTTTAGGGTTGTGGTAGTTTATGGTGACTTTGTTTAACTTGATATGTTTACCATGTGCCAGGCATTACTTTAAAGCTATACATGTACTAACTTATTTAATTCTCATACAACTCAATGAAGTAGGTTCTGTTATCTTACAGGTGAAGAAATTGAGGCATAAAACCTCTTTATGCCTCATAAAGAGGCAAGAGGTTTAGTAATTTCTCCGAGTCACAGAGATACTAAGTGGCAAAGCTAGGATTTGAACTTGGGCAGTCTGGCTCCAGTCTTTATAACAGCTATACCTACTGCCTCTTGGGAGTTGTTACATATAATGCCTGTCACTGCAGTCAAGTACACAATTGTGAATGTTCTTGGTGTTAACTTCATAGCACATTCTCTAATTATGAAAGGACACATTTCCCCATACCTCTACCCCTTCACGGTTTGTGTCTTTTTCTCTATGATAGACTGGATTCTAAAACTGGCCTTGAACCAGTGATAAGAATGTATCAGAAACCAGAGATTATGAAAAATCTAGTTTTGTATACCTGAGGTCCATAAAAAAATGGTTTTTTTTTTTTTAAAGATTTTATTTATTTATTTGACAGAGAGATAGCGAGAGCAGGAACACAAGCAGGGGGAGTGGGAGAGGGAGAAGCAGGCTTCCTGCCGAGCAGGGAGCCCGATGTGGGACTCGATCCCAGGATCCTGGGATCATGACCTGAGCCGAAGGCAGACGCTTAACGACTGAGCCACCCAGGCGCCCAAAGAAATGGTTTTGTCTACATGACATTTTGTTTTATTTTTTTTTTCTTGAAGATAATGTCTGTGCTTATTAATTTTCATTTTATCTGTTACTGAAGTTTTCTGATTTGCAGTCTGGGATTTGTTGCATGGCTGTAATAGCATGCTTTCATTTGGGAATTCAAAATGTTGCTTTTCCTTGAATTGTGGCATGGAGATGAGGGTGATAGTGTGAAACTGGCTTAAATAACAATTGGCCCCTTGCAAATTTTGTTCCTTTTGAAATACAGATTTTACTGTAAATAATTTGTTCATTTGTTTCATTTATTCATATTCAGCAAACATTTAGATGTTTACCATAACAATGAATTTAGGATTTAGGTCTTGTTGAGGATTAAGGCTAAGAGAGATGAAATAAATGTTTTGGGGATTCTTTTTTAGTGTATAAAATACAACTTTTAGTTTTTTACAGTCATTGTGTTCATAACAATTAAGTGTTGTGAATCCCTGAGAAATAATGAGATGTTTCTTGGGGGAGGCTGTATTACTTGAGACTGTGATGGTTTGTATCTTTAGACACTGAGTCTTGGAAGGAACCTTTTCAGGAATAATTTTCACCTTGATTTCAAACTTTTGGCTTCATTTTAACACAGAAAAATGTACTTGAATATATATTGCTTATGTTCCATATTACTTGTCCAGAAAACTGTACTCTTGTGATAATCAGCCACATCATTAAAGTGTTACTCTGTTGAATAGTGTTGTGGAACATTTGCTGAAGCATTAGTTGGAAAGGGTAGAGAAAGTATTGTCAACCAATGTTATTGTTTAGGTTATTACCCAGCTAGGTTAGTAACCTGGAGGAGAAAGATCAAGTGATAAATTTATAGCCTTTTTAAAATAAGTTCTATCTCAATACAGTAAACCGTTAGTAGAATCCAAATTATTTTTGTTACTAGAATTTGACATTTTAAATTCACAGAGTAAGTGGGGCTTTGATGTACAGATGTGAATTTGGGAATATGTTTTCAAGTTACTGAGTTAAGAATAATAAAGCTTTGATTTAGCTATTTGGAAATGGCCTTTATAGTAAAATTGATGCTATGTCATTTTTTGGTGACTCTAAATGTTGTGGGCCCTGAGGAAAAGCTGGCTAGAAATAAAAATTTGTTAACTACAAGTTATTGAGGTAGGTTAAATATAAATGTGGTTAGGAATTGCCTTTGTCTCAGCAGACTTAGTCTTATTAAAAACCCAGAATTTTAAAAATAACTCAGGCAGAGATATCTTTGTAATACAGTACAATCAGCTGTATGGGCAATTTTGGGTCTTCTAGTTAGCCTGTGAACTGTGTGTGTTTTGGGTAATTTTCAGCCCATGACACACCCTGAAAGAAAATTTGATCTACTAAAGCAATCTTTGGTTTTAGCCATTGCTAATCAAAACTTCTATACCCAGCCAGTGCATGCAACCTAGATATTTTTCCTATACTTTTGACAGTACCACTTTACTCTTTCTTGGACTAACTTCTAATAAATTGATGAAATGAAGGGAAGACATTAATGAAGATGTCAGATACTATAAATTGCTTCGGGAATAGGGATCTAGAGGATCTAACCATCTTGACCTTTCTTTGCCCTGTATCAGTAGGCCAAGGGAATGTAAGCAGTTGCTTATAGAAACCTATTAATAGCTAACATTTGTTAAGGGCTAACAATGCGTTGAGTACTGTTCTGAGTGCTTTAACATGTTTTCTTATTGAAGTCTCAGAGAATTTTACATGGTTAAATTTTATAGGTGTAGTATATTTATATAATAGCTGTCTAATAACATTTAATAATAAAGGTTTTCATTATGGCTTCTCATAAAACACCAAATAGAAAATGAATGTATGCAAAATGCATTATCTTATCCATGCTGCCTGTTTTTTATTTAGTTCATCCTGATACATGGGCCAGTATTTTTTTACATTCCAATTACCTTTAATACTATGAAAGCAGATAATAGGACTTTTTCTCTTCCTATGTAGAACATTGGAGAAAGTATATTTTCTACACTGACTTGGATCTTAGCTATATAAGAGGACTGAGTCTGGTTGCCAGGTTGGTTGGTTAAAATAGAATTGAGAAGTTTTTTGTTTTTAGTGAACTGGGAAGTGTTAAAATTACAATAATGAATACTTTTGGTGTTGTGATTTAAACATTTTTAAAGAAACAAATGAATGTTGTGTATAGGAATTATTAAGAGCCTCCTCTGATAAAGTTGTTTACCAATTGGCTGCTCATGGGTGGAGTCAGTTCACAAAGAATCTGCGGCAGATGAATTAGACCTGTAGCGACTTCACCCTTCTGCTTTTCCCAGCTGGAGCAGGATTAGGACTCAATGAGCTGCAGCTGGTTCCCAGGAAAATCTAGGCTATTTCTTCTGGTGTTTTCCAATAGTTCCCAACAGATGGCTTTCGTCAGCACTGTACATAACTCTGTAAATTCAAGCCCAAAGAATTACTTTCAACTTCATTAGGGAACAGGTGAAGAAACAGTTTGTAGTATGGCACTATTTGGTTAAGGGTTGAAATTAAGCATGGGGATTATAGTAGTGTAGCATTTAGATTTGCAGGATGCCATTCTGGGTCAAAATGGTTTTTAACTGCCAGCAATTAAAAAAAAAAAAAAACCTGCTAAGGAAAAATAAATTTGGCTGTGGTGTTGAGTAAGGTATATTTTATATTTGGATTATATTATGCTTACAAAGTATAGATAAATTATTTGAAAAGAAAAAGAATAGAATCTTTTGCATTTTGTAGAATTTTGAGCAAGTAGCAATCTTGGATAACAATGTTTCTAATCTTAAATAGAGAAATTGAGGGCCCAAGAGATTTAAGTGTCTTGTTCAGTGCTGCACAGCAAGTTAATCTGGGAGAAACTTCTCAATTCTTTGCTTTTTTTTTATTAAGCTGTAGTACTGCTTTAAAGCATTACAGAGTAATGAGTATAAAATAATGTATTGCTTAATGGAAACCATAGAATAAACCCTGGTCTAGAAAATTTTGGTGGTTTTTATAACCACAAATATGTAAATCAGCTTGTTTCAGTGTTTGAAGATAGCTATACATTCTTGAAACAACTTTTAATTTTTTTGGAAAAGACTGCTGCTTTCTTATGGCTCAAATTAGAGGAGTTAGAAAGTTGTCTTATTTTTTTAGCTAATATTAGAAGAACATGTTGAGCTACCTTAACGCTGGAAGGGAAAGTACTCTTTGAATTTTGGAAAAAAAAAAAAGTCTGCTTATAGTTAAGTCTGATTTTCAGAAAGTCTGTAACATAGACCTCTGAGGGACTTGGATAATTGGTTAGAACTTAAAAATTTTAGGACTGAGATAGAAAGGTACCAGCCTTTCTATTAAATAATGAAGTAATTCTTATCAAAGGCATCGGGTATGGGGAGATTAGGAATGTAGAGTCTACCCTCATTGTTATGTATATATAGTCTTGGTTCTGGATGATTTGTAATAGTAAACCTTAAGAGAAGGCAGCAGACAACCGATTTTTGTCTTTTTTTGGTCATTGTGTCAGTTCATTTCTACATTACTTTTACTGTGGTAAAATTTAGCAGATACATTAGAATAATGGCAAATAAAGGTTAAGATTGGGGACAGTTATTTATAAAATAATTGGGTGGTTTTAAGATTATTGGTAAATGATGTAGAAAAAATCTGGTAGCTAAAAAACTTAAAATCTTTGTGTGAAAGAAGACAGCTGATTCCTTTGCCATTACCTTTTGTGAAGAGGTAGATTCCTTGTGTGTGTGTTGGGGGGGGAAGGGGGGTTATCATGCTTATATTATAGGCTGCTTTTTCCTCCAGGGAATTGTGAACTGTAGTTGACCTGGAGAGCTGCCGTTAAGTGTTGGTTTTCAATTCTTTCTGCTTAGTAGAGTGCAGGTTTTTCTTTTTTCTTCATTGGCTACAGTGAAGCATTTAACTCTTGAGTTTTCTAGAACCTGTAACAGAATCCTTAGAAACGTTACATTTTTTTGTGTGTGTTAAGTGTGATGCTGTGCTTTAAGATGGCTTTTCAACTTTTCTGTTGAGGACATCTCTAATCTGATTTAGGATTTAGATCCTCTTTTATCATTTTCCTGCTTTAGTTATCTTCTTATGCCAATCAATTTTTCTTTAAATTCATAACATAAATCTAAAACCCTGTTCTTTCTAAAGCAGTGGTTCTTGACACTATATCCACTTTAGAACAGCCCAAGGAGCCTCAAAAAATAAACACCAAACAGTTAAATTAGACTCTAGCAGATCTAGGGGGCCCAGATTTCAAGTTGTTTTGTTTTGAAGTCTCCATGTGCATTGAATGTATAGCCAGGGATAAGAACCACTGCTCTAACAGAACTGGCTGAGGGAATCAGAGGACAGAAGCAGCTACTTTTTGTCTAATCATTGCAATTCAGACAAATACATGAAACAACATACTTCACATCCACTCCCATGAACATGCTTTGAATGAACCAGGACAGTGTACCCATGGAAACCTAAATTTTGTTTTATCTTACTACCCGACCATAACTGCCCTAATCTTCCACCATTCTCTCCTACTATACCTGTTCTTTTATCTCATCAGGGTCTCATATGGTATATATTTTGGAGAAGGTACCATGTGTGAGTTTGATGGGTGTGCCCCTCCCACCACTATGATGTTTTTCTTCTAATTGCTTGGCCTTATGGTTTGTCACCTCAGTTACTTGCTTTACTCCTCTAATTGGCAAACCCCAACTTTGACATTAAGCCAACAATTTTTCTCTCCCTGCTCCTATATGGGACTGTTTATCATTTTGAAGAAAGTTGCACAAACCATGTGGTGGGATGCCACTTACAAATTTGTGGCCTTTAATCAGTTCTGCTTTGGGATGTATGTCTGTGTCTTTCGTCTGTTCTCTCTGCAGCAGTTCAGTATTTCCTCTAGCCCTTTTGCTTTTCTCATTGTCTGCAGACACTCCCATATTCTACTTCACAGAATGGAATCTCTCTGGCCATATGAGCTCATTCAGTTTATACCCCTCCTACACTAACCTAAATACGTCTGTACTTATTTTTACCCTCTTTGCTACCTTTTCAGAGGATATGAAAGAAGTGTCTTGTCTAGAACTCATCTATGTTCTCTCCTGTCTCAGGGGCCTTGTCCACACATCAATAATATTCCTAGTCTTTCCACTCTTTGCCCCCTTAACATGGGGAAGTCTCTCCCATCAAGTTAGAATAAAAACAAAAACACTGCTCGAGATCCTTCTGTACATCTACACCCTGTCTCCTTTCCTTCATTTTGAAACTTGAAAAAAAGTCTGTATTCATTCCGTATCTGTTGCAATCTGCCCTTTGGTCCTAGAGCACCATTTGAAACAGTTCTTGTGTACAGTTTTCAGTCTTTATGTTACCTGACTTTTCAGCAGCATCTGTGCTTGTTGACCATTCTCTCCTCCCTTGACCTTTGGGATAATTCTTTGCTAGGTGTCTTTCCTGTTCTCCATCTCTCTGGTAATTCATTTTCAGTTTGCTGGCTTTTTATCTTTTGCCTGAATCTTGTGTGTTGAATTCCTTAGGGTCCTGTTTTTTTGTTTTTGTTTTTGTTTTTTGAGAGGGAGGGGCAGAGGGAGAATCTTTTTAAAAAAATTATTTGAGGGAAAGAGAGATCACTAGCATTTGCAGGGGGTGGGGCAGAGGGGGAGGGAGAGGGAGAAAGAGAATCTCTCAAGTAGACTTGGAGCTGAGTGTGGAGCCCCATGTGGGGCTTGATCCCACCAACCCCACCCAGTTCATGACCTGAGCTGAAACCAAGAGTCAGATGCTCAACTGACTGAGCCACTCAGGTGCCCCCCTAAGATCCTGTTCTTTGCTTGCTTCTTTTTGTTTCAACCTTCTGAGTTATCTCTAGACTTAACCTCCGCTGCACTAATGACTAAATTCATAATCCAGATTTCTCCTTTGAGCTCTGGGCTTGTATATCCCACAGTGTAGTGTCTTTTCTTAGTCACTTCAAATTCATGATGACCCAGATGGAATTCATCACCTTCTAACTTGCTCTTTTGATTTCTTACTGTGGTATGAGACATTGCCATTGACTTTGATTCTTAAAAGAAACTTTGGTGTTATCTTCTACACTTGCACTTCTTTTGGATTCACTTCTAGTCCATCCCCAATCTTTTCTACTTCTTTAACATCTCTCTTAATTAACTTCTCCATTCCAAATGCTACTCTTAGTGCAGGTCCTTGCCATTTCTCTCCTGATTTACCTTAGTAGTTCCCTCACTGGTGTTCCTTCCTTCAATATCATCTCCCTCCAGTTCATATTATTGCCAAGACTGATCCTATTAAGAAGTGATTACGAACACAGGCTCAAGAACCAGACCATCTGGGTTTGTATCCCATGTAGGCATCACTTGCTTTATGACCTTGGGTAATTTGCTTAATGTTTCTTAGCCACATTTCTTTCTATAAAATGGAGATAATACAGTGTCTATCTCAAAATGAAGTTTCGAAGATTTAATGAGTTAATATACATCAGTGTTGTCTAATAGTGCTTTGTGTGATGATGGAATGAATATTCTATATCTGTGCTCAGTACAGTAGCCAGTGGCCATAATGTGGCTATTGAGCTCTTGAAATGTGGCTGGTTGATGAAGAACTGTATTTAATGTAATTGTAATTTAATTGAAATAACCACATATGGCTAATAATTACTGGATGGTACAGAATACATAAAGTCCAGTGCTCTATAAATGTTAACTATTATTATCGTCTTTCTAAAATTAAACTTACTCCTCTGCTCAAAATCCTTCAGTGCCAAATTCTTTGGCATAATGTATATAACTTTTTTTTTTTAAAGATTTTATTTATTTATTTGAGAGAGAGAGAATGAGAGACAGAGAGCAGGAGAGGGAGGAGGGTCAGAGGGAGAAGCAGACTCCCTGCTGAGCAGAGAGCCCGATGTGGGACTCGATCCTGGGACTCCAGGACCATGACCTGAGCCGAAGGCAGTCGCTTAACCAACTGAGCCACCCAGGCGCCCTATGTATATAACTTTTAAGCCCCTTTGCCCCATCGTGTTGCCCCAAACTTGTCTACTGCTCCTTCATATGCCTTCTGTGTTCTGCTATACTAGTGGTTTTCAAAGTGTTGCCCTAGGGACCAGAAGTAGGAGTAGTGTCACCTGAAAATGTTTGAAATGCAAATTCTTGGGCCGTATTTCAGGCCTACTGAATCACAAACTGGGGGGTGGGGTCCAGCAACTTGTATGTTTATAAGCCCTCCAGGTGATTCTGATGCATGCTAAGGTTTGAGACCCACTGCACATTCCAAACTACTTGTAGTTCCTCAGATCCACCTTGTTTCTCTTGCTTCTGTTTTTCTCCTATCTGGAATGATTATCCTTTCTCTTTTCTTTACTAATTAGCTCTTATTTATAAAACTTTGCAGGCTTAGTTTAGGCATATCCTCTTTCTATTTCTTTCTTCATTATTCATCCTGGTTCCAGGTTGACTTAGCTCTCTTCATGCCCCTGATATCCTGTACATGCCTCCTTCGTAGCCCATTTTACATTGTATTGTTGCTTTAGCCTGTTTCCCACTAGACAGTGAATTTAGGATCTTGAATTTAGGTAGATCCCTGTCTACCTGGCACAGTGTCTGGTATGCTTTGCAAGTATTTATGGAACATTTTCAGGTGCCAACACAGTGATTAAGTCCTGAGTAAAGGAGATAGTCTCTGTAATTAACACACATAGTGATAAGTGCTCTGATGGGCTAAAACCTAGTGCTGTAGAAACGCAGAGGAGGGTGTGGGGAAAGTTAGGGAAGTCTTCTCAGAGGAAGTCACATGTGAGAGGTTAGTGAGGTGGGGAAGCAAATGGGTGGGGTGGGAAAGAGAGTGGTTCCTGCAGAGGGAGCAGCACGTACAAAGGCCTAGAAGCAAAACATTGTAGGCCCATAATAAATGCTTAATTGAATATGAATAAAGAACCAAATGACATGTCTAACTTTTAGATCTTGGTTTTAGAGTCACTACCCTCCCCAGCAAACATTAGTTAGCATTTTATGTTTCTGCATTTTGTTAGCAGCTTTTTTTTTTTTTTTTAAGATTTTATTTATTTGAGAGAGTGCACAAACAGGGAGAGGGCGAGTGAGAGAGAGAGCACGTGAGCAGGGGGAGCGCTTAGGTCAGACGCTTAACCCACTGAGCCACCCAGGCGCCCCTATTTTTTTAAAGATTTTATTTATTTATTTGAGGGAGAGGGCGAGTGAGAGAGCACATGAGCAGGGGGAGCGGCAAAGGAAGAGGGAGAAGCAGGCTCCCTGGGCTCTATCCCAGGACCCCAGGATCATGACCTGAGCTGAAGGCAGGCGCTTAACCGACTGAGCCACCCTAGTGCCCCAGCAGCTTTTATTCTTGATATCATGCTTTCTTTGAACTGATAGTAATTTGTGATAGGGTAACCTCCAAGCCAGCAGGATACATTTGAATGTCTATCTATTTGCTTGCCTTTCAATGGTAGAAGATAGGATTGGTTTTATCTGAATTACTCTGCAGGGTGAGTATACATTGGTGTACAGAGGTAAACACATTCCTCTTATTGCTTAAGAATAGGCCAAGATTTTTTAAAAAGCAACTTCAAACTTGGAGTGTTGACAAAGCATATCATTAAGAAAGCTGACGATCTGCCAGCATTACAACCACAATTGTTGGTACTTTTTTTTTTTTTTTAAGATTTTATTTATTTATTTGACAGAGAGAGACACAGTGAGAGAGGGAACACAAGCAGGGGGAGTGGGAGAGGGAGAGGCAGGCTTCCCGTGGAGCAGGGAGCCCGATGTGGGGCTCGATCCCAGGACCCTGGGATCATGACCTGAGCCGAAGGCAGATGCTTAACGACTGAGCCACCCAGGTGCTCCTGTTGGTACTTTTGTAGTCCCTCTTTGTATTGGCCCTTTTGCCCTTATAGCTGCCGTCCTAGGCTTCCTGTTGTTCTTATTAATCCTCCGTTGTAAGAGTATCCCCAAGGCCTTGGTTAATGTGCTGTGTAAGCTCCCAACTTTGAGTTGCACTTGAATACCTGCCTTTGTCTGTTTGGATTTTACTTGTGTAACTTTCTTCCTTCCTTCCTTCCTTTCTTTTCTTTTTTTTTTTTTTAAGATTTTATTTATTTGTCAGAGAGAGAGAATGCACAAGCAGGGGGCAGTGGCAGGCAGAGGGCGAAGCAGGCTCCCCGCTGAGCAAGGAGCTTGATGTGGGATGCTGGGATCATGACCTGAGCTGAAGGCAGCTGCTTAACAGACTGAGCCATCCAGGTGTCCCTACATATGTAACTTTCAATAAAAAATTACCTTTACTTCCTTTGAATGCTTTACAAGTGGGTTGGCTTTGTCATCTATTAACTTTGAAAGGATAATAACAATACACAGTTTTGTTTCTGATAACTTCAGTTAAACAGAGAACTCAACTTCAGCAAAGAAAGCTAGAGAAAGAAAAAGGTAAATAAAATATTTTTCTCTAAAACTTCATTTTGGTGGTAATAATTATGTTTATGAAGTGTTTCACAGATTATAAAGAATTTTGCTTTCATGTATATCTTCTTTTGCTGTAACACTTTTGTAGTAAGGTAGGCAGTCCAGGTGTTACAATTGCTAGATTTTATGTATGCAGAATTATATGATTGGTTAAGGGAATAAAGGGAATAAATGGAATTACAGTCCTGGTCTCTTTCAAGCCCAGTACTCCTTCTGCCACATCAGGCTGCCTCTTGTTCATGAAAATGACAGGCATTAAAAAAAGTGGTGTCCTTTACCATTTATTATGTGCATCTGTTCAACCATTTATCAGGTCATACATGTTATTAATCTTTGTATCCAGGTCCTGACACTTTGTAAGATGCTCAGAAAATGTTTGTTGAATTGAAACTGTCAGGTTTAAACTGCAAGGGGAAGTGATAGAAATCAGGTTTTGTTTTTTTTTTAAACTATTAACTCTCTTTAAACTTAGAGGCTAAACCATTTATCCTCAAAATTTATAGCCTCTGTAGATTAAAAGGAGAGCTAGAGTTTCAGATGTTTTCAGCAAATGTTGATACCTCAGCTAAAAAGTACCATTTGCTATTCCTTCAAGGTAATACTTGTTCTCTGTTACCCATAAAATATTTTTAAAACTTTTAAGAAATTGTGTTTGCCCAATAGATAATATATTCATTAGTATGTAAAATTCAAAAAATACAAAAGAGTTCCATTAAAAGTATTCTTCTAACTCCTGTTCCCCAGCTAATCAGTTCCCCTCCTGGAGGCAGCCAATGCGCTTGGTTTCTACCTTCCAGAGAGATTCTCTGTGTATATAAGTAATCACTTTTATATATGCATTTTTTCCCCACAGTTGATAGCATACTTGATAGCATACTTCCACATACTGTTCTGCACCTTGCCTTGTTTTTCTCCCCGCTTGTTTTTCTTCGCACTCAATAACCTCCTTTGTGCATTATTTTAGATTTGTAAGTTACTAGAAGTGGAATAATTGGGTCAGAGAATGTATATGCCTTTGTAATTTGGGTATTTCTAAATTTCTCTCCGTAGAGATTTACCAGCAGTGTAATTTTTGCCTACACCCTTTGCAGCACAGTATTATCAAACTTTTTGATCTTTGGCAGTCTGATAAATGAAAAGTCATTATCCATTTTTGACTCCATTTTTTGATTCTCACTGGAGTTTGTTCTTCTATCCTAGTGCCCAGAGACAACCTCTGATCTGTATTCTATTAGTCTCTCTTAAGCCTGATTACTTAAAAACATACAATTCTTAAGGTAATCAGAAATCTGTTGAGTTTCTTTTTAACTGTTATGATGTTGCTTGAGAAATAGCTAGGTCTTTTTTTTTGCTGGGTCTCCCTTGTAAGCTTATAATGACCTTGCTCTTGTAGTGGCCTATACTGTTAGATTTCTGTCCTGTAGAATGACCTTTCACCCACTCCCCCAAATCTTAAGTTTGTTGCTTTTGTACTGATGGTGGGGAAACCCTATTCAGTAGATGATTTAGTATGTTCTTGCTTGTCAGTCTTTTTAAGTGCATGTTATGTAGTACTTATATTTGAAAACTTAAATAATTTTGAGTAAATATTATGTGCTAGGTATTTAGGTCACAATAACCCTTTAAGGAAGTTTGGCTATATTATAGATGAACTAAAGGCTCATAGAGGTCAAGTGATTTGCCCAAGGTTATAGAGCTAAAATATATGTGCTAGAATGTAGAGGCTAGTGGTAGTCAAAAGAAAAAAACCACTATGAATTCAGAGTTGAAATAAACTGAAATTCTGGTAAGTTGGCGCAGTAGTTTAAAGTTCTTTGTGAATTATTACAAAACTAATTCTGATTAGTTTGGGGCTTATATAAGAATATTTAAGAGCCACAGATCTCAGCCTCATCACTTGTTTGATCTTCAAGTTACTTTATCTTCCATGAGTGTCAGTTTCCTTTTCTGTAAGTGGGATAGTAATAGTACTGAAATTACCAAATTCATCAAGCATCAGCCTTTTTGAGGATTATTTTTAGCCTGAGCAGGTCATAGCTGCAATGGTTTTTAGCCTTTACTTTCAAAACTAAACAGCAAGAAGTAGTGTTGACTTTCCTCTTTTCTCCTATGAAACAACAAAACAAATCAATTTATTAACCCACAAAATATTGCCATCATATTTTGAAAAGTATTTGAAGTTTTCATGAACACATCTCAATTTTAACAGGACATAAAAACAGACATCTAGGTAGTTTAAAAAGTGTTTTTCATATACTTTATAATCACTTAGATTAGGATGGACATGGTCCTCTGGTCATAGTGCTTTGGAATAGGCAAAATATTTGAACAGTCCCCACATTTGGTCCTATTTTTTAGTAACAACGTTTCTGCCCCCACCCCATAAAAGAACAAAAAAAGGAAGTACCCCCTTTGTCGAAGTTGTCAAATAGGTCTTTATTTTGTATCTTGAAGCTCAGAATTAAGGTAAGGATGAAGCCTTGAAGCGGTTGTTTTTCCCCATGCAAAGTGGCCTGGCTCATATTGGGAAACAAACTAACAACTTTAATATAATTACTACAAATTTAATAAAATTATAATTAATATATAATTACCCCCTTGTATAGTACTGTTCCTCAAATTTTCATCTGGGGATCTTGTTAAAATACAGTTTTAGGTCTTTGGTGAGGCCTGAGATTTTGCATTTCTAACAAGCTCCTGAGTATTCTACTGCTGAACAGAATACAGTTTGAGTAACAAGTTTCTGTAGGATTGAGTATCTTTTACTCTTGACTGATTGTCTTAAATCATATGCTTATTTTCAGACATGTACTCAGCAGATTTCCACAGAATTTCTATTTCCCAGGTGCTATGCTAGGTACTGGGATAATATATAAGAGGCATGCTAGATACTCTGCTCTCAGTCAAGTAAGGGAGCTAAGGAAATAGCAATAAATTATATGAAGTGATGCCTAAGTCCAGGGAGCTCTGAGAATTTAAGTACAAAAACTGTTTTTTTTAAAGATAAGGAAACTGATTTGTCTGATGTATTGACCTGTAAGTTTCCAAAATAGTGGAGCTTTGATTGAATTGTTAGTCTAAGAAAGATGTTGGCAGACATTTTCTGTAAAGTGCCAGAGGGTAGGTATTTTAGGCTCTGCGGGCCATATAGTCTCTGATCTCGCTTCTCAACTCTGTGAGGATCAAGTATAAGCAATATGTAAACAAACTAGTGTGTGTTCCAATAGACTTTACTTACCTAACAGGTGGTGTGGGCTGGATTTGGTCTGTAGACCATGGTTTGCCCACCCCTGCTCTAGAATAGTAGTGTTTTACGTTCATTTGTGAGACATGTTGAAAATAATTTCAAGTAAGAAATGATTTAATTGAAAAATTAAGGTGGTTACCTCTATAATAACATCACTGATTTACTTGCATTCAAATATGCTAACTGGGAACATGAGTTGTTTATACAGGCATATCTTGGAGATACTGCAGGTTCAGTTGCAGACCATTGCAATAAAGGAAATATTGCAATAAAATGGATCAAATGAATTTTTTGGTTTCCCAGTGCATATAAAAGATATGTTTACACTATACTGTGGTCTTTTAAGTTTGCGATTGTATTCTGTCTAGAAAAACTACTTATCTTAATTAAAAAATAGTTTGTTGGTAAAAAATGCTGTCATCTGAGCTTGAGTCGTAATCACTGATCATAGATCATCATAATAAATAGAATAATAATGAAAAAGCTTGAAATATTGTGAGAATTACCAAAATGTGACACACAGAAATGAAGTGAGCAGATACTGTTGGAAAAATGGCACCAATAGACTTTCTTAATGCAGGGTTGTCACAGATTTTCAATTTGTAAAAAAAAGCAGTATCTGCAAAGCATACAAAGCAAAAGCCCAATAAAATGAGGTATGCCTGTATACCAGGAGACTGTATTGTACATGTGATTGTCATTTGTCATGTGTATCACTGGGAAAAAAGGTAAAAAGCTATTGCTTGAGAATTTTATTTATTTTTAAATATTTTATTTATTTGTCAGAGAGAGAGAGCACACAAGCAGGGGGAGTGGCAGGCAGAGGGAGAAGCAGGCTCCCTGCCAAGCAAGGATCCCGATGTGGGACTCAGTCCCAGGACCCTGGGATCATGACTGGAGCTGAAGGCAGATGCTTAACTGACTGAGCCACCCAGGTGTCCCTTGCTCGAGAATTTTAGTTCATACTCCTAAAGAGCAGCACAAATGCCTATTTTCTCCTTTTACTGTATGGGGAAAAGAGCTGTGACTAGTAGAGTGGGTTAGGGGATCTCAACATAACTATGCAATGAAGCATTTTTGTAAATTGCTTTTTCTGGTCAGTATTGAAAAATGTATAATACAGGCCCAGAAGAAGACCGACATCCTTGGACACTCAAATCAGTTACCATCATTTAGAGTAGTAAATAGAATTTGGGATCTGGAGTTTGCTTTCTGGTTTCACTACTTAATTAGTTGTGTGGTCCTGGGCAAACTATTTAATTCTTTGCTGCTCCATTTCTTCATGGGATCGTGATACTGCTCACACTTTAGGACATGATAAACACCTGTATCTGCTAGCACCTAGTACAGCACTGGTACATAGTAAGCCCTTGGTATGTAGACTCAAGTAATTTTCTGAGCTCGACAGAGCTGGAGAGTAACTATAGTCCTGACTGTAAAGTAAATAATTTAGATTTCTTTAAGATTGCTACCAGGAACAATTTTCTATGACATTATTGTAGCTCTTTAGTAAACTAACTTGGATTTTTTACAGAGCTTAGAATTTAAAATATTGTTAGTATCTATGAGCTGCATCAGTAGAAGGAAAAGGTGACATTCACTACTGACAAGCTATATATATATATATATATGTATATATAAAGTAGGGGCGCCTGGATGGCTCAGTTGGTAGAGTGTGGAGCTCTTGATGTCAGGGTTGTGGGTTCAAGCACCACATTGGGTGTAGAGATTACTTAAAAAATAAAATTTTTGTATATATAAAGTAATTGCTGTTTAGCAGCCTTAGTTATGCCACCTGTGTCTGTCTCCCATTGCCTTAATTTAGTTCACTACTTTTTTCGGCTACTGCAGGTGTCTTTAGGCTGTCTTCCTTTCATTCATCCAGTAAATATTTAATGATACATGACATGTGGTAGGTACTGTTGTAAGTTTAAGGATTTAGCAGGGAACCAAATGGAAAGAAGTGTCTGTCCTTATGGAGCTTAGATTATCTAGCAGACTCCAGTCTTGACTTCTGGAGCTCACCTTTATACTTTTATCTGATTACTCTCTCTAAAATATCGTGTCCTCCCTTTGTTTAGAATCCTCAGGTCTCATGGATTTCTGTTCCCTTCTGGATGAAGTTCAGGCTCCTTGCTGTTATGCATTGTCATCTGTTGCCACACTTCTTAACCTTCTGCCTTCCAAAATATTGCAGTTCCTTATAGGCATCATACTCTTGCTTTTCAGTTTTTATATGTATGTATTTCTGCTTGGAATGTCTTTCTTTTAGATGCTCCTCCAAACAAACAAAAAAAAAGCTGATGCTCATCTTTTAAGCCTCCACTACCATTACTGGCTTGGTGAGACGACTTTCTTTATGAATGTAACAAACATATTCTCATGGCATGTTAGGCATGCTGATGCTATGACATTTAATTCCTCTCTACTCTGATAGTCTATTTATCTGCCTCTCCTACTGGCATTAAAGGCAAGGGCTGCTTTTTATTTCTTTCTCAGTGTCTGTCAAGGGGCCTGGCTCTTAGTTTGAAATATTCATTGAACAAATGAATGAAATGCCTGAACTTCTATCTCAGCACTATCAAGCTGCCTGAAGAATATTGGGGGTTCATTCAATAAACCTTTGAATTTGTGGAGTGTTTACTTTGTGCCAGATAATGGAGATAAATAGATAACCTGTTCTCAGATTAGTCAACAGTAAGGCTTACAGCTTATTTTCACAACAGACCCTCCTTTTTATTACACACGCATACACACGAGTGTGTGCACACATATTACTAATAAATAAGTAGTCTCTATCAAGTATCCAAACAGTGCTGTTGTTATCTTTTTAATGAAACAGTGTTTTAAACTATTGAAGACAGACATAAAAATGTGGGGATCTGCAAACCATTTTAGGATCACATGAGCAAGGAATATGAGTCCTGGTTTGTCAGAAAACCTTCTGTGGTCACCTTCTGGTACATCAAGAAGTTGTCAGCACCCAGACTTGCAGAGTAGGGTCAATAACTTGGAAGAAAATTTTGGAGACCAGAGGGAAATAGTCTTTAAGAATTACTGCATCAATGATACCCTAGGTGGTTCAAAAAATGACACACTAAAAACAAGGGAAAAAAACAAAAAAAAGCACTGACAACTTTGAATAGAAAGTGATTCGAAAGAGATGAACTCTGAATTAAGAGAAGGTTTGAGAATACTTAATTAATTTTGCTTACATTTTTCTTCTTTGTATGCACAAGACTGATATATGATAAAAATGTCCCAGAGCACTTCCAATAAGTTTACTTTAAAAATTTAAGTGATAAGAGTTTGGGGAAAAAACTGGGGGAGAATGAAAGTATAGGGGCGCCTGGGTGGCTCTGTTGGTTAAATGTCCTTCTGCCTTTGGCTCAGGTCATGATCCCAGGGTGCTGGGATAGAGATCTGCATTGGGCTCCCTGCTTAGCTGGGAGCCTGCTTCTCCCTCTACTTCTGCTCGTCCCTCCTGCTCACGTGGTCTCTCTTGCTCTCAAATAAATAAATTCTTAAAAAAAAAAGTATAAGCAATGCTAATATTTTTTTGCACATCCCAGAGATACAAAGTCATTTGGATGGTTTAGTTACATACAAAATATATTTTAAACAACTGTGTTTGTTCATTACATCATTGTATTTACTGTCTTTAAAAATGTGAAGGCTTGTATATGGAGGTGTTAAATCAGTGTATCGTAAACCTGAAACTAATATTATACTGTATGTTAACTAATTGGAATTTAAGTAAAAACTTAAAAAAAAATGTTCACACTAACAAAAGATTTTTTTGAAGACTTGTAAATGTTTTCTTCTCCTGTTAAAAGTTTTGACTTTTTTAAAAAATTTTTATTTATTTGACAGCGAGAGAAGGAACACAAGCAGGGGGATTGGGAGAGGGAGAAGCAGGCTTCCCACCGAGCAGGGAGCCTGATGCGGGGCTCGATGCGGGGCTCGATGCGGGGCTCGATGCGGGGCTTGATGCGGGGCTCGACGTGGGGCTCGATGCGGGGCTCGATGCGGGGCTCGATCCCAGAACCCTGGGATCATGACCTGAGCCGAAGGTAGATGCTTAATGACTGAGCCACCCAGGCGCCCCTAAAGTTTTGACCTTTTAATGCTACTCTTGCAGAAAATTTTTTTGTCTCCTTACTCCCACCTTTTTAGTAGAGTTATCTACTTGTATATCTCCTATTTCACTAACACTCCTCTTTTTTTAAAATAGTACATTATCGTATTGCAGTTCTCTTTGACTCTTATTTTATGGATGTTATACTTTAAAATTGTATTTGTAACCATTAATCTCAATCTGTTGTGTTCTGTTTATAGAAATGTTAAAAGTGTTTTGTGTATTCATGCTGGTGTTTTCAGTTCAAGGGTATGCATATGTAAAAAGGATTGTTAAAATATACCATGTGTGTATATTTGTTAAAAGGAGACGTTTTAATTAATCTTTGGCTAACGATCCTTGATATTAATTTTTATTGCTCACTTTTAATACTAATTTTAAAATAGTAAGTAGGAGAGTTGTTTCCTAAATTGCTTTCTTGGTACACCAGTTCCTGAATATGCATTCAAAGAACAGAGGAATCCCTGTCAGAGTAAATTAAGGAAACAGTGCATATTCATAGTTCACATAAGCATATTAAAAGAACTGTGGAATCCCCAGCTCTGTACTTTTTTAATTTTGCTAACTGAACTTATTTGTATAAGGGAAGACCCTCACCACCTTCTTCCACCTCTTAACATCCTAGGACCTGTTGCAGAAGCACTGATACGCTTTTTCTGGGGCTCTAATATTCTTTCAGAACTCTTCGCCTTTTGGTTGTCAATGGCAATTAGAGTCTTTGTGCTTTTCTGCATTTGCAGTAAAATATCTGTGGGAGTTAACTTCAAGAGGAAAAAAGGAGCCAGTCTATTTCAATTGGAAAAACCTGTCTTTTGACACTGTATATCCATGAGCAAACTTCTTTGCTATTTTCTTTAAAGATTTTATTCATTTATTCATTCATTTACTTTAGAGAAGGAGTGAGCAAGTGGGGGGAGGAGCAGAGAGAGAGGGACAAGCAGACTGAGCTTGGAGCCTGATGCAGGGCTTGATCTCATGACTCTGAGATCATGACCCGAAATCAAGAGTCAGATGCTCAACTGACTGAGCCACCCAGGCACCCCTTTGGTATTTTTTAATTTCTGTTTGAACATCAGGCTTGTTGGCTGTTTGGATTATTGGAGTAGGAACAGATATATCAATTATTAATGGCATTGGAAGGGACAGGTTGTTTAAAAGTATGATTAAATTAAAATGCCCCCCCCCTTTTTAAAGAAAAACTTAGAAATGAAGCAGAATGCTCGTAAGCATTGTTTTGCTCAGCCTTTTATTACCTGTTTTTCTGCTGAGAAGGTAGGATAATACATATTCTAGGAATTGAAATGTGTCTGTAAAACTGTGTAGGAAGTTGTGGATTGGCATTGAAAGCTTCCTAGATCTACTAATTTATAAGGACCTTGAAGATAAAGTGTTTGTCTTTATATTGCTCACAGGCAAATACTGTTTTATGAGTGACAGTAATCTGTGTCTGAATTTAAGGCAAGGGGGGGCTTTATGTTCACTTACAGAGTGCCTCCTATGTATCTGACATTGTTAATCATCTGTAGTTGGCCATTAAATGCTATTGTGGTATCTGGAAAGTTGTTTGTGTAGTTGCCTCCTGATTCATCTGTCCTTGCTTCCCAGCTCTGCTTTCCCCCGGCACACAGAGGCTGTGGATTACAGTCCTGCTTAGGGAGTACATAGGCTGCCAGCTTGAGAGTCAGGATTCTCATTAGTACAGCAGAGATACAAGGCCATGGCCCTGACCTCATTGGACAGATTATTTGTAGGTTTTGATATGTAAGTGATACATCAAAAGGTTTTGGTATATCTTTGTGGATGACATTGGTGGAGCACCCCTAACTTTGACTTTACATTTTCTAGCCTACTCTGTTATATTATGTATATATATTAATGTGTTCGCTCATGCAGTGGTTAAACCATTTGAAATAGAATCTCAGGGCTTAAGGATGAGGAGTAGTGGAAGAATTATGAACAGTGATTCCTCAGCTAATTAAAGAGACCTAAATCTGTAGTCTAACCTAATCCTGAACCGGTAGCTAAAAGTGAATTACTGCACATACCAAAATACGTTATTGGATCACACACTGTTCCAGCTTCTGCTTCAGTTTCCATCTCCCTGGTGTGTGAGGTTGCCAATCCTAATTGAATAACATCTGTGGATTTCTTTTTCTTTTTTTTTTAATGTATATAGATAGATTGATAGATTGATTTGCTAATCTTTTGTCCTTGTCCCACTTTATCCTTTTCTTTCTTTCTTTCTTTGCTTCTCTTATCCTCCCACCTGTCCTTGTCTTATTGCTGTGATTTCTGCTCCACCCAAACAAAACCAAAAACTGATTACGCTATGGATTTAAGGTATATTTGTTGATTTAACTTTGTATTTCTTAGAAAACTGGTAGCTTGAGACTTTTTCTGTGTG
Source organism: Mirounga angustirostris (assembly GCF_029215605.1). Taxonomy (NCBI): domain Eukaryota; kingdom Metazoa; phylum Chordata; class Mammalia; order Carnivora; family Phocidae; genus Mirounga; species Mirounga angustirostris. The sequence goes on from NW_026991710.1 coordinate 163,997,696, forward strand.
TGTTTTAAGAAAGAGCATAGCCCATAAATCTCAAGCCAAAAAATGTGTTTTTTTTTACTGGTATATTGCCTTCAACTGATTTTTCTATGGGGTTTCGCCTTGGATACCTATAGCCTGGGTATAGGTGATTGTGAATAGTCTGTATTAGCTGATTACCCAGTAATGGTCCAATATTATATATGGAACAGTTTGGTAGGAAAACTAACTATAGCAAAGAGACTATATTAGCATATCTGACATCTCTCTCTTTTTTTTTTTTCACATTACATGCAGTCCAGTAGCAAATCCTTATGGCTCTTCCCTTGGTAATTTATGGCCCCCAGCCAAATCTGGTCCCCACCTTTTTTGGTACTGCCTGTGAGCTAAGTATGTATTTTTACATTTTTAAATGATTGAAAAAATTCAAAAGAATATTCCATATATGTTAAAATTACACATAACTCAAATTCCAGTATTCATGTAAAGTTTTACTGGAGCACAGCCACACTTGTTCACGGCTTCTTTCACGCTTTACAGCAAAGTTGAATAGTTGCAACAGAGGCTTTATGGCCTGTGAAGCCTGAAATATTTACTGCCTGACCCTTTGCAGAAAAAGTTGGCCAAACCCTGCTGTAGAGGAAATGCAGAATCTATCCACTTCTCATTTCCTCTACTGCTACAATCTGGTTTAAACTTCTTGACTAAACTATTGCTATTGCCTTCTAATTATCTCCTTGCTTTTGTCTATGTCCCCCTACATCTACACAGCCAGAGGAGTGGTCTTTATAACAGGTAAGCCAAATCTTGTCACTGCTTTGCTCAAAACCATTTAACAGTTTGCTGTCTTGTTCAGAGTTAAGTGTGAAAAGTAAAAGACTATTTATAATGGCATACAAAGCTCTAGATCAGGGATTGGAAAACTTTTTCTATACAGTTTTCTGTTGCAACAACGCATCTATGCTGTTGAGTGAAAGCAGTAAGCAGTATGAAAACAAATTGACATGGCTGTGTTCCAGTAAAACTTTATTTACAAAAACAGGTGTAGGGTACTGGGTGGCTCAGTTGGTTAAGCGTCTGCTTTCGGCTCAGGTCATGATCTCAGGGTCCTGTGATTGAGTCCCACATCGGGCTCCCTGCTCAGCGGGGAGTCTGCTTCTCCCTCTACCCCTCCTCCCTGCTTGTGATCTCTCTCTCTCTCTCACATTCACTGTCTCTTTCAAATAAATAAAATCTTCAAAAAAAAAAAATAGGTGGTAGGTTAGACTTGTCCTATAGGTAGTAGTTTTCTGACTTCTGCTCTAGATAGTACCAGATCCTCCCCAAACCCTTTCCTTCCCATGTATATGTACTTCCTGGTTTTACTTCCTACTATTCTCTCTCTCCTCTACTATCTACCAGCTAGATTGATTTGTAGGAACATCCCTGCCTCAGGGCATTTTGCATTTGCTGTTCCTTCTACTTGGAACACTTTTCCCCCAGATAGTCGGTATCTATTGAGTACCTCTTATGTAGCAGGTGCTGTCCTCAACTCTTGTAATATATCTGTGAACAAAACCTAAAATCCCATATTACATGTAGTTTACATTCCTTTTGGTGTATATGTAGACAGTAAAAAAAAAAAAACAAATAGAAGGTACAGTATTTTATGAAATATGTGCAATGGAAAAAATAGTGTGTGCTTGAGAGGGGTCTCTTGGATAAAATTGTATGTATGCAAAGAGCTGGGGGGGCGGTGTCTCCAAAGTAAATATTTGCATGACTTGTTTATCTTAGTGGCTGGCACATAGTGAGTATTGAGTAAGTATTTATGAAATGAATCAATCTGGGTGAAGTGATAATCCCTGGACTTAATCTTTACTAGTGTATTTATAACATGCTTATCACCACATTTATTTATTGTTTCCTAACAAGAAGTAGGTTATTGGACAATAAATTTGGAAGCAAAGGAGGAAGTTCAGGATTACTAAGTACTCTTCAAGATGATTTCGTTTCTACTCAGACCAAATGGATACTTAGTCCATATTTAGGAAGATAGCCAGGAAGAAAAGTGATGTTGGGAAATGATTGAATGGGAGAGAAGAAAAACATAGGCTATACTCAAATATACATCTAGTCAATGACATGGATGTCCAACTTCTTTGACCCGTAGGGAATCTACCCAAATGTTCCTCCCCTCATCTGTCACTCTTCTCTATTTCCCAATTAAAAATATTCTCAAAACTGGGGCGCCTGGGTGACTCAGTGGGTTAAGCAGCTGCCTTCGGCTCTGGTCATGATCCCAGTGTACTGCGATTGAGCCCTGTGTCAGGCTCCTTGCTCAGTGGGGAGCCTGCTTCTCCCTCTCCCTCTGCCTGCTGCTCTCTTTACTTGTGCTCTCTCTCTCTCTGTCAAATAAATAAATAAAAACTTAAAAAAAAAATTCTCAAAACAATTGACTTAGAGCAGCAAACTTGACCCAGCCTGGGGGCCAAATCCTGCCCAAGACCTATTTTTATATGGACCTGCAGCCAGTTTTATATTTTTGGAGGATTATATTTAAAAAAAAAACCCACCCAAAATAGATAATATGCTCTAGCTGATATGGACCTGATGTGGTCTGCAAAACCTAAAACATTTCTTTTTGACCTTCTACAGAAACAGTTTGCCAGCCTCTGACTTACAGGTACCTTCTTGGTTGTTTCTAGGGGAGAAAGATACTTCTCTATGGTGGTCTTCGTAAATAATAGAACTTTACATTTGGAACATGTAATCCATCTCACTTACTTTATAGGTTTCATTGAGACTAGAAAACTACATTAACTTTTTGGGGTCATACAGCTTTCTAGGTATAGATCCTGAATCTCTAGCCCATTATTTTTTATGTACTTTTTTTCACATCAGTGATGAGTGGTATTCCCTTCTTCTGTGATATCTTAGTAGGCAAACTATCTTCTCTAAGCCTTAATTTTTTTTTTTATTTGTAAAACAAATTGATAGTATAGGGTTTCTGTAATGATTAAATGAACCAATGCTTATAACGTACTAGTATATAGTTAAAACTGCTTCACAGATCATAGTTCTATTTTGTCATGGTGTAGTGAAAAGATTTCTGCTACCTAGGAATCACTGCTCCTTCCCCCCCACACATATATTTTAGGGTCAGAGAAGGAACGGATTTCTGTCATTTAGAATTTTAATTCGGACATCCTTTGTGTCTTGAAAAGTAGTTAGAGATCTATTTCAGTAACATTGTACTTCATTGATTTTGGGGGGGCTTAACCAGTTTTTAGAACATCATTAAAATGGGACACTTTGTTCCAAGTTGCAAACAGTTGATTTACAAACAGACTTTGGAACAAAATTGGATCACAGATTGAAGATTATTTTCCTAAAGAGGTTAGGCAGAAGAGATTTTTGGTCATTTTGTTCTATGCATTTTTAGTGACTGAAATTCTGGGGAAGAGGAAAGGGAAAGACCGAGGGAAGAAAATGGAGCCCCTCTGGGAATTCAGTCTAGTGTTCCAAGGCAGTCTTGTTTCTAGGGCATGTTGACAAAAATGCTGGGTGGTTATTAAATTGTTCAGAATGTCACTTATGCATGGATTAGTGTTTCAAAGTTTACTTGGTCTGTGAGGGTTAAGTGTGTTAGGAGATTGGGAAGGCCATCTTAATGTCCAACTCTCCCCTCCCACCTGTCTAGATGAAATAGGGTTCATAAATTAGTATCAAGGACGATTTTGAAAGAAAGTCACAAAAGGACTAGCACCCTTGGTTAAAATAGGAATAAAGGGTCACATATCTGTTGTTTAAATGCTTATTGAATAAAAGAGTGATTATGCGTGTGTACATGAGCATTTAAAAAAACAGTAAATGGGGCGCCCAGGTGGCTCAGTTAAGCATCTGCCTTCGGCTCAAATCATGATCTCAGGGTCCTGGGATGGAGCCCTGCATCCGGCTCTCTGCTCCGCGGGGAGCCTGCTTCTCCCTTTCACTCTCCCTCTGTGCTCTCCTCTCTCAAATGAATGGATAAAGTCTTAAAAAAAATAAAAAATAAAAAATAAACAGTAAATGGCAGTTTATTTCCCTTTATAATGCTACATTTATTTATAAGTTTACACACAGTGATGGATTCTTTTTTTTTTTTTTTTTAAGTTTATTTATTTAAGTAATCTCTACACCCAACTCGGGGCTCAAACTCACAAGCCCAAGATAAGAGCTGCATGCTCTACTGACTGAGCCAGCCAGGTGCCCCAGTGATGTATTCTTTTTGATGTATAGTATAATGAGTTTTGACAACTGCATAGGGTTTTATAACCACCACAATTAAGATGCAGAAAAATTCCATTATCTCTTCCCAAAAACCTTCCTTCATGCTAACCTTTTGAAGTCAAATCCAACTCCCCCGCCTCCCCCCAAGCTGGCAAACTGTTGAGACACTGTGGTTCCTATAGTTTTGCATTTTCTGAACTATCCTATAAATGAAATTATATATATATATATATATATATATATATATATATATAGCCTTTGGAGTCTGGTTTCTTTCATTTAGCATAATGTATTTGAGATTCATCCTTGTCGTGTGTATCAATATTTTTTTCCTTTTTGTGGCTGAGTACTATTCCATTGCATGAACGAACCAGAGTTTGGTTTATCTGTTCCTCTGTTGAGGGATATTTGGGTTGATGTCAGTTTTTGGCAATTATGAATAAGACTGCCATAAACATTCATATGCAGGTTTTTGTGTGAACATAATGTGTTAATTTCTTGTGACTGCTGTAATAAATTGTCAACCTAGGTGCCTTAAAATAACAGACATTTATCCTCTCCCACTGCTGGAGGCCAGAAGTCCAAAATCCGTATTCCTGGAATCAAGGTGTTGTCAGGGGCGTAATCCTTCAGAGGCTCTTGGAGCTACTGGTGGCTCCTGGCATCCCTTGACTTGTTGCTGGGTCACTTAAGTCTCTGCCTCCAGCTTCCCATCATACCTTCTCCCGCTGTATCTGTGTGTCAAACCTCCCTTTGTCTTATAAGGATACTGTGTTGGCATTTAGGGCCCACCTGATAATACGGGCTAATCTCTAATCTCAAGATCCTTAATTTAATCACATCTGCAGAGGCCCTTTTCCAAACAAATTAACATTTACATGTTCTAAGGATTAGGAGCTGATATCTTTGAGGGCCATTATTCAGCCTACTACAGTAGGTTTTCATTTCACTTGGGTAAACACCCAGGAGGGGGATTGCTGGGTTATATATGGTAAGGGTATATTTAATTTTATAAGGAAGTGCCAGACTATTTCTGTAGTGGCTATACTATTTTGCACTCTTACCAGCAACATATGAAAGTTTAATTTGCTCTGCATCCTTACTAGCACTTGGTATTGTTATTTCTAAAAATTATTCTAACAGGTATATAGTGGTATTTAATTATGATTTAATTTGCATTTCCCTAATGATTAGTCATGTTAAGCATCTTTTCAAATGTGCTTATTTATATCTTCTTTGGTGAGTTGCCCATGTATTTTTTCATTTTTAAAATTGGGTTATTTTCTCTCTTGAGTTTGCTTGTTTTTTTAACACCTCTGTTCTCCTAAAAGTTAGTCCAGGGCCTTAGGGGAATTAGGAAGATGTTGGTTCTTTTGTAATCTTGTTGCTTCTTATATTTTCTTGCTTCAAAGTCGTTTCCTTTTTGAATCTCAGAAACTGAATAAATTAGACTTGAATTCCTTTCTGGCTCCTAATAGATTTCCTCAATAAAGGAAATAGAATTTAAATCAGCATGTAGTGGGTGTGTTGTTAGTCAGGTCTGGGGTTGCAAGCAACTGAAACCCTTGAATAAAAAGTGATTTATTTATTTTTTTATTAACATATAATGTATTATTTGTTTCAGGGGTACAGGTCTGTGATTCATCAGTCTTACACAATTCACAGTGCTCACCATAGTACATACCCTCCCCAATGTCCATCATCCAGCCACCCCGTCCCTCCAACCCTCCACTCCAGAAACCCTCAGTTTGTTTCCTGAGATTAAGAGGCTCTTATGGTTTGTCTCCCTCTCTGGTTTCATCTTGTTTCATTTTTCCCTCCCTTCCCCTATGATCCTCTGTCTTGTTTCTCAAATTCCTCATATCAGTGAGATCATATGATACTTGTCTTTCTCTGATTGACTTATTTCGCTTAGCATAATACCCTCTAGTTCCATCCACATTGTTGCAAATGGCAAGATTTCATTTTTTGATGGCTGCATAATATTCCATTGTATATATATACCACATCTTTTTTTTTTTTTTTAAAGATTTTATTTATTTGACAGCAAGAGAGACCGCGAGAGAGACAGCGAGAGAGGGAACACAAGCAGCGGGAGTGGGAGAGGGAGAAGCAGGCCTCCCGCAGAGCAGGGAGCCCGATGCGGGGCTCGATCCCAGGACCCCGGGATCATGACCTGAGCTGAAGGCAGACGCCCAATGACTGAGCCACCCAGGCGCCCCCACATCTTCTTTATCCATTCATCAGTTGATGGACATCTAGGCTCTTTCCATAGTTTGGCTATTGTAGACATTGCTGCTATAAACATTGGAGTGCATGTGCCCCTTTGGATCACTACATTTGTATCTTTGGGGTAAATACCCAGTAGTGCAATTGCTGGGTCATAGGGAAGCTCTGTTTTCAACTTGTTGAGGAACCTCCATACTGTTTTCCAGAGTGGCTGCACCAGCTTGCATTCCCACCAACAGTGTAGGAGGGTTCCCCTTTCTCTGCATCCTCACCATCTGTCGTTTCCTGACTTGTTAATTTTAGCCATTCTGACTGGTGTGAGGTGGTATCTCATTGAGGTTTTGATTTGTATTTCCCAGATGCGAGAGATGTTGAGCATTTTTTCATGTGTCTGTTGGCCATTTGGATGTCTTCTTTGCAGAAATGTCTGTTCATGTCTTCTGCCCATTTCTTGATTGGATTAGTTGTTCTTTGGGTGTTGAGTTTGATAAGTTCTTTATAGATTTTGGATACTAGCCCTTTATCTGATATGTCATTTGCAAATATCTTCTCCCATTCTGTCGGTTGTCTTTTGGTTTTGTTGACTGTTTCCTTTGCTGTGCAAAAGCTTTTTATCTTGATGAAGTCCCAGTAGTTCATTTTTGCCCTTGCTTCCCTTGCCTTTGGCGATGTTCCTAGGAAGAAGTTGCCTTGGCTGAGGTCGAAGAGGTTGCTCCCTGTGTTCTCCTCAAGGATTTTGATGGATTCCTGTCTCACATTTAGGTCTTTCATCCATTTTGAGTCTATTTTTGTGTGTGGGGTAAGGAAATGGTCCAGTTTCATTCTTCTGTATGTGGCTGTCCAATTTTCCCAACACCATTTGTTGAAGAGACTGTCTTAAAAAGTGATTTATTAATAGTGCATGTTACCAAACTGCAAGGAAGGACACGGATGGAGTTGGCTTTAGGGACAGCTGGACAAAGGGTTAGATTATTGCTTGGTTTCTCTCTTCTCATTTCTGCTTCTCTCTTTGAATTGGTTACAATGTCTCTTATTTCAGAGGATTTTCTCCAAATGGTTGGGTTTATGGTTGCAGGTGCCTTAGGACTCAGATCCTTCCAACTTCCTGACCCTAGAGGAAAAAAGGGATCTTTTCTTTTTTTAATATTTAATTTATTTATTTGGGGGGGGGGAGAGCATGAGTAGGGGGAAGGGCAGTGGGAAAGGGAGAAGCAGACTCCCCACCAAGTAGGGAGCCAGACATGGGGCTCTATCCCAGGACCCTGAGACTACAACCCGAGCCGAAGTCAGACGCCCAAATGACTGAGCCATCCAGGCGCCGCAAAAGGGATCTTTTCTAATTTTGTTCAGAAAACCCTTGGGGGGGCGCCTGGGTGGCTCAGTCGTTAAGCGCCTGCCTTCAGCTCAGGTCATGATCCCAGGGTCCTGGGATCAAGCCCCGCATCGGGTTCCCTGCTCGGCAGGAAGCCTGCTTCTCCCTCTCCCACTCCCCCTGCTTGTGTTCCCTCTCTCACTGTGTCTCTCTCTGTCAAATAAATAAATAAAATCTTAAAAAAAAAAAAAAAAAAGAAAACCCCTGGGGTTTTCAGTTGAAGTCTCATGCATATCACTAAGCAGTCACTCTGACCTAGTTGAACATCTTAACTCAAATTTGATGTGAACAAAATAAACTCTTGATTCCTCTTCTTTTTTCCCCCATACCAGTAAATCGACCCCTTATCAAAGCCAGAAAACAAGGAGTCCTTTTTGATTCTTCCTTGATATCCTTTAAGGAATAGCCAGACCTTTTCCATATCCAGACCATCACCCCTGCTTACTGTATTGTAACCACACTGCTTCTCTTAATTTCTTAATATACCATGCTCTTTTCTCTTCTTGAGACCTTTGCACATGCTGTTCCTTCTGCATGCAGTGATTTTCCCCTCTAGAGGCAAAGCTTCTCTTATATTAGGTCTTGGCTTCAGTGTTACTTCACAGAGGTTCTTCTTCTACAACAGGTAGCTCCTTCATTTCCATCTCTTTACAAGCTTCTTACTTATTTGCTTCACAGTACTGCTTAAAATAACTGAGAGTCATTTTTATCCATCTCCTTACTTGAATTTTGTCTTTTTTTTTTTTTTAAGATTTTATTTATTTATTTGAGAGAGAGAATGAGATAGAGCATGAGAGGGGGAGGGTCAGAGGGAGAAGCAGACTCCCTGCTGAGCAGGGAGCCCGATGTGGGACTCGATCCTGGGACTCCAGGATCACGACCTGAGCCGAAGGCAGTCGCTTAACCGACTGAGCCACCCAGGCGCCCTTGAATTTTGTCTTTTTACCACTAGACTATATAAACTGCTTTAATATAGGGACATTATCTTGTTTACCTTTGTATCTACAGTTATAATACAGTATGGGGCAAATGGTAGGCCTGTGTAAAGGTTTTTGAATGAATGAATCAGAATGCATTTCTGCAGTTGGCCCAGTTTAGATTTAGTGGCCTTGTGGGGTGGGGCTTGATGGATGGACAGAAACACAATAGCCACTGTTAAAGGCTCCAAGTGAACCTACATTAATATGCCACAATTAATGCTTTTTTTACTCTTTGGAAATAATAATGATTAATTCTGGTATTATTATGCTTGTTAATATTTTTATTTGAATAGAAATAATTTCTAAGAGTTATCTGTAGGCATAGGTCTAAACTCAGTTTAAGATTTTTATTGAAAACAATAGCCAGTAGAGTCTGATTAGCACTCTTTTTCTAGCTACTTAATGCAGTGGACTGAGTGACATGTTAGGGGCCAGACAGATGTTTTAAAGCATCAGTAATGACATTCAGTTTTCACATTGCTCGATTATGCTTACCCTTGGGGACTTCTGTTCAGCTTCTTGTATTGTCCCTTTCTAACATTTTCCTGGTGATTGTTTCTGTGTTATTCTCTTAACCAGCTGTGGGAAATTCAAGACAGAGAGGGGTCTGGAGTTAAGAATGTTTGGATACATAGTAGAATACAAAAAGCTTAATAAACCTTAATAATAATAAAGAACGACTGCTGAGTTAGTGAAGGTTAGGGTGATTATATAATTTGTCATCCAAACCAGGTCATTTTTGAGAGGGTGTGCCAGGAACAGGTGTAAACCTGGACTGCCCCCATGAATCCCTTTGAGGGGGAGGTGATAATCAGTTGTTGCAGGATAGGGTGCTCTGAGTCTGAGGGCTTTTGAATTGGGAAGAGACTTGCCTAAAAGTGTGTAGGAGGAAGCCAGGTACAGCTCTGTGCTTTCGAAATTCTTTTGGGAACTGAATGTAAACAAAGCCAAGGGTTCTGTAGATCTGTCCTAATTAGCAAATATAATTGCCTTATGGATAAGGTTGAGATCCTAGAATCAGAACCTAATTCTCTTTTACTTTCCCATAGGAAACTAGTATTGTGTTTAGCTGTCATGTTCACTCAAAGAATGTATGGGTTGTCTGATCTGCAAGCTGCTGGCCTACTGTCAGTAGAAGATTGTTTTTTTTGTGCCCATATTGAAAAATTTTCCCAGATAAATTCGTACTGTCTTGCCATTTTGCCCCATAGATAGTTGTAGTACATATTTGAGAATAGGTTGGAAAGATGGGCTTTAAGATTAGTTTTAAATCTTATTTATGGAACACACACTTGAACTCTTACATTAGGGAGATAGCAGAATTTTATAGTTAAGTATACACCATAGAATTTTCTTCTCGTTTTTAAAATTCCAGTCTGGGATTGTTAATAGGAGCATTGTGGTTGAGATTAATAGCTGTGGCAGTATGTAGCAAGACTAATTCCATAAAGATAAACTTATCACTGCAGAATTGGGTTTATTAATTTTTTGTTAGGTAAACGTATTCTTTTTTTTTTTAAATGAGACTTCCTTGCTTTTGGCAAGGATGCTAATTTCAAATGTTTTGAGGAAAGCCAGAAAAAAACCTTAAAGGTTTTACAAAGAATGTAAAACACATACATACATGTTAGCCATCTTAGGGCCACCTCATGTTACCTTTTCTATGAACACATATTTGTTATGCCTTTTCTGTATTTTTTTAATATTTTTTTAACTCCCTTGCTAGGTTATATACACCTAGAATAGTGCTATATATAGTTGTTTGGTAAGAATCACAGTTACTGTGAAGTTTACTGAGATAATAGCATTAAATAAAAATTTTATTCCTATGTAAAGTAATAATGCTTTTTTATGTTTTAATTATGGTTTCCATTTTATTTCATTTAATCAAGTCAGATCTAGTTACTGTTATCTCTGTTTTATGGAGGAGGAAAGAACCAGTAAACCAATTAAAGTAAACCCTGAGAGCATTATATTAAAGGTGAGGGGTGATACATGATTTCAGGCACTTGGTATAAAAAGCAGTCATGCCCAGGTTAGTATGCATGCAGAGTCATACACTATAGAGTTCATGTGAAAAGTTGTTTTTCAAGGTAAAAAATTGCTGTGTAGGTATTGCTATATTCATTTTTCATATTGCTTTATTCATGAACTTTATTTTTTTTTTATGTTTTTAATTTTTTTTTTTAGATTTTTAATTTATTTATTTGACAGAGAGCGAGACAGCTAGAGGAAGCACAAGCAGGGGGAGTGGGAGAGGGAGAAGCAGGCTACCAGCTGAGCAGGGAGCCCGATGCAGGGCTTCATCCCAGGACCCTGGGATCATGACATGAGCCGAAGGCAGACACTTAATGACTGAGCCACCCAGGCGCCCCTATTCATCAACTTTAAAACCATATTAATCAGCTTTAAAATATCTTCCCTTTATATAGATTTTCTAGAATTGTAGCAATACAGTTGCCATTAGCCACATGTAGCTATTCAAATAAATTACAATTTAAGAAAAATTGATAGCCAGTATTTCGAGTACCTGGTAGCTCACATGTGGCTAGTGGTTACCATATTGGACAGCACAGATACAGAACATTTTTATCCCCACAGAAAGTTCTGTTAAAATAGCACAGTTCTTAAGGACAGTATTAAAGAAAATAACCACTTGAGGACAGGTTTTATTTTTATTTATTAGGCTTTAGGATTCTTGTAGTTAAAAATGTTAGCTTTAGATTATATATCCTAATGACAGGAGCTTTGTGATTTACTCTCTTTGGGTCAAGCTTGTGGTGTTCAAACTCAGCCTAATCTTTTATTAGTCTTTCTGGCTCTGCATAAATCAGTCATACTGGGCTGAGGGGTAATTTGGACTAAGAATACAAAATTTGCAAATATGTGTTTTAGGTTGTTAGTGCTTAATATCTTTTAAGCCTTAATGCTTAATATCATTTTCCTTATCAATAGAATGGAGATAATGAGATAATGACTATATGGAATTTGGATTAATTGATTGGGGTTTATGAAGTTGAAAAGTTGAATCCTAATGAACCTTCTAGTCCCAGCAGAACTCTGCTCTGTTTGAAGTCATCTCAATTTCAACTCTCCTTCTTTAGACTCTAAGCCCTTAAAGTCAGGGCTCTGAGTTTAGTGCCTCATGGAGCAGTCTACACACTTGTTAAGTAGCTACTCTGGGCCAGTCACTGTGTTAACATTGTTTGCTAATTCATTTATGACTACCCTTAAATAGATTATGAGCTCCTTGAAACTAGGAACCCCCACTTTTTAAATTTAAAATACCTGTAGTTGTAGAAATTAAGAAAAAAAGAGACTTTAGAGATAATCATCTTAAATATTTTTGTTTACCAGTGAAGAACCATGATAGCTTAAGTTACTTGCCCATCGTTGGGGAACTAGGACTAGAGAATCTGGATAGCCTTCTATCAAGCCACCTCCTAAATTAGTTGATTGTTAAATTTAATTTCAAGGAAGTCCTAAGCACTACTGTTGATTGAAGACTATATTTTGTGTGTATAAACTATGTCAGTGTAGAACAAAGTTATTTATAACTCCTGATTTCAACACATATTTCCTGTTTGTTTCTTATGACACATTCTTAGGGGCAGATTGTATGCTATTTTTGGAGATGCAGCATTTTGATCTTGAAAAAGCATTTTTGGTTTTTAGACTAGAATAGATTGAGGAATAGATTGAGTGGTTTCTCAGGTTAAATAAATGCTCAGGGTCTGTATTTTCGTGTATTGCATTTGGAAATAGTAACTTATATAATATGTCATGGGGTTGGAGTGTCCATTTATAGAAACTACAAGTCTTGACTTTCTATGAGCTATGAATTTTAATCTCTGTTTTTATATTCCAGTTACAGTTTCGGTTTCAGTATTACTATTGTGTGTGTACACACTCACCGGAGTGCTAAGAATAGCAAACTATCCTACTACAGACAAGATTTACATTTCTGAGGTACCTGAACTGTTTCTTAAAATTCATTTTTGTTCCTTATAGTCATTGGCAAAGTGTCATCAGGTATTCATAAGGTAATTGTTATTTGACAGGATACTTTTGCTTCTCAGGAATATTATTGGTTTGTTTCTGTGGTAGCATATGCTTGTATTTGGGATGGACCAGACCAACTCAGGCTTTTTTGCAGAACACTGGTTGTTTCTCCACGGGGTTAGAATACCTTCCTGCTTCCTTCCTTCCCCCAAGAACTGAAATCAATTTCAGAAGGGAGTCTTTGCTTGTGAATCAAGACTTTAATTATAGGCTTTCTTCTTTCGAAAGGCAGTTTCCTTTTTCTGCAGTTGTTCTTTGGGTGGAGTGCATGTATGCACGCGCGTGTGTGTATGTGTGTGCGTGTGTCTGCTTGTAGCATTTGGATCTGTGCAGCACGTTGGCTTTCTAGACATCCTTTGTATAGTAACAGCATGTGCGGAGGGGCTGGCAGCCTGTAAAACAGTTTTTTCTCCTCTTCCCCCTCCTCTCAACCTCACTCCCTCCCTAGATCTGGTGACATTACATAGATAAATGTGCTGGCTAGGAAAACAGCAGAAGGAATTGAATGTCTGCCAAAAATTTGCAGCATGAAACCAAACTGGCTGCTTCAGCCTCCCTTTCCTGATCTTTTATTGTGTGTGTGCAGTCTACACTTGTCAGGGCTTTCCTAGTTTAGCGTTACGTCACTATGTTCTCCACCCTCATTATACTGTCTTTTCTTTTGAAAAGCTACTGTCCTCAGGCTTCAAATTTGTTAAACACTTAAGGCTTTATTTATACTGTTATGGTGGTAGTATTGAAGATGAAATATACTTAATTTGATGTAATATCGACTTAGGGTATGTGTGTATACATGTGCTCACATGTGTTTCTGGGCAATATTAGGATAGTGTGGAGAAGATAACATACTGGTAACTACCTGAAATTATTACATTGCTTTTAAAAAATCTTTCTGTCCTTCAGGAAGAGACATTTTCTCAGAGGACTTTGAAGACAGCTTAGAGAGGTATTGATTTTTAACTGTTGATCAGCATTGCAAATAGACATTTCTAGAACAAAAGTGATTTCATTTATTTGATGTATGTTGAATTAAAGAAGATAATATGAGATCTTTAAATTTGGGGTTCTTATTTTCAAGACTGCTGATACAGTTGAGTATCTAGACAGTGTCAGTGATTTTAGAGAAAAAAATTACTTTTTATTCTTCGATTTGGTGAGACTGCTTAAATCCAGGTCTAAAGAAAAGGTTTTGGCTATTAATTAAATCTTTATATCGCCCTTAAAAAAATAAGATGGGGTCCTAGTTCCTTTTATTCTGAATCCTTTAGACTTATTATAGTTTAGCAAAGCATAAATTTGGATAGGTTCATTTGGGCGCCTTTAACTACAGTATTCTCATTGCATTTGTTCCTTATCATGTGCTACTCTGTATTGCAATGTATTTTTAATGCATATGTTTTATTTTTACAATTAGGTTGTAAGACCTACCAGCAGGGAACCGGTTTTGTTACATCTTGTTTCTCTAGCATCTAACTCAGTGTCCTTATACATAAGAGATAGTATGGATAATGGTATGTGGAGATAATATTGAGGATGAGAATAGGGTGAGGTGATTTCACTAGCTGACTTAGTCATCTAGGGCTCTCAAAACAGAATACCATAGACTGGATGGCTTAAAAAATAAGAATTTTTTTCTTCTCACAGTTCTGGAGGCTGGAGGTCCAAGATCAGGGTGCTCGCACAATTGATGTCTCCTGAGCCGTCTCTCCCTGTTTTGCAAATGGCTGCCTTCTTGCTGTGTTTCATAGAACCTTTTCTCTGGGCACACAAGCGGGCCCCCCCACTGCCCCCACCCCTGTCCCCGTGTCTCTTCCTCCTCTTGTAATACACCAGGACTGTAGGATTAGGGCCCCCACCCTTGTGCCACCCTCATTAAACTTAATTATTCCTTAAAAGCCCTATCTCCAAATACAGTCACATTAAGGGTTAGGGCTTCACATGTGAATTCGGGGTGGGGAGGGATACAAGTTCAGTCCATAACACTGGCCTGAAGATAGAGATGCCAAATTACTGAGCTATCAGATAACATATCAGTCATGTCATAGTAAGGACAACAGAAACTATGAGAGAGTGTAGTCCAGGGAATTGGTAAAGCAGATGTTGGGAGAAGTGACAAGCAAAATGGGAACATTGAAGTGACACAGAGGTAATAACTTCCTTAAGCAGCTACCACCCTTAGAGCTGGAGGATAAAAGGACTTTGGGGTTATAAGAACCTAGAGGCTTAGAGGAGGGGCCCCATGGAACTTGGATTGCCATCTTTGAGGAGGTCTCACTGCTTGGTTGCTTTTAAAAACCTTAGAGAGGGACCCCACAAAGGTTGAGATGCAGGCCTCCAAGAGGGTATGTTGCTCCCCTGCTGCTGGTACTTCTGAGGGAGCATGATGTGGCTGCTTCTGAGAGAAATCAGTCTTCTGTAGGAAGCTGAAGACTGCCAACTACTGCTGTTGCTGGGAGAAAGGACCCATGCCAGGGTGGCACTGGCAGGAAGAGCACAAGGGTCTGGAAGGAGCAAGTCCATTCTTTTGTCATCTTTACTTTCTTGTATCCCTCTAGTGTTCCCCACTGGTGTAGCCTAATGGGAAGGTGGCTGACAGAGAAGAAATGACATATGCACTCTGAGCCTAGCACCGTAAAGCAGAGTAAGGGTGAGCTTGGAATTGAGAGACAACAGCTTCATAGCTGGCACAGATATTATTGGTGGGAGTACAGCTTTTCTAAAATCCAATTTGGCGATATGTGTCAAAAATCTTAGGAATGTGCAAATCTTTTGACCCAGCAATTCCAGTTCAAGAAATATATCCTAAGGAAATAACCCAAAAAGTGAGCAAAGAAGTATGTAAGGGATGCTTGATTACAGTATTGAATGTGATAAAAAATTAGAGGTATTGAATGTTTATCAATATGGGACTGGCTAAATATCTTACACCATGTGGTGAGGTGTTATATGGCCATTAGAAAGATGATGCTGATTTGGACTTACTGATGTGGAAATAAATTTAACAAACCAGATTATACGCTATGTGTAGTATGGACCTATTTACGTATTTATTTTTTTAAAAAACTATATATAAGAAAAGCTGAGAACAAGGGCACCTGAGGGGCTCAGTTGTTCAGTGTCTGCCTTCGGCTCAGGTCATGATCCCAGAATCCTGGGATCAGGCTCCCTGCTTGGCGGGAAGCCTACTTCTCCCTCTTCCCCTGCCTGCCGCTCTCCCTTGCTTGTGTTCCTTCTCTCACAGTCTCTCTCTCTCTGTTAAATAAGTAAATAAAAATCTTAAAAAAAGAAAAGAAAAGCTGAGAACAATATACATAGAAAGAGAGCGCAGTGCCAAGTTGAAGAGGGCAGGCTCTGGAGTCAGACAGCCTAGGGGTTTGTATGTGGGTTCTGCCACTTTTTATGATCTTAGGTAAATTAGTCTTTCTGGGCATCTGTTTTCTCATCTGGAAAATGGTGATAATAGTACATACCCCATAGAGCAATTGTTAAGTCTAAAAGTGTTAGTATTTGTGAAGCATGTGTAACTGCTTCAAGTGCTCATTAATGTTAGGTATATTATAGGGGAGGAATAGAAAGCTTAGGAGAGAAGTTTACTGTCTTTTTTCCCTTTATTATCTTTTTTTTTTAAGTGGGCTCCACACCCAGCATGGAGCCCAGTGTGGGGCCAGAACTCATGATCCTGAGATCAAACCTGAGCTGAGATCAAGAGTTAGAACTCAACTGACTGAACCACACAGGCACCCCTAATTATCTAATTTTTAAAGAGAGAATATCATGAGTTTATGATTAGGATAACCACTAAAGCTTTTCTATCGTAACTGAAAATGATGAAGCTGGCAAAGATGCATTAAGTGTTCTTCGCACTTCTGGAAGTCCTATAACTCCAGGATGCTTTATAGGTAGAATAGCACTTCCCACTGCAGTCTGGATGCAACTGACAGCTGAGGCTTGTCTTTTGACAAGCTCCTTATTTCTTGTGGGGAAACTTCATTCTTTCTCAGGTCCCTACAAATGCTCAGGGACTTGCATTACTATGGTGCTTCTGACTAGGTTCCTGAAGCCTCCATCTTACTTTTGCCTTGGTTCCTTGGGTAGGTTTTTTCTGTTCTGCTTAGAACCAAACTTATTGCTGTGAATAATGCTGCTCTTTGAAGAAGGCAGGAGAACCTCTGGTCAGTTTTATAAATATAAGTTTAAATCCTGCCACACTGTATTATTAATAAATAGTATCACTATTTACCAGTAATGGAAACTCAACACTTTCCATCTATAAAGTCTTTCTTTCTTTCAAAAAATGAATTTATCTGTAGGTTGTTTATTTGAGTGACTGAGTTGAAACTATTTAGTGTATTAGAGTACCTGACTTTGAATGACTTCAATCACTTTTACTAGTCATTATAGTCCCCCCCCCCTTTTTTTTTTAAGATTTTATTTATTTATTTGACAGAGAGACAGCCCAGGCAGGGGGAGTGGCAGGCAGAGTGAGAGGGAGAAGCAGGCTCCCTGCTGAGCAAGGAACCCCAATGCAGGGCTCAATCCTAGGACCCTGGGATCATGACCTGAGCTGAAGGCAGACACTTAACCGACTGAGACACCTGGGCGCCCCTCATTATAGCTTTTGGCAATGATTTTTATCTTTGGTAAAATGAGTATACAGTTGACTATTGAACACCCCAAGTTTGAACTGTGCAGGTGCACTTATATGTGAAATTTTTGACAAATGCAGTATGGTAGTATAACCATATTTTCTCTTCCTTAACGATTTTTCTTAACTTTTTAAGATTTTATTTTTAAGTAATCTCTATACCCAGCGTGGGGCTCGAACTCACAACCCTGAGATCAAGAGTCCCATGCTCCACTGACTGAGCCAGCCAGGCGTTCCCCCCTTATGGTTTTGTTTTTTCTTTTCTTTTCGTTTCTTTTTCTTTTTCTTTTCTTTTCTTTTCCTTCCTTCCTTCCTTCCTTCCTTCCTTCCTTCCTTCCTTCCTTCCTTCCTTCCTTCCTTCCTCTCTTCCCTTCCCTTCCCTTCCCTCCTTCCTTTCCTTCCTTTCTTTCTTTTCTTTCCTTTCTTTTCTTTCTTTCTTTCCTTTTTTTCTTTCTTTCTTTCATTCATTCATTCATTCAAGATTTTATTTATCTGACAGAGAGAGACACAGCGAAAGAGGGAACACAAGCAGGGGGAGAGGGAGAAGCAGGCTTCCTGTGGAGGAGGGAGCCAGATGTGGGGCTCGATCACAGGACCCTGGGATCATGACCCGAGCCGAAGGCAGACACTTAATGACTGAACCACCCAGCCCCCCCTTAATGGTTTTCTTAAAAAGATTTTCTTTATTTTATTATAAGAATACAGGTATATCTTATATATACAAAATATGTGTTAATTGACTGTTCATGTTATTGGTGAGGCTTCCAGTCAACAGTGGGCTATTTAGTAATTAAGGTTTTCGGGAATCGAAAATTACACACAGATTTTTGACTGTGCAGGGGGTCGGTGCCCCTAAGCCCTGCATTCAAGGGTCACATGTATAATGTTTTTTGAAGATCCCTTCTATTTCCAAACACCATGATTCTGATAGTAGCAGAACACTGCACATACTATCAGATATGTATCAGTTATTATTTTTGTAGGTCTTGAAGAAAATAATGCTATTTGCCAATTTGTTCAGTTACTTATTTTAGACCATAGTTTGGCCAAAATAAATGCCTGCAATTACAGTTTCTTAAAAATGCAACGAACAGGAAAGTCTTATTGAACATCTTGCTCCTTCTAAACCATCACTTTTATATATTTTTAGCGTAAAAAAATATTCCCATGCTAATACTCCTCAACTCAAGTACTACTAAATACTTTTTTATAAGTGGGTAATGTGCAGTGTGGTAAAATGTGTCTTAATGCAGTCATGTAGATAAATACCATATATAGAAAATATATTAGTCCACACAAAATTTTCATCCCCTTGCCTTTTTTGGGATGTTAAAACAAAATCTTGTCCTGACTTAAAAAGTGGCAGTGGTTCCTTAACAAAGATAAGCTTTGAAGGATAGATAGAATTTTGAAAGGGGATATAAGAAATCAGCATTTATGAGATGCCTCTTACGTTTGAGTTATACTCCCATAACTATCCTATTTAATCTTTATTGGTAACTTGAAAGGTAGGTATGTTGTCTCATTCTACACCAAAGAGGCTAACTAACTTGGGCAAAGTGAAGCCATAAGTGGCAGAGCTCAGTCTGTCTCTGAGCTCTGCTGAGCTGATTCCTAGTGGCAGGGATACAAAGGACTTTGAGGGACAGGGTACAATTACCTGGAGAAAAAGCATTAAGTGTGATCTCTGAAGACAAGTGAATAGATTGGGAGTAGTGAAAGATAGTGTGAGAAAAGTAGTTTGGGGGGTGTGTGTGTGTGTGTGTGTGTGTGTGTGTGTATATATATATATATAGTGGAAGTAAGTGAATACCAAGCTATAGGAGTTGGCATTTGGAGTATGTGGTGTAAGTTTTGAGCCAGGATGGTAACTAGATTTTAAAAGCAGTGTTTTATGGGGATTAGTCTGGAAGCAATGTGCAGGGAAAAAAAAAATCAAAGAAAGACTACAAAGAGTCAGTCCTTGTAGAATATTGTATATGGTGATGTGACTCTGAATTAGGGAAGAGCCATAGGGATATAAAACAAACTAAAATAGGAAGTAAAGGACCACAAAGGAAAGGAGAAGCAGTGATAACTTGGCAGTTATCTTATTTAGATGAATGAAGAGAATGATATATCACTGACAAACAGAAAGTGGAGCTTTCAAAGAACTGATGAATATGTGAAGGAAAGATAACTCTACAGTTTCTTAGCATAGAATTTAAGCTCAGCAGATATGCACATTGTTATTTTTGATGTTACCTCTGATTAGGAAAGAGAAAATTGTTAACAGTATCTTGACAGATGATTGCTTTCTCATTTAAATTTACAGTAGTCTGCATACATGGTAAAAGCTGAAATTGATCATTACTGATCTAATTATATCATTAACTTATTTCACCAATAATCTTCTGTCTAATTGTACAAGTCATTGAATGAACTCATCAGAATAAAAATTCACTTTAGTACCTATTAAAACTTTGTAATGGCTACTGGGTTATGTTGGAACATATTAAAATTATACAAGGTTACCTTATTGTAGACTATTAATAACAGAAAATAGACTCTTTTCCAGGCCATTCATATTGTTTTATTATTATATGTATTTTTTACTATATACTTTTGAGGAAAAGATGATCTAAAAAATGTTTAATAAGCAACCATGGAGTGCTTGGTAGTGCATGGGGTGCTGACAAATTTAAAGAGGTTAAATCCTACCCAAGGCCAGTGCCTCTGAAGATTATTGAATCTCGGAGGAGAAGCTTTGAGTAAGAATTGATAAACCTTTTTAGAGTTAAGCATGATTTTATTGTATTTTAATTTCAATAAATGCTTATTTAGTACATACAGTGTGCAAGGTGCACTTAAGAAGTAAGAGGTTGAGGGTGATTTCTGCTTACCTAGCTCCGTCTTTTGGAAAAGATCAAGAAAAACTAAATTCTAAACTGTCAGAAAGGATTTGGGAGGAGCAGGAATTCATCCAAGGCCGTTAGTAGTGAAGACATGAAGAACTGGGTAAAACCAAAAGGAGGGCTTGCCTGACGAGAAGAGAACACTATTAGAATGTTCAGCTTTCTCAACAAAGTACAAGTACATTCCAACAAACCATTAGTTTCCTAGTGTGAGTTCTGTGCGCCCGTTTGTTTCCCTTATTATATCAGAAATAATTGTGTAGATATCCTCGCCAAAAGACTTACTTTTGAATTTTTTGGTGTGTAAGTGGATAATGTGAATAGTATTTAATTGTTTTCTAATTATTTTGTGTGGGTTTTGTTTTGTATTTACTGACATTTATAAGTGCTTTGAAAATGTCAGTACTGCTGCTTTTTTATCTTATCACATTTTCATGTTCTGTTACAATGCTTATTAACAAACTAGTAATATCTACCAGACTTCTTATACTTTGGATGGTATTTTGATAACCTAATATTTGTTTTCCTTGTGCTCAGCCATTGAGCATCATTTTGATTTCTTTCACTATACCATGCCTAAGAATAATTTTCTCCTTCCTAAGCTGAAACTTACCTCCTCTTTATCCTTTGGGTATTTATTTGGGTATTGAGGAAAATGAACTTGCAGTTAAATTTACTTTACTTGATTGTAATGGCGTGAGAAGAAAGGGGGAGGATAAACAAATACTTTGGAACCACTAGAAGAATTCAAAGGTAGGCAAGGAGGTAGCTTGAAGAAAAGTAAGGAAGTGAGTTAGGTGGGTAGATTTGATAGGAGCTTATGGTGTTTCATGCAGGGTAACCTGGCTGGATCAGATACTTACCAGTCAGAAAGGTTTTAGTTTGTGACTGACCAGTGCTTGATAGATACAGATTTTAATTGTTAGACTTGTCTTACAAGAAATATATTAAGGTATAAGGGTGAGCTATTTTTATGTAATGAGATTAAAAGATGAAACCAACTTTGATGTGGGTACAGTGAGAATAAAATGGCTAACATTTAATTTCAGTAGCCAGAATTTGTGATTAGTAATTAAAACTTCTTTCATTTGAGGGGGATTGAAGCTGTATTTCTAAGTCTAATTAATTACTACAGTCAAGATTAACATAATAAAGGGTTCCACAGGAACAGTTAAAAGATACAGATTTTTAAGATGAAGACAAATTAGGGGTGCCTGGGTGGCTCAGTTGGTTAAGCGGCTGCCTTCGGCTCAGGTCATGATCCCAGGGTCCTAGGATCGAGCCCCGCATTGGGGCTCCCTGCTTGGCAGGGAGCCTGCTTCTCCCTCTCCCCTGCTTGTGCTCTCTCTCTCAAATAAATAAAATCTTAAAAAAAAAAATGAAGACAAATTAGAAGTAGTTGCTTATCACTGTGTGAGTTTTGACCTATTGCTTAAGTCATGTGATCTGTGAGACTGAAGCATACCACTTAATTTTTTTATTCCACTTAATTTTTTATTCAGTTTTTTATTGTAACAATAACAGAATTTACCATTCTAAACATTTTTTTTTAGTGTATAATTCAGTGGCATTAAGTATATTCACAGTGCTTTGAAACCATTACCACTATCCATTTCCAGAACTTTTTCATCATCTCAAAGTATGTACTCATTAAGGAATAACTTCCCCATTCTTCCCTTTCTTCCAGCTTC
This sequence comes from Mirounga angustirostris, assembly GCF_029215605.1. Taxonomy (NCBI): domain Eukaryota; kingdom Metazoa; phylum Chordata; class Mammalia; order Carnivora; family Phocidae; genus Mirounga; species Mirounga angustirostris. The sequence continues at coordinate 164,019,796 of NW_026991710.1, forward strand.
TGCTAACCTCTATTCTGCATTCAGCCTGTATGCATTTAACTACTCTAGGTTCCTCATATAAGTGGAATTACATATATTTGTCCTTTGTGTTATACTACTTGATTTTTTAAAAAATGAGTTGCAGTAATTATAGATGAACATAAGCTCTTAATACGTTTTCATAATTCTTTATGGATACTTTGTATTTAAGTCTAAGGAAGAATGAATGACCGTTATTGCTTAGTGCATCTTTGGGTGTTAGAGAGTCTTATATGAGTTATGTACTTTCATAGTCTTAATATTAGCTATGTTAATTTGTCTCAGTAATTTCCAGTGGCCATAAAACTTGAGAAAATTTGTAGCTTTTAAAAAATCACACATCTTTATTGCCTGATAGTTTATGAAATGATTTCTTAGAGGTTCCTGAAGTCATAAGTCTAAGTTTAAGTGTGCAGTTTTTTCCTTTGAAAATTCTGGTGGTCATAAATTCTAGAACTTATCATTCAGTTCAGTCTTGAGAGAACTAGAAATAATTACATAGAACAAAACTTTTTTTTTTTTTAACAAAACAGATTCTTGACTATTCTTTATGTCAGTGTTTAAGAACAGAGACAAGAAGATGGATTTGAGTTCCTCAGAAGATATTAGAAAATGGAGACAATGACAAGTGGATAATGGTTTCAAAAAAATTAAAGAGAAGTCTTTGGGGGAAAATTTGGACTTTCAGATTGGAATGTCTCAGATTCTACAGAAATATTTAAGATATTCTAAATGATTGTGTCTAAAAATTCTTTCCTTTCATAGTATAAATCTTATAGCAGAGATCATTGGCAAAATTTTTGCTGTTTTGGTTTTAAAAGTTATTTCCAAAAGCCCAAGTCAAATGCTACTGAACTGTTTACTTATCACAGCATTTACTATGTATTTGCCTCAATGCTGCCATCTGGTGATTATTATGGAGATCTCAGCATGGTGCTTAAGGCACCCTAAAGGCAACAGATGACACAAGGTACAGTTTAAGTGCCTGCTACCACAAGTCTCCCCCCTACTTTGGAGAAATTGAATGGAAGTGGGTTGCTATGGCAGAAATCTTAATTTAGTTATTGAGTCCATGAAATTACTGTGTGAGATTGCTTTGTAAACAGTAGAGCATTTATATATTATTAAGATGCACACACATTTTATCAGGCTTCTGTGAACTCATTGTTCTAAGATAGTATTTTTCTATTCTACAAGGTAATTTAATTAAGGTATTGAATACTTATTGGATGCCTACTATATCTTATGCACTATTCTTACAAGGTCCTAATACTGTTCACAGTACTAGGAATATAGTCCTGAACAAACAGATGGAAAGCAGAATCTTCATAGAGTTTATATTTAGTGGGGGACAAATAAGATATATATATACACACACAGTATGTTAGTGAAAAGGGTTAAGGGGAAAAAATAAAGCAGGGAAGGGGGATATAAATTATTGTCATTGGTGAGTTGTTTTGAAATGTTTGATGCAGTGGTCAAGGGAAGCCTTACTGAGAAGGGGGCTTTTGATTAAAGTTTGGAAGGGTCTAGGGAAGAGCATTGCAGAGAGAGGGAAAGCAAATGCAAAGGCCCTGTGATTGGAACGTCTGACTTTTAAAGAAGAAGCAAGCAAGGAAGCTAGAGTAGAATGTAAGAGGGAGAGAGCAACAGAAGATGGGTCAGAGAGGTAATTGTGTATTTATATGTAGGGGTGCAGATCACATGGGGCCTTGTAGTTCATTTGGCATTTAATCTAGGGTGAAAACCACTGGTCTGGATGGAGGGTTTGGGGCAGCTGAGTGACGTGCTCTGATTTACCTTTTAACAGTTTCACTCTGGCTGCTGTGTTTAATGGTGTGTAAAGTCATTTGCTACAAACTTTAAAAGTTTTATTAGCTGTAGGAACAGGTTCACTTTATATAGATAGGAAAACAGTAAGCTATAAGACTATGCTTGGACAGGTCCGGGAACAGTGATTGTATGGCATGTTGCATATCTCTACACAGGTTTTTAAAAACTGTATTCATAAGTTATCAGTTGTTATTATATCTTTGTGATACAGAAAAATTGAAACCAGCTTGTAGAGTTTCACTTGGAAAATGTTACGAATGTCTCTTCACTGTCCTAAAATCACCCCAGTACCTTTCAGGTTCAAACCTTACAGTGAACCCAATGTAGTTTTAGCTCTTTCTGACTTAACTTTCCTGCTCATTAGTATTTTGGGAATGAGAATGATCTGGAGTTGTAATTTTTTATGCACTAAACAATATTTAGGCATATTCTAAAACAAATCACAGAATTATTGGTTAGTGGTGCTGTTTGATCAAAGAAAAACTTGTAGATCTATATTGTAAGCTAGATGATTTATTTAAGTCACTTTTTTGGGCTTGTAATCTTATCTGCTAAAATGACTAATCCTCAAAGTATTACTATTCCTTCCCAAATTACACTTTAAAAAATACCCTGAAATTATCAAGATATAATCATTGCCAGTAGTAGTATTTCTCTGTGGATTCATTTTTGTTTTGTTAGCTGAAAATTTTATCATTTTTGTGCTTGGTTCTATGATGCCAAAGAGTAAATATCTTCAGTGTGAAATGTTTAGGTTAAGGAAATTATACCTGCAGTGCCCTGTGTTCCTAAAAACTTACTCTATGTAATTTGAGTCTGTTTGGACCAAAGTCTGTATTTGACTTAGCAAATATCTTTTCAGCCTGTCTGATTTTCACACTGTAACTATCAATACTGAATCACTAAATTGTACACCTGAAACTAATATTATACTGTATGTTAACTATCTGAAATTTAAATAAAAACTTAAAAAAAATATCAATACTGTTTAAACTTGGGTAAGGTTGTCATTACTGAGAACAGTCAGCAAATTGTATAGTAAGTAGGCAAGGTCTAAGACTGTGGTCATTTGATAAGTATTAGAGTAATTGAGTTAGACTCTGCGCAGCTCAGCTCTAAGGTAAGGAGGCAGCCAGTTTTTCTAAATTGCTACCCTCACCGACTTTAATGAACAGATTTAAATGACCTTAGTTATTTTGTTTTGGGATAGAAAAAATCTACTAATATGAAGCACTGATCATATGTAAAAATATTAACAGCAGTAATGTTACAGGGGATATACAGGAACATATAGGGACAGTTTTGCTAAGGATTTCTTAGGTATGATTTTAAATAACATTTTCTGCCATTGGGAACTTTATTTTAGTTCTAGGTGATAAAGACACATATTTGAAGACAGGTTGCTACATAGTTTTAATTTTTGAAGACTGCATTTCCTATGCTGGAGAATAACAGCAATTTGTTTTTCAGACTTTCTCTTCGTCCTGTATGTTTGCTCCCTTAAGTGTGATCTCTCTCTCTTTTTTTTTTTTTTAAGATTTATTTATTTAAGAGAGAGAGACACAGTGAGAGAGGGAACACACTCAAGAGGAGTGGGAGAGGGAGAAGCAGGCTTCCCGTGGAGCAGGGAGCCTGATGCAGGGCTCAGTCCCAGGACACTGGGATCATGACCTGAGCCAAAGGCAGATGCTTAATGATTGAGCCACCCAGGTGTCCCCCCCTCAAGTGTGATCTAATCTATCCCTGAAAGTAGCAGCGGATTAAGCAAGTACTTTGCTATTACTAATGTATGTTATTTATGGTAACTGAGTTTGAAGTATACTACTGTTCCTGCTCTGCCCTTTAGCTTTTTTTTTTTTTCAAGATACTAGTTTGTTTGTTTTTTAAAGATTTTATTTATTTATTTGACAGAGCACAAGCAAGGGGAGCCAAGGGCAGAGGGAGAGGGAGAAGCAGGCTCCCACCCAGCAGGGAGCCTGATGCGGGGCTCATCCATGATCCTGGGATAATGACCTGAGTGGAGGGCAGATGCTTAACCGACTGAGCCACCCAGGCACCCCTGCTCTTTAGCTTCTTGTTATAATGTAGGCTTCTTCATCTCCACCACAGCTGCAGGTTACACGGGATTCTTTTTATTATGATGATGATGATGATGATGATGATGATGTTATGTTAATCACCATACATTACATCATTAGTTTTTGATGTAGTGTCCCATGATTCATTGTTTGCATATAACACCCTACACGGGATTCTTTATCTGAACACAGCTTGTTCCTTTTTTTTTTTTTTTTAAAGATTTATTTATTGGGGGGAGGGGCAGAGGGAGGAGAGAGAGAATCTTAAGCGGACTCCCTGCTGAGTGTGGAGCCCAGTGTGGGGCTCTGTCCCATGACCCTGAGATCATGACCAGATGCTTAACTGACTGAGCCATCAAGGCACCCCCCAACTTGTTCCTTTTTTAACCAGAATGCTGAAGTAATATAATGTACTTATTTGTGAAAGTGGTACCACTAGTTTAGCACTAGTAGGTCATTACATTGAATTATGTCCATATCCTACTAGTAGAGCTACTTTTCCATTTTCATACCCTATTTTAAAAAGAGGGTGGGCTGGGGAGAGACCCAAGAAGAAGAATTAACACATTCCTTGGTCTTCACTGCCTCTAAGATGATTTTTGTTCCTTTACTAACAAATTCTTCTGACATCAAGTTCTTCCCATCTACTAATACCATGATCTCTACTTTTTTTTAAAGTACGTGCTTTGGGGGTAGGTATCTGTCATTTACCAATGTTTTCTCTAAAACTTCGGAAGAGTTTTTGTAAAACTTTCCTATTTTGGGGCTCAATCATCATTTTTACTGACTTGAACACATTTATATGATTCTTCTAAAATAATGCTTTCCCAGCTTCTTGACTTCCTACTTTTATTATCTTTAATTTTACTTTTTTCTATAGTCAGCTAGAGTGTAAACTCTATGAAAATTGGGGTTTTAGCTGCCTTTTCACCACTCTTCCCTCAAATGTCTAGAATAGTGCCTACTAAATATTAAAGAATTCATGCACATTTGCGATTCGAAGTTTCCTTTATTAGCTAGGACTTTATACTTAGGAAATCACAAATTCTAAACTTTCCCTGTAGACCCCAGTCTTCAATCCTTTTACTTCCTACTGGACCTTTATTTTCAGTTCATTAGGATTCTGTTGGTACCTTAACTTCAAATACTTTTTGTAAGCCCCCTTCTGCTTATGATGTTCAGCCTCAACTTTGTGGCCAACCATTTTAGTTGACCCTTCTTGAACAACGCAGCACTCTGACCTCTGTGTAGTAGGCTCCGCAGAACTTCACTAAATAGCCTACCGTTGTTGACCTGAAACCTTACTAATAACATAAGCAGTCAATTAATACATATTTTATGTTATATGTATTATATGCTGTATTCTTATAATAAAGTAAACTAGAGAAACAAATCTTATAAGAAAATCATAGGGAAGATAAAATACACTTGCAGTAGTATACTGTAAGAAAAATCTGCTTATAAGTGGACCTGGGTAGTTCAAACCTGTGTTGTTCAAAGGTCACCTATGTTTGTATTTGCATTGTAGTAGACTTTACACTTTGGCTTGTCTCCTTAATCTACAGCTCTCTGATTTTGTCAGTCCAAGGCTTCGACGTGTTAAGGAAAGTTGTATAATCATTTTGGTTGGAAATACTACAAATTGAACTTTCCGATCTTAGCTGTGTGGTTAGGGCTGATTGACAGTTTTATTTTCCATCACTAATTGATTCTCTTTCATCTTCCACACAGAGACTTCCAAACTTTTTTTGCTCTCTGTAAATGCCCAAACCCATACCTATCTAATTCTGTTTAAGCAAGTGAGATTGTCTTCTATTTTAGTGAAGAGATGGAGGCCTTTTTGCAGGGACTCCCATCGCCTTTTCTCTCTTCTATTTTGAATTTATTCTCTGTTAATACATATTTTTCTGATTCTTTCTTGCCTGAAAAATGTTTGTCCACCTTCCATTTTGATAGGAGGGTTGTTTTCATTATCTTTGTTCTTGGACCCAGCCAATCTCACTTGTCAGTTTTCTCAGTCAGCTTTCACTGTCTCCTGCTGTATCTGTCCAATTCCTGCCCCACTTCTGGCAGGCGATTTTTAATTTCCTATTTTCCAGAAATAATGAGGCTGTCAGAAATGAGCACCCTCAACATTTCCCTTTTCCCACCATCTCACCTATAAACAATATGCAAGTACATCATCCTATACTATAAAGTCCCTTTATCCTTGCTTTAAAATTCATCCTTTTTTCCCAAACCAGTGTTATCCAGTAGAACTTTCTGTAATGATGGAATTGTTCTATATTTGTGCTGTCCAATATCATAATCACTGGCCACATGTGAATGTTGAGTACTTGAAATGTAGCTAGTGCGACTGAGGAATCACATTTATTTCAGACTTAAAGAGCCACATGTTTTAGTGTTCACCATATTGAACAGTGCAGCTTTAAGCCTTATTATATATTATGTTCCTGTTATTTCTTGTTTATTGAATCTCTTTGACCATGTGTGTCTTCTCTTCCATATTTAATTAGGTTTAGTCTTTCTCAAATACCTAGAACACATGAAAATCCGTTGCCATTTTTTAAAGCTATCTCCTGTCTGCTCTCTGTCCCTTTATGGCAGTTTGTTGGTTCCTGTGAATTTAGTTCTTATCCTGTCACTGAAAAAGACTATTAGTGACATTTCCAACTATTTCTTAGTTGTACAATCCAGTAGATATTTTATTTTCCCAACATTGATCGTTGGTTGCTCTCTGCTTCTTTTTTTTTTTTTTTAATAAAGATTTTATTTATTCATGAGAGAGAGAGGCAGAGGGAGAAGCAGGCTCCCAAGGAGCAGGGAGCCCAATGCGGGACTCGATCCCAGGACGCTGGGATCATGACCTGAGCCGAAGGCAGACGCTTAACCATCTGAGCCACCCAGGCGCCCGCTCTCTGCTTCTTGTAATTCTTGTGCCATCACTTCCTCTTGGTTCTGTTTTCCCTCAGACTGGTCCTTTCTTGTTTCTCCCCACCCACCCACCCATGCTTCTAAATGTTGATATTCTTCTGTCTTAGACTTTATCTCACTTCTCCACTCTCTTCCCCTTGCTCTCTGTCCTTTACTACAACTTCACTCCTTCTTCTCACTGGGTGCTGTCAGTTAGCATGTTGCTGTCTTTTAAATCTCTCTAGCCTATTCTTCTAAGTTCCAAACTCCAATGTCCAAATCACCGTTGGTATTTCTTTCAGAATATTCCAAAGGTAACATTGTCCTACTCTATAGATGTTCATTAGTTTAAGTTTGATAACTCTCTAATTAAAATAAACATACAGAAAAGTACACAGATTGTAAATATGTACCTTAAATATTATTAACTTCCATGAAACCACCATCCAGGTCAAGAAAAAGAACATTACCAGCACCTCAGAAGTCCCTTTCCAATTCACTACCTCTTCTTTTCTCTCTAAAGGTTAACTGCTGTCTTGACTTACAACAATGTAGAACTCTTTTTGAACTTTATATAAATAAAATGATGCAGTATTATTCTTCCATGTCTATTCTCTCATTCAGTATTGTTTGTGATAGTAATACAAGTTGTTGACTGTAATTTGTTTATTTTCATTACTGTTTAATACTCTCCTGTATGGATATAGCACAATTTATCTGTGCACCCATTGCTGGTTATTTGGGTAATTTTTGTTTCAGTAAATTTTATGAATACTGTTCTGATCATGTTTGTGTATGTTTTATTGTACGTGTGTGTGTACTTCATTTGGTGGATATATAGCAAGGAGTGGAAGTGCTGGGTCACTTGATATGCCTGTGTTTAAATTTAGTAGATAATGTCAAATAGTTTTCAGAGTAGTTTTGTCAATTTATAGTCTTGTCAGCAGTGTAAGAGTTCTGTTGTCCTACTTTCTTATCAATACTATTGCCAGTCTTTCGAATTCTACCCATTCTTGGAGATCTTCCTTGATGGCTAATGAGGTTGAGTATCTTATGTTCATTGGCCATTTATATACTATTCACATATTTGCTGTTTTGAAGTGCCTGTTGAAGTTTTTTGCCTAGCTTTCTTTTTTTTTTTTTTTTTTTTAGATTTTATTTATTTATTTGAGAGAGAGAATGAGACAGAGAGAGAGCATGAGATGGGGGAGGATCAGAGGGAGAAGCAGACTCCCCGCTGAGCAGGGAGCCGGATGCGGAACTCGATCCCGGGACTCCAGGATCATGACCTGAGCCGAAGGCAGTTGCTTAACCAACTGAGCCACCCAGGCGCCCCTGCCTAGCTTTCTATTGAACTGTCTGTCTTCTCCATACTGACATGTGAGAGTTCTTTGTATATTCTGGATTTAAGCCATTTATTTGTTAGTTAAATATGCTATTAATAGCTTCCATTCAGTGACTTGACTGTTCACTGAGAGCTTACTTACTTGCAGTTTCTACTTCACGGTGAAGTCTTTCCTGACTTTACTCGCCCGTTCTTTTTCATATTCCTTTTTTTTCCCCAAAGTTTTATTTAAATTCTAGTTAGTAAAAGGCGAGGGTGTGGCCATCTTTACCAGAGTCAGAATTATTAAGACAACCTCCAGCTGTTCGTCTCTCATTTAATCTCTTCGCTAAGGAATACTATTGATTTGCTTGTGTTGGACATTACTAATGTACCATCCAACTGTCTCACTAATCAGTTTCCTTCCCAAGCTGTTTCCTCTAACAGCCACTTTAATATTGGTATTCTGACTTTAGGTTTCTTCTTTCTCCCTGTTCTCCATGGGAGAACTCATCAACTTTGAAGGTCTTAATGCCATTTTGTAGGTATATGATTTCTAGAGTTTTATTTCCAGACTAACCTTTCTCTTGAACTTCAGATCCCTGTATCATAAAGTCCATGGGCATTGCTACATGGATGCTCCATAGGCATATTATGCTCAATAAGTCCCAAACTAAGCTCATCCCCCTCCTCCTAAAACTGATTCTGTATTTTGTTTGAACACCCCCATCAGGTGGTCTCCCTGAAGAACTTAAGAACTTAAGAACTCCAGAAGAACTTAAGTCTGGGAAACCTTCCCCTGACAGCCCTTTCTCCTACTTGATTCCCTTCCTCCGTTGTTTCTCATTGTAACACTTCTGTCATAGTACTGACAGACATTTAATCTGTTCTCTCCAGTAGACTCAAAGAATCTTGAGGGCTTTATATCTCTGTCCCATATAAATGGTTGAGATTTGACTGAGAGTGCCTCCAGCTAAACACATCTAACATCAAACTCAGCATCTTTTTCTCCTGATTTTCTTCTTGAAAATGACCTAACCATTCACACCATCTTTTCATTAAGTCAGTCATACTTAACTCGTTTCGTTTTCTGTTAACTTCCATAACTAGTTGATTTCTAAGTCCATAGCTATTGTTTTCTGTTCCTTTTTTTTTTTGGTTCAGGTTCTTATCTTGTCTTCACCAGACTATTGTAGTCATTGTTTAAATGTTCTCCTTACCTTTAGGTTTTTCCCCCATTTGTCTTTGATATTGCTACTGGATTTTTTTTTCCCCCTCAAATATAGGTGATTATCTCTTGATTCAGTAGCCTTCTATTGTTCTTCTCTTCCTGCGGGATGAAGTGCAACTTCTCTATAAGACATTCAGTGACAATCTTCACAAACTGACGTACCCGCACCCCCACACTTATCACAGAAACTGGACCCTTTAAGTACTGGCTTTAGCAATCTGCACACCTAAGTTCATCTTGTTTATACCACTTGTACTGCCTTTCTCTCCATCCTGTGGGCTAGAGGGGCAGGGGTGGTGCTGTAGAGGAACATAGAACCCTAGGTTTAAACCCAGTTTTAACAATTACTATCTATTGTCCTTGGACAAACTTGTTAAGATCCCATAGCATAGTACCAGTACTTAATACATGTTACCTTCTTCTTTCAACCCTTCTCCTCCAAACTGCAACTGAAATTTCTTTCTCATTTGTACAGAGCACTTACTGTTTGTCTCTTCTAGCACTTAACGTCTGCCACCTTATGTGGTGCTTATTTCTGTACATTTGTCACTTGTCCCACATGACATAACTTTTTAAGGACTGAGACTGTGATTTCTTACACTTAGTTCAGTTGAATTTCTTCAATCTTCGGTGAAGGATTTGCTTTGTTTAATCCATACTGTGTCATTTAGTTTTTAAGTGACCAATTGAGATACGATTTTTTGGACCAAAGTTGTCACTACAAGGACTGGTTGTAAAGGTCCAGCCAAAGCAGGCTTTGTAAAAATTCCCTTACTTAGTCGGAGATTTAGGAGAGTGATACAGTTGTCTTAAAGTTACATATAACTTTCATAGGAATTTAAAACTGTAATTTTAATGTCTTTGTATTAATACTAAAAAAAACTACTCGTACCTGAGTGAATTGTTTTTTCTTTATAGCCCGTTGCTGAACCAATCCCCATCTGTAGTTTCTGTCTTGGTACAAAAGAACAAAACCGAGAAAAGAAGCCAGAGGAACTCATCTCCTGTGCCGACTGTGGTAACAGTGGTATGTAATCCCCTGGATTCCTTCTGACATGTGCTGTCAGCCAAGAGGGAGGTGCATTTAACTGAGATGGTATCCTTGATCCTTATAAAACTAATACTTTAATTTGATTCTGGTTTAAGGTAACTGGGACGAGCTTCTAGACAAGGGAAGGATTTAAATGTATAGTTGAAATGTTTTATTCAGTTAATTTAAAATCAGGTCTTAGGTTTTTTTTTTGTTTTTTTTTTAAATCTTTCCATAGACTTATTTTTTCCTGTTGATCTTTATATTTGACTATCAAACATCTGTTCAAATCACAGCAATCAGTTTGAAATTATTGCTAGTTTCTTTAATAATCACTACTTATCTTTCTTGATTTATGCCTCAGGCTTTATGAATAGAACCAGGATGATAACAGATCTGTGTTTCTTGATAGAAACTTACATATTCACGCTGGGAAATGGAATGTTGACACTGCAATTTAGTGAGCTGTGTGAAATCCTGGGCTCTAAAAATGATTTTGCAAAGACTCTCCTAGTTTGTCAATTCCAGAGATATTCTTGGTCTACATTTTCAGATCTTACAAGTTTTTGTAGGAAGGCCGTATTAGTAAACCAACATTATATATTATCTTTGATCATTGGCTTAATTTTCAGTGTTTTATATCTGTAACAATCATTATTTAGTTGAGAAACCAGAAACCACTAAGATACTTCAAGAGGAAAGAAATTTAATACCAGGACCAGATGTTTATGAATTATTAGAAGGGCTAAAGAGGAAAGCTCTAAGCTGGGCTTTAAGGACTGATTCTGGAATATCACAGAACTGATCCACCAGAGGAGTCACTTATATCTGCCTCCATTTGGAAGAGGTGGAAGCAGGAGGCTGCTACAGGACTGTAGCTGAATTTGAATTATTGAAAGACTGAATTTGGCCATTACCACAATTGCCTCTGGATAGCCATGAAGGTGAAGAGTGGATGCGTACTGGCATTTTCATGACTTTATCATTAGAAAACAGTCAGTACCAGGAGAAAAGTGGTCTTTGTTTCATTTCTCCCTTTCAAAAAATCACTCAAACACATCCAGTTGGTAGAATTTAATTCATATCTAGAGCCTAGCTGCAAAGGAGTCTAGGAAGTATAGCTTTCAGCTTTTTGGATTTTATTTACAGAAGGCTTTTGAAGGCGGTGGCAAAAGATCTCGAGTAGTAGGTGATCATATCTAGCATAGTATCACAAACCAAAATGAAGTCTGGATGGATTTTACAGTAAAATATAAACCATAAAATCATAAAATATTAGACAAAAATATAGTGACATATCCTACATTGCAGTGATTTCCAAACTATTTTCATAGTAGAATCCTTAAAAAATCATATAGGACCCTAAGTATTATAAAACAGATAAAAATAGATCTGCTCAGGTGAGATGGGAATAAAATGGGGGGCGGGGAGTTGTGTGGTAGCCCTGCCTTGTAAGACCCATTATATTTGAGATGGTCTCTGAGTTCTTTGCAATTTGAAAACAATAGAGGGAACTTTTAAAGAACTATTAGAATAAATAACTATTGGTTATCTATTACTGTGGAAATAAACTACTCCAAAATGTAGCAGCTAAAAGCAGTATTTTTTAATTCATGTTCCTGTTAGTCAGGAATTTGGGAGTGGCTTACCTGAGTGATTTTGACTTGGGATCTTTCATGAGGTTGCAGTCAAGATTTTAACTGGTACTCAGTTACCTGAAGGCTTCCATTGACTGACTTACGTGGCTGGCACGTTAATGCTGCCTCTTGCCAGGGAGCCTCAGCTCTTTGCCATGTGGACTTCTTCAGAGGGCTGCAAGCATGCCCACAGCATGGAAGCTGGATTCCCCCAAGCAGGTATCTGAGAGAGAGAACAAGGTGCAATATCTTTTATTACCTAGCCTTAGCTTGTCATTTCAGCACACAGATCAGCCCTGTTTAGTGTGGGAGGAACTACACAGGTGTCAATTGGTATTTTTGCCAAAAGGCAAGAATGTTTGGAAGGCAGCTTGGACCCTGGCTATTACAGTAACAAAGGAAAAAACTATGGATATAGTCAAATATATGACAGTTGATACTTTCCAAACTGAGAACTAAAATACCCAAAATTAAAAAGAAAATTTTTAAAGAATTGTTTGGGGAAAATAATTGCATTAAATATGGTAAAGGGCCAAAAGCTATAAAGTGTGAAGAGCATGTTTACATTTCTAGCATGAAGTCCAAAGGTTAGAGCCTATGAACAGGTAGTTTCTAAGAGAGAAAGTTAATTGTTGAACATACTAAGAAAACATTTTACCCAAGTAATAATAAGCATGCGTACCAGTGCAGCAGTGAAGTGTCATTTTATATCTTTTATAATAATAAAATTTGAACAATAAGAGAACCCAAACCTAGAGCTGATGAAATCGTGGTAAAACATTTGCACTTTGCTGGTAGCACTAGATATTATATCGGAGGATTTGGAAACATGATTTGGCAGTGCATATCTACTTCTCAAGCTACAGAAATGTTTCTTTCATTTCACTTACCAACCCCACTTTCAGGAATTAATCTAAAAGAAGGAAAGAATCTGTAAACATAAAATAATTCATTGTAGTGTTCTATTATGGGTAATAGTTTAAATAGTTAACAATAGGGAAATGGCGAGGTAGGTTATAGGGTATCAACTCAGTGGAATTATTCAGTTTAAGGAATATAAATATAACGTTTACTTGACTAAAAGGATGAAGAAAAGCAAAATAAAAGTGTACATACCCTATAATTAAAACTGTGCAAGGGCTTTTAGCAAATCTAAAAAGGAAAAGTAGAACAGGGAATGGCTAATCTAGGAAGAAGAGATTATGAATGAGATTTTTACACTTTATCATTTTCCTTTGATGTCAGTGATGTTTTGATAGTAAACTTCATAGCATCTCATAAAAGAGAAATTTATTTAGGAATAGAAAGGAGAGGAGAGAAAATAATATAACTAGCCCTTTCTCTCACCAAAGAAAAATAAAAATGTAACCAACTTTTAGAGGAAAGGGACAGATCTTTTCAGAGTGAGGGCAGACTTACTTCTTAAAATTTGATAATCAAATGGATACTAACTCTTGGAAGAGGAGACTTTTTTTCCCTGTTACTGTTAATTCTGATCACAATAGAAATATTGCTTAGATTTTAGTTTTTAGCTAAAATAACTCACTTTAAATGATGGGATTTAATAAAAATGTATTTTTGGTTATAAAAGTAGTATGTTACTGTTTTAAAAATTGAGAGCACAGAAGTGTGAAGTGAAAGGTAAAATCCTTCTCCTTCAAAATAGTTATAGCTTCATATCCTAGGACATTACAGTTGCAAACAGTTTTTGTGTATCCTTCCAGAAATGGCCTGGGCATGCTGTGTGTTGGTATACATATAAGCATGTGTACTCACATAATGCTTTAATGCAGGCTTAATAAAATTTAGGAGTTTGTCAGGTTTTTTATAATCACATTGTGGGGGGAGGTGGTGTACTAAGTACTGTTTAGCATCAATAAAACTGAATAGGAATGCCAAGTCCTGATGAGACATGTCTGGCAAGCTTCCAAGAGCATCTTTTTTTTGATACCTTTTTGATTTAAGGTAATTGCCTTTTTCTACATTATTCCTTTAATACAATTACAAAATGATCCTTGATTGTTTCATTTGAGAATTTTCTCCTCTTACTAGGTCATCCATCCTGTTTAAAGTTTTCCCCTGAACTAACGGTTAGAGTGAAGGCCTTACGGTGGCAGTGCATTGAGTGTAAAACATGCAGCTCCTGTCGAGATCAAGGCAAAAATGCAGTGAGTATCTTTGCCTTACAACGTGAATATTTCACTTAGAAGTAGAATGTACAACTGGTAATTTCCTTTAAGTATTGTTGGCTAGTTTTTAGTCACTTGATCCAGCAGAATTTGAAACAGGAGTCTCTTTAAATTACACATCATTAGTTTAGAATACTTACTCCTTGAGACTTCAATTCTTTCTAGGTGGTTTCTAAAGCACCTTAATTATATGTTTGCAGAGAGACTAAGCTACTTTAAAGAACCCCCCCCCTTTTTTTTTAAGATTTTATTTACTTATTTGACAGAGAGGGAACACAAGCAGGGGAAGTGGGAGAGGGAGAAGCCGGCTTCCTGCTGAGCAGGGAGCCCAATGTGATGTCGGGCTCGATCCCAGGACTCTGGGATTTTGACCTGAGCTGAAGGCAGACGCTTAACGACTGAGCTACCCAGCCTCCCCTAAAGAAATACTCCTGAAATTTGAGTAGTATGGAGGCATTCACTTAGTAGGAATGGTCAGTTAGTATATTAACTACAAATGGTTCTTTTCTCTTTTCCATTAGAAAACTAAAGTTAGCTTATATCTGGTTACTGGATAAACTTGAAAGTTATGAAACCGTAGTTCTTTATTAAAGGTTTGTTGAAGCAAAACTTGTGCTAACTCAGACTGTCCATTAACTCAGTTAATACAAATTAAAGAAGGTTTTACTGTTATGGTAGTTCATCTCCTTTATGAGATCATTGAAGCTTCCTAGATTTTATGAAGTTGTAATCCTCACATGTTTTTGTTTCATAAGGTTAAGCAAAACTGTCCTTTTCTTTTTTAGGATAACATGCTCTTTTGTGATTCCTGTGACCGAGGTTTTCACATGGAGTGTTGTGATCCGCCACTCACCCGGATGCCAAAAGGTGAGAAATACATTCTGAAATCAGATTGGCAGTATAAAGGGCATGTTAGTGAAAGCACCTTTTATCTACTTTGTTAAATGAAAGAATAATTTGCATCTTTCTATTTGGAATTGTATAAGTAGGAAGAGAGCTGTCTCCTTAAAGGTGGGGATAGTCTATTGAGGCATCCTAACGTTCTTATGTGTATGGATTTATTATTTTCCTCTATTTTTGATGTTTAAGTATCCGTGGAGAGCGAAGTAGTTCATTTATGAATGAATATTTGCCAGTCCTGTAGCTAGAGGACAAAATACTTGCCTTGTGTAATATTTTGAAATATCTCTTTCTGTAAAGGAAGAAATGAAATTGTATTAGATCATGTTGATTATATCAGTATTGATTATTTCACTGTTCATCACTTTTGAAAGGCCTAGAGCATCTCTGGTTTATTCAAAACTTAAAAAAATGTTTTAATAAAATGATTTGCAAATGAGTAATTTTTGTGCCCTAACTCATAAGAGTACAGCTTAATGTTATTCTATTCTTTTGACTCCTGTTCCTTGAAAGGTATTTGGTTGGAAGATAACTGCCTGGTGGTTGAGCATCCATCTTATTATATGCTTATAGTTTCTTAAAAAAAAAAAAGTCCAGTTAGTCTCTCCTGCTTTTTCCTTATCACAAATTCCATTTTTAACTCTGATTTTGTGACTTAATAGGTTTCTTAAGTAAAATGCTTATAGGATATTTGATAATTTCTTCTTGGGAAAAATTTTCCTGTGGATGGCAAGGACTGAACCTTAGGTATAGTCAAGTTATTCCACTTAGGATCCTACTTGAGTCCCTCTTACATCATTCTGTTGGTTGTTACCTTTTGAAAAGTCTAAGATTTATATGTATTGGAAGAATAAATACCCCTTTCCTACCTCTTCCATTTATTTGAAGTCTGGGCAGAAGGCCTTCTGAGAATCCTTCAAGATAAGAAAGATTTTCTTAGGACTTCATTCCTGTGTATAGTGCCTACAAAAGTTTCATTGCAGCTTAAAGCAGGAATCATTTTATTTTGAAGTAATTGCAACTTACAGAGAAGTGGCAAAAATAGTACAGAGACTTCTTATTTCAGCCACCACCAGCTTCTAATGTTAACATCTTATAAAACCGTCGTACAATTACTGAAACCAGGAAACTGACATTGATATGATACAATTAACTAATCTGTAGACTGTATTTGAATTTGTGGTCCAGAATCCGGTCCTGGATTTCACAATGCATTTAATTGTCATATTTCCTTAGTCTCTTCCAGTCTGTGTTAATTCTTTGTCTTTCCTGACCTTGACGCTTTTGAAGAAACTGGCCAGCTATTTTGTAGAAAGTCCTTAAATTTAGGCTTGTCTCTTTCTTTATCATGATTAAATTAAGATTATGAAGTTTGATAAGAACAACACAGAAGTGATACTGTATCCTTCTTAGTGCATTGTAGTGTGGGTGTATAATACGAATATGTCTTATTACTGGTAATGTTAACTGGTCACTTGATTACAGTAGAAACCTGACCTTAAAGTTACTCTTTTTCCTCCTGTACTAACTTTAGCATCCATCAGTGATTCTTGTTTGCCCTAATTTTAGTTTGGTGTTTACATGATGATGGTTTTTTTGCTTCCATCATCCCTTCTACATTTATTAATTGGAATTCTGCTACAAGGAAGAGCTATCCCTTTTCCTATTTATTCAATTATTATATTATTAATGGACTCATGGATATTTTATTCAATAGGTTATAATCCATTGATGTGATTATCCCTTTCTTTGCTCAGAATTACCCAGATTTGGCTATTGGGAGGTCTTTCAAGTTGGCTTCTAGGTCCTTTTGACATGCCTTCCTCATCTTTTGAGCACTTCTCCATTTTCTGGCACTGTAAGATGCTCCAGGTTATCAAGTATTTTCCTTGCTCCAGTCCTGGAATCAGTTATTACTCTATGGAAACCTGGCTTCTTTTCTTATAGAATGGTAATTGGAAACTAATAATCTGGGTGCCAGGGGGTAGAGCAGGGCTTTTTAACGAGGATCAGTGGACTTCAGCCATATGTGGGCTTTAGGATATTTGTGAGTCTTTTCCAGTTGTTTGTAGAATTTTGTGTGTATACGTTTTCATGTTTATTTTTCTAAGGGGCTTCCATCAGATTTTTAAATGGGAGTCCTTGACCTAAGAAAGGTTAAGAACTCCTACTAGAGTATCTGAACTCTTTCCATGTATCTCTGCCTTTTGTGCTTTATGTGGAATTGTATTTTTTATAGGCATGTGGATATGTCAAATATGTCGACCTAGGAAAAAAGGACGGAAACTTCTACAGAAGAAGGCAGCACAGATAAAACGGCGCTATGCTAACCCAATTGGACGTCCGAAAAACAGGTTAAAGAAACAAAACACGGTGTAAGTTGTACTTGTGGCAAGGTGAGGGGAGAAAAGGATAGGGTCTTCTCTTGGTGTAGGAGTCACTTGTTTGCCTTGTGAAAAAAATTCCAGTTGTTACAATTGGCACTTTTATGTAATAATAATGGCTATACTTACTGAACTCTTAATAAAGTGCCAAGTTAGAATAAAGTCCTAAGTGCCTTACGATGCGTTGATCATTTAATTTTCTCAACAACCACATGAAGTAGTATTTTTGTTACTCTTATTTTTCAAAGGTGGAAACTACAACACAGTAGATTAACTTGCACAGTCTATAGTAAGTGTTGAACTGGGATTGAAACCCACAAGTAGTTTGGCACCAAAGTCTAACTCTTAAACACTGCCTTATATTGCTCGTATGTAAACAAAGAAAAAATTATATTATAGCATTTCCCAGATTCCTCTCCTAATGTGGTCTCAGTAGTTTATTTATATTATATGTACAAATAATCACTGGATAACTTTTGCTGTTGAGGTCATAGCCAAGTCCCATTTCTATGTCCTGATGTAAAATAAAATAATGTGTTTTTCATCTGTTAGCAGAAATCAGGGATATAATTATCCCTTGTGGACTAGGAAACTGGGCTATATCTGGAGGACGTGGGGCAAGATTCAGTAGCTAATTCTTTTTTGTGTGTGTGTGTGAGTGTCTATAGTAATTCCCTTTTGATGATATGTAAGATATCTTTAAGCCTGTAAACCTGTATTCTTAAAAATTTTACCCACCTTTCCTACACTTTAGACTGTCTTGAAGATAATAACTGAAAGGAATGGGCATTAGCAGCTTGAAATATACAGCACCAGTATTGTAGTTCATATTCTAAATCTTAAATCAGGCTTTAATTTTCCTATAAGATGATCTTTTGATTCCTGACTTTGTGTTTAGAGGTAAAAGTGTAACTCTGAGTTGATACAGAGATCATAGGACTCTATACCTGGAAGGGTCTTAATTGTTCTCTGGTCCAACTCTCATTTTATAGATGAAGACAATGGTGTTTAGACAGAATGTGATTTCTCTAAGACGTGTAGCTAGAAAGTGGCAGAATTATGACTTAAACATTCCTTCTGACTCCCAACCTTAAGATTCTTTTTGCTATAAAATACTAGACTCTCCAAAAATATTATTTCTAATAACAATATTACTTCTCATTCCTATAATATTTATGGTTTATGGAATAGTCTTAACAATACAGTTTTTTAAATAAAACTAGAGGTTATTTACTAATTACATGTTATATATTAAATAGAAACCTTACAAGGATTTCTTTTTTAATAGTTACCCTTTTACCTGTTTGATTTTTTTAGATCAAAAGGTCCCTTCAGCAAAGTTCGAACTGGTCCGGGAAGGGGCCGGAAACGTAAAATCACCCTTTCCAGCCAATCAGCATCGTCATCAGAAGAAGGATATTTAGAGCGAATAGATGGCTTGGACTTCTGCAGAGATAGCAGTGTCCCCTTGAAATTCAACAAGAAAACCAAAGGGCTCATTGATGGCCTTACCAAATTCTTCACCCCTTCCCCCGATGGGCGGAAACCTCGAGGGGAAGTGGTAGACTACTCTGAGCAATATAGAATCAGGAAAAAGGGCAACAGAAAATCGAGCACTTCAGATTGGCCCACAGGTAAAAGTTTACTTAGAAGCAAAATGTATTCCCAAAGTGTATTATTTGGAATAACACTAGTTATCTAGAATAGATTTACAGTTGATTATTATCTATGGTTATGGACTAGAAGAACATATTAAAGGTACATATTTAGATTAAAGTAAGGTGGTGACTGTGGCAGGGATTGAGAGGCTGGAGATGAAATTTTAAGAGTGGGCAAATAGGAACTCTTAGGCAAAAGATGGTGCTTTTTTTTTTTTTTTTTTTTTTTTGTAGAACCACAAAGAATCTTATAGAAATTTAAGGTATTGACCTTAAATCAAGGATATCTTTACATTTCATAAATTACAAAACAAATCATGTGATGAGCATCATGATGATTATTTCCAGAAGGAAATTGGAAAGAGTATGGGTGGATAAAATGCTGTTGATCTAAGCATAGAGAAAAGACCAAAATACATGCGAGTATGATAAGGTCACTGATATTTCTACTTCAAATCTTGGCAAATATAGTTGTAATATTTCATGAATTATACTTTAAAAGAGAGAAAGGGAGAGAACTACAACTTCAGACCATTTACTTATGTATTAGGCTAACTTTCCTAATTTTCATTTATTTATTTAAAATTCTGTTTATTGAAACTAAAAAACAAAAAAATAATTCACTCATTTCTCTTACCCTCTACCTCCCACCTTTCTTCTGGCAAACAACCAATCTGTTCTCTTTATCTGTGAGTTTGGTATGTATGTATGTATATATGTATGTATGTTATTTATTTATGCTGAATAATGTTATACACAAACACCACAGTTTCCTTAATCCATTGATGCATTAGGTTATTTACATATCTTGTCTACTGTAGATAATTCTACAGCGAACACGGGGGTGTATATATCTTTTCAAATGAATGTTTTTGTTTTCTTTGGATTACATACCCAGAAGGGGAATTGCTGGATTGTATGGCAGTTCTTTTTAATATTTTGAGGAACCTCTGTACTGTTTTCCATAGTGGCTGCACCAATATACATTCTCACCAGCAGTGCACAGAGGTTCCCTTTTCTCCACATTCTCACCAACATTTATAATTTCTAGTCTTTTTGATAATAGCCATCCTGACAGGTGTGAGGTGGTATCTCCTTGTGTTTTTGATTTCCATTTCACTGTTCATTAATGATGTAGAGCATCTTTTCATGTACCTGTGGCCCATTTTTACGTGTTTGTTGGGAAAATGTCTGTTCAGATCTTCTGCCCATTTTTAAGTGGATTGTTTTTGTGGGGTTTTTTGTTTGTTTTTTGAGAGAGAGAGAGCATGGAAGAGGGGGGAGGCAGAGGGAGAGAGAATCTTAAGCAGGCTCCATGCTCAGTACAGAGCCCAACACAGGGCTCGATCTCACGACCCTGAGATCTTGATCTGAGCCGAAATTAAGAGTCAGAGGCTTAACCGATTGAGCCACTCAGGTGCCCTGTGGGTTGTTTGTTTTATGCTATTGAGTTGAATGAGTTCTTTGTATATTTTGGATGTTGACCCCTTATTGGATATATGATTTTCGAATATCTTTTTACATTCAGTAGGTTGCCTTTTTAGTTTGTTGATGGTTTCCTTTGCTGTGCAGAAGCTTTTTAATTTGATGTAGTCCAGCTTGTTTTGTTTTGCTTTTGGTTTTCGGTATGAGATTTAAAAAATGATTGTCAAAAACTATGTTAAGGAGATTATCGCCTATGTTTTCTTCCAGGAGTTTTACAGTTTCAGGTCTTAAATTCGAGTCTTTAATCTATTTTGAGTTACTTTTTGTGTGTGGTGTAAGAGAGTTGTGTAGTTTCATTCTTTCACATGTGGCTGTCCGGTTTTCCCAACACTATTTATTGAAAAGGCAGTCTTTTCCCCCATTGTATATTCTTGGCTCTTTTGTTGTAATTCACTGACCATATATATACGGGTTTATTTATAGGTGCTCTTTTCTGTTGCATTAATCTCTGTGTCTGTTTTTATGCCAACACCATACTGTTTTAATAACTGTAGGTTTGTAATATAGTTTAAAATCAGGGAGCTCTAGTGCTTTGTCCTTTTTTCTCAAGATTGCTTTGGCTATTTGGATTCTTTTGTGGTTGTGTACAAATTTTAGGATTTTTTTTTCCATTTCTGTGAAAAATGCTATTAGAAATTTGATGGGGATTGCTTTGAGTCTATAGATGGCTTTAGGTACTATGGACATTTTAACAGTATTCTTCCAATCCATGAGCATGGAATATCTGTCCATTTATTTGTGTCTTTAATTTCTTTCATTAATGTCATATATATGTGTGTGTACACACAACACACACACACAGTGTTTTGTCTTCAATGTACAGGTCTTTCACCTGCTAGATTAAATTTATTCCTAGATACTAGATATTTTACTCTTTTTGGTGCAATTGTAAATGGGATTGTTTTCTTAATTTCTTTTTCTGGTAGTTCATTGTTAGTGTATAGAAACAATTCAGATTTTTGTGTATTGATTTTGTATCCTTCAAGTTTACTGAATTCATTTATTAGTTCTAAGAGTTTTTTGATGGAGTCTTTAGGGTTTTCTCTGTTATGTCATCTGCAAATCTTTTCCAACTTGGATACCTTTTATTTTTTTCCTTGCCTAATTGCTCTAGCTAGGACTTTCAATCCTATGTTGAATAAAAGTAGTGAGAGTAGGTAGCCTTGTCTTATTCCTGATCTTAGAGAGATCTTAAAGAGAGGAAAATCTCTCAGCTTTTCACCATTGAGTAGGTTAGCTGTGGGCTTGTCATATACGACTTTATTATGTTGAGGTACGTTCTCTCTATACCTGCTTTGTTGAGAGTTTTTATCATAAATGGATGTTGAATTTTGTCAAATGCTTTTTCTGCATATCTTGAAATGATCATCTGATTTTTATCTTTCATTTTGTTGTTGTGGTGTATCGACTGATTTGTGGATATTAAACCATCCTTAAATCTCTGGAATAAATCCTATTTGATCATGGTGTATGATGACCCTTTTCTTGTATTGTTGAAATCAGTTTGCTAATATTTTGTTGAGGATCTATGTTGCATCTATGTTCATTGGGGATATTGACCTGTAATTTTCTTTCTTTGACTGGCTTAGGTAATGCTGGCCTCATAAAATGAGCTTGAAAGAGTTCCCTCTTTTATTTTTGGAAGAGTTTGAGAAGGATGGTATTAAGTGTTTTTTGAATATTTGGTGGAATTCACCGGTGAAGCTTTTGTTTGTTGGGAAGTTTTTGATTATTGATTCAATCTCCTTAGCAGTAATTGGTCAGTTCAGATTTTCTATTTCATCATGATTCAGTCTTGGTAGGTTATATGTTTCCAGGAATTTATCCATTTCTTCTAGATAGTCACGTTTTTGGAGGTATAATTGTTCGTAGTAGCCTTCTATGATTTTTGTATTTCTGTGGTATCAGTTGTAGCATCCCCTCTTTTTATTCACTTCATACTTGTGTATCAGGCTGAGTTCCCTAGTTTTCAAAGTAGAAAAGATCTGTAGAGAAGACTTAATAGTGTAGCAGGTAATTCAAGTCATTAGCTGTCTTGATAATTAAAGTTTAAACTAGTCTCATTGCTATTTAGTGCCGTGAGTTTACAGACTTAACCCTGTGAAGTAAGTAAAAAAGCGTCTGAGGAAAGTAGAAGAATGAGAATGGACTCCTTTGGGTCACAAGGGCCAAAGATGTAGTATTTCTTATACTGCAAGAGAATTTCTTAACGTTAATTTCCTTCCTCTGAATGTCTCATTGGTGATTATATTCAGTGCTTCTTCATTCCTGCTTGTATAAATGGTTGATTGGTCCAGCACAGGAGAGGAAATCATCATTGTCAGGTCCCCCTTTTTATGCTGTATTGATTGGCTTTTCACCAGAATGGCAATCAACTAATTACTCTGTAAGTGCTTAAGTACTTTTCATGTCTTTATCAGCCATGTACACGGTAGTTCCAGTCTGAGTACATTTACCTAAGAAAATATGCAAGCCATTTAGGTTGGACCTAGGAGGAAGGAATCTAAAGCAGATCCTAGTGAAAGGCATTTTTGAATTAAGTGTTTCACTGGAGATGGATTATTACAAGAATCTCCTGGATGGGGCGCCTGGGTGGCTCAGTCGGTTAAGCGTCTGCCTTCGGCTCAGGTCATGATCCCAGGGTCCTGGGATCGAGCCCCGCGTCGGGCTTCCTGCTCCGCGGGAAGCCTGCTTCTCCCTCTCCCACTCTCCCTGTTTGTATTCCCTCTCTCACTGTGTCTCTCTCTGTCAAATAAATAAATAAAAATATTAAAAAAAAAAAAAAAGGATCTCCTGGAAAGTTTTAGAAATAGAAATTATTAGAGAAAATGTATAAAGCATATGGAGAATCGGTATTGACTTTTTGCATTGGTGTTTTTGCTGTAATTGGCTTTGTAAGTTTATGAATTGTAGAGTTTAAGGAACAGTCTGCACCATCTGATAGAATGCTGCTGAATGATCTGTGCCTGCATCCATCTGTATAATGCACTAGGGGGCATTAAAGTCACATAGTATCTTCAGATACATATTTTTCAGTTTGGGAATATTTTCAGTGGTGAGTCCTTGTCCTTATTCTTCTTACATTAAGTGAATAACAGACGCCCTATATTCTATTTAATTTGAAAAGAACTGTCACAAATTGGTCTTTTCTGCCATTACTTACACAAATAGGAAATTAGTCTATCGGCGGTGTCATCTGCAAGTGTAGAAGATAATGATCTACATAATCCCCCAATACTCCTTTCATGAATTTCCTTGCCCATGTGAGGAAGATACATCATTTACTGAATGATTATTATAATTTGTCATACTTACCTAGAGGATTATCATCTGTGATCCTCAGATTTGTGGAGTTTTGCTTATTTAAAAGGGCACCCAGAATGTGAGGGGAGTATGGTAGTTATTTCGAAGGTTATCTTCTTGCTGAGATAAGAATGTACTACTGGCCTTATGAAGATCACAGGATCATTAAGGTTTATAAAAGGAACAAATTTTCTGTGTTTTGGTCCCATGTGATGAAAATCATGTCCTACTGTAACATAAACTTCTTCCATACTACCAAAGAATGAAAACAGCAGTATTTGAATTTTGATATATTAAATCCATACTAAAAATTTTTTATTCATATTATTTCAAAGTTTCATATTCCTTAGACCTTTTTTCTGTTCTGCTTTTGTATATATTATTATTCTTTTACATTTTTATTTAAATTACAGTTAGTTAACATACACAGTATAATATTATGTAGTATTAGTCAAGTGTACAGTATAGTGTTTCAGCACTTCTATACATCACATGGTGCTCATCAAACTTTTGTATATATTATAATATATAATTGCATGTATTGTATATTCACATATATGTACGTATATATTATATACATGTATATATTATAGTATACTAAAATATAACATACTAATGAAGTTGAAATTTAGTTATGTAATAATTTTAAGAAGTTTTAGGACAGGTCAGGTTTTCATTATAAGCAGATACAATATTTACTTATTATTTACTGACCCATCTTTATAGGTGTCAGTTTATTGCTATCCTCTTCTCTTGTAAAAATAATATTAAGGTCTTCAAACTGAAATTATTAAACTAAGGATAATATTAATAACATATGAGCTCTTTTTTTATGTGCAGACAATCAGGATGGCTGGGATGGCAAACAAGAAAGTGAGGAACGGCTTTTTGGGAGCCAGGAAATCATGACTGAGAAAGATATGGAATTATTTCGTGATATCCAAGAACAAGCACTGCAGGTAAAGTTGGATATTCAAATTGGACAAATAATTTGGTCATGGACAAGAAACAGGATCCTGGGTAAAGCAGTAACAGCAATTTATTTATCGGTCTGATCTGCTAATAGATGTGGTTTGTGTATATACATAGTCTGCTTGTTAACATATTCCTTTTAAATCCATTATGACTGCTTTGGTTTTGCAGATAAACAAGTTTCTTTTGGCTACCAGTATTTTTTTTTTAATAAAGATTTTATTTCTTTCTTTGAGAGAGAGAGAAAGCGCACGTGCCTGTGAGCACGAGCCGAGGGAGGGGCAGAGGTAGAGGGAGAAGCAGACTCCCCCGCCCAGCAGGGAGCCTGATGCGGGGCTTGGTCCCAGGAGACTGGGATCATGAACTGAGCCGAAGTCAGACGCTTAACTGACTGAGTCACGCAGGTACCCCTTGACTACCAGTATTAAATGAGTTTGGTTTATTTATTTTCTGTCAATGAATGAAGAAGAGTTTGGGATTTGACCAACCAAAAAACAAAAACCAAGCTTTTTTCAAGTGATAAAACACTCATATTCATTACTGCTAGAAATATTTATTAAATGCTTTTGCCTTAATCCTTTGGGACATGTAGCAAGATATAAATGTATAGACAGAGAACCTACTTATGCTTCAGATGCTAAAGATGCCCAAGTGAATGACAGGATTCCTTCTCTCAAGTATAGTCTAGGAGAGACTTGTAAATAAATAATTTCATTCATGTGGAAGGTTTAATTGTAGGGTACATAATGTTTTGGGAGGATAGCATCTACCTGTGCTTGGGGAGGTCAGAGGAGGATTCATTTAGGGAAAATACTATATGAGCTGGTCTTAAAGAATATGTACGAGTTTATCAGGATGACAAGCAATGGGTTCCCATATAATCAGAAGGAAAAGAAGCGCAAAGACTTGAAAATGGGGGAAAACATGCTTAATTGTGGGAATAAATTTTCACATAGGATAAAGAATATTAGGTATAGATAACGATAAGAGATGAGATTGGAAAAGCGCAAGGGCTAGATCATAAAGGCTCTTCTAGATTATGTTAATTTATCCTGTGTCTTTTCTTTCTTTGCCACCAACTCACTATTGGCCAAGTTGAGTTCTCTCTCTTGTCTTGAAAGTAAGAGTTTATAAGGCTGATGCTGGGGATTCCTGTTGTATAGGTGACACTCTTTGGATTAAGAAACCCATTTGTGAATAGATTGTTTGTGTAGGTCATTATGCCAGTATTTTTGAAAAATAAAAACAGTATAAATAGCAAACATTTGCTGAGCATTCTGCCGTCTTATGATTTAACAAAGTATTGGCTTTGAGTCACCTAGATCTTGGTTCAATTTGTGGTTTGTCATTTACTGACTTCTATTTTGGGCAGGTTGTTTAACCACTGAAGGCACATTTCTTTTCCTACCAATAAGAAAAACAAATTGTTACAGATGCTATAGTAGAAATTTACATGGAGTTCAGTGGAAATTCAAAGGAGGAGGTGGTTGTTCCTTTTTTGAGGAACTTTTTTTCTAAGTTGCAGACATAATGGTAATGTCCTTTTATTCCTACTCATCTGTGCATATTTCCTAAAAATAAGGATGTTCTTGCACATGATCATAGTATGATCATCAAATCGGGAATTTAACGCAGATAAAGTATATTATCCCATCTGAAGATTTTATTCAAATTTTATCAGTTGTACTACTAATGTTCTTTTATAGCAAAAGGAAAAAACAACTTGCCCTGGGTTGTTACCCAGTTTAGGATCATGTGTTTCATTTAATGGTCATGTCTCCTTAGTTTCCTTTAATGTAGAACAATTCTTCAGTCTTTATCTTCCATGATTTTGACATTTCTGAAGTGCATAGGTCGTTTATTTCATAGACTGTCCATCACTTTGAGCTTGTTTTATGTTTCATCAAGATGAGATTCAGGTGATCCACTTTGGGCAGAAATACTATAGAGGTGATGTGTCCTCTGTGCATGATATGGAGGTATGTAGTATTTATGTGTCCTGTTACAAGTGATGTTAACTCTGAACACTTCGTTAAGGTGGAATTTCTTCTCTGTAAATTATTTTCCTTCTCTAAGTATCTTCTGGCAATACACTTTGAAACCATGTAAATATCCTGTTTCTCACCAAACTTTTACCCACTGGATTTAGCATCCAGTGGTGATTCTTGCCTGAAACTATTACTTTGTTGGTTGCTAAACAGATGATTCTCTAATTCCATTATTTCTTTATGAAGTTTATTAATTGGCATTCTACTGTAAGGAAGAGGCTTTTTTTCTTCCTGTTTATCTATTCATTCCATTTAGACTCAAAGATTCTTATTTTATGAATTATAATTTGTTGCTATCGATATTTATTTTGATGCTTACATTGTTCCAGATTTGGGCAGGGGAGCCTCTTCAAGCCAGCTGCTGTGTCCTTTTGACATGTCTCCCTGTCTTTTTTTTTTTTTTTTTAACTCTGTCCAGTTTATTCAACTCTTTTTTAAAATTAGGTGTAATTGACATATAACATTCTGTTAGTTTCAGGTGTTGTACAACATAATGATTCGATATTTGTATATATCATCATTACTTTTGACCACAGTGATATGTTCTCGGCTCTTACTGTTCTAGCTGTAGATTCAGCCATTTCTCTAAGAATCCTTGGTTTCTTTTAGTGGAAAGTGGGAGTAAATGGCAGTTTTGTCTTTTTACTTGCTCAGGTCCAAAGAGGTATCTTGATTTTCTCTCTCTCTCTCTCTCTCTGTTTCATACTCCATATTTAATCCATCAGCAAATCCTAGTGGTTCCACTTTCAAAATATATCCAGAATAGGACTACTTCTATCTATTTCTACCTTTACTACCTTATTCTAAGCCACCATTATCTCTTGATTAGGCTGTTGTAATATCCCTAGACTAATCTTCTTGCTTCTACTTTTGTCCCTCACCCCAATATCCAGTCTGTATTCTTTATACAGGAGCCAGAGTAAATATTTTCAAACTTAAGTTAGATCATACCACTCCTCTGCACAGAAAACCTTTAATGTCTTTCAGTCTTGTTTAGAATTTTTAGTATATGTGCTGCTGAAGCAAGCACTTGCCTAGAATTTTTAACAAAGTTTTTATCCTTATCTTTAAGACCCAGTAGCATCTCATGGCTGCCTTTTTCTTTGGCTACTCCCCTTGTTCTGGCCCTTGTTCATTTGACTCCAGCCACAGGACTCCTCTTTCTTAGACAACCAAGCACCCTCCTGCCTTGGAGCCTTTGTACTTACTCCTCCCTCTGTCTGGATTTCTCTTCCTTTTTTCTAAATGTCTGGTTGGCAGGAGTTGGAATAGTAGCAGTGTGAGGAGAAAGATTGACTAGAAAGTGTTAAAAGGGATGCTGAGCCTTGCTGAGGCCCAGTGGAGACACTATAAATTTGTATCAACAGTAATCTAGCTAACTGTGTGTTTCTTCCAGCATTTTATTAAACTTGTGATTGTCCATGTGTGTATCTGGCACCAAGGAAATAAAGAGCTAGATTTTTGAATTCTGATTTGTGCTTATTTTCATTGGCAGTGAACTAAAATTCTTACGGTGGTGTTATTTCTCCATGAGGTTCTTTGATTTAGTATTCATGTGCCTGGCATGATATGAGAGCTGTAGGGTGAACAAAAAGACATACTCTACATTTTTTTTTTTGGACATAAACTCAACTTTCATGAAGCTTTCAGTTTCATGAGCGAGACAATAAAACAACAGTCGTATACATAAACAGTCATATAAATAAATCTTTAATTACAAACTGATAGGTAATAGGAAGAAAATAAGAATGCAGCAAGAGATTATAACAGGGGCTTCCTGATCTAGATTGCTGGAGGTTGGGATTCCTCTTCTAGGGAAGTAATAATTTACAGAGACCTAAAAGATGAGTAGAAGGTCAGCAAGTCAAAGAGCTAGAGAGAAGAATTTTCCAGCCTGTGTAAATGTTTTGAGGCATATAAGAACTTCATAAATTTGAGGAACTGTAAGAAGACCAGTGTAACTTGAGTACAGTGAATAAAAGAGTCACACAAGATGAGGCTGGAGAGATAGGCTGAGGACATTAGTTAGGATTTGGGTTTTTATTGTAATTGTAGTAGGAAACCATTGAGTGATTTTTAGCAAGGAAATAGCAGGATCAGATTTGCATTTAAAATTTTTTTTTCTGGCCACTATATGAAGAATGGATTAGAATTAGGCAAGAGTGGAATACAGAAACGCTATTTAGAGGCTTTTTCAGTGATAAAGAAGACAGTAGCTTAGACTAGAGAGGTGGCAGTGGAAATGGGAGAGAAGTGGATGGGTTTAGAATATATTCTAGAGATGGAATCAGCAGAACTTGGTGATAGATTTGATGTGTTGTTTGAAGGAGCAAGAGGACACCGGGGTTGACTCCCAGGTTCTCTGACTTCATGAAATAGAGAAAGTGGATTGAAGCCAATTGGGAAAAAGTTACCATTGCTTAGATTATATGATGTTTTGAAAACATTTACAAAGATAATACATGAAGTAATTTTTGAGAGACTAGATCTGGCTTA
Source organism: Mirounga angustirostris (assembly GCF_029215605.1). Classification (NCBI taxonomy): domain Eukaryota; kingdom Metazoa; phylum Chordata; class Mammalia; order Carnivora; family Phocidae; genus Mirounga; species Mirounga angustirostris. The sequence continues at coordinate 164,049,295 of NW_026991710.1, forward strand.
GTAGAAGCTCGTTCAAAGTTTGTTTCAAAAACATTGCAGGAAGTTTACAGGGTCTTAGGTGATCGCACAGCTGCACCAGTAAAAGATAAGTGATACTGGAATTAATTTTTGAATTCATCCAACCGACAACCTATCATTTATTGCATGCCATCTTGGTTCTAGGAACTGTGCTCGGTCTAGAGGCTATGAGTAAGGTACAGTTTTTATTCTCATAGAGCTTACCATCGTAAGAAATACGCCCAGAAAAGCAAATCCAACATTTGCTCATAGTGATTTTATTGAGTAATGAAGTTTTGTATGGTGCATTATCTAATTGAATCAAGAATTATTGAAATGTTTATAAAAAAGGACCATCTATTAATTGGTTTTGATTTTTTTTTTTAATTTCAGGAGAAGTAAGAATATCATTACTTATCTGGTACTATGTTTCTTCATTAGCTATACAATGAATACATTCACTAAAAAAGAGCCACCTCTGAAAAGAAAAAAGTATGAGAAATTAGTAGTATATGCTTTTGTTTTGGAATTTTTTTTTCAACAGTAACCTTATGGGCCTGGAGGAAATGATTTTTCTTTAAAGTTCCATCACCAGAAAGAAGCATTTGTATTCAGCTCATCCCATTAGAACATAATAGCCTTTTTGGAATATATACAATGATTTTTACATAAGATATCACCAAATAGCACATTATATTTCCGTACTAATTTTAATGCTTTCTAATTTTGAAGAATTTGATTGCCTTTTTTTTTTTTTTTTTTTTGGTATGGCTGTAGAAAGTTAACAGGGCATTTTTTGAAATCTGGGCTGTTAAAATAATCGTTTTCTTTGCATAAAGAATTAGACAGTTATTAGAAATGGAATAAATTAGATTCAGCAACTCTCCTAATCCTGTGAGGTAAGGATTGTTTTTACCATTTTACATATAAGGAAACCAAGACTTTTAGTTGAGTGACTTTCCTGAAGTTATATAACTAGTAACGGCAGAAGTGGAGTTTGAACTCAGGCCTATGTGGCTTCACATCTTCTGCCCTTAATCACAATAGCATCCTGCATTACGCTGTTAAAATAAAAAAAAAAAGTTATAGAGGCATCAAAATCATAAGGCATGTACTAAATCCAAGTAGGGAAAGGTACATAGAAGATAAACAGCAAATAGTGACATAAGAATAGGAATTAATGTAAGTCATTGCTATATTAAATGATACAGATTGTTCCATATGGTCAGAGTATACTAAGATTAGTAAGAGTTGGTATGATTGGAGATGATTACAGAAGAAGCAGACTTCAAGGATGATTCAGATTTAGGTATAATGGAGAGAATGAGGGCTTACCAGGTAGGATAAACAATATTAAGTTGAGCTTTCAGGAATAAATGACAACTATAAATATGAGAGACATTGTGATTATTGGTCCATCAGATCAGCACATACTTGAGGGCCTAATATATGCAAGTCACATTGTGGAGATGATGTAGAAAACACAGTAGTTGCTCATAAAGGTGTCATGGTACAGATAGTCCTTGCTTTGCATGGTACTGTGTTAATGGAAACGTGCCGAGTAGAATCGTGTCCATTCTTTATACATTTCTGTGGTGACTGAGATTTGATCTCAGTTTAGATATTCATAAGTTTGAGTTAACATAGCACCATATAAAGCAAGAACTGCTTGTATTTAGTTTGATAGATAAAACAGAGTGAATTTTTGTTGGGCAATGGTAAGAAATATATTGAATAACTAGTATAGGGCTGAATTTTGGAGGGCTAGTTGTGGGGGGGGTCCCCTGGGTGGCTCAGTTGGTTAAGCATCTGCCTCTTGATTTTAGCTCAGGTCATGATCTCAGGGTTGTGAGACTGAGCCCCACATCAGGCTCTGAGCTGGGTGTGGAGCCTGTTTAAGATGCTCTCTCCCTTTCCATACCAGTCGGCCTTCTCTCTCTCTTTAAAAAAAAAAAAAAAAGCTAGCAAGAGGACATTAGTCTTGGCATGCCAGGATTTAAAGGTATACCCGTGACTGCTTTTTTGTTGTTGGAATGATTTCTCTTTGGTACTGGTGAAATTAGAGATGGGGAGTGGAGGCTTGCTTTAGTGTCTTAGGCGTTTGCCCATTAATTACAAGTCATATATTAAAGGCTAGTTAAATGTATTTTGAATTCATTCCTTTGACAGTTTAGCACAATTTTATTATTTATTAAGATAGTGGTTAAGAGCCTACGTATTAGAAACAGCCTGCACAGGTCCAAATCCTACCTCTGCTGAGTGATCTTACTTAATAGATTTGTTGAAAGGATTGAATGAGTTGATATTTGCAAAGTGCTTAGTGTATCATTCATATAATGAGCACTAGATAAATGTGAGTTTCTGCTAGTTGGTGCTAGGTGCTAGAAATTCTTAGATAAATAGAAAATGTGTCCCTGTTCTCCAGTTGAAGAGACATTTATAAACAAAGCTATGTGGTTAGTAATAGATACCCTTTTACTGTGTGCCAGGTACTACATACAGCATTATATATAAGTTTTTTTCATTTAGTACAACCTTGTTACTTGTTCCTGTTTTACAGATGAAGAAATGAAGCCTTATAAAGATGTCTTACCTAGAGTCATATAGTTGTTAGTATCAGAATCAATATTTGAACCCATGCAGTCCGACTCCAGATCCATGAATCTAGTTCATGGTATCATGCTGCCATAGAGATATACATAAGATGAAATGAGAATGAACAGGAAGGTATCTGTCTAGGGATGTTAGGGGAGTCTTCATAGAAGAGGTGATATTTGAGCAGGCTGTTGAGGGAATGAGTAAGACTTTACTATTGGGCAAGAGAAGGAAGGCATTTCAAAAAGAACAGTTTGGGTTTGAGAAAGCTTATTGAACCCTTGGAGTTGCATGCAATTTGTTTGGCTGGAGTTGAAGTGAGAGATGAGATTGAAATGGTAAGTATGGACCAGATCACACAGGTCCCATGGTTCATGTTAAGAGTTTGTACTTTATTTTTTAGTTACAGGAGTTCTTTCAAGTAGTTAAATAGTTCTTGAGGAGCTATTGAAGACTTTAAAAAGAGTGACATAATTGTATTTATGTTTAGAAACTCAGCTTTGGTGATACAGTGAGCATTGGATTGAATAAGACATGAACAAGGACATCTACCAATCCAGTGATTACAGTAATCAGAATGAAAAGTGACTAGGACCCAAATGAAGGTAGAGGAGATCCAGTAGGCAGAGATTTTGAGAAAGATTTAGGATAGAATGGGAAAGATGGGATGTTGGGAGTTGGGGTTGAAGGAGAGGGCAGAACCAGATAAATCTCCCAGTGTTCTTCTGTTTTGAGTGGGTGATACTAAATGTGGAAAGAGGAGCTTTTTTGATAGAAGAAGAGACCTTGCTTACATAAATTGGGGGCTTATATGAAATCTAAAATGGGGGACTTCTGTAGACTGTTGTATATATGGATATGCAGATCAGGAGGGTTTTAGGTAGGAGATATGCCGGGTTATCAGCACACAAGTGATAGATGAAACTACGTAGGTAGTAACTGAGGTTGTTATCATAGATAACATTTAACAATAAATATTACTGAGTACAAGTTACCATCTGCCAGGTGCTGGAGATACAGCAGTGAACAAAACAGATTTTTTTTTTTAATCCTCATTAGGAGCTTACAGTTGGGTTGGGGCTAGGTTAAAGTAAATAGTATACCATGTGGTAGTGTTATGGAGAAAAAACAAGGGAGGGAGAGAGAATTCAGAGGCAAAGGGTGGATTTGTGCAGTTTTAAATTGTTGGGTTAGGGACTGCCTGACATTTAACAGAAACCTGAAGGAGGTAAGAGAATGAACCATGTGAGTATCAGGGGGAATAACATTCCAGACAGGGGAACAGAAATGCAAAGGCCCTGATTGAGATTTGTATTTGGCATGGTCAAGGAAACACAAAGAAGGCCAGTGTGGCTGGAACCGAGTAAGTACGAGGTAGAATAGAAATTAGGTGATGAGAGGACAGAAAGGTATTGGGAGGTCAGATATGATAGGGTTTTCTAGGTCATTATAAGGACTATGGCTTTTACTCTGAGTGAGATACCAACCCTTGGAGGATTTGAGTAGAAGAGTAACTTAAGTTTGAACAGGATTACTCTGGTTTCTATGTAGATTGAGGCGGAAATACAAAAACAAGGAAACTTAGGAGGCTATTAGAATTATCCAAGTAGGAGATACAGGGGTTTGGAACATAGTGTTAGAGGTAGAATTGGTATTCTGATTATGTTTTGAAGGTTTTGAATTATGTTTTGAAGACCATTAGGATATGCTGATGGTTATGGGATCATAAGGAATTATGGAGGAGCAGGTTTGAGGAAAAAAAGGTCAGGAGTTTGATTTTGAACACATTGAATTTAAGATTCCTATAAGGCATTCAGGAGAGAAGATATCAAGTAGACAGTGGGATATGTGTGTCTGGAGTTCAAAGCGTAGGTCTGGGCCAAAAAATTTAAATGTAGAACTTGTCAGTAAGTTGGTGGTACTAAAAGGAAGGAGACTAGATGAGGTCACCAAAGGAAAGGGCAGAGCTCTGAGCTCAGAGTCCTGAGGTACTCCAACTTTTAGAAATTGGAGAAAGGGGCGCCTGGGTGGCTCAGACGGTTAAGCGTCTGCCTTCGGCTCAGGTCATGATCCCAGGGTCCTGAGATCGAGTCCTGCATCGGGCTCTGCTTCTCTCTCTCTCTCTCTGTCTCTCATGAATAAATAAATAAAATCTTAAAAAAAAAAATTAAAAAAAAAAAAGAAATTGGAGAAAGAAGGAATGGCCAGTGGAAGAGGAAAATCTTGGAGATACTGGTTCCTTACAAACAAAGTGAGAAAAAACTATTTCAAGAAAGAAGGAATGGAAAATTCTGTGGATACATCAAGTAAATTGAAGACTGAAAATTGAACATCAGATTTAGTAACATGGGAGTGAACTTGAGAAGCAGTTTCCATGAGGGAAGAGGAAGGTGATTGGAACTCGTTCAAAAAGAAATGGAAGAAGAGAAATTGGTTATAGAAGTAATATGGGGCTACTCTTTTGATGTAGTTTGCAATGAAGGGGAACAGAGAAAGAGAATAGTTGGTTGAAGATGTGAAGGCAAAAGAATATACCCATTTTTTTAAATATGGAAGAAATAACAGTTGTTTATATGCTAATAGAAATGATCTAGTGGAGAGAAACCTGGTGATGCAAAAAAGGGAAGGGAAAATTGTCCAGTATGCAAGTAGAGGCACTTACTTTATATGGGAGCACAGACAGTTGAGCTGTAGTATTAAGGAACGATGGGCTTTGTGGGCACAGAAGGTAGACAATGCAGATGTGGCTTTGGAAAGCTGTGGAAGTTCTCTTTTGACTGCTTCTTAGTTTTCTAGTGTAGTAGGAAGCAAAGGCATTGATTGAAAGTGAAGATGCGCTAAGAGGTGTTGGAGGCTTGAGGAGATAGGAAAAAGTATGAAGTAATTTTTAAGGAAAATGGAAGAGTGAATAGAGTTAGAGAAGCATCAAAGGGCCCATTTGAGGTTAGTTAAGAATTATAAATTGAGAACAGTCAGTGTGATTCTGTGTTTTTCTCTAACCATATTCAGATGTTGGATTATGTGGAGATGTGAATTTAACCAGAGTTGGGATTTTATTGTTGCATCGGGAGAAAAGCAGGGAAGATAAGGATATATGCAAAGATGAAGTTCAGTAAAAGACCTTGGAATCTAAGCTGGATAAGGACGGCATACAGAGAGTGAAAAACTGGTAGGGTCATTGGATTAGAGAGGTCTTACGGAGAGAAAGGATAATAGGGCTGAAGATAAAATCCTAGACTTTATCAGTATATAATGGTAAAACAAGGGAAATATCTGAGTGTAGAGGAACAAAAAAGGCATTGGGGAAGAAAGAGACAGGAAGTAGTCTGTAATCACATCTACAATTCTGAGATCCAGCTTCCTGAAAACTTAACAAAAAATTACTGTGGTAAAATAAAAATAACATAAAGTTTACCATCTTAACTATTTTTAAGAATACAGTCTAGTGGCATGAAGTATGTGTATACACTGTTGTGCAGCCATCACCACCATCCATCTCCAGAATTTTTTTGTCTTCCCAAACTGAAACTCTGTACCCATTATACCATAATTTCCCTTTTCTCCTTCCCCTAGCCCCTGGCAATCACTATTCTACTTTTTGTCTTTGAATTTAACTCCTATAGGTAGGCCTCAGTGGAATCATAAAATATTTGCCCTTTTGTGTCTGGCTTACTTTACTTAGCATAATTTCTTTAAGGTTCATCCATGTTTATTCAGAATTCCCTTACCGGAATTTATATGTATATTTATCACTTGGTATAATACATGAATGTTTTATCCATTCATCCGATGGACACTTAAGTTGCTTAAGTTGCTTTTACCTTCTGGCTATTGTGAATAATGAAAATGGGTGGGCAAATACCTGTTTTGAGTCTCTGCTTTCAATTCTTTAATATATTACTGGTTCATATGAAAATTCTGTTTTTTTGAGGAACTGCCAAACTGTTTTCCACAGTGCCTGCACCATTTTACGTTTTCACCAGCACTGCTCAAGGATTCCAGTTTTTGCACATCCTCTCCAACGCTTGTTATTCTCTGTTTTTTGATAGTATCCATCCTAATAGGTGTGAAGTGATATAGCTCATTGTGGTCTGCATTTGCATTTCCGTAATGATTAGTGATTTCTTTTCATGTGCTTATTGACCATCTGTATATCTTCTTTGGAGAATGAAAAAAATATATAACTCATTTTACAGTAAGATCTCACTTACTAAACAGAATTGTTGGCAAAACATGGTATGAACTCACATGACACCATACATATTCTTTACTTATCCCATTTAATATGAATATTCATATGCTCTGCTAAAGAAATATTAGTGTATCTGATTATGGAGTGTTGCCCCAAATCCTGCCGGGGCTGTTGATTTCAGATACATATGTAATACTTCGCTAAACTCGAAAAATTCAAGATTGCAAAACACATTCTGTGTGAAGGGTTTCAGCTAAGAGTCTGTGAACTGGTAGCTTCACTTCTTTGGAAAACTAAGCTCCAGTTCAAAAAAAACTTATAACTTTTGGAATTCAAAACATTAATTAATTAATCAAGGGCAGTGCGTGCTTTGTATCTCAGCCCTCTCATTTTGTTCTTTTCTATCTTTATTCTTCACTGTTGATGTTCCTTTCCTGAAGTTTTTTGCCTCTTTACTTCTCTGAGCCTTTTTTCCCATCTATGAAGTGGGCAAATTCTTTTCTACTTTGAGGAACCAACTGTGGGGATTAAATGAGATAACAGTCTGGCACAGTATTGGCTCCACAAATGCTGATTCTTTTTATTCTTTAAGTTCATGCTCCCTTCATTTTGGAGTATGTGAACTCATTCTTACATATCTCTTTCATCATGCAACTTCTAATCCCTAATGAACAGAATTATTTTTTATTAGAGTGTTTCTATAGGAAAATGTTCAAATAGCAGAAAGACCTCTCTTTCCCTACACTTCACATTCTCATACTTAATAATAAGGGTACACTCCCGCCCTCCACTCCCACTTCAAAATGCCATTCTTCCATGGGGAATGGAAAGGGAAAGTTGAGGGGGAGCTATCTGATGGAAGGCAAGAGGAAGGGAGCGGAACTGTGTATCAGTTGTAGATCAATTGTAATTTTCATGTTTGAACCAGATCTGGACTTGGAGGGTACTGCAAGAGTTGCTTCTGTGTATTGGAAATTAGAATTAGAGTCATTTGGTGGAGGTGGAGTATTTGCAGAAGAGTAATAATCTTTTCTCATAAACTGCTAATAATAAAAGTTTTATTATCTAGAGTAGGCATATTTAAAGTTACCTTTTGGTTTAGTGCCCCCCACCCTTTCTTAGATTGAAAGGTCCATTCTGATTTGGAATATATGTCATCTTTTCAAGATGTTGGCATATTCAAATGAAAAGGAGGCACAAAGTGGCAGAATTCTAGTTAAAAAAAATTTTTGGTGCTTTTTTTTCAAGATTTTATTTATTTGAGAGAGAGAGAAAAAACAAGCAGGGCGAGGGGGAAGGAGAGGGCCACAGGGAGAGGGAGAAGCAGGCTTCCCGCTGAGCTGGGAGCCCGACATGGGGGACCCTGGGATCATGACCTAAGCTGAAGGCAGCTGCTTAACAACTGAGCCACCCAGGCGGCCCTACGTTCTTGATTATATTAGATAGCTGCTGCTTTAGAAAGCTGCATGTTTAATGAGAGAGTATTTTGGCTGAAATTTAAAAATAAAATCTAGCAAAACTAACCTTGTCATTCAGATTTTTAAAGAAAATTTCATTTATTTATTTGAGACAGCGAGAGCGCACTTGTGAGTGCACAAGTGGGGGGCTGAGGGGACTGCAGAGGAGAAGCAGACTCCCTGTGAAGCAAGGAGCTTGCCGTTGGTGTGGGGCTGGATCCCAGGACCTTGAGATCACCACCTGAGCCGAACGCAGATGCTTAACTGACTGAGCCACCCTGGTGCCTTTCATTTCAGATTTGACAGTTTGATTTTGGAAGGACTGAGTTAATGAGTGGTTTGTATGCAGCTGTTGCTTCCTCACTGCAGAGAGCCTTTGTTAACTTGTAAACCGTAGTAAACGGAAGTACACAGGCTCTTGAGGCTTTCATAAGGGAGTTGGAGATGGTGGTGGAGGACAGAGGTGGATGAGCGCATGTGCCAGCCATTTCACAGTGCAGAAAGGTCCTCGAGGATAGGTAAAGGCGGTGGGGAAGTCTGCTGTGAATCTAGTTTTACACAGACTCTCTGAGTTGCAGTGATGTGCAAGCAGTTATACTGGAACTGGCTATCCACTTTTACATCGGGCATCCGCCTAGAAGAGCCACGGGCAGCTGATGGGAAAGCTCTCAAAGGACAGGCAGTGCCTCAGCAGGTGCATCTTTTCAACCTCTGTGCTTTGTATTTGATCCTTGGCTCAGGAAGTTGTTTTCTGATATTTTGTTATTCTAATACTTTCTATACTATTGTTCTTGTTATTTTGAGCTGTGAAGATAGGTTAAAAGATGCTACTTTATGAATTAGAATACTTGATTCTGGAATGTAGTTTAAAAAATAGTGTTTTTAAAGCCTTTTTACAAGTTTTATTTTGGTTTTGAGAAATGAAAAAATCTTATTTTAATCCTGTCTTGTGTGTCTGTTTTTTTATTATGTTAATCACCATACATTACATCATTAGTTTTAGATGTAGTGTTCCATGATTCATTGTTTGTGCATAACACCTAGTGCTCCATGCAGAACGTGCCCTCTTTAATACCCATCACCAGGCTAACCCATCCCCCCACCCCCCTCCCCTCTAGAACCCTCAGTTTGTTTCTCAGAGTCCATAGTCTCTCATGGTTTGTCTCCCCCTCCGATTCCCCCCCTTCATTCTTCCCCTCCTGTGTGTTTGTTTTTAATGATTTTTGCATTTGGAAGAGCCCCAGTACTCCTTGGTCTCATAACACAATTGATCGAACTAATAGATGTTTGTCTTTTGTTTTGAGATGTCTAAGAGGTTGAGGTTTCACTTGGCTGTATTCCAGTATGAAACCTGAGATAAATCCCTTGGCCTTTTTATAAAAGAAAATGGTTAGAAAGGCCAGGGAGAGTTCTCCTATTAGTTGTAGTGAAGAGCCTTCTTCCTTAAATGAATTTACATAAAACAGTGAATAAAAGTATCTGATCTTTTCTGTTTTGTTAGAAAGTGTGTAGGGGTGTGTGGAGGTGTGTCTGTCTGTGAGCTCCAACAAGAGACTTTTAATAAATTTCTCTGGTTTTAAAGCATAAAGTTGAAGGATAATGTTTGTTATTCTTTTGATGAAGGGTTATTAATACTGTGTTTGGGCTAAATTCTAACTCTTTTTCTTAAGTCAGTGTTACTGTTGTCTTTTTTTTTTTTTTTTTTAGGATTTTATTTATTTACTTATTTTAGAGAGAGAAAGAGAGAGTGGGGGAGGATGCAGAGGGGGAGGGAGTGGGACAAGCAGACTGTGAGCTGAGCGCGGAGCCCTAGGCGGGGCTCAGTCCTACACCCTGAGATCATGACCTGAGCCGAAACCAAGAGTGGACACTTAACCAACTGAGCCACCCAGGCGCCCCAATGCTTAATCTTAAATGAATGTTTATGGGGTATCCATGATAAATATATAATATATACATAATATACTCACCCATATACATGTATATATGTATGAATCTATTCCTCTATTGGTTATAGAGCAAATCAAATTGCTCTTGAATTTAAGGTTTTAAAACCTGATCTTTGTAGTCATCAGCAGTGGCTTATATTTAAATTGCTGGTGTGGAAGTCATAAAGGCTTTACAAATTATTCTTCTTTTAGATAATGTGGCTCAGGTTTTTGCAGAGATAGGGGCATAGAGATTGTTTTCGTTATGAACAGAAGGTAGATAAAAGGGATAACAGTATGTGTAGAAAAGTATTTTTGTTTTTAAATCTGTGAAGAGCTACTAATGAAGGTAATTTTAGGGGCAGTGTAAAATGACTTAAAGACTTTTGGTACTTGTTTTGTCATATTCTTTTAATATTACCTACCTTCCCAAACCAAATAGTCACTCTTTTCTCTATGTGCTCACATGTTCAGTGGGTCGTTTCTGTTGTCTGGTAAGGCATTGTCTGTATGACATTGGCAAGTGTTCAGAGCTCCTTCTCCCTCCTTGTTAAAAATTATTCTTTGTGGGCGCCTGGGTGGCTCAGTCGTTAAGCATCTGCCTTCGGCTCAGGTCATGATCCCAGGGTCCTGGGATCGAATCCCACATCGGGCTCCCTGCTCCGCGGGAAGCCTGCTTCTCCCTCTCCCACTCCCCCTGCTTGTGTTCCTGCTCTCACTATGTCTCTCTCTGTCAAATAAATAAATAAAATCTTAAAAAAAAAAAAATTATTCTTTGTCTTCTATCCCCAAATGCCAGCAGCTCTTTAACAACTAAGTAATTAAGGGAGTGAGTTTAATTGCGGAAAATATTCGCAGTCTTATTAAATATGGAAAATGGAATGACACCAGTTGCATTTGGTTCTAAAAGATGTATAATCATTTTTGCTCTCCATTCAAGTACCCTGTTTACAAAAAATAATACAGCTTATTTCAAAACTTGTTAGTTTGTTCCTGGCTTTTTTTTGTTCTTTGGAATCCTGAGAGGACAACATTTAATTTCAGCTTTTTAAAATATCTATCCCAGTAGATTTAATTTAGCTAACTTTTGTGATGTATTTTTTGACTGCACAGAAAGTTGGAGTGACTGGTCCCCCTGATCCACAAGTCCGCTGTCCCTCTGTCATTGAGTTTGGGAAGTATGAAATTCACACCTGGTACTCCTCCCCATATCCTCAAGAATACTCAAGGTATGTTTTGAGAAACCCTTTACCTTCTATTTTTAGATTCATAGAACTCCCAACACTAGATCTTGGGGACATTTTAGTCCACTCATCTTTATACATTTGAGGAAACTGGTGGCTTGTAAATGTCCATAGTAGCAGCATAATTTGGCAGCCACTTAATCCCAGTTGGCTTTAGATTTTCTTTTCTGTAACCTGTCCAAAAGCTGTTACTTAAAATTGGAAACCTGACACATGGTCAGAACGACAGGGAAACATTTTTTCTTTAAGAGAAATTTGCCTTCATACTTCGCACTACTGAAGTATAAATAAAGTTCCACTGAGTAACCTTTTGTCTAAATTTTTATAATTTAACAAACTTAGTGAATGGTTTGTTTTCCCAGGAATAATTGGACAAATGGTATGCAGTAATATTACATGTAAATAGCTTGGGTTTCAAGACATAAAAAGTAATCAGTCACGAGCTTTTTGGGATGAGGCAGCATTTTTAGTAAAGCCAAATTGGTTTCATGACTCAATTCTGACATTTATAAGCTATATAACCTTAGAAGTTATCCAACTAGCCTGTACCTCAGTATCCTCATCTGCAAAATGGGGGTAAAAATAGTATTCACCTCATAGGGTTTATTGTGAACATTAAATTGAGTTAAAACATGTAAATCACTTAGGAGATAAGTTCTCAATAATGTCAGATAGTATTTTTTTCCTTTAGGGTTGAAATTTTTAAAAGAGTTGAAAAGTTTTGGTCAAAAAATTAAACTTTGAAGTGTAGCAGTCACATTAATGTTCTCTTTAATTTGTAAACTACTTAGGCCTCAGGTTTCCCATTTAGCAGAGTGTTGTAAGGAATAATAAGTGCTCTGTGAGTTAAACACATGTTCAGAGTACTCTCATTATGTGGCTTTTTACCTATTAGTGACATTGCTAGTCCAAAATATTAGCACAGGTAATTATAACATTTATTTAGTGCTTTACAGTATACAGAGTGCTTTAACATGGTTTATTTCCAGAAGCTGGGAATAAGCTAGTATATTTGTTAAAAAAAAAAACAACAAACTAAAACTCAGTATTGTTTTTACTTTTTCTTTCCACATAATTTGATAACTGGTTTCCAGATGTAAGCAGACGTAGAAAAAACAGGAATGAGAATATTATTATGGACACAAACCTCAGTGACTGGGGAAAAAAAAAAGAGAAAGCAAAATTTCAGGAAGCTAACACACAAGCAATTGAGAGTCAATTATTGTAGGGTTAGTTAGCCTTAAACACTGTGTTAGATCTGTAAGGCAGCACTCTGTTTATATCATGGGAAAACAAAAATTAACACATTGTTAAAAGAAGATTACATGATATGTGATTATATATTTATATATGTTAAAAAAGAGGGCAGGAAATTCCTCAACTACTTACAGAACTCAGGTACTCAAGGCAATTCCTCAAGAGTTCTGGATATTCAGATAATTACAGGATCAAGAAGAAATATGCTGAGGAATTAATTTCTTCGTTAAGTTTAAAGAAATAATTATTATCATTTATTTAGTGAACTCTTTGCAAGCTGTCCAAATCAAAACATGCTCGACTTAGACAACAAAGTTTGTTAACATGTGCGTGCGAATCAGCTGGTGCAGGGATTGCGGTACAGAGAGATTGAAACCATAGGCACCTTGACTCCTGTACTCACGGGGAGGAGAGGAAATTTACTCAGAGATGATACTAGAGAGCCAGCCTCAGCACTTGCTTTTCAAGAGAATGAGAGTGGAACCATGAGGCTGTTGTCTTTTAAGATATGAAAAGGCTTCATTAAAAATGTTTTTTATTCTGATAAGATTGTCACTAGAACCTGATCTCTTTATCAGGTTTGAGGGAATTGGTTATCAGTTTATTCTTAATAAACATTGCCTACAGAAAAATAAGAATCATAGTAGAAAGCAGCAATGGGATAGGAACTGTAAAATTTATCAACTTTCTTGAATAAAATTTTAGACATTTTCTTAAATAAAATTTTAGATGTTTAGTACATTTCTTTATCCATTGTGGAGTGTTCCCTGAATTTTCCATCAAAAAATATTCTATAGTTTAATAGATTCTTAAGTAATTATGACTTTTTCTTCATTCATAATTCTCTTAGTTACATTTTAAAAATACATATGTCTAATTTTAAATGAGTTTAGGCTTGTTCTATTAAACTTGAGTTGGCTAACATGCCAACATAAGTAGACCTTATGTTTTCCAAATAAAAAACCTAGGGCCTTACTTTGTTTTATTTTATTAGAATTTATTATTCTGTGCTAAATTACTTCTAAGTTATTCTTAATATTCAAGGTTTTGAACACTTCTTAAAAAACTCAAAATCCCAAAGCATGCAAGAACAGAACAGTTGCAGCAAATAAAAAAGATCTCAAAAGGAAAATCTTTTGGGAATGCAAGAACAGAACAGTTGCAGCAAATAGAAAAGATCCCAAAAGGAAAATCTTTTGGGAAGTGGGCTTGTGCATTATATCCCATAATATCCAGATATTTGTGTGTGCATTGTATTTTAAGTAATCTTGCATCTCTGACCTAAAAAACAAAACAAAATGAAACAACAACAATGAAGCCAATAATGCTGCTTTGTTTGGAGCAGTATGGTTAAGTCTTAGACATTGAATAGTATAAACCAGAGTTTTAACCCTAAGTTTCTCCAACAGGGCCATGTGATGCTCATATATGGCAAACAGGTTTCATAGAGAATCCCCTAAAACATGACATAGATGGGCTGAAGGCAAGAGTGACTATGATCGTGGGATATCCTACTCCTGAGCTGTTTAGAACTTATTTCATAATAACCTTTTTGCAAGGAGATCATATTGAAATCCTAAAGGATTGTAATTAAGTAGCTTGGGAAGTTTCCTCTCCTTTTTGATCCTGTTCCTGACTTAATTTGATACATAGATTACTTACAGCCCCAGTTACTAAAGCCCAGCATCCTTAAGGTCTTTCGGTGACCATTAATGATGAAATAAAATGAATGAAAGAATAAAACTATTCATAGTATTAATCATAAATTAATAGTAGCTTTAGTTACCATCATTGAGCTTGGTACTGGACTAAATATCTCTGGAATAATTCTGTGAGAGGTAAATATTACTATCTTCATTTTCCAGACCAGGGCCCTGCAAACATATTCAAGACCATACAGTTCATAAGTGGAAGGACCAGGATTTAGTCTCACTTTTCTCTTACCACATAGCCATAACCTTTAACCATCAAGCTTGCACTACTCTGTATAGCATCTGTATCTACATTGATCTCACATGGCTTTTACCATGATCTTTGATTTAAGTAATATTTGACAGAGTTTTTGTTGTTGTATTAAAATTTTACTACAAGTAGACCTATTATAAAGACTACACAAATTGCTACTATCTTGGGCAATGTTCAGAAGCCAAGAAGATACCTCATAGGAGTTCCTGGGAAGAATATTTGCATCATCCTAGAAGTAAGGGAAGCAATGCTTCTAAAGTGCGTACAGTTTTGGCCCAGTCCTGCCTTCACATGCTAGGGTATCAGCAGAGTGGCTGACTCTAGAATCAATTTCAGGTATAGAAGCTACACCTCATGATGCAATTGATCAAAGCGACCATACACCTATTTGATAGTCAAGGCCTAGATGCTCTGTCAGGAAGACAATGACAAAAAGCAGCACCCAGCAGTATTCTTTAGGGCTAAGAATATTCATACTCTCTATAACTATACTTCATTGCATGTAATCTGATGTTCTTTCTATATGATGTGTTTTTTCAGTGAAAGAACTTCAGCCATATGTACTGTACTAAAACATTTTGTTTTTCTAGGAGTTTTATCAGATGCCTTTAGACTAACAGTGTCATCCCAGTGGGCTTGGTTATAATAAAGTAAGAGGCTTTATTTTAAAATGTTTTCAGCAAGAACTGAGTTTGGAATCAAGTAGATTATGATGCTTGCTTTTACTTTGTCATTTTTCAGATACTAAGATTTGCTGAAGTTTTTTTTTTTAATCAAGAAACTATCACATATCCTGCTATTCAAGGAAATAGCATGAACTTAAAATTTACCAGATAAGACTTGGCAGTAATTTTTTTATAGATTTCATTCCTTCTTAGATTTCCTTGAACAACTTGCTTACTGCGAGAGCTTTAAAAATTAGACCTTCTTTCATAGACCTTACAAAATAAGTTGTACTTTATTTTCATGTCTCTGTACCAAGACCTAAAAGTTGAATTGGATGCTTTTAACGTTGGCATTTATCTTTAGCATAATCTAGAAAGTTTAGTGGCCTGTCACTCTTCCCTCCCTTCCTTTTTTCCCAGGATTTTGTTTATGTTGCTCAGATTCACATTGTAGGGAATATTTAGTTGTAATATTTAGCTCTCAAAATGTAACCGTATTCACAGATTCTTCTATATCTTTATGTTGCAACAAGGTAGAATTGCTCATTGAGAATTTAGCAGTGGTAAATAAAGGTAAGGTAGTTGGAAGAAGGAGGATGCCATTAATTACCCAGGGAGAACTTCCTTCTACCTTTCTTTTCAGAAGAAGAAATTATTCAAAATCCACATATTCAGGAAAATAGTCTGGCAGTTGTGGGTCGGCTCTGAGACTCTGTTAGTATATCTAGTGCCCACATTAGATAATGAAGTTTATAATTGGGGCCATTTCGTTTTGAGATTTTTTAATTCTGGTGGTAAAAAAAGCTATCTATCTTACTGCCATTCCTTCTCTGTGTAGTAGAATTTGAGGCAGCATGCAAAGGAAGTAAGGGTCACCTAGGAAATCTTTCTTTTCAGTGCTCTTGGCTCCTGTTTCTTGACTTCGATTTGTAATGCCAGTTATTATTTGTTTTACTCAGTACTTTGTTTTGAAATGACTTTTGTACTAATGCCATAATTTCAGGTTGTATTGGTTTGTCTAATATGAGAGATTTTGGAAACCAGTATTAGATATTGTAGACACTTAGAAATATTATACCTCAGCAGTTCCCTGGAAGCTTTTAGTGTGCTATGAACGACAGTTTTAAAAGTAAGCTGTGAGGTTGTGTAGGAAGAATGAATACACATTGTAAATCTCCAAGAGAGAAAGAAAAAAGTCACATACATGCCTTTTTCCACCCTTATTTGAGCATGAAACACTTACTGCATACAGGACTGGAGCTCCATGAATACACCTTGGCAAAGGTCTCAGTTGAATGTTAAATGTTTTCAGATAAAATATAATTATGTTTTAAAAGTGGCTTCCAAAGTAGTACTTGAAAAAATAGTGTAGTCTTCACACTTTAACAAATTAGACGTTTTTGTGTGTTAATCTACTTTTTTCTTTAATTCCAGTGTAATCTTTTTAAAGTATAGCTATCCACACTGATAGCAACTAAACTAATGAGGTTTATTAAAATTTCCTTCAGCTTCAATACTTCTTTATTTGAGAGAAAATGCAGTAATTTGTTTGGATTATGGTTTTTGTCCTCATATCTAGTATTTTTGTATATGTAGCTTTTAATGATAGTATCAGATCTCAGATTACCAAGGCATGTCCAGTTCTAGACACAGTTCAGGATGCAGGGAAGTCTGTGCTGAGGATAAATGAGGTGTGTATTTTATAATAGAAGAGCCACATGGTCTTGTGGATTACACTAAAATAGGTATAAAAGCCACTGACTTTTAATTTAGGTTATATTATTTCCATTACTTTATGAACTGATCCAGTCACTTGCCTAGCTCCTCATAAACGGGACATTGTAAAGAAGTCCTATTAAATTACTGCTAAAATAGCTTGACTATTGTATAAATATAAATTAATAACAGAACATCTGAAAGAAAAATTTGAACTTTTATTTCACTTGTTGAATAATAGACTTTTAAGTTGCAGAATTTAATGGGATATTTAACCAGAGGGAAAGCCAGAATTTCAGGGGTCAAAGGAAGGAGGTAGTATAGTGGATGTCCTAACTTGAAAAGATGTATTATTATAGTTTTATACTTAAAAAGATGTATAAAGTCTGCTTTTATAATACCCACTTTATATCCATTTTATTCAGCACTCTATACTTAGTGCACCTAGCACAAGGTCTGACACACAGTAGTACCGTTGACCCTGAACTACACTGCATTTAGGGGCACCAACTCCCCACACAGTCAGAAATCCATGTATAACTTTTGACTCCCCCAAAACTTAACTAATAGTCTACTGTTGACCAAAAGCCTTACCAATAGCATAAACAGTCAACATATTTTGTGTTACATGTACTATATATTATATTCTTAGAATAAAGTAAGCTAGAGAGAAGATAAAGTAAGAAAATCATAAAGAAGTTACATTTATATTACTGTACTGTATTTACCAAGAAAAATCCACATATGAGTGGATGTCCAAACCCATGTTGTTCTGAAAAAAATGGATAAATGATCAAATAAAGGAAGACAGCATATATACCTTGACAAAAATCTTCTTCACTTACTGGGTGTTCTGAAGGTAGGTTTTATTTTCTACTTAGTAGAGATTATCAAGGAGGGGAGAATATGAGATTTTCATTGTCTGCCACGTGGGTAAATTTTAAAAAAGCCTGGGAAGTGTTAGTCTAATAAGATCACTGAATTGGATATCTTTACTTCTCACCCTTGCCCTCCTTGTTAATTAGTTGGATGCTGTTAACCAAATTAGTTTTATCTTTAGTTTGTTTTCTCTCTTTCATTTGATTAATGGGGATGACAATGCATTCTCCACCTTTTTACTTGGGTAGTAATGAGTGTCAAAAAAGGATAGTTGTGAAAGTTTACGGTCTTATAAAAAGCCCTGTCTTTTTTTGTTTAATTATTATTTACAGGCTGCCTAAATTGTATCTTTGTGAATTCTGTCTAAAATATATGAAAAGTAGAACTATTCTCCAGCAGCACATGAAGAAATGTGGTTGGTTCCATCCTCCTGCCAATGAGATTTACAGAAAAAATAATATTTCTGTCTTTGAGGTAAAGTAGATGTTTTTATAGTTGTCTTCCTATCATTTCGAATGTAGTGCCACCTATACTGTGTCTAATTGTACTTGGATTTTTTTGAAATGTTATTTTACTATTGTACTCAACGATTGAGTCCAATAATTCAGCTGTTATGAGAAGCAGAATTAGGCCAACCCAAATGGTACCAGGGTCACACCAGCTTGATCTCAGAATAAATTATTCTGTAACTCAGGATTCCATTTGATTATAAAACGCCAACTGATTGTTTATGTTTAGATGTGATAAAATTGCATCTTAGAGCCTTTGAAATGGTATTTAAATGAAAAAATTTCTCTTGCTCTACTTAAAGGAATATTTTGTAGAGGTATATTTAATAGCTGTAGTAAATCTTACTTTGTAAAGATACAAAAATTTTTTTTTCACTTCATCATGATGATATGACTTAGGCTATGTCTGTGATTCTGTTGTCAGTCATGGGTTTCTTGAGCCTCAGTTCTGTGGTGTCATCGCCAGGTGTTAATTTGAGTACCTGCCATGTATCCAGTTCTGTTATTGACTGTGATGATAGAATTTCAGATTGTCGGGATCTGCTCAGTCTCTAACTTTCTTGATTTTCCCTACACCTTCATTTTAGGGGAGCACTAGTGGAGCTCTTCACTTTGAGGGGAGGAGGAAGGGTGTGGTTTACAATACTGTTTCAGAATACCCAAGAGCAGACTGCTGCTCACCTTAAGCATATGTTGCTGTGTATTTTAAAAGAAGTACTACTAAGTTACTGAAATTGTGGAGGAGGTTTCAGTCCTGAAATAGCAATGTCATAGGGTTTAATGTGGGCATCCATTGGCATTTGCATAAAAGAGCAAGCTCTGGCAACTCCCAACAACACAGGTGTGTGTCAGGAGAAATACACTGCAGTGCTCCTGATCTTGGCCAACCCGGTTCCAAGAAATACCTCATTTGCCAGGTTCCTACCTAGGGAACCTGCTTGGTGCCTCTGGCATATACTCCTGAAAATAGCTTTGTTTGGGGTAAATCTGATCATGGCAGTCAGACTACATTGCTTCTCGCTGCTGGCATAGAGACTTTAGTTACACCTTGTTTTACTTAAATGTATTTTAGAAGAGGTTGCTTTTAGATCTTTTGTTGAATTACTTTAAAAAATGAATCAGATCAGCTTGCCATCTGAGGTATTACTGCAGCCACTCTTGTTGCAGAAAATGCAATTTTTAAAAGGGTCATCATTTCCTCGTCTAGCTAATCGTACTCTGTTGAAGTAGAGTATTTTATATGTTTAGTTGTCTTAAAACAGCAGGTACCCTAATTCTGCTGTTGAAAGGATAGCTTCCAGGTTCTGATCACTGACAGCTTCTCTTAGGCTGGACTATGGATACTCACAGGTATTTGTAAGTGATGTGTATTATTATTCTAGAACTAAAGAACCACTTTCCTCATCATTTTGTTCTTATTTTCCTCTAGGTTGATGGGAATGTGAGTACCATTTATTGTCAGAACCTGTGTCTCTTGGCAAAGTTGTTTCTTGACCACAAAACACTCTATTATGACGTGGAGCCATTTCTTTTTTATGTACTAACACAGAATGATGTCAAGGGCTGCCACCTTGTTGGCTACTTTTCTAAAGTAAGTATATCAGCTTAAAATTTGTTTGAATTCACATGGGAATCTGAAACAATCTTTGTCAGTTCTCACTAGGAGACACTACACAATGCAGCACCTTCTGGGTACCATCTAGCTTTTTGGAAAGGAAAATGAAGGAACATTCAGAAATGTACCAAGAGCTCGAAGGTGCTTAGTAACATTCAACAGACTGTACTCTCCTAGGAACATGAGCTGCCGTTTATACTCAAGAGGAAAAGTTTTTAAATCACTTCTAGTCCCACGGTAGTAATAGATAGAACTTGTGAAATAAACACAGTCAATACCTCTGTGAGCTTTTTCTCATTTTAAATCTTCTCGTCCTAGTTTAAATTTGAAGAATAGAAATAAGAATAAGAAGCCATTTTTATTCACGGGTATTTTCTCTCCTTCCTGTAATCTTCCATTCTCTTGGGGAGAACAAAAGGTGTTTTTTGTAGTAAAACAACATAAAAGATGTACTTTTATTTAAGCTATCCTATGATAAAATCTGAGTGTATGAAAGAGTTAAGTGGGAGTACCAGCTTTCTGTTAATTGTCTATTTCAGAAGTTAAGTATAATTTTATATATATTGCCTGATTTTTAAAAGGGCCTATGCCCAACATTTTGAGATTGTTTTTTGTGAAGTTAGATACAACCGATGGGGAGATGGGACTGCCCTGTGTAGCGCCAGACCAGGAAATATAAGAGAGTCTTTGAAGTGGTAGATGAGTTTTCCCATTTCTGGAGTGCCACACTGACTCATCATTTATAGCTTTGCAGTTTGATTGGGACTCAGATTCCTCTGCTCATCTTAGGCAATGGCATACTGTCTTTGAGTTGCAGATGGTATTAGATGGCATAATTTTATTTTACATTTTTATTCTCCTGGGATGGTTGCTTTGTGGGTAATGGCAATGACTTAACATTGTCCTGTCTCCTCCCAGTGGGGTATTTTTTTTCTTGATGTGCATGCTATTCTCAAAGGACCAGGGCTATGGTTTTGACTGTTAGTCTTTGTTTCTTAATAATTAGCATTACTATTCAGTCTTACTCGCATGTTGTTTTAAAACTTTCTTTACCAGGAAAAGCACTGCCAACAGAAGTACAACGTTTCCTGTATAATGATTCTTCCCCAATACCAGCGTAAGGGCTATGGCAGGTTTCTCATCGATTTCAGTAAGGATTATAATAATTTTTCATTATCTCTTCTTGTGGACCTCCTGTATATATATATATATTTTTAGAGATTTGCAGATGATTTATTGGTTGCTAGTATCTTTCGTCACAGTATGGGACTTTAAAACCTAAAGTCATGAATTTTTTTCTTTTGATTGGACATGAAATATTTTTAAATAGCTTATACCGAACACCAACTTTTTATGATCTGTTGCATATAGTTTGAATTTTCAACTCTTAATTTACAGGTGGAACTTAGTTTCATGATAATTCTAACTCAGAGCAATACTCAACACATTGTGTAAGTTAGTACAGTAAAGAAGTACAGCACTCACCTTATTTGTTACCTAATTATCAGGGAAAATACGTACATCATTTTTTAGTTACGGGCTCTACCTAGTGGTTAAAATATGCAGTGCACCTTAAAAAAATGTTAAAAATAAATGGCATAGGAAATAATTTAATCTGACTTAAACATTGAAAGCCAAACAGCTCTAAAAAGTCATTGTAGAATTTGAATTTTGTTTTACGTGTTGATAGTCTTGCTTAGAAAGTAAATATATGCTTACAGTAAATTTTATATTGATTATAACAAAGTGATTTTTGAGGGAATATTTTGATACAGGCAGTTCTTCTAAATATCAGATGATTATATCACCAGTGTTAAGAAGTTAATTCTCAGATGGACCAGTTCAGCTTATTCTAGTTGGCCTTAGACTGTACTCCTGACCGTATTTTATTGGAAATATGTGCCATTGATTATTTTGTACGTTTTCTTGGCCTTCTTAGATTGGTAGTAGAGAGTGCAACTCAGATTATTTCCTTTAATATCAATATATTGTTTTGAAGTAGGACTCGTGTTTGGATGTGTTATGCCATTAAGTAGCAAAGTTAGGGGAAAATATTTTATTATACTAATTAGTTATACTTTTGAGATACGCAAACAGCAGTCTGTGATTACAGTATTTGTTTTCATTTGCTTTTCCTAATGTAATCTATTTTCCCACATTACCATTCACAGACTGCTTTTTAGTAGTTTCCTTTGATGACAAAAAACTGCATTTCTTCTGCCATCTCCATTGTTGATGCTCTCAGAATTTATGCCTTTTTTTTTTTTCAAATATTTTATTTATTTATTTGACAGAGAGAGACAGCGAGAGAGAGGGAACACAAGCGAGGGGAGTGGGAGGGGGAGAAGCAGGCCTCCCGCCGAGCAGGGAGCCCGATGTGGGGCTCGATCCCAGGACCCTGGGACCATGACCTGAGCCAAAGGCAGACGCTTAATGACTGAGCCACCCAGGCACCCCTGTTTGGTTTTTTTTAAAGATTTTATTTATTTATTTGACGGAGAGAGACACAGCGAGAGAGGGAACACAAGCAGGGGGAGTGGGAAAGGGAGAAGCAGGCTTCCCGTCGAGCAGGGAGCCTGATGTGGGGCTCGATCCCAGGCCTCTGGGATCATGACCTGAGTCGAAGGCAGACGCTGAACGACTGAGCCACCCAGGCGCCCCAATTTATGCCTTTCTTTTTCTGTTCTTGAGAGTCCTGCTCTAGACAGGAGAACAGATACCACCATACACTCACAGGGACACCCTCACGCTGACATCCTTGCTCACTAAGAGTTTAAGGGTAAGAGGTCATAGTGAGGAGAGCTTTGGCTGAAGTGAGAAATTGTCATCTGATTCACTCACAGAAGAACCACGATCTTAACAGATAGGATTATGTAAAAATGAAGGCATTCTTTTGTATTGTTTAACAATTCAGATATAGCTGTTGCTATCTGGTGGTCCAAGTAAAAATGCAAGGGAGGTTTTCCCCCGTAAAATAAAAAGCGTTATTGCCTTAATCTTATTAATGCATCCTATTAATATGAAGTCCTCTGATTTATTTTAACAGTGTGATTTATAGTAAGTATAGACAAAGTAATACTAACCTAAGGTTCAGTGTATACAAATTACATAATCTTGTGCAAATCTGTGTTGAAGTAATTTTTCAGTTTTGTTCTTTTTCTTGAAGGAATTTACCCTTGACATTATTATTGCCTATACTACTTAGATTGGTTGTGGAAGAGGGAATTGTTATTTTGGTGAATTAGCCTATTTTAGGCTCTCTGACATATTTGTGATTCGGGGGTTTCTTTAGGTTATTTGTTATCAAAGCGTGAAGGCCAAGCAGGGTCTCCAGAGAAACCATTATCCGATCTAGGTCGTCTTTCCTACATGGCTTACTGGAAAAGTGTAATATTGGAGTGCCTTTATCACCAAAATGACAAGCAAATCAGCATTAAGAAGTTAAGCAAGTTGACTGGAATCTGCCCTCAAGACATTACTTCAACACTCCACCACCTACGAATGCTGGACTTCCGCAGTGACCAGTGAGTATCACATCCCTTCGTATACTTTCCAAAGACAATTAGGTAGAAGTGTTTGGATGAGGCAGCCAGATTATCAGTGAAAGGGCATAAACTAATATAAGTGGTACATTGGTGATCCTGAGACACCATTTTCGTTTCTGTGATATTTGATACCATTGACCGCATTTTTTTTTTTTCAACTGTATTTTCTGGTCTTCCTTCTAACTTTCGGACCTAAGCTATTGAAGCTTTTCTTTTCTAATGTTGGCAGCACCTTTAATACAAGAGGTAACAACTCTAGAAATAATGTCTAATAAAATATTCCCATGATTTATTTCCATATAAAGTGGTACAAAGTAAAATGTAGGTCAAAGGAAGGTCAGCTCACCCTTATCTAAAGGGGTTGGGAAAAGATCACAGAGAAAGGAAGGAGGCATTGGGCTAGAAAGATGGAGGATAGGAGATAGGGTACAGGAGAGTAGCAGCAATTCCAGAGGTGGGAAGTGTGAGACAGTGAATGGTTAAAATCACTTCATCCATTGTTCTCATTGAGTGTGAAGTAGCTGTCCAACTTCGTATTTCTTAGCTATCTCATATGGTGGCTGTTGTTATTTCTGTATTTCATGCTCCCGAGTGGGCAGTTTTTGAAGGATTTGTCATTACCTCCATGGTTTTCTGGGGATTATAGCTCCATATTCATTGTTAGGTACTCCTTGTACATCGTTGATTGCTATAAACTTTGCTCTGGTTCCAGATTTGTGATAATCCGCCGGGAAAAACTTATCCAGGATCACATGGCAAAGCTTCAACTGAATTTGCGACCTGTAGATGTAGATCCAGAATGTTTGCGCTGGACTCCTGTCATAGTCTCCAATTCTGTTGTCTCAGAGGAGGAAGAAGAGGAGGCTGAGGAAGGCGAAAACGAAGAGCCACAGTGCCAGGAAAGAGAATTAGAGACGAGTGTAAGGGCATGACTAGTCTCTGTTTTTGATGACAGAAGGCTCTGGTTTTGGTTCATGAGTATTGTGATACGTGTTACATACAATATCTTAAGCCCACACAGTTCACATTAGCATTTCAGGGTTGATTTCAGTGATAGAAATTTTAGGAAGACTGGGTTTTGTTTACTTATTTGTAGATTTTTAAGCCTTGGATCATTAGGAGACCTTCAAATTTGTTACAATGTATTACTTAGAACTAAGAATTCCTTACCAGGGTCCTGATAAACAGCTAAAGTTCAAGCTGTGTGGTAGTAATTGAGGAATCTGAATTTAATTTAATTCTGACCATTGTTAAAAATGAAATGAATATCCCTTTTCCTTAAAATAAAACATTAAGGAAATAATATAAACGTGTATGTTTTCTAATAGAGCACTAAATAATTCAGTGGGTACAGAATGTCTTTAAGCCGTTAAAGGGTTAATGAGGGACTGTACAACATTTCGTAGTGTTCAGTATTTTTCTTCATGTGATGCGTATCTTTCTCTGTTCTTTTTTTTTAAGCTGTGCTTTCATCCTTTAAAAATCTATGTCCTCTTTTGATAAACGTAAGCAGTTTCACGCCCATTTAATGTAATTTAATTTTCAAAATGAAATTAAATATTCAGAATAAAAATAAATCAAAATAACTACAGACATTTTCTTTCATTTTTTTCAAACACCCCCTTTTTCTTGCCCATGCTCCAGAGCCCATCTCCTCTCTGTTTATAAATTTTATTGCTGAGAAATTTGGTAAATTATATCATTTAACATTTATAAGAACAATGCTGTTCACTTCGTTTATTGAAGGTGGGATTACATAGTGGCTAAGAGCACTAGCTCTTGGGTCAGACTGCCTGGGTTTAGATCCCAGCTTCCACATTTGCTCTTGCATGTCCTAGGGCGAGTTACTTGTATTTTTTGTGCCTCAGTTACCTCGTTTGTAAAATGAGATTATAATAATAACACTTCATACAATTGTTGTAAGGATTAAATGAATCTTATTAAGCATTTAAAGCAGTGCCTAACACATGAGAGATATTCCTGATAGCTATTAAATGATACTTTTCTTTTTAAAGCTCTGTTTTCTTATCTCTATTTAAGAGGTCAGATAGGAGGTATAAAAATAAGACTGAAAAATTAATCAGCATGGTTTTATTTTCCAAAATCAGGTGGGAAAGTCTGCATCTCGGGAGAACAAAGAACAAGATTCTTACTCCTCAGTAGAAAGTGAAAAGAAACCAGAAGTTACGGCACCAGCCAATACTACGCGTCTGCACAAACAAGTCCTTTCCCGTGATAGTCTTCCTGCAAATAACCAGCCATCCCGGAGAGGCCGCTGGGGGAGGAAGAACAGAAAAACCCAGGAACGTTTTGGTGATAAAGATTCTAAACTGCTCTTGGAAGAGACTTCAGCTCCTCAGGAACAATACGGAGAATGTGAGGAAAAATCAGAAACCTCCCAAGAACAATACACTGAAAGTGAGGAGCAGTTGGCAGCCTCTCAGGAGCAGCCAAGCCAGGATGGAAAGCCAGACATCCCCAAAAGAAGACTAAGTGAGGGGGTTGAGCTCTGGCGAGGACAGCTAAAGAAGAGCCCCGAGGCACTGAAGTGTAGATTACCAGAAGGCACTGATAGACTGCCCCGTCGCTATAGTGATGGTGACAGGGCTCTCCTCAGAGGCTTCAGTGAGAGTAGTGAGGAGGAAGAAGAGCCAGAAAGTCCTCGGTCCAGCTCCCCACCAGTTCTTACAAAGCCCACATTGAAGAGAAAAGTAAGGTTTTTCTTTTGACTTGTTTCTTTTGACTTGTCTGTTCTTTTCCGAATTGCAGCTTATTATATACATCTGTTCTAGAGTTCTGAAAAAGTAAATATAGAAATTGTTAGTGTGTTATTTTTTTAGACTTTATGCCTCAGTGTATTGTAGCTTATGATCTTCCCAGTGAACATTTGAAATGTGGATATGGCTTCTGTGGTTCATGGGAATGAACATAGATGTCATAAGCTTATTTAAGGACTGACAAACTGTTTTTCAGCTTGCTGGTTTGATGTTGTAATCATGACTTTTAGGGATTTGTCAAGTATTTTAAAAGTATGTATAGATTAGAAATGTTTATGTTAGAAAAGGAGAAAAGTATCGGACGGCTTGATGGACAGCGGTGCCCTGTGTTGGGGTGCTCAGAGAGGCCGTTCGTCTTAGGTGGGGGTGGGCCTTTTTCCCTGTGCTTTCTTCTCCTGTCTCCATCTCTCCCTTCTTTCTTTCAATGGTTTAACTTAACCTGGTTTTAAAAGTATTTTCTCAACTTTGTCTCGTCATCTTGCAAAGTTTGAATGATAACCAGTTTATAAATGTGTTGTGATACTGATAATGAATTCTGGCAAACCGTATACCAGAACTGTCCCAGGCTGTGCAGTGAACTTTAAGCATTGCCGCAAGCCAGCCAGACTGAGCTCAGCCTCCTGGATGAGCCACCCTGTAGTAGTGGGGTGACAGCTTTCATCCAAAGCAGCGAAATTGTTCCTTTCCTTAGCAGAACCTTATGGGGGGAGGGGGGAGCAGGGCAATATATAAAAACATAAGTTTTTAATTTTAGAACAGTTTTAGATTTATGCAATTATTGCAGAGAAAGTACAGAGAGTTCCTGTATTCCTTATAGGCAGTTTCCCCTACTGTTAACCTCTTACGTTGGTATAGTACATTTGTCACAAATAGTGAACTAGTATTTTATTAACTAGACTCCATACTTTATTTAGATCTCCTCAGTTTTCCTGTATGTCCTTTTTCTGTTCCAGGACCTCATCCAGCACACCACATTACACTTAGTAGTCATGCCTCTTTGGTCCCTCTTGATTGTGACAGTTTCTCAGACTCCTTGTTTTTGATGACCTTGACAGTTTGACGAGTACTGGCTAGGTATTTTAGAACATCCCTCATGATATTAGAATGGGGTAATATGTTTTTGGGAAGAAGACCACAGAGGTAAAGTGTCATTCTTATCATATAAAAGGTATCTGATAAATATGTATGTACACACACATACACACCAAACACAAGAGTATTACTGTCAGTATGACTTTTCACTATTGCTATCAACCTAGATCACCCGGTTTGAGGTTGTGTTTGTCAGATTTCTCCACTGTAAATTAGTCACTCCTTTTTCCCCTTTCCCATGCTGTACTCTTTGGAAGGTAGTCACTGCCAGCAGTGATATGGAGAGTTATACTCTGTTCCTTAGGAGCAGAATATCTGTGTTAATTATTTGGAATTCTGCTTAGAGATTTATTCATTACCACCCATCTGTTTTCTTATTCAAGCATTTACTAATACCGGCGTAGTTTATTTATTCAAGCATTTATTAATACTGGCGTAGACTCGGATATTTACTTTATACTTTGAGTTACAACCCAGCAGTACCACTTGATTTAATTTGTTGCTCAAATGTTCCAGCTTTGGCCATTAGGAGTTTTTTAAGTTTTGCTCCCACGTCCCTTTAACATAATACGTACCGTCATCAGTGTAAGGTTTTTTGTTTTGTTTTGAGCACTTCCTTACTTTCTAGTACTACAGGATATTCTAGGTTCATCTTGTATATTTCATGTCCCAATCCTAGAGTCAGCCATTTTTCCAAAGAGCAGAGCCAAATGTGTTGAACCTGGTTTGAAAATTGTACTCTCAACTGAAAGGCCTAGTAAATTTAAATTTGAAGTGGAGAAAAACTCAGCACTAGCTAATTCTGCCATTCATTACGCGATCATGAAGAATGTATCTTTGCCATTCCAGGCTTATATTGCCTATTTATAAGATAAAATTATGCTATTTCCCTGTGTAAACAAGAGAATATTGTAACAGGCAGTGAGATCATGCACAAAATACTTGAAGTTCTTAAATTCTCATGACTGGTAGTCAAGAGACTATATTTTACAACCGTTTCTTGTGCTGACTGGGTATGTGACCTTAAGCAAGCCCTGTAACCTTTCTCGCCATAGAGGGCATTGGATTAGATCATTTCCGGTGCATCGTCTTTATCATTTTGTTGTCTCTATTATGAGCCATGAGACAAACAGAAAGTGTTTTGTTTTTTTTTTCTCTTGAGGTAAAGAGATGTTAAAGGACTAGCTTCTCTGTCATTTCAGTATTGAAATAGGCATTTCCCTAGAGTGTTAAATGTAACTGAAGTATTAATAAGGGAATTATAATATCTGCTCTTTGGGCATGCCTTTTATAAAGTTGTATTCAATCATCCAACATCTTTCTGTGATAACTTTATGTGTAGTATCTTACTGTAGTATTTTGAAATAATACTCAAAATGTCTCTTGGCAAACAGTGTACCCATTTTATATGTGCTAATTCTATTAGGTTCAGACACTGTTCATTATGTTATTAATAGAAGTGATAGCATTCATTACTGTAAATAAAATACTTCCTTCCTCTTTTAAATAGAAACCAATTCTTCACCGAAGGAGGAGAGTTCGAAAGCGCAAACACCACAATAGCAGTGTGGTCACAGAAACTATTTCTGAGACTACAGAGGTGTTAGATGAACCTTTTGAAGACTCTGACTCCGAGAGGCCAATGCCAAGATTAGAACCCACGTTTGAGATTGATGAAGAGGAAGAGGAAGAGGATGAAAGTGAACTCTTCTCTAGAGGGTACTTCCATCGCCTCTCCTCACAGGATGTGCTCAGGTGTCGATCCTCTTCTAAGAGGAAATCTAAAGATGAAGAGGACGATGAAGAGTCAGATGATGCCGATGGTATGTTTTAGAGAACTGTTGCTTATGGTAGTTTTATTGTTTTTAAAGAAACAGGCTGCAAGTGATAGCTGCAAACCCTTCCATCAAAAGGCTGAAAGAGCGACACTCCCCACTAAGCCAGTAAAGGATGGCCAACTTGGTAACCTCTCAAAATTTGTATCGAGTATATTCATCCCTATTTTCTCATTGAGCTCTCTGTCCTTTTAAAAAGTTTTTTTTTTTTTCCTAGTTTCCCCTTCAGGGGACCTATTTTTGCCTCTGCAGAAAATATCTTGCTATCAGGATATTGTTCTTTTTTGCCTAATCCTTTCTCAGCCATTATCTGAATCTTTAGTTAATGGGTGGATTGGATTTAGCATCAGGAAGACATTGAAGTAATAACCCTTTACTAGATAGAAAGTACACTCTGTGGACCTACCTGTTTTGCTAATTGTTGTATGCTGAGTGCTTAAAATAGGCACTCGGTAGGGCGCCTGGGTGGCTCAGTTGGTTAAGCGACTGCCTTCGGCTCAGGTCATGATCCCGGAGTCCCGGGATCGAGTCCCGCATCGGGCTCCCTGCTCGGCAAGGAGCCTGCTTCTCCCTCTGACCTTCCCCCACTCATGTACTTTCTCTCTCTCTCATTCTCGCTCTCTCAAATAAATAAATCTTTTTTTTTTTTAAAGATTTTATTTATTTATTTGAGAGAGAGAATGAGAGAGAGAGCATGAGAGGGGTGAGGGTCAGAGGGAGAAGCAGACTCCCTGCCGAGCAGGGAGCCCGATGCGGGACTCGATCCCGGGACTCCAGGATCATGACCTGAGCCGAAGGCAGTCGCTTAACCAACTGAGCCACCCAGACGCCCAATAAATAAATCTTTAAAAAAAAAAATAATAAAATAAAATAAAATAGGCACTCAGTAAATATTGTTAAATGGATACATG
Organism: Mirounga angustirostris; assembly: GCF_029215605.1. NCBI lineage: Eukaryota > Metazoa > Chordata > Mammalia > Carnivora > Phocidae > Mirounga > Mirounga angustirostris. Next base: position 164,079,474 of record NW_026991710.1, read on the forward strand.
CTAGGAAGATGGTTCTTAAGTAAGATCAGATTCATGTAAATTGGACTTGCTTCACATCTGTTCAGGAATCCTTCTGAATCATATCTCTAATGTGCCTTTCTCTGTGAGTAGTAAATTTCTAATAAAAGTGGTAACAATGCCTCAGGGTAGGTTAAATTTTATGGCATAGTGCAAAATCCAGTGATTTACTTTTAAAATAGCCTTGTCGTTTAGAAGTAAAGAAACTGGGGCTCATATATGAGCTGGGTCACAGACCAGGTCATTTACATCCTACCCTAAAGTTTCTGCTGGTGCATTATGCTGCCTGCGTCTGCAGTGTTTGCCTAAAAGGGGGGGGGCGGGGGGTGGTCAAACTCAGCTTTTTTTTTTTTACTTTGCTGGGTGAATTTGGGGGAATCCAGTTGTCCACTCTTGGTGGAATTACAGCATTTATTTATTAATTGAGCTTTTTATTCTTTAAAAATAAATTTGCTCAATTTCATATCTAGTAGAAACTTGCATTTTCTCCATTCTCATATTTTTATATAAGAAATACTTTTAATATAGTGACAAGATGACTGAGTGCTTTGCTGTGAATGATTTTCTGCAGTTTTGTTGTGTTACGCTTTGAGGTATATAACTAGGAAACCAGAGATTTATTGTGTAAATTTGGCCCTTCAGTAAAATTCTCTCTTGGATCATTGTAGACTAAAATAATATCCCTTGTTTAAATTTTTGTTGACTAGGACAGATTTTCTGTGATGTGGCCATTTCCTTTCTTTATTTCCACGGTATTATTGTCAGTTGTGCCTTTGTAGCTTCCCCCTCAAAATCCTGTTCTTGCCTTGGTGTTCTTCCCTTTAAAAACTAATGGGATTAATGAAAGAAAAATTAATGGGAAATATGAATGTACTTAATGCTGCACCACACTGGACACCTAAACATGGTTGAAATGGTACATTTTCTGCTATGCATAGTTTACTACAATCTTTAAAAATAGAAAAAAGTAATGGGGAGAAAATAATGCTAATCAAATTTATTTCTAATAAATCATTGTCATTGGTGCTTTCACTTTTTCTTCAGGTCAGTATTTGTCTAGGACTAAAGGCCTTGCGGCTGTTCCCATACAAACACAACATCGATTGAGCAGTTATTCATGTAAGATTGCTCAGTCATGGCCTGGGGTAATTAACTCATGATATTACCTGAAGTAATGATTTTATGGAAACCAAGAAAACCAGAGAGAGAATATAAATTGCAAACAGGAAAAAGAAAAAAGAAGAAATGAGCTGATTTGTGACTTAGACAGTAAAGACCGCTTGTCTGAAGTAGTTGTAATCACTGCTGAGCATTTGCATCTTTACGCGGCTTAGCTCCATTTTCTAGAGGAGAAAACGGACTTGCAGACTAACTTCTAAAGCCGTGCAGCTGGTGATGATAAACCTGAACTGGTTTTAAGTAGTGGGGGGCAGCAGAGTGTTGACCAGGATTCTTTCCTTGTTCTGCCAGCTCACTGCGTGACTTTAGAAGAGGTCTTTATTAGGTCTCTCCTTTAGATTCTTAACTTGAAAGTGAAGGTAATCTGGAGTTTGTGATGATTAATAAAACTATTTGTGTTGCACATGTAGTCTCAGAAAAAGGCACTGGTACAAGTAGAAAATCTTGTAACTTTTTTTTAATGTGTTGTTTTGTTTTGTTTTTATTCCTCTTGTATAGACACTCCTGTCCTAAAGCCAGTATCTCTCTTGAGAAAATGTGATGTGAAGGATTCTCAGCTTGAGCCAGATACATCCACACCTATGAAAAAGAAGAAGGGATGGCCCAAAGGCAAAAGCCGCAAACCAATCCACTGGAAGAAAAGACCTGGTCGCAAACCAGGATTTAAGTTGAATCGGGAAATCATACCCGTTTCTACTCAAGAATGCGTTGTTGAGCCCATTGTCCCCATTCCTAAAGCGGGACGTAAAGCCAAACTTCAGGAGAACGAAGAAACTGTTGAACCAAAAGAAGACTTGCCTTTAACTGAAGAAAGGAAGGAAGAGGAGGAGATGCATGTGGAAGCAGAAGAGGTTGAAGAGGGAGAAGAAGAAGACACAACCAGCAGTGAAGTTAGAGCAGCATCTCCAGTAGATAGCAACAGTCCTGAGACAGAAACGAAAGAACCCGAGATAGAAGAGGAGGAGGAGAAGCCCCGTGTCTTAGAAGAGCAGAGGCAATCAGAAGAGGAGCAACAAGAACTAGAAGAACAGGAGCAAGAGGAAGAGGATGAAGTGGCTATAGAGACAAACCAGAATGAAGACCATGATGCAGATGATGAAGATGATGGTCATCTGGAATCTACCAAGAAAAAAGAGCTGCTAGAGGAGCAGCTCATTGGAGAAGATGTCAAGGAGGAGCCCGGTGGTCAGGAGTCTTTTTTAGATACTAATATGCAGAGCAGTAGGGAGAATATAAAGGATAAAGAGGAAATGGAACCAGATTCTGAAGAGGAACAGACTTCACATGAAACGTCCATGGTATCAGAGCATATGCCGGGGTCTGAGGATGATCATGAAGAAGATTCAAACTCTAAGGAAGAATTAATTGAACTGAAAGAGGAAGAAGAGATTCCTCATAGTGAACTGGATCTGGAAACCGTGCAAGCAGTGCAGTCTTTGACTCAAGAGGAAAGTAACGAGCACGAGGGAGCCTACCAGGACTGTGAAGAAACTCTGGCAGCGTGTCAGACCCTGCAGAGTTACACCCAGGCTGATGAAGACCCTCAGATGTCAATGGTTGAAGACTGCCATGCTTCGGAACATAATAGTCCAATATCTTCTGTCCAGTCTCATCCCAGCCAGTCGGTCCGTTCGGTCAGTAGTCCCACCGTGCCTGCCCTCGAAAGTGGTTACACCCAGATCAGCCCGGAGCAAGGATCCCTGTCCGCACCCTCTATGCAGAACATGGAGACCAGCCCCATGATGGATGTGCCTTCCGTATCAGACCACTCTCAGCAGGTGGTGGACAGTGGCTTCAGTGACCTGGGCAGCATCGAGAGCACCACAGAGAACTACGAGAACCCCAGCAGTTACGATTCTACAATGGGCGGCAGCATCTGTGGGAACAGCTCTTCGCAGAGCAGCTGCTCCTACGGCGGCCTGTCATCCTCCAGCAGCCTCACCCAGAACAGCTGTGTTGTCACTCAGCAAATGGCCGGCATGGGCAACAGCTGCAGCATGCTGCCGCAGAACGGCGTGCAGCCCGCCGCGGCCAACTGCAGCATCAAGTCACCTCAGAGTTGTGTGGTGGAGAGGCCTCCGAGTAACCAGCAGCAGCCGCCGCCGCCGCCGCCGCCGCAGCAGCCGCCGCCGCCGCCCCCGCAGCCGCCGCCCCCGCAGCCGCCGCCGCCGCCGCCGCAAGCGGCCCCGCAGCCGCCGCCGCCGCCCCCGCAGCCGCAGCCGCCGCCGCCGCAGCCGCCGCCGCCCGCGCCGCCGCCGCCCCAGCAGCCCCCGCCCCCGCCGCCGCCGCCGCCGCCGCAGCAGCAGCCCCCGCTGTCGCAGTGCAGCATGAACAACAGTTTCACTCCAGCGCCCATGATCATGGAGATCCCGGAGTCGGGCGGCACTGGGAACATAAGTATTTATGAGAGGATTCCAGGGGACTTCGGGGCCGGCAGCTACTCGCAGCCGTCGGCCACCTTCAGCTTGGCCAAGTTGCAGCAGCTGACTAACACCATTATGGACCCTCATGCCATGCCTTATAGCCATTCTCCTGCTGTGACTTCCTATGCAACCAGTGTTTCTCTGTCTAACACAGGACTGGCTCAGCTGGCTCCATCTCATCCATTAGCTGGGACCCCTCAAGCACAAGCCACCATGACGCCGCCGCCGAACCTGGCATCCAGCACCATGAACCTCACGTCCCCTCTGCTGCAGTGCAACATGTCTGCCGCCAACATTGGCATTCCTCACACGCAGAGGTTGCAAGGGCAGATGCCGGTCAAGGGGCACATTGCCATCCGCTCCAAGTCGGCGCCGCTGCCCTCCGCGGCTGCTCACCAGCAGCAGCTGTACGGCCGCAGCCCCCCAGCGGTTGCCATGCAGGCCGGCCCTCGCGCTTTGGCTGTTCAGCGTGGCATGAACATGGGGGTCAACCTGATGCCGACCCCCGCCTATAATGTCAATTCCATGAATATGAACACCTTGAACGCCATGAACAGCTATCGAATGACACAGCCCATGATGAACAGCAGTTACCATAGTAACCCTGCCTACATGAACCAGACAGCACAGTATCCTATGCAGATGCAGATGGGGATGATGGGGAGCCAGGCCTATACCCAGCAGCCTATGCAGCCAAACCCTCATGGAAACATGATGTACACTGGCCCCACCCATCACAGCTACATGAATGCTGCTGGCGTGCCCAAGCAGTCACTCAATGGACCTTACATGAGAAGATGAGCAAGATGGACTTGCAACTAAAACTTAAATATATATAAATAAAGGAACCTTTTATACTGACAAACCAGAGAAAAATGGACCTTTTTCCAGTTAAAATATTGCTGTAGATTTAGAGGAATTTTTCTTTGGTTTTATTTTATTTTTTAGAAAACCTGGTCTTCTCTTTTTTTGGGTTCATTTTGTTCTGGGTTTTGGTTTTCTTCACAATCTTGAACATTTTACAATAGAACTCATCTAAAAATGGATTTGGGGATAGGGGAAACATGCACAAAAATCTTTTCATAATTAAAAAGAGCCTTACTTTCTTTACACACCACATGGACAGAATTTGTGTAAAAGTGAATTCTCTTTATTTTAAGATGTATGTTTCCCCTCACTGTTTGCAGCTCCCAGTGTTGTCATTTTTAAATGTTATATATACATCTCTGGGGTTAACCAGACCCTTTCCTCCAAACCCAACCTTTCATTTCCTACTTCATTCCAGCAGGAGGCACTTACGGGAGACTCGGATGGGGACATGGAGAACAACCCAGGCTCCTTAAACTTATTATTATTGTTAATATTATTATTATTATTATTAATAAAGCGAGGCAGGAAAATGCTTCTCCTTTTAAAATCCCCTCCACTCCCTACACACACACACACACACACACACACACACACACACACCCTCTTGAAACCTTTCCCCAAGAATGTTTCTTTAAGATGGACTTCATTAAAATGTTTGTTTTTCTTTAAGTCAAGTGTAATATAATTTTTTTCTTTTTGTTTTTTTTTTTGTTGACTATTCCCACTCAGCACTCAGAGACACAAAAATACTGTAAGTCTCAATTAACAGCAGAATCTCAGAGGAAAGCTGTTTGCAATCCTAATCCAGCCTTGGAGGAATAGAGATGGTCAATTAACAATCAGAAAAGAGGAATTTTACCTCTTGTTTTTTACCACCTGGTGAATCAGCCATAACGCACATACTCCACACAGCCTCTTGTTTTTAGTATGTACTTTGAGATGCTAAGGGTCTTGATTCTCGAGCCTTTGACTCTGACTAAACTCAAACAGCAGTCCCCAATGATTAGCCTCTTACATTCTTACATAAAGTGTTGATGGATGACTGTACATTTCAGTGATTTGAAAAATACCTGACAAACATTTGACACTGTTTATTTTATGTTGGAAGAGATGACGTAAGGGAGATCATGGTCTGAGTTTTATGGCTACTTAAATGATACATACCTCTAGTTTTCATTTGTCTTGAGATCCTGAGTTCATTCCCTGTGAATCAGAATGCACCAGCCCCTCTCCTGTGAGTGGTTAAAAGAGAAGAGGGATAAACCAACCACCAGCATAGTAGGGCAAATCTGGACAGCAGGGTTTTAGCAGGTTCCTGTGTTGCTCCCAACTCCCATTGTCTTTTCTCTCGTGCAGCCAGTTCGCCCATTCTCTTCCTATTACTTGCTCCAGGGATAGGTAAAAAATATATATATATATCTATATATATATATCTATATATATGTTCCATCATTAGAAGATGGAAACTATTATACCACTTGGTATGTGCAGTCAAATATCCAAAAGGGGGAAGAACTGCTTAAAGAAATACCTGTAAGCATTAGATTCTCTCCTTTATTTGTACATTTTATATAGATAAATTTTTGAAGTACTAATTAGGCATTAAATTTTTTCAAATGCACAGGTTTGTTGTTTTTTTTATACACTTTAATTGACTTTCTCAATTAAATGTGTTAGGTAGAAAACGGCAGAATTCCACATCTTAACCGCTATCAATTCTGAGCATGTGCAAGGCTGTGTAGGACCCAGTTTCTCTGTATATACTCTTCCAGTTCCCAATCATCTATGTAGAAAGTGCACTGTGCTGCCCTCTCCCTACATCTTCAGCTATGTCATTGCTTCCTGGTTGGGGTGGGGATGGGGTGGGTCGGGAGGGAGGTATCTTGGGTGGAGGGTGGGTCAAGGCAGAAGGAGAAGCTGTTGAAATGAGGGCCGTGAATTCAGTTTCTGTTGGTTTGCGGTTGTGTTTGGTTTCATTTGTTTCTTTAAAAAAAAAAAAAATTCAATCGGGCAGCTCCCTTTTCCACAAGCCTTTTTGTGACTGTAGAACTATTGTAGAGAAAATGTTCTTTTCTATATTATAAAAGAAATTATCCAACACAGTAATATTGGTACCTGTCATTTTTTCACTTCTGTTTAAAAAAAAATGTATTTTTAGCAAGATAACTTGGGTAATCTTCTAAAAAAGAAATTTAAAAACTCACTGTTAGTGACTTTGATGCCTTTTAAAATAAGAGCTTTTTCATTTCATTCCATCTTTAAAATTTTTTATCTTTGTTGTAGAATATTAAAAACTATTTTAAGAAAGATAAAAATTCTCTTTAAAGAGATCTCTAGAGTGTGTGAATAGAGCTCCAGATGCCTCTAAAAGCCGCATGTACAAATGAAGCTAAGTCTATTCCTGTCTGTTTATATTTGCTTTTCCTGTTTTGTAACCTCTTTGTACTTTGTTCATGGTGACTTGTAAGCTATGGGGAAGGGGTGCCTAGATGCCTTTGTATTTCTCCATGTCATGCGCTCCTGGGCCAGTTGGTCTCCCTTCCTCTCCTTGTATGTAATATCACTTTTTTTTCCCCTTTCTAGCAAGTACTTTCAAAAGAACTCTGTACATTTTAACATAAAAAAAATAAATTATGTTGAGCCATTTTGGATGTCTGTCTTGCATGTGGAATTTTTCTCCCAAATATTTCACACTCTCCAGTTGTTTATAAATATTAGCCTTTTTCACATTCCTCTTTATACAGCAAGTATCAGTTCGTGGCCTTTACTTTGAAGTGCCAGTCTTCACTCATACGTGTGTTTAAATGCTGACAATGTAGATAGTTTTTCCTCGTCAATGAAAATTTTGGTATCAACCTCACTTTGGATTTTTGAGGGAAATCCATTTGAAAACCTAAAGGGACTCACTCAACCAAAAAACGGAAATGCAGTTGCAATACAAGGGGTTCCTAGAATTGGAACAAAGCAGTTTTCTCATCTCAGCTTACCCGATTATGTTATCGAGAAGATTTGCCAGAAATCAAGGTCCTGAACATAAATGATCTTTTTTGATGTTTTCTGAGTTGTACTTGGTCTCTCTTCATTTAGAATTTTGGATACGAGGCAGACTCCAGAAAATTAGATTTAGCTTTGGGAAACTGACAGCTGGGGGTGGGGAGGTAAGGTAGGTACAAGTTTTAGCTGCCACTCTTTCCTGAGTTAGGAATTTACGAAGTGTTCATGAATAGTATCGATAGCAGACATTTCTCAGTCTCATGCCATTCAGGTTTTAGGCCATATAGTCAGGTCAGGTCATCTCCAGAAAAGAAATGATTTGTTTCCCTTGGTGTCTTTTGCTTGCTTAAGTAACCATGATTTGGACCCGAAGACTGTCACTTAGTACTATGCAATCATTAGTGGGCTGACTCCAAAACAACTTCTTGTCTTTGCTACTGCACACTACCTGCTTTAAGTGAATTCAAAATAAAGCAATTCTGATTTTTTTTTTTTATGATTTTATTTATTTGAGAGAGAGAGCACAAGCCAGGCGGAGAGGCAGAGGGAGAAGCAGGCTTCCCGCTGAGCGGGGAGCCCGATGCGGGCCTCAATCCCAGGACCCCGAACCGAGATCATGACCTGAGCCGAAGGCAGACACTTAACTGACTGAGCCGCCCCGGCGCCCCCAATTCTGATTTTTCTCCAAAGGACATGTGACCCAAAGAATGTATGATAGACTTTTTAAAGTGTTAACATCCCCACTATATTTAAATTACATTTAAAATATAAATAATGAAATTCCATTTATAGCCAACTCATGAATGATCTCAGTAGAGGAGGTGCTCTCCTTTCTTTATTGTCCACCTTCTGACATTTTCACTCTATATCAGAAGGCAGATGTGAGAGGAAAATGATAATACACTTAATTCATGTATGTGGCTGAGAGCCTTGGCCTCAGCCTTGGTGTTAGAATCTATTGCCCCACACTCAGTAACTAGGGTTCCAGGACATCTATTCCTGTTGTGCCTCTCTGAGCATCTCAGGTGGTGCCCAGCTTCCCCTGTAGCATGGTGACCATGTGTACTCCGGGAGAGCCGTAGTCTTGTCAGCTAGACGACTGTAGCTCTGCAGGTGACCACTGCTGTTCCAGGTTCTCGCTGTTAGGGCTGGGGCAGTGTATGATGGTTTTTGTCTTTCCTCTTGTCTTAATGTGCAAGACATAGGTCAATGATGAAAATGGAAATACACAGTGAAAAAAACTGCTTGGCGGAACAGAGGAAGCAAGGTTATTATGAGAGGTGGCTTTCAAGAAAACTAAAAATTCAAGTGACACATTTCTGTCCATGAACTCAGAAGACCACATAGAGTAACATTTCTTATGTTGACATACGTCTGGAATTCTTGAGCATGGTCATCCAATTGAAAGCTGGCAATCCCCACAACAAAACTCAACTCATTTGTTAATACATTTCTGTTAAGGGGCAGGATGGGTTTGTTATATAAGTTGGTGTGGTTACCTAATGCAGCACAGACCCGTGGATTTCCTTTCCAAAGTGACAGCTACAAATTGGGCTTAATGAGATTCCTTGCTATATTAATGAGGAGTCTAAATATCGGTATGCCAATTATATAAAGCCTCAAAAAGGTGGCAGGTGTAATTTCTGCCTGAAATAAGGGAAACCCTTGGGGTATGATGGGCTTTGGTTTTTTGAGATCTTTGAAAACACTAGGCAGAGATAGTCTCGGCGAATTGTTTTCTGGTGATTTCTGTGAATAAACTTCAAGTGTGAGAATATATTCTTGTCATAGGAAAAAAATGTTCTAGCATTTAATTCTACTACACAGACATCTCTGAAAGCCACATTTAAGCGACATTCAAAAAAATTTAAACATTCTCTGAGCTGTTTATTTTTAACCAACCATTTTTAGTTTGTACATGTACAAAGATGAGCAAACTAAGACAAGGGGCTGACTGACATCGACTTGTCGCCTGTACTTAGCGCCTGGCACTGCAGTGCTGGGACGGTGGCGTTTCTGCGACTCGCATTGAAAAGCTGACATCTGGACAACGTTGGGAGACACGTGCCATTCAGATCACTTCTCAAGTTCCTTGAGTTGGCCTTAGCTTTCTGAGTCCCAGAATCTCCTATTTTTGGAAACTTCATATAAAACCTTGAAATTGGTACCCTAAGTTTGAAGTTTCTTATGAACAAAGTAAAGAAAAACATTCATACGTAAAACTTCTTTGCTGGGACTAAGGCTCTGCCCCGCGTACAAGTTCTAATTGTTTGATTGTGTAATTGATGTATTGCTTTTAATAGAGTTGATTGGTGTAATGTTCTTTTTAAAAGAAAGAACAACAACAAAAAAAAGAAAGTTAGAACAGCAGTTGTAGTCAGTTATGTCAAAATGATTGAATTTGATCATAGTTTTCCAGAGAAAATGAAAACAGTTATATATTGAGTAGGAGGCAGTGATGGAGGCTTTACTAAACACAAGGACCTCTTGCAAAATGGAATAATTACTCCGCTTTTAAAAAGTTTGTCTAGCTCCTATTTAAGGCAAGTAACTAAAATTGACTAGAACCCCTAACTTGACAGCCTCAAAGGACTCTTGATGGAAAGTCGTAAATCTGAAAACTGAGTAACATGGAATATTTCAAGAACAACTTGACAGGGCCAAGGAAGTAATTCTACTAAAATTACAAAGGAAAACAAAACAAAACAATACAGAGCCAAACCAAGCCATTATAGCTTATCTTTGTTGAGTTACTTCGTTAGGGCTCCCTAGCTATGGGATGGCTCTATCAGTCTGTTCCATCCTCCTTGATCGTCAGCTTAGTCTTCAGTTGGCTCCTCCCCAAGCAGCCTCCTCTGCCGTTCCAGGCATCCCATGAAAATGTGAATATGCCCAAAGAAGAGAGACTTGGTTCTCAGCATCTTTTTATGCCTGTTTTTATTGTGAAAATAGAGTATATACAGAGTCCATAAAACATGTACAGCTTCATGCATCTGTTTAAAGTGAATACCTCGGTACAACTAAATCAGTTCAGAAAATAGTACAGCAGCCCAGAAATCTGATTGCAATCCTCTCTCCCAACCAAAGATAATCACCAGACTCGTGATAGGTACTTTCTTAATTTTTAAAAAAATATTTTACTACTTCGGTATGCACTCTTAAACACCATAGTTTCATTTTGCCTGGTTTTGAACTTTATAGAAATGGAATCATGTCCAGCATCGGGAATATAGTCAATAATATTGTAATAATGTCTGTATGGTGACGGATGTGACCACACTTACCATGGTGAACACTGTATAATGTATAGAATTGTCCAATCCCTATGTAGTACTCCTGAAACTAATATAACATTGTATGTCAACTATATTTCAATAATAAATTTTTTTTAAAGAACACATTTTCACTAAGTTTACAGTACCTGAAATTTTACTTAAGACCCCATAGCTATCTCCTGAAGTTTAAAAATCTATTTCAGGAATAAAATTGGATCATGAATTTTAAAAAAGCCTGTAACACAAATGGAATAATTTTCTAGAAGTTGAGATGGTCTAAAAATATTTGACAATTTTACAAACCTAAAAATACATGTACTAAATCTTTAAAAAAAAATGGAATTCTGCATTTTGCATCTGGTTTCCCTCAACATGTTTGTGAGGTTTGTTCCTGATGCTGCATGTCACTATGATTCATTTATTTTCGTGGCTGTGTAATATTCTATTATGGGACTGTACAAAGTGTATTTATACCTTCTAAAGTTGACGTAGATTTAGGTTGTTTCTAGTTGGGGTTATTAGACAATGCGGCTATATTTAACCCTGTGTAGGTCTCCTACACACATTTGCAGACATTTCTCTTAGTATACTCCTAGAAGGGGAATTGCTAGATGATAGAATGTAAATTCAACCGACTAAATACTGCCAAAAAGTTTTCAAAAATAACCATTCTAGGGGTGCCTGGGTGGCTCAGTTGGTTAAGCCTTTGGCTCAGATCATGATCCCAGCATCCTGGGATCAAGCCCCGCATCAGGCTCTCTGCTCAGCAGGAAGCCTTCTTCTCCCTCTCCCTCTGCCTGCCTGTCTGCCTACTTGTGAGCTCGCTCTCTCTCTGTCAAATAAAATCTTAAAGAAAAATACTATTTTTTTCTCCCATCAGCAGTATATGGGAGCTCCTGTTATACACATTCTCCTCAGTATTTGATATTTTCAATTATTTTAAACTTTTGTCAATCCAGTGGATGTGTAGTGGAATCTCTTTGCAGTTCTATTTTGCATTTTACTGACTTATTAATTATGTTGAGCACCTTTTCATGTGTTTATTGGCTATCTGAAATTCCTCTTTTTGCAAAGTGTCTGTTCAAGCCTTTTCCCTGTATTACTACAGAGTTGTCTTTTTCTTACCGACTTGTAGGAGTACTTCATGCATTTTGGATGTGTCTTCTGTCAGTTACATGTACTACACATATCTCCGCCCATTCTGTAACTTGCCCTTTCGCTTTCTTAATGGTATCTTTTGATGAACAGAGTTCTTAATGTGATCCAGTTCCATAATATCTCCCTTTATGGGGAGCCCTTTTTCTGCCTGGGTTAAGAAGTCTTTTCCTACCCTGAGATTATCATAGTATTCTCTGTAGAGTAATTTTTAACAGCTTCATTGTTTTGCTTACATAGTTAATTCTTTACTATACCTGGAATGATTTGCATTTATAGCATGAGTCAGGGGAACAGTGTCATTTTCTTCTCATATAAATATACAATTCCAACACCATTTATTCCTCCACCCCTGCTCGACATCATGCATCTAGATGCGTAGATCTGTCTTGGGACTATTCTGGCCTGTATATCTATCCTGTCTTAATTACTGTAGCTTTATGAGATGTCTTGCTATTAAATGCAACAAATCCTCCCAAGTTGCTTTTCTTCCTCAAGAGTGATTAACCCTTCCAGGCCTTTTGTATGTCCATATCTTGTTAGAATCACCTTACCAGATTCCTAAAAAGATCCTACTGACATTTTTAAAATCATTTAAATCATTTTAAATCATCATTGATCATTTTTTAAATAGATTTTATTCATCTATTTGAGAGAGAGCGAGAGAAAGAGCGAGCACAAGCTGGGGAGGATGAGAGGGAGAAGCAGACTCTGACATGGGGCTCAATCCCGGGACTCCAGGATCATGACCTGAGCAGAAGCTCAGGCCGAAGGCAGAAGCTTAACCAACTGAGCCACCCAGGTGCCTGATCCTTTGACATTTTATTCTGATTGCATTGATCCTCAAAATCAATTTGGCAAAAATTCGTATCTTAAAAGTATTGACAGTCCCAGTCATTGAACATGGTATATTTGTATAAGAGTTCTTCAATTTCTATCAAATTTTTTTACTAATTTCTGTGCAGAGGTTCTGTGCTTTGTTACTTTATTCTTGGGTATTTAATATTCTTGAATATTTTGAAACTGTTAAAAATATTAACTTTTTAAAAAGACTTATTTAGGGGCGCCTGGGTGGCTCAGTCGTTAAGCGTCTGCCTTCGGCTCAGGTCATGATCCCAGGGTCCTGGGATCGAGCCCCGCATCAGGCTCCCTGCTCAGCGGGAAGCCTGCTTCTCCTTCTCCCACTCCCCCTGCTTGTGTTCCCTCTCTCGCTGTGTCTCTCTCTGTCAAATAAATAAATAAAAATCTTTAAAAATCAAAAAATAAAAAAAAAAGACTTATTTATTTTAGAGAGAGAAAGAGAGAGAGAGAGAGCAGGGGGAGGGGCAGAGGGAGAGAATCTTCAAGCAGACTCACCACTGAGTGCGGAGTCCCACTCGGGGTTCAATCCCACGACCCTTGAGATCATGACCTGAGCCAAAACCAGGAGCAGGATGCTCAACTGACTGAGTCATCCAGGTGCCCCTAAAAAATTAACTTTTAAAATATTTATTTTCTGTTTATTGGTGTACAGAAATAGCAGTAATTTTTGTATTTTGACCTTGTATCCTATAACCTTATTAACTCATTTAATAATTCTAATAATTTACCTGCAGTTTCTTGGTTTATTTATCTATACTGTCACATCATCTTTAAAAATGTTTTATTTCTTTTCCAATTTTTATACTTTTTTTCCTTTTTCAGCACTGGGTTATATCTTCAGCACAATGTTGAAGAGAAGTGGTAAAAGCAGGCATACTCTTCATAGACGAAGGAAGATTCATTTAATTCCTAGTTTTTAAATAGTTTTATCATGAGTGGATACTGAATTTTATGAAATGCTTTTTCTACATCTATTGAGAATTCTTACAATTTTTTTCTCCTATAATCTGTCAATGTGCCCAAATGTTGATTGATTTTCTAATGTTAAACCAATATTTGGGAAAATATATGGGTAAATCTAAGCAATTATACACACACATATGTATATAATTAAAATACAAGATGACAATGTCATATGAGTTAGAAGAGGATAAATTGGGTTAAACAAATGTCCTTACATTGTCCTAATATTAGCTATCAGAAAATTTAGAATGTGTATTTTAATTTCCAGGGGAATCACTAAAGGAATAGAAACAGAGTGTGTAACTTCCAAAATAGTATGTGGGGAAAATGAGATGATAGAAAATAATAATAAATCCCCAAGAAGGGAACAAAGGAGAGAAAAAATACAGACAAGTAGATTAAGTGGAAAACTCACAACAAACAGACTTAAAACCCAAATGTGTCCACAATTAAATGATTTCTAAATGGACTAAATATTCCATTAGGAAGACAAAGATTGTTGGAAAAAACCCCTAAAATTTCATAATATGAATATTTCTTATAAGAGAAACAGAAAAAAAAATGTAAGAGTACCAAAAATTTTTTAAATAAAAAAAATAGAAAAAGACATGTCAGGAAATTACTATCCAAGAGAAAGCTACTATAGCTATATTAATATGAGGCAAAATAGAATTTAAGAAGAGGGATTAGTAAGATAAAGAGGGTTACTTAATGGTAAAGTTTTAATTGACTAGTAAGATATAAAAATTCTAAATTCACATACACTATTAACAATTCCAAAATATGTAAAGCAAAAAAGGGCAGAACTATAATAAATTGAAAAACTCTTCATAGTGGCAGATTTTTGAAAATTAATCAACTTTATTTATTAGAGCAGTTTTAGGGTCACAGTAAAATTGAGCAGAAGGTACAGAAATTTCCCATACAATCCCTGTCCCCACACATGCATACCTCCCCCCACTACTGACATTCTCTCCCACAGTGGTACATTTTTTTACAACTGATGAACCTACACTGACACATCATAATCACCCACATTTCATAGTTTACATTAAGGTTCCCTTTCAGTGTTATACATCCTATGGGTTTTGACATGTTCCACCTTTGCAGTAGTATACATAATTCACTGCCCTAAAAATCCTCTGTGCTCTCCCTGTTCATTTTCTCTCTCCCTTAACTCCTGCCAACCACTGATATTTTTACTGTCTTCATAGTTTTGCCTTTTCCAGAATGCCATATAGTTAGAATCATACAATCTGTAGCCATTTCATATGGGGTCCTTTCACTTATAATATACATTTAAGTTTCCTCCATGTCTTTTCATGGCTTGAAGATTATTTTTAATGTTGAATAATATTTCATTGTCTGGATGTACCACAGTTTATCCATTCACCTACTGAAGGACGTCTCTGTTGCTTCCAAGTTTTGGCAATTATGAATAGAGCTATTATAAACATCCATGTGTAGGTTTTTGTGTCAACGTAAGTTGGGTTTTCTTTTGAGTTTTTACTTGAATTCCTGTTAATTAACATACGGTATAATATTAGTTTAGGTGTACAGTACAGTGATTTGACGTAAGTTTTTAATTCATTTGAGTAAATCCAAGGAGTGTGATTGCTGGCTCATATAATAAGACAAAATTTAGTTTAGTTTTGTTTTTTTTTTTCCAAATTTTTATTTAAATTCTAGTTAACATATAGTGTAATACTGGTTTTAGGAGTAGAATTTAGAGATTCATCACTTACGTATAACACCCAGTGCTCATCACAAGTGCCCTCCTTAATACCCATCATTCATCTAGCCCATCCCCCACCCACCTCCCTCCATCAACCCTCAGTTTATTCTCTATCATTAAGAGTCTCTATGCTTTGTTTCCCTCTCACTTTGTTTTCCCCTTCACATACATTCATCTGTTTTGTTTCCTAAATTCCACATACAAGTGAGATCATATGGTATTTGTCTTTCTCTGACTGACTTACTTCGTTTAGCATCGTACTCTCTAGCTCCATCCACCTCGTGGCAAGTGTCAAGATTTCATTTTTTTGATGGCTGAGTAATATTCCAGTGTGTGTGTGTGTGTGTGTATCACCTCTTCTTTATCCATTCATCTGTTGATGGACATCTGGGCTCTTTCCATAGTTTAGCTATTGTGGACATTGCTGCTATAAACATTGGGGTGCATGTACCCAATTGTTCCTTTGGGTAAATACCTAGTAGTGTAGTTGCTGGATTGCAGGGTGGTTCTATTTTTAACTTTTTGAGGAACCTCCATACTGTTCTTCAGAGTGGCGGCACCAGCTTGCATTCCCACCAACAGTAAAAGAGAATTTCCCTTTCTCCACATCCTTGCCAACGTCTGCTTCCTGAGTTGTTAATTTTGGCCTGTCAGGTGTGAGGTGGTATCTCATCATTGTTTTGATTTGTATTTCCCAGATAATGAGTGATGTTGAGCATCTTTTCATGCGTCTGTTAGCCATTTGTATGTCTTCTTTGGAAAAATGTCTATTCATGTCTTCTGCCCATTTCTTAATTATTTGTTTTTTGGGCATTGAGTTTGATAATTTTATAGATTTGGATACTAATCCTTTATCTAATATATCATTTGCAAATATCTTTTTCCCTTCTGTAGGCTGACTTTTAGTTCTGTTGATTGTTTCCTTCACTGTGCAGAAGCTTTTTATCTTGATGAAGTCCCAATAGTTCATTTTTGCTTTTGTTCCCCTTGCCTTTGGAGATATGTCTAGCAAGAAGTTGCTGTGGCCAAGGTCAAAGAGGTTATTCTCCTCTAGGATTTTGATGGATTCCTGTCTCACGTTGAGATCTTTCATCTATTTTGAATTTATTTTTGTGTATGGTGTAAGACAGTGGTCCAGTTTCATTCTTCTGCATGCTGCTGTCCAGTTTTCCCAACACCATTTGTTTAAAAAACTGTCTTTATTCCATTGGATCTTCTTTCCTGCTTTGTCAAAGATTAGTTGACCATAGAGTTGAGGGTCCATATCTGGGCTCTCTATTCTGTTCCATTGATCTATGTGTCTGTTTTTGTGCCAGTACCATACTGTCTTGATGACTACAGCTTTGTAACAGAACTTGTTCCTGACTCTGGGAACTATGAGAAATGATGTGTTTATTGAAGTCCAGAATTGTGATGTCTCCAGCTTTTCTTTTCTTTTTCAGGATTGCTTTGGCTTTTCAGGGTCTTTTGTGGTTCCATGTTCTATCTCTGTGAAAAACGCTGGTAGTATTTTGATAGAGATTGCATTAAGAGAATGTTTAGTTTTTGTAAGAAACTGCCAAATTATCTTCCAAAGTGAATGTACATTTTGCATTCCTACCAACAAAAAATGAGAATTCCTGTTGTTCCACATCCTCGCCAGCATTTAGTGTGATCACTATTTTGAATTCTGGATATTCCAATACTATCTTGTATTAATATGCAATTCCCTAATGACATGTTAAACATCTTTTCATATGCTTATTTGCCATCTGTATGTTTTCTTTGGTGAGATGTCTGTTCAACTCTTTTACTCATTTCTTAATTATTGTTCATTTTCTTATTGTTGAGTTTTCAGGAGTTCTTTATATATTTTGGATAATAGTCCTTTCTCAGATACATCTTTTGCAAATATTATCTCCCATTCTTGCTTGCCTTATTATTCTCTTAACATTGTCTTTCACAAACAGAATTTTCAATTTTTAATGAAGCCAAGCTTATAGATTGTTTCATGGATTGTGCCTTTGATTTTGTATCTAAAAACTCACAGCCATACCCAAGATCTTCTTGGTTTTCTTTTCTTTTCTTTTTTTTTTTTTATTTATTCATGAAAGTCAGAGAGAGAGAGAGGCAGAGGCAGAGGGAGAGAAGCAGGCTCCCCACCTAGCAGGGAGCCTGATGCGGGACTCGATCCCAGGACCCTGGGATCATGACCTGAGCCGAAGGCAGACGCTTAACCATCTGAGCCACCCAGGCGCCCGTTGGTTTTCTTTTATGTTATCTTCTGGGAGTTTTAAAGTTTTGCATCTTACATTTAGGCTTAAGATCCATTTTGAGTTAACTTTTGTGAAAGGTATAAGATCTGTGTCTTGATTCATCTTTTTGGAATGTGAATGTCCAATTGTTCCAACATCATTTGTTGAAAAGATGATTTTTTTCTTTATTATAACTGCCTTTGCTTCTTTGTCAAAGATCAGTGGTTTATATTTATGTGGTACTATTTCTGTTGCACTAATCTATTTCTCTTGCTTGTTTGTTTTTGGTTTTGTTTTTGCCAATAACACACTGTCTTGATTATTTTGTAGTTTTACAGTAAGTCTTGAAGCTAGGCAGTGTCAGTCCTCTTTGTTCTTTAATATTAAGTTGGCTTCTCTGGGTTTGTTTTGTTATTTTTGGCTTGGGTTTTTGCCTCTCAATATAAACTTTCAAATCATTTTGTTGATATTCCCAAAATAGCTTGCTGAGATTTTTATTTTTATTGCACTGACTCTATAGATCAAGTTGGGAAGAATGGACATGTTGACTATATTGAGACTTCTATCCATGAACATGGGCTATCTCTTCATTTATTTAGTTGTCTTTCATATCTTTCCTCAGAGTTTTGTAGTTTTCCTCATACAGATCTTATACATGTTTTGTTGAATTTATACCTAAGTATTTAATTTTGGGGGTTGCTAATGTAAATGGTAGTGTGTTTTTAATTTTAAATTCCACTTGTTCTTTGCTGGTATATAGGAAAGCTCAGAGTGGTAGATTTTAAAAGACTTTTTAAAGTAAATGACAGAGGGGCGCCTGGGTGGCTCAGTCATTAATTGTCTGCCTTCAGCTCCGGTCATGATCCCAGGGTCCTGGGATCGAACCCCACATCGGGTTCCCTGCTCAGCAGGAAGCCTGCTTCTCCGTCTCCCACCCCCCCACCCCCCGCTTATGTTTCCCCTCTTGCTGTCTCTCTCTCTGTCAAATAAATAAATAAAATCTTAAAAAAAAATAAAGTAAATGACAGAACTAGCAAGCAGTTCTACCAGTCATACTATTAAGACAGATCTACCAGTCATGATATAAAATAATTGAACAAGATTAACAAAATTGTCCTAATAAACACATATAAAAAACAGCATGTAAAAATAGCAGAATATACATTATCTTTAAAAATTGCACATACTAAGCAATAAAGCATGCTTCAACGAATACCAAAGGACTGAAATCACACCAAGTAAGTCTGACTACTACATAATTATGCTAGAAATCTGTAACAACAACAACAAACTAGAAAATCCACATATTTTTAGAAATTTAAAAATATGCTTTTATATAATTCATGGGCCAGGGAAAAATAAAAATTGGAAAGTATTTTGAGCGGAATTATTTGCAATTCATATGAAATAGTGAATCTAAACAAAGATCAGGGCACCTGGGTGGCTCAGTGGGTTAAGCATCTGACTCTTGATTTGCACGGAGTTCATGATCTCAGGGTCGTGGGATCAAGTCCTGTGTCAGGCTCAGTGCTCAGCAGGGAGTCTGCTTCTCTCCCTCCGCCCCTCCCCCCCAACCTTGTGCGCCCTCTCTCTCTCTCTCTCAAGTAAATAAATTAATTTTAAAAAAAGATCAACAAGTGCTGCTAGCATCACAAAATGAGACATCCAGGACATCATGTGTTTTTACATCACCTATGAAAATATTCTTACCAGAAAATCAACCTGATTTTGAATAAACCTCAGTCTGTCAGTTTACAGGAAATGCAAGAGATAGAAGAACATGTTAAATACCACCACAGTGATGCAATCAACACAATCTAGGATATGAGAAATGTTACCAGATGAATGCCCCAAGTTTTTTCTACAGATAAATTGCAAGGAATAATAAAAGATAGGAGGTGAGGGAAGCAAGAATGTGTTGGGAATTTACAGATTAAGAGATTTAAGAGACATGTGAATGAAATGGAATGTATGGACCTTGTTTGAATCCTGATTCTAAGCAATTAATTTAGAAATCTACTTATGGTAATTGGAAATTTGAACACTGCATATTTGATGATACTAGGAATTTGGTATTATTTAAGTGTGTTATATTAGGCTTTATGATATAATACATTGTGCCTCTTTTTTAGAAGATCATTTTCTTTTAGAGTTAAATGCTAAAATATGTATAAATGAAAGGGTATGCTGTCTGGGGTTTGCTTCAAAATAATCCAGCATTGATATAAATAAAATAATATTAGCAGTGAGTTGACAATTGTTGAAATTGGCTAATGAGTACCCAGGAGTTCATGATACTATTCTCTACACATTTGAATACATTTAAAATTTTTCATGATAAAAGCGTTTTCAAAAATCACTACATGCAAAGAAGTATTTTGCAAAAAATGTATGGCCTTAATTAAAATACATATATTTTAGGGCACTTGAGTGGCTCAGTCATTTGGGCGTCCAACTCCTGATTTCAGCTCAGGTCATGATCTCAGGGTCATTGGATTGAGCCCTGTGTCAGGCTCCATGCTTGACAGGAAGTGTGCTTGAGATTCTCTCTCTCTCTCTCTCCTCCTCCTCTTCTCCCCTCCCCCCTCTTGTGCTCTCTCTCTAAAATAAATAAATCTTTAAGATAATAATAATAAATAAACACATATATTTTAAAAGGACTGAAAAATGAATGGCCATTATGCACCCACCAGATAAATAAACATGAAAAAAATATAAACTATTGGCAAGAATGTGAAGTACCTGGAATTCATAAACTACTGATGGGAGTGTAAATTAGTTCAACTACTTTTGGAAACATCTCAGTATTTTCTAGTACAGTTGAATTAATATATATATATGTGTATATATATATATTTTTTTTTCTCTATTTATTCTCTCTCCTTCTCTCTCTCTCTCTATATATATATTTATTTATTTATCCTGTCACCCAGCAATTCCACTGTGTTGTAAACCTAGAGAAGTACATGCACATATACATATACTTGTATATATATCCCATTGTAATGGCCGAAAACAATCCACATATCCTCAATAATAAAATGGACAAATAATTTGCAGTATGTACATACAAAGGAATTCTATACACTAGTGAAAATGAAAGGACTACAGTTGCATGCAATGAATGAATTTTAGGAATAATGATGAGCCAAAGAAGGCAAACAAAAAAATGCATAGGACACAAAGACATGAACCATAAAATAATTGATAAATTGGATTTTATCAAAATAAACATCTTCTCTTCACCATTAAAACATGACAAGTTTGGTCACAGGCCAGGAGATATACATATTTGCAATACATAATCTGACAAAGGACTTGTACCCAGAATATATAAATAATGCTTACAACACAATAAGACAAACAACCCAATTTTTAAAAATTAGGCAAGAGACTTGAGCAGACACTTCAACAAAGAAGATACCAGTGACCAATATAAAGTGTGAATAGATGTTCAACTATTAGTCACTGAGGAAATGTAAATTGAAACCGCACTGAGATACCACCTCACACAACTAGAATGGAGAAGACTGACCCTACTGCATGTTGATAAAGACGTGGAGCAGTTTGAACTCTCATACACTGTTAGTGGGAATGGAAAATGGTACGACCACTTTGAGAAAGAGTTTGACAGTTTTTTATCAAGTTAAACACAAACTTACCACGTACTTCCCCGCGAGCCCACTCCTAGTTATGTACCCAAGAGAAATGGAAACATCCGTCCACCCAAAGATTTGTACACAACTATTCATAGCAGCTTGAATCACAAATGAACCCAGTGTTCATCAACTGTTGGGTGGATAAACAAACGTGGTATAACCATACAATGGGATACTTGTTTTGCAATAAAGGGAAAATCTCCTGACATACTATTGACAACAAAATGAATCTCAAGAACGTGATGCTGAGCAAAAGAAGCCCGATTCAAGAGAGTACTTTTTGTATCATTCTATGTACACATAAAAGTAAAAAACTAACCTCTAGTGACAGAAAGCAGACCAGTGGTTGCCTCAGGGTGGGACGGGGGAGGAATTGACCACCCACAGTCACAAGGGACTACTTTAGGTGATGGAAATGTTCCATATCTAGACAATACTGATCAAACTGCATATGTAAAATGGGTAAATTTTGTTGTATATAGATTATATCTGATTAAATCTGATTTAAAAACAAAACAAAAGATATCTGTACACCTCTGTTCATAGCAGCATTATTCACAATAGGCAAAAAGTGGAAGCCACCCAAGTGTCCACTGATGGGTGAATGGATAAACAAGTGTGTTATGTACATACAACGTGATATTGTTCAGCCTTAAAAAGGAAGAGAATTTTGACATGGTACAATAAGGATACAACTTGATGACATTATGCAAGGTGAAATCAGCCAGATGCAAAAGGATGAATATGGTATGATTCCACCCCTACGAGGAACCTAGAGTCGTCCAGTTCATAGAAACAGAGTAGAATGGAGACCAGCAAGGGCTGGGAGGAGGGGGGAATGGGGAGTTAGTGTTTAGTGAGTGCCGAATTTCAGTTTGGTAAGATGACAGGGTTCTGGAGATGGATGGTGGGGGTGGCTTCACAACAGCGTGAGTGTACTTGATACCGCCGTAAAATTGAAATGCTTAACGTGGTAAAATTATGTTCTATATGTTATTACAACTTAAAAAAAGAGAGAGCGAGAAAGGAAAGAACCAACAAAGGAGAGCTGGGACCAATTTTTTCTTCCTAGCTCTTCTGAGAGATTGCCCTGATGGCAGGTCTGGGGCTGTCTCGGGGACCCATGTGCCAGCAGGAAGGTGGGTCTGCCAGCCGGCAGAGCAGTGCTGAATGACCGACGGGAGAAGAGCTGGGAAGCCGTTGACAGGCTCACAGGAAGGGTAAATACGGAACAACGAGAAAGAAAGAGAGCCGTCTTGACCAGCTTCACACCGGCACCGACATGAGTCCTTCCTCAAGGTCCTGCCAGGAGATGACTGAGACTCCAGGAGACAGGTGCAGGGAAAACCCAGAGCAACCAAAGAAGAGCCTAAGAATGCTGGGCTTCGTGGCAATTAACTAGTAATTAATAGTAAGACATCCTCACATTAAAGAATTAAAACTGAATGAAAGGATATGCAGACAATGAGAAGCTAAACCCCTTCCTCCTCGCCAGTTCCTTGTTCCCTTCCCTGAGGGCAGCCTAGTCAAGAATTCCCTTGTGTCTTTCCAGACATTTTCTCTGCGTGGCTCTCTCGAATAGCTCTACTCCCTTGTTCTATTACCCAGGCGAAAGCCTCCCATCAGTGCTGTTCTTCATCATCCTTGTATCTCACTTGCTGTATCTTGGGGAGCTTGTATGCATATTGCACTACCTGGGGTGGCCTCCTTCTTTTTAAGGGCTGCATAGTTTTCCACTGTGTGGCCACATTTCGTCATGCGTCTGGACTAACTCATACCACTTTTCACTTTTTCCTGTGGCCTCTAGGTTTTTCCTGCTCAGTGGGCCAGCTGGAGTGTGGGTGCCCAGTGCCACCGAGATACCCTCCGCCCCGGGGCCGTGCCTGAGGTCGGCTAGGGAGGCCCCTGAGTATGACCGGAGTGACCTCTGCAGGTGAAATCGCTCACGTTCTCTGGCCCAGAAAACTGCCCTACCCTTCACTTTGCTTTCCTTCTGCTCCTTCTCACTTATGTTTTTCCTCTTGTTGCTTTGCTCTTTTTTTCACCCTACTCTGCTGCCTGCTCCCTTTCCTCTGAAATGCCTTTGAGGAGGTGGCTGGCTTCCCACAACCTCCACCTGGCCTGGCCTGGACTCCTGTCCTCGCTCAGGGCTGCCTGGTCACTCCAGGGTGCCTTTCACCTTGCGCCCTTTCAACCTATGTTGAAAGGTTAAACAGAACGCTCCGCAGCTTAAGTTCAGACACATTTGAAACTCTTCATGCTGAAATATGGATCTCTGTGGATGTCTGCATTTGGTCTTAGTAGATGGGAAATGACTTTAAATGTGCACAACTTCACGGAATCTGAGAATATTTGAGGTGGAAGGGAGTTTGCAGAGCATCTTGTTTTAGAGATGAGGATGCTGAAGCCCGGAGAGGGTAGGGGGTTCTCCTGTGGTTGCACAACCTGCTTGTCATTGTGAGGCCATGTGTGATCGTGTGTATGGAGATATGTCTCGTTCATTCACTCAACAAATATGGACTGAGTTTTATGCCGGCACTGGATTAGGCTGAAGGCCTAGCAGTGACGGGACGAGAGAGACCCAATGAGCTGCGCTCCCACTTGCTGAGGCTCAGGGAGTCACAGAGCTGATCCCTGGGCAGTGTGATGAGAAAACAGCCATTTTGAGGGCCGCCTTGGCATTTGACAGTATGACAACTTTGCAAACACGCAGAGTCTGGACATTTTTTTTAAGATTTTACTTATTTTGGAGAGGGACAGAGACAGCACGAGCAGGGTGAGGAGCAGAGGGGAAGGGGGAGGGAGGGGAGAGAATCCCACGCAGGGGACTCCCCAACCTGGGAGACCATGACCTGAGCCGAAACCAAGAGTCCAACAGTTAACTCTTGGCAGGCCCCGAGAGTCTGGGCATTTAGATAGGAACCTGGACTTAGGATTCTCACCCCAGGTTCCCCCTTTGCTTTTCTGGGGGCACCTTTACAATGACCACTCAGAGTGAGTCCATGAAAAGTTAGTGACTTTCGCCCCAACGCCCTCATTAAGTAGTAGGTGTTTGCTTCCCTGTTCTCCATCCCCTGCTTGCTGCTGACCTGGGGCGGAGGACTGGCCTTCCTGCTGTAAGTGGCCCACGCACCCCGCCCGGTTTCTGGGATGCGTAGGTCATTAATCTGTGACTTGACTTCCTTTGTGAGTGAATTGGAACTGTGCCTTCAATCCAAACAAGCCAGGGGTTCTCCCTTCCCCAAAGTGGGAGCTCAGATACTGTGGGGGTAGCTCGTGCCCCCTCAGTCAATGGTTCATAATCTGCATGTTCTTAATTTAATATACCAGCTCTAGGCCCCCATCACAGGGGTCACTGGCTCTCCCTTGGGACGGCGCCCTGACAGCCGGGGCAGGATGCTCCTGTCTGCTCATTCACTGGCAAGGGCTCATGGCGGATCCTTTCCCTCCCTGACCCTCCCCTGTGCCCGGCCATTTCAGCGCCTTTGTCCAGGCCCTCCCGCAACCTGTGTGGCTCTCTGTTTCAGGCAGCACCTTGCACTGGGACACCTGGCGAGATGCACTTCAGCTGAGCCCGAAGTGCCTGGCGGCCCTCAAACCAAGACAGCCCCTCGGCTGCATCCAGAGGTCTGTCTCCTCCCTTGAGCATCACTGTCTCCAGAACCGCCAGCCCAGGCTGTTTCAGGGAAACCTGGCCTTCTCTCCTGGCACCCCTGGGTGGCCTTGGGCAAGTCGTAATCCCCCCTTGCCTCAGTTTCCTCCCTGGCAGGATGAGGAAGGGAGGATCGTAGAGGTGCCCTTTGGCTCTGACGTCCTGTGATTCCAGCAGGGGTTCTGGAGGCCGCCCTCCTTCATGACTTTGAGGTCCTGATGGATGAGGGGGACTGTCTCTGAACTCTTGAAATCCCATTCTGTGATTGCCTCTCCCCTGGGTCACAGGTGAAATCGGAGGAAGCTGTGACGGACACCAAGTTGGGAGCAGAGGTGCGTGTCACCGGTTTCCCTCCCTGGACTCCTCCACACGACTCTGCATCACTGCCCTGCCGCCCTGTCCTTACACAAGCCCTTGATCCCAACACTGGGGGCCCAGAGTAGCCATTTAGAAATTCTAGGGGGAATAAATGAAAAGGTTAAGAGAAGGCCTTTACACAAAAAATGCTGGGACAGCTATATCCAACTCAATGCTCGAACACAGCGCTCAAACTAGTACTGTACGAATGAAAATGTCTAAGTCTAGCCACGTGGAAAGCACCAGAGGAAAGCCATTATTAAGGACATGCACACTGAATCCTTAAAAAGAAAATAATTTTTTTTTAAAAAGGATCTTTGAGGGGCACCTGGGTGGCTCAGTCTGTTGAGCGTCTGCCTTCGGCTCAGGTCATGATCCCAGGGTTCTGGGATCAAGTCTCACATTAGGCTCCCTGCTCAGCGAGGAGTCTGCTTCTCATTCTCTCTTTCTCTCTCTCTCTCCCCCTCCCCATCACTTGTTCTCTCGCTCTCTCAAATAAATAAATAAAATCTTAAAAAAAAAGATCTTTTAGCAAAGAAATCATCCTTCCCTTTGTGCCCCCTCCTTTTATTTGATGTTTTGGCATCTTCAACTTCTTGTACTTTGAGTCTTCATAAAGCAAGGCCCACAATTACAGAAAATTCACTGAAGGGAAAAAAAAGAGCTGCATTTATGCCTCTCAGAGTGTGTTTTTAAACACCAAACAGAAGGGCAAGAGGGAAAAAAAATTACATGCTTTCTGGTTCCAAAAAGGGGTTAAGAAACGAAAAGGCTTCTTACAGTTGGATTGAGGGAAAAGGTACGAGGGAGAAAACAATCTGCTAATAAATGAGCAAACGCTTGTCATGAATGATGATGACAAATGTTTTAGATGATGAGTCCATTTTCAAAGCTCATTTAAAAATCTTTAATAAAAATAATCAAAGAAAGAAATATGAGCACCAGGATGCTCTGGAGGCCTTGCAAACACAGCTGTGGCTTTAATGCATTAAATGTAGATTAATGATGTATATTAACTGTATCGTCTTAGCGGAGCGCCTGCTGTATGCCGGGCTCTGGGAGAGGTGCTGCGGACAATGCAGTGAACAAAACAGACAAAAGCTTCTGCCTTCGCGGGGCTTACACTCTAGTGGGGGCGACAGAGGAGAATACAGTACATCGTGATGACACATCGTGTGACAGATAGTGATGAGGGCTGGTGAGAAAAATACGAACAGGAATAGGGAGAAATGAAGTGTGTGGGGCAGGGGTGGGGGGTGGGATTTTAGGTAAAATGGTTAGGGAAGACTGTTCCAGGCTGAATTTCACCCTACCCCTCCATTCATATGTTGAGGTTTTAACCCTCAGCACCTCAGAGTGTGACTGTATGTGGAGATTGGGTCTTTAAGAGCTAAGTGAGTTACAGTGAGATAATTAGGGTAGGTCCTGATCCCATAGGATTGGTGACCTTGCAGAAGAAGAGATTAGGGCACAGGCAGAGGGAAGACCACAGGAGGACTTGGGGAGAAGATGGGCATCCACAAGCCCAGGAGACAGGCCTCTGAAGAAGCCAGACCTGCAGACATCTTATTCTCGGATTTCCAGCCTCCAGAACTGTGAGAAAATAAATTTCTGTTGTTGGAGTCCCCCAGTCTTGGTGCTTTGATACGGCAGCCCGAGCAAGCTAACACAAAGACCTCACCAAAAAAGAAACTTATGAGTAGAGATCGGAAGCGAGCGAGGGGATGAGCTAAGCAGGTGGGTGTTAGGGGATGAGGTGGACAGCAGGTGCAGAAGCCCCGAGGCAGCGATGTGCGCTGCATGTCTGGAACAGAGTAGTGGGAGGTCAGGGAGGGGACCTGGTGTGTGGGGAAGCGGTGGGGGTGGAGGGGGCAGCGTTGGCTTTTCCTTCGAGATGAAAACCGTTGGAGGGTTTTGAACAGAGAAGTCTGACATGGTCTGACCTATGTTTTGACAGAAGCATCCTGGCTGCTGACTTGAGATGTCAGACAAGGCAGCAGGGAAACCAGCAGAGAGACTGTTCGGCACCTCAGATGAGTACCAGCGGTGACTTGAACAAGGATGAGACAGAGGGGCTTGTAAAACGTGGTTCCATTCCAGATGTATTTTGAAGGCAGAGCTGGTAAGAATGGCTGACAAGTCACACGTGGAATGGTATAGAAAGAGGAATCAAGAGCACTCCAGTGTTTTTGTTCTGAGCATCTAGGGGAATGGAGTTGCCATTATGTGGGACAGGCAAGCCTATGAGAGGAGTGGGGAGTGGGGTGATGGCAGGGACTTGGCGCTGGGCATGTTGGAAGCTGCTGGGTGTAGGGCAGCCTGTTAGAAATCGAAAAGGAGACGATGCTTCCATAGCTGGACACCGGACCTGCATTCAGGAGACAGTGCAGCCTGAAGAAGTATGTGTGGGAGCCATCGGCAGACCCATGGAGCCAAACCCACGAGATCAAGTGGGCACCAGAGTGTGGGCAGAGAGAGAAGGGTGGTCCATGGAGAGAGCCCGGGGCTGCCAATAGACAAAGGCAGAGAGGTGAGAGAGAGAGCAGCCAGAAAGGTCGGGGGGAAGCTGGGTGGCAGGTGCCCCGGGAGCCGGTAGGTGCCCCGAGAGCAGAGGGCATTCCGAGCTTGCGGAGGCGGGAGCGATCCGCTGTGTGGAATACCGCTGCTGGGCCATATCAGGTGGGACAGAGAGTGCTCTGGAACAGGAGTGGGGGGTGGGCTGGGGTAAAGATCTGGAAGGCAAAGGGGAGAGGAGCTGCTAACGGCAAAGGCTGTAAATTGGTGCAAGGTATGTGGGAAAACTGCAAAGATTTTAAAATAGGGTTGGGGCCCTATTTTGAATCAGGAGATTTGACCATAAATGGCCTGCAGCTTCTCTTCCTCCTTTGCTCCCTCCCTCATCTGTCTTTATTCAGCAGACATTTAACTGACACATATTCTTGGCCTAATACTGCGTAAGGTGCTCGGGATGTGTGCATGAATAGATGTGCCACGAGCCCCTCCTAACTCCCAGCCCAAAGTCCGTCACCTTCCATCGAGCCACTGGGTAATTGGGTCTCCTCTGGTCCTCGGGGCCTTTCTTTCTCAACTCTTTTGCTGACTCATCTCCCTTGACCCATCAGGGACTGCTGTGTCCCCAAGGTCTTCCCCCTTCTCTCACATTAGTCTCTCAGAACACCCTGCAATTGTATGCAAGAGGATTTGTATAGTGACATACACAAACTACCAGGGAGGCGTCCATCACTCAGGGTGACGCTGGGACCAGTCACTTAGCTGCGCTCTGTACCACAATGGCCTGTAACCCGGGGTGCTGGGGGGGCTCCAAAGACGCAGGGAACACAGCTCTGCATGGTGCCTGGTGCCCAGCAGGCGGTTAATCTTTGCTTTGTGGGTGAATGGGGTGGGGTGAAGGTGTACTTGAGCTGAACCGAGAGTGGCCAGTAGGACGGAGGGACGTGAACGGGGAGCAGCTAAGTTTTGTGAGAGGTCCTAACAGCAATGTGCATAGCACCTGATGGCTTCTGATGACTGGCGGGTCTGGGAAGGCTCTTCCGTGCCTACACCTGGATGGATGGTTGGAATTGCATGCATATGGGGGCAGGAAGCATCAGAAAGGAAGAGAAGGGCAAGACGGTCCAGGCAGGGAGAACCCAGTTAGTGCTGTGAAGGTGTGGGATATTGTCCTCTGCTGGGGACGGAATGAAGGGATGTGGGGGAGAGGACCGAATGCCGGGAGGGACCCAGGCAAGGGGAGCCCTGAAATTCACCCTGGGGGAAGCTTTTCTTCATTCAGCAGGTGATAGGAAGGAAGCTTCAAAAGGTTGTTAATAAAGGAGGGAAGTGAGTGTTATGGGTTGAATTGGGTCCCCTAAAAGATGTTGCCATCCTAAGCCTCACTACTCATGAATGTGACCTTTGGACTAGTCACTCATCTGTGTGTATAATATGGGACTATCTTATTTGGAAAAAGGGTCTTTGCCAATGATCGAGTTACTAAGTACAGCATAGGAAATAGAGTCAATAATATTGTCATAGCATTGCTTGGTGATAGCTGGTGACGACACTTATCGTGGAGAACATGTGTAGGGTACAGACTGTCAATCAGTATGTTGTACACCTGAAACTACTAATACATTTTAGGTCAGCTCTATTTCAATTTTTAAAAAGAAGCAAGCAAGCAAGCCTTACTGGCAAGAAATGACATTTGATCTAATATCTGAAAGACAAGCATGGGCTAAAGGGAGAAGAGGGGGGCTAACGGGAGAAGAGGGGGCTTGATTGTTGTTCTGTCTTCTAAACTGTTCTAAATAAATTTATTCTCCCTTCCACATGAAAGCCCTCAAACAATATGCACATTTATCATAAGAGATGAGGTCATTAGGTTGGGCCCTAATCTGATGTGATTAGTGTCTTTATGAAAAGGGGAAATAGGGGCACAGGGACAGTCAGCACAGGGGGAAGACAAGGTGAAGACACAGGGAGATCACTATCTCCAAGCCCAGGAGTGCCCGAGCTACAAGAAGCCAGGAGAGATGCCTGGAACAGTTCTCTTGCATGGCCAGCAGAAGGAACCAACCCTGCAGACACCTCGATCCAGGACTTCCAGCCCCTGATCTACTAGATGATACATTTCTGTTGTTTAAGCTGCCCTGTCCGAGCCCCTTGGTACAGCAGCTGTCGGAACACCATGGTGTGTGAGGAGGTGCTCTGCTCATGCACTGGAAAGGCTAAGCCCAAACCGATGACAATAGCAAGTGCTGACGAGGATGCAGAACAACAGCAATTCTCTTATGTCATGGGTGGGAATGCACATTGGGGTATCCACTCTGGAAAAGCAAAACATACGTATGCCAGATGATCCAGCAGCTTCACTCCTGGGCACACACCCAACGCAAATGTGGGCTTCTGTCTCCCCAGAGAAATGTGATGAGTGCTGTGTGCACAGCAGCTTTATCCATGGTAGCTCAAAGTGGAAACGACCCATGTCCATTGACATGAGAATAGATGAATAGAGCGCCGTATATTCATCCCATGGAATGCCGCACAGTAATGGAAAAGAGCAAACTGCTGAAACGTGCAACACCACTGATAAATCTCATAGACATAACACAGAGTGAAAGAAGCCCTGTAGAAGGAAGCCCTATAGAAAGGGCTACATGTCGTATGATTCCATCCCATTGAAGTTAATCTGGGCAAAGCTAGTCTAAGGTGACAGAGGTCAGGAGAGTGCCTAACTCTGGGGTGGGGGCCACTGAGAGGGAGGAGGGAGCATGCTGCGGCTGAAAACGTTCCCTGTCTCGATGCGAGTGGTGTCACACAGGGTGCATTTCAGTTGTGGGCAGGGTGGGGCCCAGAAGAGGGACGCTGTTGCAAAGCCATCTGTACCTACTGAACCAGAATCAGCATTTTAGTAAGATCTCTAGGTGGCGTGAATGCACATTCAAAGTTAGAACTAGTTTTGAAGAAAAACTGTGGACTCCTGTGGGCAGTGGATTGGGTGTGTAAGGGAGAAGAAGGGGGCAGCTTCATGGGATTCTGGCTCCGGAGAATGGGTGAATGGTAATGCCACTAACTGGGAACAGAGATGCCAAGAGGGGTGACTGTGACATCTGGCGCTGTCCGGTAGGCCTTGTGTTCACTGCTTGTCTCGGTCATAGGGGAGAGGCCAGAGTGGGGTTAGAGGTTGTGTCATTGTCAGGTGGGTGCTAGTTGAAGTCAAGGCTGAGACCATGGAGGGAGAAGTGATAAACAGAAAAAGGGCCAGGCCGGAAGTGTCTGTTAATGACCCCCAAAAAGAACATTTGGGAGATAGGAGAACAAGAGAGGAGGGCCTCAGAAACTAGGGAAGTATGCAACCAGGTCAAAAGCTCTAGGGAGATAAATTCAAGACACGAAGGTGGCTATGGGTTCTGCAGTGTGGGCACAGAATTCAGGGTGAGGAGTGTCCTGACCGCTCCTGGTGTCTTGGCTGTGGAAGGAAGAGAGAGCGTCATCCTGTAGTCTTGGCTTGTGGGGAGTGCACAGGCCGAGTGGAAGGAGCTGGTGGAGAGATACACAATGGAGATTTGGGAAGGAAGGTATAATTCATGGCCATATTTTCTGAGGAGGTAAGAGGGGATGAGTTTTGGAGGATAAGCCAAAGAAAAAGCATTCTCAAGAGGGTTGGTGTAGACGAGTATGAATGGTGAGGATGGGGAGGAAGCTGAGCCTGGTTGCTGAGCCTGGTGGCCTCCACTTCTTCTGTGAAGTGGAAGACAATGGCTTCCATGGAGAGTGACAAAGGAGAGAGGAGGGGCAGCGTTTGAGGTATAGAAGGGCACGCGGGGTTACTGAAGGACTCTGAACACCCAATTCAGGTTGAGGGGATACATGAATTTTATTCCAGCATTTTCCAAGAATCCAAATGTAAAACATGTTCCTATTTTTCTATTTTCTCTGAACACCTTGGTGTATAGGCTCTTTATTTTATTTATTTATTTATTTATTTTTTTGGAGAGGGAGGTGGGGGAGGGGCAGGCTCCACGCCTAGAGCCGAGCTGTGGAGTGGCTCCATCTCACAACCCTGAGCCGAAATCCAGAACTGGGGTATAATGGACTGAGCCTCCCAGGTGCCCTGGCTTATAGGCTCTTTTATCTCTTCAAATTCCACCCTTGAAAATTCAATGATTAAAACGGTATGTTGCTTTTTTTTGGTAAACCTTGGACAGAAAATAGGAATTCTTGAGCTCAATATTCACCTTTGCTGTGAACTCCTGACATTATTTTGGACAAGTATTAAAGGAGAGAAGTGAAAGCTCTCCTCAAATATTTGAAGGGATTCACACAGAAGAAGGGTTTAAATAATTTCTGTGTCTTGACATTGTCTGTGTCCCTGAGCAGAGGCCAATGTGTACACACTCTGGGGACATGGTTTGGACTCCGGGTGGGGCAGAGAAGCGGCCCTTTGGGGCAGGCTGTGTGGGGAGTGATCTGGCCTGGGAATGTGAGAGCAGGCAGAGGAATCCAATTCTCTCATTGGTTGGGCCATGGAAAGGCAATTCCTTCAGACCCTGAGATTTTCTTAGCTTCCATTTGTCCTCCTGTTCCACCTTCAACACCCATGCCTAGTCGATGACCCTTCCTGGCTCAAACTTGAACACCTACCTGCAAGGTGTGACACTGTGCAGGACAGCTGGGAGCCACGGGGGGAATGGGACGCCTCAGAGGGCGCAGACACTGGTAGACACTTGTGGGCTCCATCTTTCCTAAAAGGATCAAGGGCGCAGAGATGCCTCCAGGGCCCAAACTCCATCTGGGATGTTAGCTCTAGCACTGTAGTAAAAGCACAGACCCGAAAGATTGACTTTTTGGTTCAGTCCTACACCCTGTGGCTTATTGGCCATGGGTCCTGGAGAAGTTATTTTTTTCTGTCAGCGCCTCAGTATCCTCATCTGTAAAATGTTGCTCATGCTGATGGTGCCTAACTCTGAGGTTGCTGCCAGGGTTAAACATGCTCAGAAGACTGTCTGGTACATTCCATGTATTTTAGCTTTTTATATTATTTAGCGCAGGAGGCAGCTTTTATCTTGGGAAGCTTTATTAATTATTAATAATGTTTCTTTTAAGAACACAAATCAGTCTGGTTGCATAAATGCATCATAACAGAATGAGGTTGAGGGAACTAGTTGGAAATCTTAGTGAAGAAAGCAAAACTATAAAAATGGATCTCTTTCCCTTTTACTTAACAGCTAAAGTGAGTAATAATCGTCACTGGGGAGAAAGAAGGAAGAGGGGCTTCTGGGGGCTGTCCCCTGTGCTGGGGTCTCTCACTGCTTCCCACAGCCGCTTTCCCATATGTCTGAGCGAGCAGCCGGCCCTCAGTGTGAGTGCGCGCAGGACTCTGGGGTGCGAGAAGAAAAGGCAAGAAGAGCCCGAGGAGGGGTCACAGCTCCGACACATCCACTTGGTCAACAGATGTGTCTGTGGCAGCAGAGGAGGTGGCCCTCGGTGACCAGAGAGGGGCAGTCTCTGGATGCTGCCCAGAGCGCTGTGGGTTTTGTTTCTACACCATCCGAGGAATAGGCTGGCCCTTTGGTTGGCGGCCTGGGGATATTACTGAATGCGGCTAACTCACGTAATTACTATTACTTCTGCACTGCAGGAGAACCCGCTGAGTCACTGGCAAAACCAGTCACCCGATGGTTTCCTTAAGGTCAGGCTTGGAGTTCGGCAGCTTGGGTCTGAATACTGACTCTGCCCCATTAGATGTGTGACCTCAGGGAAGTCAGGTAAACACACTGAGCCTCAGCTGCCTCCTCTGGGAAGTAGGGGTAACAAGGCCTTTGTGATGAGAAATAAATGTTATGTAAATGAGTAGCAGAGCCCAGGGCATCGTGAACTGTCGGTAAATAAATGATCATTATCATTATTGACTGGGACATGAGGAGTGTCTAGAACTCCACAGATGTCCAACACTGTCTGTCCTCTGACCAGGAGGAAGGAAGCCCCTCCAACTGTTCTGATGTTCTCTCCTGTGTCCTCATCTGCTGCAGGGGTGCAGCGGCCCCTCACCCCTCTGCCCTCCTCCAGATCAGCCTGTGGGAGCACATGCCTTCAGACAGCACAATCCCATTTTCTCCTTCTCAGCTTGCAATCTTCCTAACATATAATAGGATCCAGGGGGACAACCCTACAAAGGAACCCTGACATGGACAGGACTTTCATCTTTCCCCCTATGGGGTTTTTGAAATACAAGGCCAGAGCTGCCACCATGAAGTGTGATTTGGGGCAGGGCCTCTGTACTCACTGCCCACGGTTCATTAATGATAATGTTTTCCCTCTGTGTCTCAGAATTTTTTTTTTTAATCCTCAAAAGTTTCCTATGAGGATTTTGATATATAGGAGAAATCAGGATTCTGGATCTGAAAGGTACCTTGGACACCAAGTTGTCCAACCTCTGCACTCCTTGCCTTAAGAAGCTAAAGCTCACAAAAAAATT
Organism: Mirounga angustirostris; assembly: GCF_029215605.1. Taxonomy (NCBI): domain Eukaryota; kingdom Metazoa; phylum Chordata; class Mammalia; order Carnivora; family Phocidae; genus Mirounga; species Mirounga angustirostris. The sequence goes on from NW_026991710.1 coordinate 164,113,826, forward strand.
AAAAATAAAAATACCATATGATCTAGTAATCTCACTACTGGGTATTTACCCAAAGAAAATGAAAACACTAATTCAAAAAGATATCTGCACCCCCATGTTTATTGCAGCATTATTTACAATAGCCAAGATATGAAGCAACCCAAGTGTCCATCCACAGATGAATGGATAAAGAAGATGTGGTGTGTACATACAAGGGAATATTGGCCATAAAGAAGAATGAGATCTTGCCATTTGTAACAACATGGATGGATCGAGAGGTGTTACGGTAAGAGAAATAAGTCAGACAGAGAAAGATAAATACCATATGATTTCACGGATGTGTGGAATCTAAAAATCAAAACAAAGGAATAAACAAACAGAAACAGACGTCATAAATGCAGAGAACAAACTGGTGGTTGCAGAGTGGGGGGATGGGCAAAATGGGTGCAGGGGAGGGGGAGGTACAGGCTCCCAGGTGTGGAGTGAATAAGTCACGGGGGAGGAAAGGCACAGCGTAGGGAGTATAAGCCAACAGTACTGGAGAGTGTTGTATGGTAACAGACGGTGGCTACACTTACAGTGAGCACAGCATAACGTACGTAGAGAGTTATGAATCCCTACGTTGCACACCTGAAACCAATGTAACATTGTGTGTCAACTATAATTTAACTTAAAACAAAAAAAGAAGGAAACTGAAGCTTGATACGGCACTTTGTTTTACTGCATCATTTCGCATTTGCTCTCTCCCGGCGTCCTCCTGACAATGCTCCAAGGGAGGTATTACCAGTGTCCTTGTTTATAGATACGGAGATTGAGTAATTGAGTGCAGCTTCATGGTTAAGAGTATGTGCTCTGGGGCCAGCCAGCTAGGGCCAAATCCTGGCTCCACGACTGATGAGCTGAGACCTTGAGTAAGTGACTTCACTCCCTTGTGCCCCATTTCCCCCATCTGGAAGGTGGTGACAATGCCCAGTGCAATGGAAGTGCTGAATAAGTGTCAGCTAGTCTTATTGTTATTCCTGAAGCCCGTACACGGTAGACTTGTTGATTCTTCCACACACGTTTATTGAGCCCCTACTATGTGCCAGGCACAATGAAAGGTACTGAGGATACAGGGTGAGCCAAACCAGACACCATGCCTTCCCTTCTGGAGTTTAAAGTCTAGTTGGGGAGACGTGCATCAATCAAAACCATCACACCAGTGTAAAAGTATACTTAGGGCAGGTGTTCTGAAGGAGGCACAGATGGTGTTATGATGAGATGGCAGGGCTAGTCGGGGGCTCCAGAAGGGCCTCCTGCACAAAGTGAAGACTCCCTGGATGTAGATGAGTGAGGTGGAATTAGCCAGACTGGGGCCTAGTTGAGAGGACAGTTAGACTGGGACAGAGCAGTCTGGGCTGGGGCAGCAGGGACAGACACCCCGTGGAGAGACAGCACTGACAAGATGAGGCTGGGCACTGTACCAGGGCATAGCTGGGGTAAGACCAGCCGGGGTAGGAAGAGCCTGATCATTCGGGTTCTCCTGGGCCAGACAGAAGATTTTGATCTTTGTCTCAGAAGCCAAAAAGAAGGATGGTAAGCTGAGAAGTGAGAATGATCAGATGTGTATTTTGAAAAGATGAGTGTGACTGCATTGTGAGGGATGGATGGGTGGGTGGCAAGCAGGGATGCAGGCGCTGACAGGGAGGAGGCCTCCGGTCACAGGTGCGTGGGCCTGGCACTCAGAGGAGAGGTCTGCGCCGCAGATGAAATGTGTGCCTCCTTGGCAGGCTGAGTATAGCCAAGGACACGGGGGAGCGGGCTTGGGGAGACCACCTAGAGCTGCGCTGTCCAATACAGTAAGCAGGAGTCACATGTACCTCTTAAACAATGAAAATCTGCCTGGTCTTAATTGAGATGCACTCTAAATATAAATACACACTGAATTTTGAAGTATAAAAGAATGTGAGGTATCTCATTAATAATTTTACATTGTTTGCATGTTGAAATGGTAACACTTCAGATACATTGAATAAAATAATTCAGCTGTAAAGAAACACACACCTGGCTGTTTAGGTCACGCAGCCGCAAAGGCAGGCTACGGAAGGAGGCAGCCTTTAATTAATTAATTTTACCAGTTTCTTTTAACTTTTTTAAATGTGGCTACTTGAAAATTTAAATTACATAGGGGATTGGGATTTGTGGCTTCCATTAAGCTTCAGTTGGACAATGCTGATCTAGAGAGAGGAGAAGAGGGTCCAGAACCCAGCCCTGGGGAAGGACAATGGTCAAAGCAAAGGTTCAGCCAGCCCCTTAATTACTGACTCGCAACCAGGTAGAGAGGATGGTGGAGGACTAGGAGGGGATCAGGGGCGTGGGGAGGGTGGCGGGGGGGGGGGGGGGGCGAGTGTTGGTGGTGGAATAGTGACATGGAGGGGGAATGGGGAGGCATAGGGAGGTAAGGTTCCAGTAAGGGAAAAAGCATGGAGTCTGGAGAGCAATTGGGGTGATTTCACCACTCCCCGAGTTTGTACCGTACAGGGGTGGCGCAGCTCAGAGCCCTTTGAGAGGCATTTGGCCATAATACAGAGGAGATTCCCACTCGCCAGGCTCTGCTCTGTGCTTGGTTAAATGTCTGAATCAAGCCCTCAGTTTAGGACCGAATGAAGCAGACTCTTACCTAACTTCACCAATTCCTAAATATTATTTTCTACAAATGCACTTTTACCTTATGTGGGCCAGGAGATCCGTGCCACCTGATGGAGGGAGTGGGTTGGGAGCGGCACCAGACTGAAGGGGCAGTAGTTCCCAAGTTGGGGCCTCGGGTTTCCCGCCGGTCGCCCGAAGGAGGTGGTGGGTGAGCTTAAGGCCCCTCCTCCTTCCGCAGCCTGCCTTTGCGGCTGCGTGACCTAAACAGCCAGGTGTGTGTTTCTTTACAGCTGAACACCGGGAAAGGCGGCGTTGCCGCGAGAGGGGGTGTGTGTGAGAGTGTTGAGAGTGGGGGGTGGGCGGTCTCTGGTGCAAAAACCTAGTTCCGCTCCCGTCAAAAGGGAACTCAAGGGAAAACTGCTCACTTCATCTTGGATACGTTTTCTAGCTATAATTGGCAAATATGCAAATGAAAGGCCCACATGGTCTGAAAGGGGCAAATCAAGCTCTAAGCGAGCGACGGGGGGAAATGGCCTCTTCCCGGGGAGCCTTGGCACCGCGCGCGCCCCTCGGCGGGCGCCCCTCGGCGGACGCCCTCAACGGGACGACCGCGAAGGCTCGGCGCTGGCGTGGCCCGGCCTGGCCGCGGCGGCCGCCGGGGGGCGCCCCTAGGCCCGGCCCCTGCCCCGCCCCCGCCCCACCCCTGCCGCGCGGTCCGGGCCTCCGCGCCCCAAGGGTGCTGTCGCTTCCGCCGCCGCCTCCAGGCGCGCTGGTCTGCGGGTCGCCTCGGCGCGGGGCCCGCCGCCCGCCGCAGCCTCCCCTCGCCCCTCGGCGCGGCGAGGCCGCCCGCAGTAGGGTCCCCCGCGGCGCCCCAATAGCTCGGGGTAGAGCGGCCGGCTTTGTTCCCTGAGACCCGACGGCACGGGGGCCCGTGCGTCTGGCGGCCGCGGCGGCGGCACTGCAGTGGTGGAAGCCCGGCCGGCCCACCCGCCTGTAGCCGGCCGCTCGCAATGCACCAGCGCCGGCGCCGAGCGCGCCCAGCCTCGTCGGGCCGGCCGGGCCCCCCGGCCGCGAGCGGCCCCCGCGCCCTCCTGCGTTAACTGCTGGAGTCCGCCTCCTCCCCGGCCCGCTCGCCGCTCGCCGCAGTACGAGCCGCCTCCCCGCCCCCGCCCCCCGCGCCGCCGCCGCCGCCGCAGGAGAGGGAGGGAGGGACGGAGGGAGGGAGGCGGCGGGGCCGAGCCCAGAGCCCGTCCCGGGCGCTGGCGAGCGAGCTCCGGCCACGGCGGGAGGCGCCATCCGGGGGCCGCCGGGCAGCCGCGGCGCGCCTCGCCCTCCGAGCGTCTCGCAGCCGCCTCCCCGGCCGACCCAGCCGCATCCTTCCCGCGGTGGGGAAAGAAGCTCCCCCTTCCGCGGAGCAGAGACTCATTTTTTTTCCCTCCTCGGGAGGGTGTCGCCACCTGGATTGCCAAGTGTTAGGGGTCCGGGAGGCGGGGACCGGAGCACCGTGACCCGCCATGGCTCAAGCGGCCAAACAGCTGAAGAAAATCAAAGACATCGAGGCGCAGGCCCTCCAGGAGCAGAAGGAGAAGGAGGAATCCAACAGGAAGCGGAGGAACCGCTCCCGTGACCGAAAGAAGAAGGTAAGAGGGGGGCGGCGGCGACAGCCCGGCGGCAGAGGCGCCCTGGAGGTGGCCGCTGGGGGAAGGGGCTCGGCGGACCTAAGAACGAGGCGGGGGCGCGAGGACCCGGGCGCCGGCGGAGTTGATGCCGCTCGAGACTGGAGGGCGCGGGGTGGAAGAGGAGGAGGGAAGAGGCTTCGGTGCGGCGGGGCAGAGGACAGGGCAAGAGGCTGGAAGGGCAGAGCGGGCGGCCAGGAGGCTGAAGGCGCGCAGAAGCCCGCCGGCCCGCCGGCCGCGGAGACCTTTCAGCACCTTGGACAGATGCCGGGAGGCCCGCGCCGCTCTGGGAGGAACTTTTCCGGCCTCCGGGCGGCCCGCGAGGGTGATGGGCTGCTCCTCTCCGGCTCGCCGCCTCTCCTGGCTTTGCAAGGAAGCTGGTTTGGGGAAATGCGGCTCCGGGCTCCCGAGGCTGCTCTGCCAGGCGCCTCCCCCGGTGACCCACGCTCCCACAAGGAGAGCTTCGTTCCCATGTCTCTGAACCAGGGGTTCTCCTGTCCTTCCTCGACCCTTCTCGAGCCCAGGAAGCGCCTTTCCTAACCCTCCGAGTCCAGAAGCAGAAAGGCATGCCCCCGGGGCATTTGGCAGCATCCTATGTTTGGGTCACTCAAGATGAGCGACTGATGGCCAGGAGGGGAAGTTCCTTTGGAAGCCAGACACGGGTGCTGTCCAGCTTGGCCCAAGGGCCTGGTCAGAAAACAGGTCTGCCTTTTTGTGGAGGAGTGCCGAGACAAGATATCTCCCTGCCCCCACCCCATGACCCAGACCCCTTAAAGCAGCTGTTGGTGTGTTGAGCACTCCTTCTGGGTCTGAGGTCTCCCTACCCCTGACTCAAAGCACCTCTAGAAACACCTTTGGTGAGAAACACCTCTTAGTCTGAAATATCTTTCATTGCAAAGGGAGGGTGTGGTTAATTGGGCAGAGGGCTCCAGCTAAGAGGTGTTTTAGAGGCCCCCCTCCCCCCATGGAGGAGGCCAGCAGTACATGGATGCAGTTCTGGGAAGTGGAGGTAGGGCTGAACTCCAACGTCAGGAGAGCCATTTTAACCCAAAGAAGTCCGTGTTTGGCACAGCCTGCAAGCTTACTCACCAGGGAATGGGACCCCTCAGGGTTCCAGGCAGAGGCACTGGTCTTGATTGAGAAGGAAATGTTTTTGGTTTTGGGTACCCCCCCCTCCGAAATTGTCTCACTCTGAGAAAGAAGTTTGGAGCCTTGGTTGACAGCAGAGTGTGGAGAAAAGACAGCTTGTGGGTCATACTCCACTTAGCAGTGGGTCAGCAGGACCAACATCAGGCCTTTTCCTAGAGATGAGACACAGGGGCAGAGATGTTCTCTGACTGTAACCAGCCCACTCTAGGCTTTCCTGCACCCCTTCAAGAGCCAGCCCCTCCTCCCTCAAGGGATTTCCATGGTGTGTGTAAATAGTAGTTTCCCAAAGGCACCACCCCTTTAGCAGGACGGAAAAAGAGGCCTTCCCCAAACCTATGGTGAATCAGAGTTTGGGTTGGTGCCACTTAGAGAATCTCAAGTCCTTCTGCTAGGGTCTGAAATACCAGAGCCCATCCTGTGAGTCAGGCAGGGGGAAGTCTGGTTATATCTGACAATGTTCACCCACTTTCTTGGCATGAATGTAAATTTCTTGTTAGAAAAGCGTGCTCTCTATTTCCATTCCTGCCGATTGCTTTAGGAGCCAAGCCCATCCTCTCCCAAACTGCTCACTCAGTGTTTTTATCCCACTTCTTGCTCTGGAGCTTCCTCCTTGATGCTCCTGATACCTTAAATAATTTTTTTGAGCAATAGTCAAACAGAACTCTCCCTTCTTCTCTTCTTTGGTTTCTTTTCATTCTATGAAGCTCCCTTCAATATAACTCTGCATCCCGACTGCATATAATACACACACATAAGAGTGGCAATCTCAATATTCTTTTTACCTCTTTGGTCTTAATCTTTACCTTCTTATGAACTTTATGTCCATTTTGAGTGCTAGATGAAAATAGATTTTCCTCCCCCTGAGTTGTGTTATTTTGTTTTATAGCTGGTCATAGCATACTGCGTCAATAAGCATTCAGAAATCTCCCATACAGATATTCATTATTTTATGCAGTACCCTGGGTGCTGGGACTGATTCAACAATAATAGGGAAATCTTAAGTCAAAGTGATAGTGGTAACATAAACTCGCAGAGCCGATTCTTGGGGCAAGGAGGGTATGGTATGGGGTGAGGTGTGGGGTGCTTTCTTTGTATTCCATAATAATTTTGAGGTCTCTTAGCTATGGGCATAGTCTTGAGGGCCATCTCAGAGACTAGAGTTAAAATTTATAGCAAAATGCAAAATCACAAGAAGGTGGAGGGCCCTGGAGGGAAAGGTGAGGGAGACAGAACATGCAGAAAGAGATATTTAGAGGAGGCAGAGGACGCTCCTGTAGGGGCTGGGGAAGCAGATGGCCAGGGTTGAAGGTTCATATGAGGTCAAGTCTAACCTGGGCCAATGAAGGAATGTTTGAAGGGAAAGATGATTAAAATCAAGCAGGTGAGGACTTTACCATTGGTCACCACAGACTGGGGCTGCCGTGGAACCATCCTTGTCATCAGCATGAAGAAAGAACTTCAGAGATGCAAGTGAAAATTTTATTCCTGTGAATTGGTAATTCATAGGAATATATAGCTGAGCCAAGGGCACGCTGAATTTACAGAAAGGAAAGGTGTTTGTCCCATGGGTAACCTGCTTAGCGGGGACTGACTGAGCAGACTGAATCCCTCCCCGTTTGTAGAAAGAATCGTGGTTGTAACTTCAACACTGGTTGCAGTTTTTATGGTTGATGATATTGTGTGGGAAGGCGCTTGCTAAGGGGTGCTGTGCAACGGGGGATGGAGGCTGGTGTTGTGACGCACTGACTGACACAGATAGAAACCACCTCGACACAGGGAATTGAGCTAAAACTCTGGAGCTCTAAAAATGCCTGCATTCTTCTGGGGCTTCATTCAGGTTTCTGTTTGTGTAGCACGCATCCTTGTCAGATGCTGGCTGTTGGAGCTGCAGCTTTAAAGAAAAAAAAGTCCGGAATTTATGACATTTGCTGATAAGTCCCCCTGCTTCTGAAGGTTGGGATGGAAATAAATAAATCGCAAAGCATGTGTAAAGCAGGCATTTGCATGAAGAATGAAAGCTTTCTAAGGCTGAGGATGCCTTGGGCACAGGAATATGTGTGCTTTTTATGTTTACCCAGGGCTTGAGGTTAGGAGAGGAGGACAGGGAGGTTGGAGAGAAAGTAAGGGAGGAGGGTCAGAATTAAATAAAGGAGGAGAAGATGAAGGCGTGAGGGAGATAGCTAGGGAAAAGAGGGGCTGGCAGCTCAGCCCTGCTTTAAGGGGTTCCACTAATCCTACTGCCTGCCATACCTGTCAGACCCTGGGATGGTGATTACTGAGCTCTCTCCTTGTCCCTGCTTCTGTCCCCCTGCTTCATCCTCTGTCCTCTCTGCTTTTGGTGAAGGAAGAGATCATACCCTATTCCTGGCTGTAGCCCTGGCGCCTGACACATAATGGGTGTGCAGTAAACGTATGGGATGATTGGTTGAATGAGCAGATTAATATATTTGTCTCTGTTTGCTCCGATGTTGTCTTGGTTATAGACACGGGTTCAGGTGAACAATATACTCTTTGACTGTCTTTTGGGGGCATCCGAAGAAAGTCTGGTATTTCTTTCTTTTCTAATCATTGGCAAAGCAATAGAGATTCACAGGCAGGCAGTGGAACGATCTAATTTTTTGGTGCAGTGAATTCCACCACAGAGCATGTAGTCAGTTCCTTGCAGGGTCTCTGCTGCACTAAATGTCAAATGGTTTTAGCCATTTGGAACAACGGTGTTTGCACAGGGCCTCAAGGAGCCAAGAAGAAGAGAGCAGAGAACAAACCAAGTGAGCAGAGGAGTGGAACGTGGTCTTCACCACTCTGCTGTGCAGCGGTGCCCATCGGTCTTTCCAGACCAGGCAGGGCTCCCCAGAGAGTGCTCAGCCCCCCTCGCACAGCGGGACAAGACCCCACTCCCGGACTGCGGACCTGTCTTTGTGTGATCCCGTGACTGGACTTGCAGGGGAGACTTGGGGTGACCTGCACGAGTCCGGAGTGGGTCGAGGCCAGGAGGATGATGGGGGTGGGGTGGGGGAGGGGTGAGCAAGAGTGGGATGAAGGGAAGGAAGTTAAGCCCGAGCGTCATGTGGGCCCACGTCTTCTGATGGTAAGGGTCTCAGATGTAAACTTCTGCTGTTGTCTGCAAATGAGTTTATCCTTTCAATCTGAGATATAGCAGACAGGATCCAAAGAGAATGATGTTCCGCAGACGTCTTTAAATCTGGGTCCTGTTGCCACATCACATCACGAGTATATGTTGCAGTATGAATTAATATTTGTATATAAAGTCTCTGGCTTTTGAATAGCATAATCATGGTACATTGCACGTTCATTATTAAATGCGTTATTTTATTAGTTGTGAGCCTTTAAAATATACCACAACCCTGCTTTGGCATCTCTTCTTATTTTAGTGCCTTGGGACCCTCCAAAAACGGCCGTAGCCCTGCCTTTCTGGAGCTCTGGGAGCTACCGGCAGTGGCGAACTTTCTCAGCCTGCTCTAGGTTCCTCTCCCAATCCAGTGCTTCGAAGCAGCCCCGCTGTGGGGACAGTGGCATTGGGGCTGTTCCTTGGCTGCTCCCGACCCCTTTGCCAGACCAGGAGTGCAGGGTGTTGTGAGCACAGACACTACACCCTCAGTGATGTCCAGCACTCCCTAGTTTGCACATCTTTTGCTCCTCACAGCCACTGCTCAAAGTAAGTGGGTTGGCAGCCCAAACTCAGAGCCCGAAACAAATGGCCTCCCCGTGAAGGGGACCGTGCGGCAGCCCCTGTGACCTGTCTCTTCTCTTGTTCAGCCTAGCGAAGTGCTGGCTCACTGGTTCTGCTTATCTCCTCTCACTATGGCTTTTTCTTAACCCCAGTCTGAGGCTCCTTCCTCCTCCTTTCCACAAAAATGAACGGACACTAGTGAATGGGGACCACGTGCAGGCACTTTTCGTCCCCATGCCTTGCCTCCATAAGGCCTTTGTAGAGGTAGATCTCTCATCACTTCTTCCCCTTCGGTGTCCAAGCCCATCACTCCATTCTTCAAGGAACCCTTCCTGAATGCCCTCCTCACCTCCACCCCATCATTCCTTCTCCACCTTGTCGACCTTTGTCCTAGGTTGTGTGTGTGCGATGCGCATTCTTGTTTTATCCTTTCTACTAAACTGATTTCGGAAGAGTTGGCCCTACAGAATTGGAACCAACTAAATCTATTTTTTCCTGAATTATTCTGACTAAAGCAAAGTCATAAATGTTTGGTTTTTGAAAAAAGCAAATAAGCTTTCCTTGGCTCCATATCTCCATTTCCGGTTCTGGAAAAACAGCTCAAAAGCCTCTCTTTTAGAGTGTGCTGGGCTAGGAGCCGGTCCTGGATTGCAGTTCCAGCTACATGTGCGTGAATAAGCCTCTGAATTTATCTGAGCCTCAGTTTGCTCATCTGCAAAATAGGGATGAGAATCAAATGAATGTGCTTTGTAAACTTTAAAACTCCCATGATATTCAAAAGGTTATAGTTAATAACGTAATGATTATTTTATAAATAACATAATGATTATTAAATTATTCTTTCTAATGAATCCAATACCAGAACTCTTGCCTGGCCTTCCAGTTGGTGGTGTGAAATTTTGATGTGTGCCTGAGAAGGCCAGCACATTATTACTTCAGTGCTGGTAAATGAGAAAAGGGTACTTTAAATCATATCTTCATTTCATTTTCAGGAAAGGAATGAATTTCCCATTTTGACAAGATTTATTATTGCAGACTTAGTTATCTCCATGGGTCCAGTCTAAAACTTTGAGATGGGCTTTATTAAAGTCCTGCATGGCAATTGTAGCTGTCAGTCAAAAGGGGAACATGAAAGTGGTTCCTAAATTTTCTTAGCATACCATCACCAGCAGAGCCATGGCTGATAAATCCAGGGTGTGTGATATCACAGATAATGGGACACATGGTGTTATGGGCAGACTAGACCCCTCCAGGGAGACTCTGTGCATCTTAAGAGTGCAAGCGTAACACATACACCAAGAAAGGAGAATGTGCATTATGGATGCTCAAAGCTAAAGCAAAGAAGATTTAATGGTCAGCCAATTAAAAAAACAAACTTTTTTCCTTTGCTTCCAATGTGACTGGATGGTTCCCTTCAAAAAGAATTTCTCCGTGTCTTTGCTAAGGCGATAATACATATTCCGTTTCCGTTAGTACATTTTTGTCCATTTCAGAGCATCGTTGACAATGCTACTGCAAAGCAAGCTGCTTTGTTTATCAAAGGAGGGGTCTGTATGTATCGAGAGCCTGCATGTCCTACAGGCATTGTCTCCCTGCAGCCTCGCAGAGCACGGCTCAAGCCCAGCCTGGCTTCCGAGCTTATTCGCAGACCTCAGCACGAGGCTGCCTGCTTAGGTATATGACGCACGCCCAGGGCAGTCAAGGCTGTGTGAGGCACCCAGAGGGGAGACAGCACAGACGTACCTCCCCTGCCTTCACCAGAAGGACTTGCAAATTCGTGGGAAGGCTGCCGGAGGAGGAAGTAACCCAGGGCAGAATGGAGGCTGGTGATTTGGGCTTAGGACCGAAGTGCTGGCATCTGATTCCCGTTGGGACATGCGTGTTCAGAGGCTCCTCTGTAGGTCTCAGGAGCAGCCCGCGTGACCGTGAGGGGTCTGCGCAGGCACCCGGGTTAAGACAACAGGCCAAATGAAGGAGTGGCTGAAAACTGAATCCTGGGGATTACCTGCTCTATTTCTGGCTCTTCTGCCTCACAAAATGGTTATTTCCCCTTTATTTTCTGTTGTGGAGATTTCTCTGCCTACCAAGTCAGCATCTTGTCCATGAATTGTTTAATAATGTGTAGCTCTGGAGTGCCAGCATTTCTGCCATTGTCCTCTATTCTTTCCTCCTACCTGGCACTTTTGCTTGTTACGTGGAGGAATCCCTGGCCCTCTGGGGTCCTGTGCCTTCATATGAAGTGCTTGTCGACAGCTGGACTTGGTGTTAGGGCCGTGAGGCCTGGCAGGAACAGGAGGGGAGTGTGGCCCGGCTCTTGCCCATGCCTATCCATTGCTTGGATGCCCATGGTTTCATCTGCTGCCCCGAAGAAGTCAAGTGGTCTAAGTACAGCCAAGGGAGCAGGGTACAGTCAGGAAGAAGACAGGAACAGGAGGTCAGAAGGCAGTGAATGTTATTAAAGTAGATTTGGGACAGGTAGGGACGGAGCAAGAGGAAGCCCTATAGGGAAAAGGAAGGAGGTCCGTGACTCCTCCACTCAGTTCTGAGATTGAAAGGGCAGCCCCCAAACACCCAGGGTGAAACCCACCAGAAAAGAGATGGGATAATGGGCCTAGAGGCCCCTCAGCTTTGCTAGTATCAGACCAGCTGGGGGAGAGGGCTTGTCATCCGCAGACCTGCCCCATCTCCACCTGCAGAGTCTGACACTGGGTGCGGGTGGGGCCAGGCACCTGCGTGTCCAGCAAGCTCCCCTCCGGTAAGGCTTGCACAGAGCTAACCGGAGAGCCTTTATTCTAGTAGAGCGATAGGCTTCCTTCTCCACAGGACTGGCCACAATGCTAAAGTCAACCCTTTACTTGCCCACTTCCTTTGGGGAGTTGGATATAGAATAAAAGAATAAGTAAATACAAATCCTCTACTCCTCACTTCTTTCTTTCATCTGGTTTCATCTGGTTTGATCTTCCCTTAGTCTTGTCACAATCCATCAACTTATTCCCATAACTCTGCTAGAACAAAGGCTCTCTGGTTAGCTCTGTGCAAGCCTCACCCGAGGGGAGCTTGCTGGACACGCAGGCGCCTGGCCTCTCCCTCCACCCAGCGTCAGACTCCAATTCCCCATAGGAAAGGGGCAAGTAAAGGGTTGGCTTAAGCACTGTGGCCAGTCTCATGGGGGAAGTAAGCCTGGTCAGGGCCAAGAGACGGGTGGCCTGGGGAGGGGGCCCGGGAGGCTTCTGGAGGTTGAGGCTGGGTCTTCAGTGGGCCGGGCCATTCAGCTGAGGCAATAGCGTGTGTGGAGGGTGGGCGAGAGGGTCTGGAGGGGGCGGTGGGCTGGGAACCGTGGGCCCAAATGTGGGAACAAAGAGAGCAGGGTGAGGGAGCCCTGGATGGGGCAGCAGAGAGAGCTAAGTTAGGGGCCCAGCTGTGTCCACAGGGCAGAGGCAACCTGAGGGGCTCCAGGCAGAGGTCTGAAAGGTTCCCGTGCCTTGGCACAGAAACTCTGTGACATGCTGAGGGATAATGCAGCTGAGGGGCAGGCTGGTTTAAGCTGGGGCGGCTCCTGGGGACGGAGAACATGTGGCCAATGAGCTATTTGGGTGGTAGAGAAAATTGGTCTTTGTTGTAGTAGAGTGGGTACCAATAAGTAGTCAAGGCTGATCTGTAGTAGGTTTCACTCTGACTTATATTAACCTATTTGCCTGTGTGTGTATATGTGTATAGGATTAGATGTCCACACGACCTCATTTCTGATTTGGTGTTGGACTAGTTAGTTGGTGATGCCTTTCATTGAACCAGGAAAGCGGAGGGGAACAGCTTAGGTAGAAAATGATGAGTCCTTTTGGGAGCATGGATTGTCAGGTAGCTTCCTGGAGCTCTTGGTTGAGAGAGGGAGAGAGCTAATAGAAAATGTTCTTAAATATCAGGGAGTCTGTTGGGCTGGTGGTGGAAAGGAGAGGTGTCGGTTCCAGTCCGCGCTCTCCAGCAAGGCCCTGGAGTGCCGATCTTCCGGGTGATTGCTTTAACTGGGGCACATGCACGTGACAAAGCCTACCGGCCATGTGAAACTAAGAAATCTGACTGGTGGACACTCCTGTCTGCAGGGAAGGCAAGTCCCTGGGCTTGGGGTGGGGTGTGGGGAGGCAGGACTAACTCACTTTTCAATGAAGGACTTCAGCACCATCGCCCATATGGCAAAATGCTATGCATTCACTACAAATGCTGCTTAAAAGAATTTGTTTTTAAGAATATGTTTCTAATAAAAAAGTAGGAATATGCTTAAGATGTAATGTAATTAAAACTGCAATGTAATGTAATTAAAAGAAAAGGCAGAGGATGCCCTGCTTGTCAGAAAGGATAGCCAGCCTTCTCTGCCTCTGTGTCTGGATTGAAAGCTGGGATTTATAGATGACGTCACACCCCCAATAAAGAATTCCAAGGTGATGTGGACTAGAGCCAAGTAGGTAACAGAATGTACTGGCTCAGAGTGGAGCTGGAGTGTGGCCCCAAAAGTCTGGGCAGTTGGGTCTTGGCATGTGAAGCCATCCATTGTAAACCAACTTGAAAATGTGTGTGTGTTGGGTCTAATCATCCATTCTGCAGCCAGAGTGATCTTCCAAAAATGCAAATCAGATTTTGACACTCCCTCTTTTAAATCCTTCAGTGGCTTCCTAATTGCCCTTAGAACATAGTCCAGGCTCACTACTCTGGGCTCCTTAGACCGCCCCCCGCCCCAGGCTAGCCCATAACTGCCTTTCCCATTTCATCTCTTTTCTGCATGCTGCACTCAGCTGGACTCTGAGCTTCTTCTAGTACTTCGGATATGTGTGCTTTCTCTGCCTTTAGATCTTGCTGTTTGTTGAGTCTTTTTTTTTTTTTTAAGTAAGTGCTACACCCAACGTGGGGCTTGAACTCATGACCCCGAGATCAAGAATCGCATGCTCTACCCACTGAGCCAGCCAGGCGCCTCTGTCTACAGCATCTTTTGCCTCACACACTAATGCCAACTCTTCTGTCAGAATTCAGTGTGAACATTGCCTCCCAAGTCCTAGACGAGGTTAGGTTACCCTGCCCCATATTATTCCACTATGCTCATGTTGCAAGGTGACCAGAAAAGTCAGAGGACTTCAGTGTGTGTCAGGGGGTCATCTTTGATTGTGATGTCGAAGCAGTAATGAAGAGATGCAAGCTTTGGAGTGAGATGGATTCAGATGGCCGTGCGTTGGTGTCCTGGCTCAGATGTTTACTAGCTGGGAACTTTGGGCAAGTTGCTCAATTACCCTCCCTGAGTGTCAGTGGTATTTATAAGGTAGAGAAAGTAATATGTACCACTCAACCATGCAGGGTTGTTGCAAGGATTGAGTGAGGGGTGTCTGGGTGGCTCAGTCGTTAAGCGTCTGCCTTTGGCTCAGGTCATGATCCCAGGGTCCTGGGATCGAGCCCCGCATCGGGCTCCCTGCTCAGCGGGAAGCCAGTTTCTCCCTCTGACCCTCCCCCTGCTTGTGTTCCCTCTCTCGCTGTCTCTCTCTGTCAAATAAATAAATAAAATCTTTAAAAAAAAAAAAGGATTGAGTGAGTTAATATATGTAAAGCACCCAATAAATGTCTGCTCTAGGATCTCCGTCACCACACACACCCATCTCCCACAGAGCAACCGATAAATCCAAGACATGAGCATAAACAGGCTGTGGATGTGGGGGTGGGGTGGCAGAGAGAAACATGTCTGCACTTAGACCACCAAATGGATAAATCAATGAAGATTTTTAAAAATGTGACCACTGGCCTTTTCCCCTTTGACTCTAAATAAAACTTTGCCTGTCCTGTGCGCCTCAGCCTTTGACCTCGTTCTTGAGCAGACCTGCATTGGGGGGACATCTGGACTGCAAGCCGTGTGGATGAATCTTGACACTTTCACTCCACGTGGGTAGCACCCCACGCCTGACAGGACCTAGAAAGGGGGTTGGAAAAAACGTTATGATTCTGTACCAGGGTGAAGCTCTACCATCAGCAGGTAGGACGTTTAAGGATGTTGCCCATGAATCCGCCATTCTCTGCCCCAGCCTGTGTCTCCAATGCTCTTGCTCATGTATCATTCCTGCAATAACCTCCTCTAGGCTTTGCCTTTCCAATCCAGTCTTTACCTTAGAGCAAGAGTCATGCTTTTACAAACACTGTGTGATAGGCATCCCCTTCCCTCACAAGGACCCTCACAGCTCCCAAGGCCACTCATGATCTGCCTGCCACTGGGGTCTTATCCTTCATCACCCCCCCTCACTGTGCTCCCAGGGCCTGTGGTGCTCCCAGCCCTGCAACTTCACATGCTGCGCCCACTCTGGAACTCAGCTTACTCCCTACTCTCTCTTAGGGCCCAGCTTCCCTTCCTCCAAGCAGCTCTCCTGAATCTGGGTCAGAGATGCGATAGAAAGGGTGCCAGCCCTGAAGGGAGGCTGGGGAGGTGGTGTCCAGGATCCCTTCCCACTCAGCCACTATATATGGGTCCAGGGAGTTTCCCAAGCCTTTTAAAGCTAATGGCACTTTCAACTAAGTCCCAGGACAACTCAGGATTATGGACCCAGTCCGGAAATGAAACTAAATCATTACCTGGCATTTCTCAATTAATGGAGCCTCTCCTGGGGCACCTGGTGGCACAGTCGGTTGAGCCTCTTGATGCTTGGTTTGGCTCAGGTCATGACCACAGGGTTGTGAGATCGAGCCCCGTGTCAGGCTCCACACTCAGCGTGGAATCTGCTTAAAACTCTCTCCTTCTGCCCCTCCCCGTCTCAAATAAATAAATAATAAAATAATGGAGCCTCTCCTTCCTTCCATACCACCCCTCTGATTTGCAAGCATTAACTACTTGTGGTTGTGGATGAAAAGAACAGACTTGGAGTTAAGAGAGCCGAGTTCTGCTTCTTTTCCACTCTCTTGTGTAGCTTTGGATGCTTCTTTGAGCCTCAGTTTCCCTTCCTCTAAAATAAGGGGATTGATTTAGAGGGCTTCTGGGGGCGGTGCGTACAGTGATTCTGAGATTCTGTGAATTTACAAGGCCAGCCTCAGGTGTACTGACAGAGAAATCTAGGGGCAGGGGAGGCTGTCTTGTGTTGTGGTCCAGCTCTAATGGATACCAGGCTGCATAGGAATGTTAGCAAAAGTGTGAAAGAGCGCTCAGCGTAGGGTTCTGGTTCAGCTGGCTGATCTTCATCCCATCCAGTCTATTACTCCCACGACACTGCTGTTTCTGTGGACGGGTCAAGGAGAGAAGGTGTGCTGATAAAGCGTGGGAGTTACTTGGGCTGTTGGAAGGTCTCCATGCTCAAGGTGAACAGATCCCGTCCTTGGGGGTGTATGTTTTTGGAGAGCCTGAATAATCAGACTCCCCTGTGGCTCCATAAACCTCCTGCTGAAGCCAGTAAGGTGCCTCCTTCTATGTTTGCAACAAAGTGTAACCTCTGGGAGGGCAGAGAGTACCTGCCGCAGGTGAACAGAGAAGTCAGGAGGCAGAGCGCCTTCTATTTTCAGTGCAAGGTGACTGGATGTGTCACACGCTGAGTTGCTTTCAAGGTCATGAGCAAAGCGAGCCTCGTCCTCCAGTGGAGCTTGGGGGAGCCCAGGAGGCCCTGACTCCAGTGGGGGAGGGGGCTCGAGCAGCCCTTGCTGCCTGTGTTTTCCTGGAAAGCAGACTCAGGCAAACCCATGGCCCAAAGCACAGGCAGTTTGCTGTTGGATACACGATGTGGTTTGCCAGACAATCATGGCTTTTTTAGAGACTCCCTTTTAGAGATGAATTGCACATTTTTGGAAAATCCCAGCTTCATCACTGACTGAGTTTCCAAGGAGTGAGTATTATCAAGGAGAGGTCAGTACTCCCGTTCAGCCCCAACTGAAGGTCTTTTCCGATTTCAGGCTGTGCCCCAGTGGCCCTGTCCTTCTGTCCGGAATGCAGGGCTCACTGGTTTTAATGGAAGCCCCCGATGCCGAGAACCTGTCACATTTTCTCCAGTGGCTGCTCGGCTAGGGCTGGGGAGAGGCAGGACAGAAGTGTCCCAGGAAGGGGGCATCCTGTCCAAGCTGCTGTTGAACTGGAACCTTCTCCAGTGGTCGCATCTTGCGGGAGATGAGCCCCTGAATATTCAGGCCTCAGAGAGCCCTGGGAGCCGGGGAGCCGGCACCTCGAGGACAGTAGCCGTGGTTGCAGCATCCAGTGCATTGTTTCACTTGTCCTCCTGATGGCCCTTTGGAGAAGCAAGGAGCAGTTTTTCCATTTCGCACGGGAGGAAAGTGGGGTTCAGGAAGATTAAGTGCGTTTCACATGCTAGTGAGCACTGGAGCTGGGGCTGAAATGTTGGACATGTCTCGCTAAAGTCCTGGTTTTTTATAACAAGCAGGCAGTAGCAGATGTGGGGGGTTGTGGACCAAGCCATGTCGCCTTCTGTTTTCTTTCTTTCTTTTTGTCTATCCGTTGCCTACCCAGCTTCCGGGAGGAGAACAGCGAGGCCCGGCCGTAGGTGGCTGATGTTCCCTCCACTGAAGGAGAGGAGGGAAGGCAAGAGGCACCTCTGAGCTGCACACCCCTTACTGGAGCCCACTTAGCCCGAGGGGCTGGCACAACAGCCCAGTGAGGACCTTGGAGGGCTCAGGAAGGTTAAGTAACTTGCCCAAGGTCATATATCTGATGAGAGTGAGGGTTGAAGTTCACACCAGTTACCTGATTTGGAAAGCTTCACCTTCCTGCCTCTGGGGCTGTTCTGAGGATCAAGGGAAATGAAAGTAAGTGCCTCAGGGGAGGACGCGGGGCACGTAAGCACTAACATAGAGCCCAGGGCTTGGTGAGAATGCTACCCTTGACTCGGAGGTAAAATACCACCCCCACCACCCTCCATGGTCCTCCAGAGCAAGTGGGAAGAGAAGGCGTGCATTCCCTGAAACAGAGCCAACACCGCAGATACGGGTCTAGCAACGGAGACATAGACATGAGGTAGAGGTGAGGATGGGGATGCAGGTGTGGATACAGACACAGATATGGATGCAGAGAGACCCAGGGCTATGGCTGGACACGGGGATCCCGACAGACAGACACACAAGGCAGGGCATGACCAGGGCCAGAGAATGGGAACAGGAGGAACCAAGGCTGCTGGTCCTGACTGTGCCCCTCAGGAAGTGGCTGGGTGACCTCGGGAAAATCACGTCACCTCTCTGGGCCTCTGTTTTCTCACCTGTAGAACGGAGGGTCCGGAGTGGGCTAGCTGATATAGCAGATTGGAAGGGACCCTGGAGATCTCATACCCCATCCCTTCCTGGCGAAACTGTGGTCCAGAGAAAGGAAATGACGTGTCCAGATCATGCAGCTGTCTTTATTGGCCAAGCAAATACCAGAACCAGCTCTCCCGGCTTCTGTCTTCTGTGCTCTGGTGAGAAATTACAAGCTGTGATTCTTTGAGCACAACATGGTGGGGGGAACTCAGAGAAGGAAAGGGGGATTAGGGTTCTTCTGTTCCATGTAGAAACAGCCCCACCACATAAAGGCAGCTCAACAAGAACATGCAGAAATCGGATGTGCATTTCTGCACTGTGGGCAGAGGGGCTCTGTCCTTCGGGAGCCCCTGGGTGCCTCTGCTAGAAGGAGGCTGCAGGGAGCCCAATTTGGGCACAAGAGCCTGAGCCCTCTCCGGGCCTGGTGGGAGGAGATGTGCCCTGGATAGATTATTCCAAACTGGTTCTCGTCCCACTGCCCTAATTAACGCTCTTTGGTGCCACGTGCAGCCCCGGGTAGGTTCAGGGCCCGATGTGCTGGCAGCCGTGCCCTGGGGTGGGCACTTAGTTTGTTCCGTGCATCCCTGGCCTTCGAGGCACATTCATCAAATACAACCTGCTCATTCTACAGATGGGACCTGAGGCCTGGATGCAGGCAGTGACCTCCCCAAAGCTCCTGGCTGAGCAGGGCCCGAGCCGGACGCTTCTGAGTACTATTTGGATGCAAGGTCTTGTTGCCCCTTGAGTTACTGAGTCTGCCTGCCTTTCTGTCTATCTATCCATCCATCCATCCATCCATCTATCTTAGATACCTAGTATTTCACTGTGCCTCTTTCTTGGGGCAAGGGGGCACAGGAAAAGCACCTTTGCGGGTACACTGCACTCTTCACACTTGGCCTAAGTCTTCTTTCAGCCTTATATTCTTCCCTCCTTTTCCTGCTTCTCTTCATCTTCTGTAAATGATGTGCTGGTCACTTCCTACAGGCTGCCATGCCCCCCAGGCCTTGTTCATACCGTCAGTGCTGTCCACCTAAGTCTGAAACTCCTCTCCCCTGGGCTGCAAAATGAACTCCTCTTCATCTTTCAAATCCAGAAAAAAATATCACCCCTTCCAGGAAGGCTTCCCTGACTTTATTAAGCAGAAGTAACCTCTTCTGTGTTCCATGAGCACTGCTAATCTCAGTGTCAGGGCACTAAGTGTTTTGTTAACATCAGAGGTAAGGCGAACTTTTGCTGTAAAAGGCCAGAGAGCCCATACTTTTTAGTCTCTGCTGCAGGCATTCACCTCAGCCCCTGTGGCATGAAGGCCGCCGCAAATGAATGAGCATGGCTGTGTTCCAATACAACCTTATTTATGGACACTGAAACTTGAATGGCATTTATTTTCATGTGTTACAAAATGTTATTCTTTTTCTCCCCCCCACCCGCCCCGCCAGCACCACTTAAAAATGTGAAAATCATTCTTCACTTGTGGGGGCTGGTTCTGACCTTGTACCGCTTGCCATTCCCGGGGTTAAATGCTTGTTTTCCTCGTTAGATGGTGCACAGGGCTGTAGCTGGTCATCTCTGCCTCCCCAGAACCTGTGGGTTGATTGAACGAATCTGGTGATGTTTATTCAACACAGACCCACGGAATAATGATCCTTAACGTCTTAAACAACTCTTTGAGAGAAGGAGGCCAATCAGGCGACACTGCTCTGATTTCACAGGCAGGACAGCTGAGGCTGTGGGACCCGGTGCCCTGGGAGAGCCTCGGGGCGCCTGCTTCCCACTTGGGCCGGGCTGTCACGGTGTCTCTGGTCCAGAGGGGCTGCTCTGAGTGCTGAGCCCTGCTCAGTTGCCGAGCGAAGCGCCGGGGAGCTGGGCCAGCAGGATGCTCAGCTGCTGGATGCAGCAGAAGCCAGCCAGGAGCACGTCTCTTGGCTGTGAAGCTAGGAACAATCTGGTGCCTGCCGCGGTGAGAGGCCTGTTGTCGGAGTGGTTTGGTTTCCTTCCTGCCTCTCTCGCGGGCACTGAGCTCCTGCAGTGGGAGGCAGCGGTATCTGTTCTGGTGAGGAGGAATTGTTACACAGAGCTAAAATTAGGTGTTTTGTTTGAATTATGTTAATTTGACTTAATGGTTGGGGAATGTCACTGTTCTTCAGAAATCCAAGTACTCTGCCTGTCTTGGTAACACTCAGGATCCTTCGAGTGGTGCGGGGCCTCCCCATTCCCAGCACCTCCACCTTCCTGAGCTCGCTGGCCTCACAACAGACCCAGCAGGACAGTAGCCCAGAGGACGTGATCCCGTGATCCCCATTGTTCTGGACAAGGAAGTCAAGGCTGGGGGGGTGGGGGTAAGGTTCCACTCCCCAGGTCACAGCAGGTCACACAGGTTTGATTTCTGGGCGGATTCCTTTCTACTAGTGCTAGAGCTTAAAAACTCCCCCTCCGCCCCCGCCCCCCGCCACTGAGGCTGGCTTCTTCCTGTGTGGACAACCAGGGCAGTGGCTCATGGACCAGCTCCTAGAAGGAACTTATGCTTGTTTTAGTGCTCTGCTGTGACTTTTTGAAGTTGTTCGTCATTTTATTGGGGCGCCTGGGTGGCTCAGTCGATTAAGTATCTGACTCTCGGTTTTGGCTCAGGTCATGATCTCAGGGTCGTGGGATCGAGCCCCATGTCGGGCTCCACGCTCAGCAGGGAGTCTGCTTAAGATTCTCTCTCCCTCTCCCTCTGCCCCTCCCCCTGCTCGCGCTTTCCAAATAAATAAATAAGTGAATAAGTAAAATCTTTTAAAAAATTGTCCATCGTTTTTTAACACTGCATTTTCATTTTGCACTGGGCTATGCAAATTATGTAGCCAGGCCTGGCCATAAGATTGTTTTCGTGGGCTAGCACTTGGATTTTTCTATCTAATTAACCTTGAGTGTGAGTTGATCTTGGCCATAGCAGCTGGGATATCTGGAGGTGCTTCTTTTTATAAATAACTGCCCCCAAACCTGTCTGAAGGTGAGCTTCCACATGGCCTCTGTTGAGAAGGCCAGCAGGTCAGCTTTCAACTCCTCTTCCTTTCATCTTTGCCTCCGGGCTGTGGGGCAGGATTGTGTGCAGGTGCATGCAGGGGACGGTTCTCACATCAGAGGTGAGGCTAAAGATGTGAGAAGGGCCCATCCACTGTCTGTGGCTGGAGCACCACCCAGTCTTTGGGTACCGTCTCCCCAGCAGGATTAAGAATTCAGAGCCACTCCTACTCCCCAGGCCTGGTGTAGACTAAATTCTCTATTAGTTTTTGTCATGGCTGCAGGTGGCATTCGGGATGATTTTATAGGTCTCATGATGGGTTTGAGGGGCGTGGGGGTCTGGTACTGCTGTTGGACACTCACCTTCCAGAATGCCAGTTTATGTGCTTTCCGTGGACCATGTCTACCAGGAGTGATGGTATCCGTGGACGCTGACTGCCGGCTGGCTGCAGGGCCGGATGCGAGTCTCGCCGGGCTCTGCCCTCTCCCTCCCGTGGCTGTGGCCCCTGCGCTCACCTGTGTTCTCTTCCTCAGACACACCTAACTTGTCCCACTGGGGGCCCTTGCGTTTCAAGTTTTCTCTGTCTTCACTGTTCTCGCCAGAGCTAGCTGGCTCCTTTTCATCTGTCCCAGCTCACTCTTCGCCCACACAACCCCACGCTCAGCTGCCCACCCACCCACTCTGTGACCTCATTCTGTTTGTCTTCATCAGCTGGAATTATCCTATTTCTGGTTTACTATCTGTCTCCCCGTGTCCGCATTAAAAAATAAATTCTGTGAGAACAGGGACCTTGTCTGTCTCATTCACTACTCTATTTCCAGCAGCTAGAAGAATCCGTGGCACACAGTAAGTGCTTAGTGAGTATATACTGAACAACATGATGAATCATCACCACATTCTTATAAGTTAGGCACAGTAGCCTCATCTGATAGATGGCGAGATTGAGACCCTAGAGCAATTCAGTGACTTGCCCAAAGTCTCCCAGTTTAGCAAGGAGGGCTTTTGCTGGCTCTGCAGCCGAGACGAGCCACCAGGACCCAGCTCTCCTGCCTCTCCGTGACCCTGCTGCGGGCCCCAGCCTGGAGCTCACTGAGCAGGAGAGGGTGTGCGTGTCTACAGCAGTCCCAGGCCCGCTGACTCCGTTCCTGGGGTCCTTCCGTGACAGCGTGAACGTTCCATACAACAGCTTGGTTTGTCTAAAAAATTGGACGCAGAAATGGTTTTGATTTGCAAAATTTTAAACATGAGTCTTTCCATTAAATCACATTTAGTTTTACATTGATCGAATGGCCTCTATTGAAAAGGAAAAAAAATCCATGAAACCTGTCTGAACCCCCATAGATCATTCCCTGTAAACATGAGATAGCCTATGCATGACTGCTGGGAAAGGTTAAAAATGGTACAGAAATGTGAGGGATTACCACTACCCACCAGAAATGCTGCCTTCATTTCTTCATAAAATCAATCAATCCAACGAGGATCTGGTAAGGGAATTTTAGAGGTGTCCTTTTTGCATTCTTCAGTGTTGAGGTTGGAAGTCAAGCCTTTTCATGGTGTAAAGGAAAGTGCAGAGGTTTTGGTGTTAGGCCTTGGCGCACATCTGAGCCTCGGTTTTCTTACCTGTAAAATAGGTCATCAATTCCCTCCTCGACATCTCTGTGAGGCAGCGAAATTGAAAGGAAACGTTAAATGTACCCCCTCCCCACATGCAGGCTCAAGGTCAGCCCCTTTCCTGGGTGGGGTCGGGGCCATGAGCACGGCAGGTGGCATTTCAGGCAGAAATGCCATGTGATGAGGACAGCTGTGGGGGAGGGGAGAAAGGAGGTGGGCGGGTGGGGGCCACGTCCCTGCTTTGGAGGGCTTTGGGCAGCCCCATAGGGGGCCCTGGCGCAGGCTTGCCAGCCAGGCAGCACCAAACCTACTGCTCGCAGGTGAGATCAGAATCCAGAATCTTCCCCGGGGGGGCGACAGATGCTCCGAGGCCCAAGGGCCAGGCTGGGGCAGGCAGGTCGCTCAGCGGCGGGCCGGGAAGATCACTTCTGCTGTGGCCAAAGGCGAGGGAGGCTCCTGCCAGGGCGGGAAGGACCCCCAAAGGCGTGAGGCTCAGTGCCCAGCGAGTGTGCGTTTGTGTGTGTGGGTGCAATCCCAGCGCGCCTCCCCCAATGGGGAGCTTTGAGAAAAGAAGGCCCGGGAGGTGTGCTTGGGCCTCCCTTCTCTTGCCCGGCTGCCTCCCAGCCGCTGAGGCTTGTACACCACATCATCTAAAAGCACAGAAAGAAGAACAAAGAAGGATGTTGCTATACCTCTGAGAGAAAGGGCGCCCCCGAGCTGGTGATGTGTGGGAATCCGTCCTGGCCTGGAAGGTGTGCGCTTTCCGGCCCAAGACCGTGCTACCCCGTGCTTCGGCAGTGAGGGCAGTGGACTATATGTGCTTGGCTGTTATTGGAGACCTGGCCTGGCCAAGGGAGCAAGACGTAGGAAGTGTCTGCTGCTGTGAGTGCCACTGTGTCTGACTGTGGATGCGGAGCGGCCCCTTGGGAAGAGCTGGGGTTTTGGAGTTGGATGTGTCTGGGGTCCAGTCAAGGCTCCACCTGGTCAACTCCCTCGTAGCTTTTCTCTTCTCACCCTGTTGGTTCTCCGGTGTCAGCATCGAGGCTGTGCATCTAAGGCATGGTGTGGAGAGACCAGCGGGCTCTTGCAAGGACTTCCAGACGCCTGGGGCAGAGGATCCCTGTCTGCATCCATGGGGACCTTGCTGGGCATCAACCCCCCTCTCCCCCCACCCCCGCAGGTAAGTGGAGGCCTCTGAGCTGGGACCTGACACTGGGAGCCTGGCACGGCTGACACTGTGCCAGGGGGCTGCAAGACCCCAGCTTCTGGGCAGCCATGGTCTGCAGAAACGGGAGTGGATGGCTTGGCGTAAGGTCGGGTGAGAGAGGGAGCAGGAAGAGAGGAACCTGGTCATCCCCCCGTCCCTTCTAGCCCAGTTCCTTGTCCTCCCATCTGCCATCCTAGGCTCCATAATAGACTGAAGTAGATTGTCCCAAGGGCCCGCCGCAGGGATGAAAGACGCCCCCTCTCCGGACCGCCATGGACTCCCACCAGCCTGTCCTGCACGTCTTGGAGCTGGGACAAAGCCTCTCATCTCATAGTTAGACGTCGTGGTTAAAGTGCCCCGTGGAGGCTCTGTCACACTGGAGAAATGGGACAGTTAAAGACAGGAAGTCGGGACCTCGAAGGGAAAACAGAGTGAGCTGAGGCCAGAGCCAGAAAGCGAAATTCTCAGTTTTTTTTGAAGAGTGGGGCGGCTGAGACAGAGGTGTTCCAGGGCCTTCTCAGTTATAGGCCAGTGAGGGGCCGATAGCGGCATTTGTTGTCCCCGCCTTGGGAGCCCGCCTGGAGATAGAGGGAGAGGCAAAAGGGGCCCGGCCGCACCGCATAGCCCCTCTCCGGGACAGTCTGGGAGAGACGCGCTCAGCCTGCTCCAGCCACAGGCCCCCCGGAGGCCGCTACCCGGGGCTGCTGAACTTTGGGAAATGCTTCCTTTGCCAGACAATGCTTACCCTAGCTCATTGGCCTTCTCCTGGGCCCAGTGCAACCCTTGGAATGCAATTTCACTTAGGAGAAACAAATGATGATGGCTGTGAGCAAAAACAAGACCTGAAAGAGCAGCCTTCCAAGTGTCTGGCCCTGGATCGTGCCCGCGGGCCTTTCTCTGAAAGCAGCGCGAGATGCTCAGTCTCTGCAAGAGCAGCGGTTTCACGGGGGGGTCCCCCGGGCAATTCCGGGTGCAGGTCCCAGGACGCGTCCTCCCCACTGTGCAGCTGCCCTACCACTTCCCCAGGAGATGCCCCCAACCTGAGCTGTTTTGCTTTGTGTCAAAGGGTCTCTTAGTATGTACACGCCTCTGTGTGTGTGTGTGTGTGTGCATGCCCACACACTTGCGCGCGTAGGGGGAGGGTGTTGATGTTAAACTTGGCTGGATCCACTTGGCTCCTGGAGTAACATGTCCAGCCAAGGTCTCTGGCCATGCTCTTCCCGCCACCTGTTGGCTCAGCATATGAGGCAGAGGCAGGTCACTTCTGTGCTGGTGGCCTCTTTCCCCCAGAGGGACATGAGGTGCTTCAAGAGGAGGTGGCTTCACTCTGGCAAACAGTATGGGGGTTCCTCAAAAAGTTGAAAACAGAGCTACCCTATGGCCCAGCAATTGCACTACTGGGTATTTACCCCAAAGATACAAAAGTAGGGATCCGAAGGGGTACGTGCACCCCGATGTTTATAGCAGCAATGTCCACAATAGCCAAACTGTGGAAAGAGCCAAGATGTCCATCGACAGATGAATGGATAAAGAAGATGTGGTATATATATACAATGGAATATTATGCAGCCATCAAAAGGAATGAGATCTTGCCATTTGCAACGACGTGGATGGAACTGGAGGGTATTATGTTGAGCGAAATAAGTCAAACAGAGAAAGACATGTATCATATGACCTCACTGATATGAGGAATTCTTTTTTTTTTTTTAAAGATTTTATTTATTTATTTGAGAGAGAGAGAATGAGAGAGAGAGAACACCTGAGAGGGGATAGGGTCAGAGGACGAAGCAGACTCCCCGCCGAGCAGGAAGCCTGATGCGGGACTCGATCCAGGGACTCCAGGATCATGACCTGAGCCGAAGGCAGTCGCTTAACCAACTGAGCCACCCAGGCGCCCGATATGAGGAATTCTTAATCACAGGAAACAAACTGAGGGTTGCTGGAGTGGGGGGTGTGGTGGGAGGGATGGGGTGGCTGGGTGATAGACACTGGGGAGGGTATGTGCTATGGTGAGCGCTGTGAATTGTGCAAGACTGTTGAATCTCAGATCTGTACCTCTGAAACAAATAATGCAATATATGTTAAGAAAAAAAAAAAGAAGAAGGTAGCAGGAGGGGAAGAATGAAGGGGGGGAATCAGAGGGGGAGATGAACCATGAGAGACGATGGACTCTGAAAAACAAACTGAGGGTTCTAGAGGGGAGGGGGGTAGGAGGATGGGTTAGCCTGGTGGTGGGTATTGAGGAGGGCACATTCTGCATGGAGCACTGGGTGTTATGCACAAACAATGAATCATGGAACACTACATCTAAAACTAATGATGTAATGTATGGGGATTAACATAAGAATAAAAAAAAAAAAGAAAAAAAAAAGAGGAGGTGGCTTTAGTGTCCAGGGCCTCAAGGTCCAGCATGGCTCAGCTTGCACAGGGCAAGGCACGAGGCTCCTAGAGCTGCTTGAGCTGGTAGGAGCCCCTCCCCCCCACCCCTGCCCCCCCCCCACCCCCGAACCCTCAGTGAACCAGGCAACAAAGCTCTGAGCCATCTTATTTAATCTAATCCCCTCTGGGGGCATCGTGGTTCCAGCCTGGGTTTTGGAATAAGGCTAGCTTGGATACAAACCCAGGCTCTACCACTTGTAACCACGGGCCAGTTAACCTCTCTAAGCCTCATTTTCTTATCTGCAAAATGGGGATGAGACTAATAATGCCTGTCTTGTCGAATCACTATGGGGATGAAGTGAGATCGTGAATGTAACGTGCCTGGTTCACGGAAAGTGCTCGGCGTGTAACTTCTGGACTTGATATATTCATCCTCATTTTAGAAATGGGAAAATGAGCCCTGGAGAGAGAAGCTATCCCAGAGAGAGGGTGGCATTACCAGGCTGTGGCAGATCAAATAGGACTTCAAAAACCCTTCTTACAAGGAGGCGCTCAAGACATGGCCAGAGATGATGGGATTAAGTAAAACTTCGAGGCAGCGGGGAGGAAAATTTAGTCATTTATTTCTTTATAGACAAAATCAATCAACTCTTTAAAATAGAATAGTGATTTTCCCCCGCCCCCAAGGAAATGAACTACAACAGAGTAGGGAAGTCCTCGGGTAGAAGGAACGGTTGCAGAAAGCAAAGCTCTTTCACGTTGATGGCTTCAGACTTCTGCCCAGTGGAAACGTGCTCCCTCGAGAGATCTCTCTTCAGGAGAAGAGGCTTGAGACTTTAATACTGTGTTTCCATACACCATGTTACCCGTGGTTCTGCCACCAAATCTCTGCCTTTGCCACCAGCGACGTGGGCGGGCCGTGAGGGTCCCTGCTGCTGGGGGTGGATCCAGGGGAGGGCGTGCCCTGAGAATTGGGGTCTCAGTGTTCCTCAGGTCAGGGTGGTGGGAGCCATGTGGGAAGGGAGAGCCCAGCTAGTCTCTTAAAGATGTTGCAGAGAAAGACCTGGGCAGAACTCCTGTCTCTGAGAGATTTTCTGCATGTATTTCACCTTTTTTTTTTTTTAAACCTTAAACTCCCTAGTAATCCATGTTGAGGATCATGAAGCGAGTGCCCCCCACCCTGCTTGGCACACACCCCAGGTGCACCAATCACACATCCGCAGCAGGATGTGCCCCCCATGGCCCTCAGGTCTGTGACCCTGGAGCTCGGCTCTCACTGTCACCTTTACCTGGAATGACTTCCAGAAATAGGGCTTAGTTAGTGGGGAAATGGAATTCGTTTGTGCAGAATTTGAGCTAGATTAGAATCCTGGCTTTGGCGCACTCCCTGTGTGGCTTCTGGCACGTTGCTGGACTTCTTCAGACCCTGTTTTTTTTATCTGAAGTGGGGGAAGAGCAACATTGGAGGGGCTGGTGGGATAACGTGCCCGGAGGCCTTGGTCCAGTGCTTGGCGTGGAGCAGGGGTGGGCAGGCTGGGCCGGGCCGGGAGGGGCCGGGCTTGGGCTCAAGGAGGCCACGCCGCTCTTGACTGCCTGTCGGGGCTCCACTTGGGGGGCACTAAAGCCCTGGGGGGGTCAGTTCCTTCCCTCTGCATGCCCATGGAGACATTTAGCATGAAGTCATCTTGCAGCCTCATTTTGGAGGCAGGGTTTATATGACTAAGACTGCGAATCAGCTTGGGCAGTGCTAGGCTTGTCTGTTTCTGAAATATTAAAAACTCTTTCGAGTGAGTTAGACCAAAGTGATGACAGCAGCTTATAAATAATAAACCCAGCATGGGCTGCTGAGGTCCTGTCGTCTGGAGCACGGGGGCCTCTTCTCCCAAGCTAGGGTCGTCGGAAAGGGCTTCCAAGGGCCGCGTGCACTAGGCTTTCCCAGATCCGTGGATGCAGGGCCAGCACAACCTCCACCCCCCGGCTTCGTGGCCACTGACGTGGCTCCGTGGAACTTCACAGATTTCGAACACACATTCCTATCAGGGCTCTCTGCTGCATGGTGTACAAGCTTGCTGGTGCAGACTGAACATAGTTCTGCTGTTCACGGGGGTGCTTAGACAACAGAGACCGATTGTCTTGCAGTTCTGGAGGCTGAGAGTCTGAGATCAAGGTGTCAGCAGGGTTGGTTCGTCAGGAGGACTCTGAGGGACACTGTGTTCCAGGCCTCTTTGCTGGCTTCTTGTGGCTTGCTCACCATCTTTCGTGTTCCTTGCTTTCTAGATGCCTCACCCCGATCTCTGCCTGCATGTTCACGTGGTGTTTCCCCATGTGCATCTCTGTGTCTATAATTCCCCTTTGTATAAGGACACCAGTCATATTAGATTCGAGCCCACCCTAATGACCTCATTTTAACTTCATTATCTTTGTAAAGATCCCGTTTCTAAATAAGGTCACATTCTACCGTACTGGAGGTTAGGACTTCAATGTCTCTTTTTTAGTGGGGGGAAACAATTCAGCCCATAACCCACGGGTAGGCATGGGCCGAACTTGTGTGCCTGGAGGGTCACAAGCTGGGGACAGTGCCACCTGGAAACCCTCGACTGACTGTCCTTGGGGAGGGGCTCTGGGCTCTGGAATCTCAGGACTCTTAGCTGTTAGGGGCCTCTTCTCATTCACCAAGGAGGAAACCCTCTCTGAAAGGGGGAGCCCCTGTGGCAGAACACCAGCTGCCTGAAGCCCAGGCCAGTGTGCTTTCCCATCCCCCTCCATGACTCTCTGGGGACAGTTAGGGGTGAGTCCATATATTTCCTGGAGCAGAGGAAGGGAAGGGAAGGAAGGGGGAAGGAAACATCCAGTGTGTGCCAGATAGTCTCACATCTCATTTAATTTTTATAGGACCATCTATGCTGGATATGACCATTCTCATTTTCCCCCTTACTTTTGTTGTGGGAAAAAATGCATAACATCAAAATTACTGTCTTACCCATTTTTAAGTGTACAGTTTAAGTACATTCTCGTTGTGCACCCATCACCACCACAGAACTCTTTTCATCTTGTAAAACTGAACTCTGCACCCATTAAACAATAATGCCCCATTCTCCTTCCTCCAGCCCCCAACAAACACCATTTTACTGTCTGTGTCTATGGACTTGACTACTCCAGTTACCTCTTAGAAGTGGAATCCTACAGTAAACTTGTCTTCTGTGTGTCTGCCTTATTCTACCTAGTAGAATGTCCTCAAGGTGCATCCATGTTGTAGTATGTGTCACACTTTCCTTCCTTTTCAAGGCTGAGTAATAATCCATTGTATGTCTACACCACATCTTGTTTATTCATTCTTCTGCTGAGGATGCATGGGTTGCCTCCACATTTTGGCTATTGTGCATAATGCTGCTATGTAATGGAATACAAACATCTGTTCAAGTCCTTGCTTTCAATTCCTTTATGTACGCAGGAGTTGCTGGATCATATGGCATTTCTATTTTTAAATTTTTGAGGAACCGCCATATTGTTTTCCACAGTGGGTGTGCCATTCCCACCAGCAGTGCCCAAGGGTTCCAGTTTTTCCACATCCTGGCCAACACTTGCTGTTTTCTACTTTTTTTGATAGAAGCCATCTGAATGGGTGTGAGGTAGTTTCTCATTGTACTTTCAATTTGCATTTCCCTAATAATTAGTGGTGTTGAGCATCTTTTCATGTGCTTATTGGCCATATTCCTGTATCTTCTTTGGAGAAATGTCTATTCACGTCCTTTGCTTATTTTTGAATTGGGCTCTTTGTATTTTGTTATTGAATTTCCATCCTTATTTAATGACAAGAAAATCAAGGCTCTGAGAAGTCAGGAAATTGGTCAGAGATTGCACTGCTCAGCTAGTGGTACAGCTGGAGTTAGGACCCCAGTCAGTCCACATAAAGTTCCCACTCTTTCCCCTTCCCATCGTGTGCTACCTCAGCAGTGACTGCTTGTACCCATGATTGGTTGGAAAGAGGGGAAGATGAGCAAGTCAAATCAATACGGATTTGCTGAAGTACCTACTGTGGACCCAACCCTACTAGATTCCATGGGGATGTCAGGAAAGCATATCCATAGCCTTGTCTCTTACTGGCTTCTAATTTCGCCGAGGAGAGACAATCCAGACTCATAAATGAACCAGAGAACAATATAAGAGTTATGTAAAGGTCCATATTGGTCTGAGTGGACAAGTAGGGGTCTGGACTGAAGTTCCTGGAGAGAGAATGATGACCACAGGGGGCCTCTTAGACTGGTGCCCCGCCTGGTGGGAGAGGCTGACTTTGTTGGGTGTGTGGTCTGGGAGGAAGAAGATGGACATGGAAGCTGCAGAAAGGCCCACTTCTTGAGGACAGTGACTAGATGGAGCACGAGTTTGCAGGACAGTGAGAGAATGGGATGGGAAGGGACAGATAAACCACATGATCACACAAGAGCTAGGAGGGCTGGGGAAGCAGCTTGTCCTTGATTCTGAAGGTGCTTTTACTAAGTGGAGGCACCGACCCACTACCCCCAGCTGTGCCCTTTCCATGCGCACACTGAGATGCAGAACTCGGGTGCTCAGGTCGGAGGATCACCCACACGACCAAAAGCTCTGTGGGTGTGAGCTTGGGCCACTGCTGCTGAAGCCTAGGGATCCAGTTGTTGTGTGTGGCCAGCCCACACCTGCCCTGCCTCTGCCAGCTCAGCTCTGGATGGGCTCAGAACTCATTTCATTGTCTTT
The DNA here is from genome assembly GCF_029215605.1 of Mirounga angustirostris. Taxonomy (NCBI): domain Eukaryota; kingdom Metazoa; phylum Chordata; class Mammalia; order Carnivora; family Phocidae; genus Mirounga; species Mirounga angustirostris. The sequence goes on from NW_026991710.1 coordinate 164,145,121, forward strand.
CTCTAGAACTTGTGTCTGTTCATCATCCCAAGAAATGGGCCTCCCAGCAGCGCTCTTGCTCAAGGCCACATGCTTCTCTGGCCCCTGGCAGCCTTGCTGAAGACCTAAAATTTCTCATGCAGCTCTTTCTATGGCCCCTGGAACTAGGGGTTCGAGAGGGGCCACTGATATCATGGGGTCGAGAATCCCTGGAGAACACCAGCAAAGGCACAGGGAACTCTTTAGGATGGGAGTGACACTCTGTCCCTGGGGCCTAGCACAGGGCATGGCACGCGATTGGAACTGAGTACATGGGATTTGAATGAATAAAGGTGAGTCAGTGGTGGAGAAGGTGATTCTACCTCATTTTCAGAAGGGACTGAGGGCAGATTCTCATAAAGAGTATGCCCATCCTAATCTCAGCTTGGTTAGCAGCGGCCTTCTTCTTCCTCCTCCTCCTGCAGGTCACCTCAGGGGCATTTGGGAACCAGGCCTCAAAGGGTTGGGGTGACTCCCCTTGTCTGGCTGGATCTCTCAGCCCCCTCCTTTAATGCAGGGCATGAAGAGATGACCCTCTCATGTGGCTGTGCTTCTGTTCCTTGCTTTTGGACAACTGTACCATTGTGGTCTAGAGAGCTCCATTAATACAGAGTCTTGCCCTCCTCAGCCAACTGAGTCGGATTCTCTTGGGGTGGACTTCAAGGAACTTTTTTTTTAAGGTTTTGTTTTTATTTGAGAGAGAGAGAGAACGAGAGAGCGCACGAGTAGGGGAAGCAGGGGGGAGGGGCAGAGGGAGAAGCAGACTCGCCACTAAGCAGGGAGCCCAGGACCCTGAGATCATGACCTGAGCTGAAGGCGGACGCTTAACCCACTGAGCCACCCAGGCATCCCAAGAAATTTTTTTGAACCTCTCTTCTTAGGTGAGTTTTCTATACACTGAAATTTGGGAGCTACTGCCCGAAGAGACCAACATTATTGCAAAATTATTGAACATTTGGACTTGTAGCAATATGGAAAATACATGTAACGCCTCATTACCATTTTGACTGAATATCAGCTTTTACGATGTGTGGTGTCACCAAATCAAAATCTTGCGTGAGCTGACTGGGGCCCACACAGCCTCTGGGTGTTAGAAAGCACCCCCAGGCCTCTGTGGGTGCAGCCTCCACAAGTTCTTGGCTGCTTTTCCTCGTAGGGCAGCACTCCTCAGCGGGCTCTGTTAGTGCGTGGGGCCCCGTGTGGACAGTGTGGCATCCAGGGCCTGCCTCGGGATGACGGAATTAAGATCTCTGGGGGGTGGGGTCCTCACAGCTGCATTTTAAGCAAGATCCCTGATGATTCTCTGCTTGGCAAAGTTCCAGAACAACAGTCTTCTTTCTAAGCTCTTTAAACATTATTTTGAACAGTTTTTTTTTTTTCTTAAAGATTTTATTTATTTATTTGACAGAGAGAGACAGGGAGAGAGGGAACACAAGCAGGGGGAGTGGGAGAGGGAGAAGCAGGCTTCCTGCTGAGCAGGGAGCCCAATGTGGGGCTCGATCCCAGGACCCTGGGATCATGACCTGAGCCGAAAGCAGACGCCTAACCGACTGAGCCACCCAGGCGCCCCAACAGAACCGTTTTGATGCTGCATTTCCTCCCCTCAGGCTTTAGTGAAGTTTGTAAATAATGAGTCAAACTGGGGTCAATATCTTATGGCAAATGACTGAAGATCATTGAAGATTGAAGATTGAAGATTCCTACCAGATGATCTGTTAGAAGAGGTTCCCAGGTACATTTCTTAATTATTCACAAGGTGTATAAAGTTATCAATCATCCATGAGATGATAATAAATGCTGTGAATGTTTCTGATGAGATTTCATACATTGTGTGGAATCCGCATTCAGGCCTTGCACAAGGCCCCAAGAGGACAAACCCTGCCAAAATTCTTGTATGGCGTCTCGGTGTGGTGGTTCTGAGCGGGGTTCTCCCCGCCTGCCCACCACGGGCTGTTTGGCCAAGTCGAGAAACATTTAGGTTGCTGCACCTGGCAGGAAGCCTGCGTCCGGCATCCGGGGGTAGGGGCCGGGGTGCCGCCAAGCCCCCTCCAACGTGCAGGCCAGCATCCCACGGAAGACTAGCCGGCCCCAGTGTCAGGTTAAGGAGTCCTCTCTTAGTACTCCTGCCACTGCTGTGGTCATTAAAACCTGCTTTAGAAATATCATCACTCGTCCAAAAGTATCTCAGAGCTTCAGCCATGCGCCCATTCCCGGGCTAGGAGTTGGGGATCCCGGATGAGAATCACTGGCATTTCAACAAAGGCCTACGCAGATGAGTGGGGTGATGAGAAAGAAGACCGAGCAGCATCATGATGGAGATGTGCCGAGCTGCTTGGGCCATAGAGGAGGCCATAACCTAACCTGCAGGCCAGGAGGGCTCCCCTGAGGAGGCAATGCTTGTGTGCAATCCTCCAGCAGAAGTAAGAGACTGATGGGTGGCTGCGGGGGTGGGGGGGTAGGGTGTTCCAGGCAGGGGGAACAGCGCATGCAAAGGCCTGGAGATAGGACAGGGCCTGTCTGGGGGCTTCGAGGCGTTCGCTGTGTCTGGCATGGAGCACACTGGGAACGGGGTGTTGCCATGGCTGGAACCCCCCTTTCCAGAAGCTTTGTTCTTGAGGCCTGGCTTTTAGCATTTCAAGAGATTTTTTGTTGATGGTATGATGTCCACTAGAGACTGTGAGAAACAGGCACGAACATCTTCCACTTAGCCCTCGAGTGGCTTATTTATGAGAGAATGTCTTCTCCCTCTGCGGTACTTGACGGCCGCCTCCCAGATGCTGCCTCCTTCAGCAGGAAGAGGCCCGTCCTAAGACAAGAAGGCAGAGGAGCATGATCAGACGTATGGGGCTAGGCCAGCACTCACCCTTCTCTCAGAGACCCTTGTCCTCAGAGGTCTCTTTCTAGGGCCTCTTAATGAGCTTTCAGCGGCTAGCACCTTAGCTCCTTCTCCTGGGGCTGGGGTCTGTCCTCCCTCATGGCTGGAATCCATTAGTAAGAGGGATGTAACATTGATATTAGGATGGAAAACAGTATGGCGGTTCCCCAAAAGCTTAAATAGAATTGCTATATGACCCAGCAATCCCACGTCTGGGTACACACCCAAAAGAATCGAAAGGAGGGACACAAGCAGATATCTGTCCACCCATGTACATAGCGAAAATGCGGTGGCAACTCCAGCGTTCATGGATGGATGAGTGGATGCACGGAATGTGGTCTAGCCATACAACGGAGTTGTATTCAGCCTTAAAAAGGAAGGCAATTCTGACTCTCGCTGCAACTAGATGAACCTTGAGGATATTGTGCTTCGTGAAATAAGCCAGACACAAAAGGACCAATGCTGTATGATTCCACTTCCATGAGGCACCGAGAGTAGTTACATTCATAGAAAGTGGAATGGTGGTCGCCAGGAGCTGGAGGGAGGGAGGAATGAGGAGTTGTTGCTAACAGGCTCCCAGTTTCAGACGTATCCAGCCTCAGGTGCCGGAGGTCATGGGCTGTGGGAGCCGAGTGGGTACTGGATTTGGCCCTGAGGAGGAAGGGCCGGGCCAGAGACACGCTTTGGGGAGATGTGGAGGTGCAGATCATAGCCGGAGCAGTAAGTGAGGAAGCCATTCATTTATTTCTTCAGTAAGTATTTGTGAGCCCCACTCAGAGTTGAACACATACCAGGCGCAGCGGGGTGCAAACTTTCACTTCGTATGAGCTCACGTGCATTTGTGCATGCCTTGTATGGGCTGGGCTCCTCGCTGGGAGGCAGGATGGAGGAAGGCCCCGCTCAGCCCAGAGCAGGCCAGGCAAACACAGTTGCTGCAAGGGGGACCATTAGACAATTCCTTCAATTCCCTCCTGAGACTCGCTCAGACAAGATAGGCCTGGGGCCCCTGCGGAGTCAGCAGAGCCCCTGAAAATGTGGGGTTTATGGCAACTCATTGAGTGGCTCCTTCCTAATAGGCGATATTGTTCCTATAAAAGAGCAAAATCTTATGGGGCTCTTGGCCAAGTTTCTAAGGTTTTAATCTAGGGGAATGAAATCTGCTAACCCTCCCAAGCACGGCGTTCAGTTGCCTCGTGAGTTGGGTCTTTTTGCCAAGACTAAAATGGAAAGTTTGCTGCAAATCACGCCAACTCAGCTGTTTGTGCTCATGAAGCCACATTGGAGGCATCAGGCTGCCTGTGTCCGTTGGGCTGGAGCTTGGGAGTGTCTGGGAGGCCAGAGGATGTCAGGAGCACAGCCCCGCTCACGAGTGCGGCCAGTCACAGGGCGAGAGCTCAGGGACGGCTGCGGTTGGATTGGCAGCTCTGGGGATGATGTCCTGGGTCCCTGAGGGCGCAAGGCTTCCTAAAGGGCTTACAGGCTGAGGGAGGATTCTCTTCTTATCATCTTGTTATCAAGCTGACCCACACTCCACACCGGAGACGCACCTTTCCGGCAGGGAGAAGGCGAGCTGCTTGGGGTGCAGAATGTTCATTAGGAAATACCTTGTGAAACACCCAGCATTGGGCTCCTGGGCACACGGCTGTGCCCGGGAGCCAGGGGGCCCTGGAAGAAGACAGAAAGAGGAGTGTGCAGGTCACCAGTCCTGGATTGCTCTGCACACACTTCTCGAAGCATGTGCTCCGTGACTGACCATAGTTATGTTGATGAGGTGGTCGGACTGATCATTTTCCCCTTCGGCTTCACCCTCTCTGTGTTAATCTCTCTGCAGGGCTTAATGTTCCTTAAATTCTTCCATTTGTGTTATTTATGGTGCAATAACTTGGGCGGAAGCAGTTGCGGTTTGCTGTTGTTTACAATGGAGGCCGAGCGTGGTTACCAGCCAGTAAATCCTGCGCTCCGATGTGGGGCGATTTCCCCTGCAACCAGGAGCTGCGGTGGAGGAGAGCCACGGAGGCTGAGTCGGGTTCCTCCAGAGCCACGGGCGCTACTCGGTTCCAATAGCTCTGTGTGCACTGGCGCTAGCAACTCACCTCTGCTGGGGAGACCGTCCACGGCCCCAGATGGCCACTGAAGAGCGGTCCCAGGCATTTAAATAAGGAAACTCTAGGATAGGTTGTTCCATATGCGGTCCGATGGGAGAAGTAATATTCCATTTGGCTTCTGTAGGAAATGATACCTACATTTAAAGGAAGCACTTAACACAAAACCAACTCATTCTTTGTACCTAATGTTATGTCATCAGAAACAAGTATGACTGACCTTTAGTGTTTTTTCAGTGCCAGGACTCATAGGAACAGCCTGAAAGAGAGAATGTTCACTATGCCAGGAGATGGGAGACCTCAGCTCTGGGCCCCAGTTGACCTCTTACAACTTGTATGATACTTGTCAGGCAGCTTTCTGGGCCTCAGTTGCTTTAACTGCAAAGTGGATTAATAATACCTCATTGACAAGGGTGATGCTCAGAATATTTATCAATGAGTTCAGCCAGCACCTTAACCCACCCAAAGCTAAGATTCTATAAATGTTATCAAAAGCACACAATGTTCATGTCCATTATATATTAACATGCATGATAAAATGCGTGCATTAATATGCATTCATAAAACAAGTTACCAAGCAGTACATATTGTATTATGTCATTTTGATCAGAAAATAAATCTTTGCCTACCAAAAATGCCTGGCAGGACAGTCACCAAGTTGTACAGAGTTTTGAAATTACCTTTAGCTGGTGAGGTGATAATGATTTTTCTAAGAAGCCTTGCTAATAAAGTAAAATAGGAGTTTCCTTTAAAATTTAACAAGGAAGGACACCTGGGTGACTCAGTTGATTAAGCGTCTGCCTTTGGCCCAGGTCATCATCCCACGGTCCTGGGATCGAGTCCTGCATCAGGCTCCCTCCTCAGCGGGGTGCCGTTTCTCCCTCTGCCTGCTGCTTCCCCTGCTCGTGCTCTCTCTCTGACAAATAAATAAAATCTTAAAAAAAAAAAAAAGATCTATCAAGGAAAGCAGTACTCCAACCCAGGAAGAGGCTGAGAACCCTCCTTTCCCTCCTGTCCTTCGAGATGCCCATTCTTGAGCATCTCCTCTGCATGGCTGGTTGTCTGGAGGGCACAGGCCTGGCTGTCTCTGATGGACTCGTGGTAGACCATGAACGTCCTGGTCCATGGCAGACCATGAACATGGATGGAGTCCTGCAGACAAGAAAAGTAAGGCGCTGAGTAAGAACTAGCAGCAGAGTGGGGACTCCCAACCAGGCTTCTTCTATGGTAGAGCCCTGACGTGATGTCACCAAGGTGTGTTCCACAGTGTTCTACCAAAAAACAAAACAGTTCCACACTCAAACAAGTCTGGCATTTCTTTTTTTTTTTTTTTTTTTTTTTATTTATTTTTTGACAGAGAGACAGCGAGAGAGGGAACACAAGCAGGGGGAGTGGGAGAGGGAGAAGCAGGCTTCCCTGCTGAGCAAGGAGCCCGATGCGGGGCTCGATCCCAGGACCCTGGGATCATGACCTGAGCCGAAGGCAGACGCTTAACAGCTGAGCCACCCAGGCGCCCCAAGTCTGGCATTTCTTTACTGCAGGACCTGGTGCCTTTACTCGATGCGTTGCAAATGTACAATAGGGGTTATATTCTGCAGGGTTCCCAAACACTTTGACTGTGGAACCCTGTAACAGTGGAATACATAGTAGTACTAGTTTCCACAGAATACACTTTGGGAGATGCTACTTTCTAGGATTCCGGGAACGACTCCGTCAAATTCTGCATCCTGTAACACGTGATCATCAGTCACTGCCGCATTGGAAGGAGAGCTTCATCCAGTGTACATCATTGTTGTGCTGCTTGGGAACTGATTCCAACCAAGGGTTGGTACGTGTCTGTCTGTCTCTTTCAGGAATCTGTCGCCCAGACAGCCCTCCTCCTCAGCCGTGCTCAGGACCCTGTCTCCTGTTGTTGTTTCCTCCAAGCTGTGGTTCAGGGGATCTTGCTAGTATTTCACTCCTGCCAGGAGTTTCTGGGATGAAGATACCTAACCAGGGTTTCTGGGATGAAGCCTTCTGAGGTTGTTAAAATGGCAGACAGGTGTTCTGGAAGCAGCAGTTTCTCAGCCCACCAACTGCTTGAGAATGTTTGCCTCGCTTTCCAGAGTTTTGCTGGCAGCTTTGCAGCCCGGTTTTGGAAATCTGTTCCTTTGACCTTAGATGTGGCTGTAGGCTCGTCAGGACATGCTGCAAGGGCCTGCTTCACTCCCTCCAGTGTCGCATTTGGCCTCCACAGCAACCCTGAGAGGGGTTCTCCACCTCCTGGAGAAAGTTCTTACTTAATTGCAGATTCCTCCACTTACTTTAGGGTCCCCAAATTTGAGAGAGATGCCTACCTTAAAAGCAACAATTCCTCTCGAATGCTTGTTCAGTTCCAAACACCATCCTGTGAATGTTCCTGCTATTAATCCTCACATCAGTCATCTGAGGTAGGTGCTTTTATTACTCCCATTTTGCAGATGAGGAACCTGAGGATCAGAGAGGTTAAGTCACCTGCTCAAGTCACACAGCTAGAATTTCCACCACAACCCATGGCCTAGCATCTGAGTGTCTCATGAATGTATTCTTAGGGGTTCATTGTTTTGTACTGACTACACCCTTTTACAAAGGGTGTTTGACTTGGCTTGGACTTCTCCTTGACTGTCCCATTTCCTTAGCTAGGGCTGATCTGGCCCCTTTATAAATTGGGATGCTTTTTCCAGTGAACCCCAGCGACGGAGCACTGCTTGCTCGGAGGCAGCATCCAGGCAGGGCAGGACTATCCAACGTGGAGCATAAATCTTGAGCTATTCTTGGCACGCGAAGACAAGATTTTAATGATCTGGCTCCTCTGGGCTTTGGACTTAGCAGAATGTTAAAGTGTCCATCTAGAATATAGGCTTCCCCCCTCCTTCCCCTGCCCCAGTTGTCTCCTCCCTCTTTTATGTCATAAATGTTTGAGCAGGTTCTGTCTGTCTTTGTCTTATTTGCTGATGGGAGGTGTCCGGAGAGAGGTGTCCTTGTTGCAGATCCTTCTCTCTGACCAACTGTACCTCCTCATTTTCCCTTGTTTATGAGATGAAGTCCTTGGAGGCAGAGGTCAATCAGAGGCTTGGCAATTTTCTAGAGAATCTGGACTGTGAACACATCTATTTTTCTAGTTGTTTGGGGTCAGAGTCACTTGTTGTTTTGGCCACCACCACTGAGCCCCTGCTTGGACTTGTAATGCTCTAGGTTCTTAGAGGTACAGAGGCAGGCAGTTCATAACCCTGTGCTTGAAACACTGCCATCATCCCTGGCGACATCAGCCAAGGGAGAGATCAATCAATCAATAAGTATTCATTGAGCACATAGTCTGTAACTGTCAAAAAAGTAGCCACTGAAGCAATATGGATCTAAGAAACTCAACTCTTGTCAGAGGGCCAGGCTCCAGGAAAATTCCTGTAGGTGCTGTTGGAACTCGTTGTCTTCCTACCTTCCAGCTCAAGAGAGCTTGCTTTCCCATTGGGTGCCCATGCCTGCTCCGTGGTTCTAGGCTCTATCTGTGCATTTTGGGGCCTCAGAGATCCCCACGTGGGACCACCCGGGTCTGCCCCCTTTGAATGGATAACTGATTCCCTTGGTTCCCTGTTCAATGTCCTTCTCCCCTAGGGCACCATCTCTGAACATGGTGGTGTCAGTGATGACAGTGGGAGAGGTCGATGGGACCCCCTCTGCTCCTATTCCTGTTCTCACTCCCTACCTTCCATCCTATCCTGAATTCTCTCCATTCTTCAATGCCCATTATCCACTTTCCTCTGGAAGCCTCCATCAGCTGCACCCTACAGAAGGAATGAGAATGGCCTTAATTCATTAAATGCTCTTTAAGTTGCGTCCTATGCCTATATTAGGCATTTTACACACACGTGTCATTTCATCCCCAGAGCAACCCTGTGAAGTAGGTTTTATCGTGGCTGTTCTTTGTTTTTTTTTCAGACAAAAAGACTAAGATGAACTTTCCCTGTATTTCATAGGTGATAAGTAGAAGGACCAGAATTCAAAGCTAGATCTGCCTGACATCTGAGCCCAGGCTCTTGATCACCAAATCTCAGATGCCCCTCAACATCTATACTCATTGTGTGAATGACTTACCCAGCACTCAGTATCCATGACCAGTGTGTAGCTATCTTTCTGTGGGATTATGCTCATTTCTCCAGCGTGACCCCAAACAACTTGAGGAACATCCCCCATTACCTCTCCTGGTGGCTTGCGCATGGGAAGATGTGCTAAACAAATGTTTCTTGACAGATAATTTAGGTGTTACCCCTCTTGGCGAGGCAGGTTTTTAACAGAGTCCATCAATGTCTTAGCACAAAGAAATGAGTCACAGAGGAGATTCAAAATATTGTGGGGTAAGAAGCTTTCTTGGGAAGTCTGTCCATTTTCATTAAGGGAAAGGAAAAAAGAGGGAAGGACAATGAAATAATACGTATTAAGCAACAAGGCGCAATACGTAGCAATCACTTTTCAGGCCTTGTCTGAGAACTCCATGAGGTAGGATTATCACTGCTGTCTCTCAGATGAAAAATTAAACTCAGAGAGATGAAGTGGCTTTGTCAAGGGCACAGCTATTAAATGAAGAATTGGGACAAACCCAGGTTCTTCTAATCATAACCTGTGTAGTTTCCACTCTGCATAGAGCCTCTCTTCTCTAATTTCTAAGGCACATTTAGGCAAAAGATTTAAAACAACTCTTGGCGGTTGTAACATTAGATGAGGCACAGTCATGTTTAGAATACCAGAGCAAAAGGCTTAAAGCTGTCATTTCTATCAGGGATTATTAACCTAGAATTTCTGGACCCTAGAGATTCTACGAATAGCTCTCAAGAAGTTACCTTGAAATTGAAAGCAAAAAGTGTGTTTATGTGTGTTTTTCTCTGGGAGAGGAAGAGGGACCCTAGGTTTCCTCAGTTCCTCAAAGGTGTCCTTTGACTCAGAAAAAGGTTAATGGCTTCCAATTTAGAGGGACAGAAAAGAGATTCCTGTAGGAAATTTCATCCATGGACTTCTCACGGAGGAGGATTTGTCCTGGGTTGTTGGCATTAGAATTTCACGTGCATTCAAGAGGGAATCAGAATCAGAAAATGTCTCAAAGCCCTTTTGAAGCTCTAGGATTAGAATGTCCTGGCTCTGAATCCATGGAGACTGCAGTCTCCGGGCCTATCCTATAGTAGGTGATGAGTTGGATGTGATAGAAGGTGGATGGTATGGGAGCCAGAAGCTGTAGGACTTTTCACTTGGCAAGGACAGGTTCTGAGCGAAGCTCTACCCTCTTGGGTTAATGCATTCCGGTGTTCTTGCTGATGCCAGGGGAAAGGAGGAGAAGGATGTGTCCAGGCTGCAGAATGCACTCACAGCGAAGTCTAGATTCAGATAATCCAAAGCGTTGTCGTGTTCACTTTTATAAAAATAGAGTCGGTTATCTTGGGTAGGCAGAGATCTTCCTCTTGACTTCTTTACTCAGAATGATTTGATTTCCAACATGGTTGAAAAACAAACACATCACAGTGAATTTGTTGGTCCCTCCATACACAACGTGGCTTCTTTCATTGAACTGGACTGTGCAAAATACTCTCGAAACATGACCCAGTGATCAGAAATGTTGGCCGAAGGAGGATGGATGGCTTCTGTGCTGGGGGCTTTGTTATATTTCCACCCCTCTGGTGCATTCTAGAGGGGAGGACTCATATCAGGGTTTGCAGCCGCTTTCTTTACCTTGAAATGTAGAGAAAGAAAGTGAATGAGTCTAAAGAGGATCTGGATTCTAATTGGTCCAGATCTTTGTGACTTTAGTCGCTTAACACTTTTGTGTTTTATCACAATGCATCTCATTTATTTAATCAATTATTCATCTATCTATCTATTCAACTAACATTTCTTGAGTATCAGCTGCTAACCAGCACTGCAATTTGGAAATACTGAGATGAACAACCCATAGTCCCTGAGCTCCGGAGACCAGAGCAGTTTCTCAACGTTAAAATGCACACCGATGCTCTTGTTAAAATGCAGATTCTGACTCGGAAGTCTAGGGTAGGGCTCAGAATTCTGCATTTTTAAGATGCTCCAGGCGGTGCTGATGCTGCTGGCCCAAAGACCACACTTTGAGGAGCAAGGGGCTCCAGGTCCTTGCCATGTCCCCCCATCTTCTCAGCATTGCTGTGACCATCCAGTGGGTTCATATAGATAAAGATATGTTAGAAACACAGGAAGTACTTGTCAAACAGAATGCTTATTTTTGCAATGTGTCCTTTCTGGGGTTCCAGACAAGTAGGTGGTTTCTGCGGGGAGTGTTATTTGGCCTCCCGACTGGACCAGTGGAATTGGGGGCCACGCTGAGCTAGATGGGTACCGGAAGAGTCGGAGTTAGATCAGGCAGTTACATAAACTAAGGCCCCTCTCCCCTCCTTCCTCTCCTTCCATTTCATGTGAGCTTTTCTATGAAAGATATTCTTTTTCTCCTGAGATTGCCTAGAGCCTGGCATGGCCCAGTGGGAAGCCGTGACCCTCTGCAGGGAGATGTGGTTCTGCCACTTATGTAGTTGGCAAGACTGGAAGCCATCATAAATAGCCACGTATTTTATCCAAGATTGAGTACTAAATAAATACTATGAGCCTGACAAGGGGAAAGCATTTCTCCCCTTCATGTGAAAATGGCCATATTGTATATTATGCCTAGGATGAGCATAGCAGCCTTTAATTGGCCAGTACAATCCAAGGGAAGGTGACCTTGCGTTTCATGAACTCCCATCCTCTGTAGGTGTCTATTACAAGGCAGTGGGGTGAGGGGATTGAATTAAGAGAAGTCAAGAAGCAGTTTATTCTCGTCTCATCATTTGGCCATCTCTGAGAGATAAAACTTAAAATAAATTCAATTTTTAAAAGGAGTGGTACATTGATATAGCCTAGAACAAAATCAATAATAAGATTTCAAGTTGAAAAATGATCCAGAGGAAGAAAAACATTAAGTGTTCAGACCCCAGATGAAGGTAAAGTCTAAAATATTTTTCATTGATCTTGTCAGAGCATTTTTTAAAAAAAGATTTTATTTATTTATTTGACAGAGAGAGAGAGAGAGACAGCAAGAGAAGGAACACAAGCAGGGGGAGTGGGAGAGGGAGAAGCAGGCTTCCTGCCGAGCAGGGAGGCCGATGTGGGCCTCGATCCCAGGACCCTGGGATCATGACCTGAGCCGAAGGCAGACGCTTAACCACTGAGCCACCCAGGCACCCCTTGTCAGAGCATTTTTAAGTTTGCTGTTTTTCCCTCTCTATTTTGCCTTTGCAATGCAGAAATTCCAAAAGTTTATTTGAACATTGCACTAAAGAGACACTGTAAGCAAAGTTGCCAGAACATTTTTGTAGAGTAAATAATTTTTTAGCAAACCCTGACTCTCTTTGGCATGTCAGTATCCGGAGGAAAGCCAGGAAAGAGAACCGTTTTGTTCTCTTATAAATTGACAATAGTCATGTTCCTGAAAAGTTGAGCTTCAAATGGATTTTGTAAATTGATTCTTTTTTTTTTTTTAATGCATTAGGGGAATCCCATAAAATCAAAGAAGACTTTTGGTTAAGTGAATGCTTTCTCTCTCTGTTGTTTCACAATTCGTAAGATTTTTCCAAGTCTGGGTTTTTGTATATTTCATCTGCTTAAAGCAGGGACCACCTGCCGACAAAGGGAAGGGGAGGAAGGATAATTTGTCTGGATCACAGACTGCAGGGTTTGGGCTGAGGGCTGGGAGGACATTTCGGAGAGTTGGGCCAAGTGTTGGGAAGCCTCAAAGCAGCCATCTTTTTGGAAGACCTTCCGGAGCGGGACAGATCCACGTGCTGCGGAGCCCAGGGCATGAGGAAGGGGGAGATGGATGCTTTGGGGCCAGACTGGCCTGGGTCTGGCTCCTGACTCCCTCCCCCACCATCACGCCGTCTGAGATAAGTCACTGGACCTCAGCGTGCTGCCTTTCCTCACCTCTGTGATAAGGCTGAGGCCATTGCCCTTAGAAGCTGCTTGAGGAATGAAACGAGATCATGCCATGCAAATAGGAGATGCTCAATAAATAGCAGCCATTTATTACACTCAGTGTGAGGCTGGGGGAGCTTTGGATGAAGAGCCCCTCGACCATACTGGAAGAGCCTGTAGTTTTTCTTGTGTACTCCGTTCTTGACCCTACTTTGGGCTGCTTTTATGGACTACAGGTGATTTTTTTTCCCCAGTTATCGGTAGAGAGCACCATGATCAGTTAGCTGAGTCTCTCACGTGCAGGAGATGCAAACAGTGACATCTAAATGTCACAGCTGCCATCTAGTTTTATTTTTTTTAATTATTTTTTTTTAAGATTTTATTTATTTATTTGAGAGAGAGAATGAGATACAGAGAGCATGAGAGGGAGGAGGGTCAGAGGGAGAAGCAGACTCCCTGCCGAGCAGGGAGCCCGATGCGGGACTCGATCCCGGGACTCGATCCCGGGACTCCAGGATCATGACCTGAGCCGAAGGCAGTCGCTTAACCAACTGAGCCACCCAGGCGCCCCGTGCCATCTAGTTTTAGACCAAGCGACTGCCCCCATGGTCCCTGTCACCAAACACCCAGACAAGCAGCAGAATCTTAGGGTGGGCCAGTCCCTCTTCCTGACCTGATCTGTTTCTTGGCTAATGACTTGAACAGCCCCTGGCCTTCCTGTGTACTTCTGCCTCCTCCCTTTCATCCTAGATGCCTCCCCATGGCATCCTTGTGCCTTCCTGCTTCCCCTTTAGGGCTCAGAACCCCTAACTTTGCTCTCCTTGCCCCCACCCGAATTCCTCCCCCACCCCCCAGGTAGTAGGTGGCTGGGGCTCAACCACCTACCAGCTGTATGATCCTGATATGCTACTTTTCATCCTAAAGCCTCTGCTTCCTTAGCTCTAAAAGGGGGATGATGATATCTGAGTGAAAAAGTTCTGAAGATCAAGGATACTATACAGAAAGCCCCTTGTCTTGGGTTATTACCGTGAGCTCGTTTGAGTGAAGGACTGGGGGGGCCAATGGCGGAAGAATGGAATAGCTGAGCCAGGTAAACACATTTGCAAGTTAGCACGTGAAGGAGGCATCTCCAGAGGCAGAGCTGTGCTGCAGAAGGTCTGGCCGGCAGGCAGGAGGGCCCGAGGGAGTGCACGTTATCCAGTGCCTGCCCTCTGCCGGGCATGGTGCGAGCCCCTCCATGTGGAGAACCCTTGCCCTGCCTCTGGTTCTCCTGGGTCTAGATCTAGGAGACTTAGACCCAGCAGGTGGCACGGTGGGCTCCCACTTTCCAGCTGACCCCGCAACATGCCATTGCTTCACCGCTCCCATGTTCCTTGCTGTTCTTGGGCCTGGTGAAACTTTTGAGCAAGAAATAGAAAGGAAGAGAGAGGGAGTGGGAGACAGAAAGAGAAGCAGCTGAGTCAGGTGACCATGCCGTGCTATTCATATTGATCAAGATTTAATCAATTTCTTTCTGTGAACTCGGCAGCCCCAGTATCGATCTAAGCACTGAAATTGAATAGGAAGGCATCTTACTGTCAGAAGTCAGATGTGCTGGCCAGCTCAGATCCTGGAGTGCATTTAGAATGAGAGGACATGGGTAAAATGCCTGTGGAGGGGACTTCTTTTCCAGAGACCATTGAAATCCCTGCAAAGGAATTCCCAGGTGGTGGCAATTCCTTTCCCCTCCCTGAGAAAGAGGAGAAGGCAGCTTGGCGTGGCCAGAGGCATGTGGGCTTTGGAGTGAGGCACATCTGAGGCCCTCCTGGCTCAGCCACTGACTTTACTTGCTGTGGGACCTCGGACGTACTGCATAACATCTTCATTCATTTGGTTTTCATTCAATAACTATTGAACACCTACTGTATACGGGGTTCTTAGGATGTACCTGTGAGTGAGTTAGAGCTGGGGGCTGTTTTGATAGCATTCTTTTTTATTTTTTTGCTTGAAATAGCTTTTTACTTTAAATGTTTATTAAGAAAAATGTCAAATTCATGCAGAAGAAGGTTTTCACTAAGCCACCACTTAACCATCACCCAGTTTCGATAATTACTAAGCATTCAGGGAAGTTGCTGTGAGATCTTAAGTGAGTTACTAAACCTCTCTAAGCCTCAGTTTCTTCATCTGCAAAATGGAAAAATGCACTTAGCTTGTAGGGCGGTCTAGAGGATTAAATGATGTACTTCCTGTCGTGAACATCAGACAGTGCCCAAAAAATGGTGGGGACCTCAGACATGTGAGCAGTCGTAGAGCTGTTGGGAGGATTCAGTGAGAGAATGTCTGGGGAGCCACTGGGGTGGGGTGATGATGGTGTGATGGAAACAGTGGGATAAGGGAACGTGGGGATCACTGTTGTCATGCCGGCTGCTTATAGCAAGTGCCTGGCCAATAGCAGACACTTGCTAGATGATGATGATGATGGTGGTGGTGGTGGTGGCGATGATGGTGGTGGTGATGATGGGGTTGATGATGATGGTGGTGATGAAGGTGATGATGATGATAGTGTGGTGATGATAGTGGTGGTGTTGATGGTGATGAAGATGATGGTGATGATGGTGGTGGTGATGATGATGGTGATGAAGGTGATGACGATAATAGTGGTGGTGTTGATGGTGATGGTGATGAAGATGATGGTGATGATGGTAGTGGTGATGATGATGGTGATGAATGTGATGACGATGATAATGGTGGTGTTGATGGTGATGGTGATGAAGATGATGATGGTAATGAGATAAGTTTCTCAAATTTCAACACAGTTGGTGAAAAAGAGTTGAGAGTTAGGAGAGCAAATTGTGATTGACATGTGCTAATGAAAGGAGATGAGATCTCCTAAAATAAAATAAATAGAAACCTCATTATCCTGTTAGGTGAGCATAAGAAAGTATCAAATATGAAAGTATTAAAACAAGGAAATAATCTACACCCCCTAGTGTGTGTTGAGCACCTTCTGTGTGTAAGGCGTTGGGCTGAGTTCTCTGGGGCTCATGGTCATAGTCAGGAGAGCCTTTGCCCTCAAGGAGATTATCCTCTATTTGGGGAGATAGGATAGAAGCTCCTGATAAATTATGAAAACAAATTATTTAAATAACAGCCCAGCCCCAAAGAAGAGCTGGTACAAGGTGAAGCTGATTGATTGATCCATTAATTGTACAGACATTAAGTGCTCAAGAGCTCAGATCACCTCAAATGAAGACACCAAAGCAGCTTCACCTAGGAGATAGGGTTTCCATTAGGTCTTTGAGAATGGGTAGGAGATATAAAGTAGGTTCCTCTAAATGTGATTCAGAGGCCAATGAAATAATGATCAAGCTTGGTTCAAAGTTCACATAGTTTGGTGAATTTTGAATCATTTTTAGGTTTGGTTCAAATCCCTGGTGCCCTATTTGGCACTAGAAAGTAGAAGCTTAATAAATAAAGCCCCAGGTTTTAGGGGCTTTATGGACAGGCCCCACTCAGGGTGATGGTCCCAGACTCGAAGGCAGGATCCATGCAAGTAAGGGAATGGTTTTGCATGCCCACTTTGATCAGTCTACCTCCCCGCCTCGGATTTGGGGTACCCAACTGTAAAATGAGGCTAACCAAACCCACCTTTCTGCACAGCAGGGATTGCTAGGATTACATGAGATACCCCTTAGGGTACATTATACGCAGCTGTCCAGACTCAGGCTGTTTTTTGAGTTGGCTTCCTAGACTCCCCCTTTCAAAAAGGGTATTTCTTCAACCTCAGAAATCCATTCCCTCAGCCCCCAATATTCTGGGTGGTTTGATGAGAGACTGTCCACATCCAACAGAGTCTAGGGTACAGATGAGCATGTCCTCAAACTGGGCAATGGGCCAAGGGCTGGGCTGCTGGAGAAGAGAAGGCATCAGACCTGTGCGTAGTCCTGCTAGGTCTGGCCCTACAGAGACAAATGATGTTGTGCTAGGGTGTGAATGACTGTTGGCTCTTCGTGATTTACACTGGCCTTGTGCGGTACCTACATTGTAGCCAAAACCTTCTAGAGACTGTACTTTATTCCAAAGGAATTACTGTGTGGGGGAAATCTGGGAGGCTGTATGATCTGGTAGAAAAAGCACCAGATGTTTATGGGAGGTGTGTGTTTGATTTTGTTGCATTATTATGTATATAATATAGTTCTACTTTTTCAAGAAAATGATAAATCAATTGGATAATCACTGTGAGTACATACATGCATATAAATGCATGTACAAAAAGATCCAGAAAGATATACATCAAACTGATAACAACGGTGAACTGGAGAGGGATCTGAGGTGGGAGATAGGATGGCCGAAAAGGATTATAGTCTTCTTTATGTTCATCTTTGTCCAAGGAAAATGTATTCGTATGTCAGAGCAGGGGATTTGGACTCAGAGCTCTGGATTCTTTGAATCTCTGCATGTGAAAAAAGATGAGTAATATTCATTGAGTTGTCATGGGGATTGAATGAGATGATTATATAGCTGCTAGGGCCATGCTCCCCACATGGAACTCCATGGATGAAAGTTAACATCACTGTCCCCTCTGGGGCAGAGAGTGATCGGATGCTCCCTGTCCATTTCCTCTTCTGGGACCCACAGAAAGCTGATGTTCCCCAAGCTCCCCTGCAGTTAGCAGTCCCGGGACTAGTTCTGGCCATGTGCAGAAGTGCCATATGCCATTTCTGGCCTCACCACAAATCCACTTGTGTCATCCTCCTCACATTTACCTCTCCAGGTAAATGTTAGAGATAGTGGTGTCCCGGGATGAAAGGAGTCTCCATCCCTGAGTGTCCCCTTAGAGCACAGCCACCCAGAAAGCCAGCCAGCCCACATTAGACAGTAGTATGAGCAAGAAGTGAAGTGATCGTGTCAAGCCACTGAGATTTGGTGTTATTTATTGTCAATGCTGGGTGTCTGTTATACTCTCTAAATCTCAGTTTCTTTACTGTAAGATGGGGAAAGTCACTTTTTTTTGGCGGGGGGCTTTTTTGCCTGCCCCAGAGGGTTGAGCATAAACACGAGATGAGAGATTGATGGTGGATACTCTGTGGTTGCAAAGGGGGTGGTGGATTGGGGGGTGCCTAGGAACTGTGCCTTTTGGGGCCTTCGGGCACGCGGGAGAGTCCCTGCTAGTGGGAGAGGCCCCTGAGAAGGAGGGCCTGGCCGCAGACCATCTGGAGGGCTGGGGTGGCTGCGGTCGGGGGAGAGCAGGTGGGAGAAGGGCCTTTGGGCAACTTCAAGCTGCAGAGAGGAGCCTGGGGCTGGGTGCTTGCTGCAGCTTCTCCAATTACAGTAGAATCCACGGTCAGACAAGGCTCAATTCCCAGGATCAACTGACTGCAGGCTGATAAGAGATTCAGTGTGTTTTGGGTGATTGGCCATTGTCCAGGCCAGAGCAAAAACTTGCACTGTAAGCAGTAATTAAGAAGCGATTTGCCCTTGGCCTCTGTTCCTGGGACAAATGCCAGTCCCCACGAGCCTTCTGAGCTGCCGGCTTCAGGAGCAGCTCAGATGGGGACAGGTGACACACGCCTGTATGCACTGCGGCCCGTGGAGGCCTTGGCACAACTCTGTCCCGGCTCCAGGCCTGACTCATCTTCGTGCTCCGCTTCCGTGGGTGAACACTGCTGGAAAGGGGCTTTTAGGGCACAAGGTGGGCCTGCCCAACGTGCCGTTTTGCCAGTATAACGCGTCAGCGCGGTCCTGTGAGAGAGCTCTGGACCCTGGTTAGGGCTTTGGTGGTGTCCAGAGCAAGCTGCCTGAAGCCAGCCACACCACAGCCATGCTGTGAGCCTCAGTTTCCTCCTTTCTACAGCGGTCAAGGCGGTCTTGTCTGTCCAGCTGTAAGCACTGGGAGACAGTGCAGCACATAAAACACGCCCCCCTCCCGAAGCTTCCAGTCTGCTTCACCACACCATGGCCTTGGAGCTCACGAATTCTTCGCCTCTGTGGACGACGTGTGAGTGAACTTGTGGCTGAGGTAGGGGGCAAACGGGGAAGAAAGCAGGGCTTCGGCAGTCCAGAAATCTCTGTGTAATAGAGGCAGGGGCGTGTACTTTTTGCTAATGGAAGCTTCAGGTTGTTTTGCTGTGTTTAAGAAAGTGGGGCCCCCTGGGTGGCTCAGTTGGTTAAGTGTCTGCCTTCAGCTTGGGTCAGGATCCTGGAGTCCCAGGAGCTGCTCCCTGCTCAGCGGGGAGTCTGCTTCTCCCTCTCCCACTGCCCCTCCCCTCCCCTCCCCTGCTCATGTTCCCTCTCTCTCTCTCATTAAAAAAAAAAAAAGTAGTGAGAGGGGAGAAGAAAAGCAGATGGGGAAGAGGAACAGAAAGGCACATTTCCTTTTTGCCTTTACTCAAGCTCAGATTATTTCGTAGGAAGGCATAATTTATGTACATCTATGCAAATGTTCATGCAAATGAGCTTGTTTCCTAGAGTTAAACCTGTCTCCTTTCCCCACTCACGAAATGAGTGGGACCATAGCAGGAAGGGAGTGACTCACTGTTTCACAATCGAAGCCCCCCCCAGGTCTCAGAGCCCTCCCACCAGAGGCTCACTGCTTTCCATCAGCTTCCCCTCCGCCTCCTGGAGTGCAGAACTTCCCAGGCACAGGTGTCCCGCAGGAGGCCACGGAAGAAATGGGACAGGAACTGAATGAGGAGCTTGCCTGCCCACTGGTGGGGAATGCACATCCTTGTGGGACCCCACTGACTGCCCTGCTCTTTGGGGGGTTGGCATCTCTTTAAGAATAAAAATGAACTTGGTCAATTAGCTGAGTAAAGACAACTTTTTCCTTCCTTGCATCCTGTGGCTGGTGTAGATTCACTCTTCAGTTTCTGGTCCCGCCCGAGGCACAGGCAGGTCCAGAAAGTTTTGCCCAGGGGCTGCTGTTGAGGCTCTTGCTTCTGACCTTTTCTCTCCCTACTCTGGGCCTGCCCCTAGCCACTCCTCCTTCCTAGTTCCCTGGATGAAGAAATCACATTTTATATACAGTTGACCCTTGCACAACACGGGTTTGACCTGTGTGGGTCACCTTGTACGTGGATTTTTTTTGATGAATATGGTATAGCGCTGTAAATGTATTTTCTCTTCCTTAGGATTTTCTTAAAAACATTTTCTTTTCTCTAAATTACCATAAGAATACAGTGCATAAGACATTTGACATACAAAATCTGTTTTAATCAACTGTTTATGTTCTCGTCAGGCTTCCAATCAACAGTAGCTATTAGTAGTTACATTTTGGGGGAGTCAAAATTATTCATGGATTTTCGACTGTGCAGGAGGGTTGGTGCCCCTAACCCTCTGTTGTTTACGGGTCAACTGTAATCTAAAGCAGAACTGACCACTTAATTAATAACAACAATGGTTTGCAATTTCATAAACTGATTTGCAATTTATACAGCTCTTTCACAGACTTTTTGTTTCCTATTTGTCTTTGCCATGGCTCTTTGGAGGTAGGTCTGTGCTTGTAGGTGTGGAAATCTCAGCTCAGTTAAATTATGGCAAAGTCAGGGGCGCCTGGGTGGCTCAGTTGGTTAAGCGACTGCCTTCGGCTCAGGTCATGATCCTGGAGTCCCGGGATCGAGTCCCGCATCGGGCTCCCTGCTCGGCAGGGAGTCTGCTTCTCCCTCTGACCCTCCCCCCTCTCATGTGCTTGCTCTCTCTCATTCGCTCTCTAATAAATAAATAAAATCTTTAAAAAAAAAATTATGGCAAAGTCATTACTGATGGGTGGCAAGAGCCCAGAGCCTTGGACTCCGTATCCTGTGCTTGCCCCTCCATAGGAGCGTGTGCATGCGTGTGTGCACGTGTTGCACATGTGTGTGCGTGTGGAGGGTGGGATGCAGGGTGTATGCAGTGGCGTGTGTCTGCGTGAGTGGGGGTGAGGCACAAGGTCTGCGGTGCTGATGAAGGTGGGGGAGACTGTCACCTGTACGGGCTCGTCCTGAGCTGGCAGGTGCACATGCCTATGGGACTTTCCTGATCTGGGTCTGCCTGTGTAACCACAGCTCCAAAACCACGCCAGGTTACAGCCACGGTTCACTTAAGGATGTCCCTAGGTCGTACCGAGGTCTGGCAGGAGGAGGGCTTGACAAGATTGGGGCCCAGCCGCCTTTCAAGACATCAACTTCAAACGGCCAGGGACACTGCCAAGCCTCCTGGGCTCCTTTCAGTCACAAATATATGGTTTCATGATACGAGATTTATGGCAGCCCTTCCTGACCTACCTCTCTCTGATTTCTAGGCTGCACCCTAACCAGCTGGGTTAACCAGCTCCATGCACTTACAAGCTGCTATAAATTTGTTCTCAAATCACCTGCAAACTTCAAGAGAGATCTGCTTGCTGTGGTGTGCTAACGTTTGGTCAAGTTAGTGTCCGTCAGTCTCGCTTGTTGAGATTTTCTAGACTCCCATCATCATCATCCCTTCGGCCTTCCCAGGAAGCCCCAGGGAATGAATGCCTCAAGAGACAGCGAGAATCTTCTGACTCCCAGGGGCACCATCTGCACCATTTGCCCTGTGTTTGCTCTGGGTGCGGACACAGGGCTGAGAGCTTCATGTGCACGATCTCCCTTTTAAATGTGTTTTGTGTCATTCTATCCAAATAACGGATACCCATGGTTAAATCAAAGCCACAGTCCCTTCCCTCATCCTTCCCAACCCCCGGCCCCCATCCCAAATGGAGCTACTTGAGCTGTTTCTCTGTTTAGGTCTCGGGTGGTTACCTTCTTATCTATAACAGTAACATGTGCTTTCCTTTCATCTCGACAGCAATTACATGAAGTAGGTGTCGCATCATCTCCATTTTTCAGTTGAAGAAACTGAGTCTTAAAGGGGACATGTGGTTTGCCTGGGGCCGCTTGAGCTGGGAAATGGCCCAGCTGAGGCTTGATGACACACGTTTACTTGGAAGCCACCGTGCCATGCAATCAGCGGCCCTGCGCTCACCTGCTTGCCCCCCCCAGCAGCCCCTGGAGCGGCCCCAGTGTCGTTCTCTGGCCCCCAGGCGAGCCTGGCTAGTGATTGGCACAGCGCCTCCTAGCGGCCACCCAGCTCCGAGAGGGGCTTCCTACCTGCCCGACAGAGACTGCCCTCGTATCCCAGTCCCGCGCCATCCCTGGGTTTGAAGAAACCCCTTGTAACCCCAACTCTAGGAACACAGCTTATTTCTTCTGGAAGTGATGCTTCCAGTAAAGACGGGGCTGGACTGGCTGGGGGCGCCCCGTGCCCAGGGAAGTGTGTTCCTCCTGTCCCACAGGATGGGCCTCCCTGTGCCTGCTGGAGGGAAGGCACCCTGCAATGAGGTAGGAGAGATCACATTCTCCTCCTTTTCTTTTTTCTTTCTTCCACAGTTTTATTGAAGCATAACTGACTTACAAACCATTGCACATATTTGATGTATATGATTACATGCATTTGGGCTTAGGTATATACCCACGATAGCATTACCACAATCAAGGCAATGAACATATCCATCACCTCCAAAAGGTCCTTTGTGTCCCTTTCATTTTGTTGTTGTTGTGGCTTTTGTTTTTGCTTTTGTTGTTGTTTGGTTTGTTTTGGTTTTGTGGTAAGAATACTAACATGAGATCTACCCTCTTAACACATTTTTAAGTGCACAGTACTGCATTGTTAACTAGAGGCAAGAAGTTGTGCAACAGATCCCCAGAACTTACTCCTCAGGTATAATGGTAACTTTATACCCATTGGACAACACTTGCCCCCTCCCCTGCCCCCCCAACCCCTAGTAGCCACCATTCTAGTGTCTGCTTCTGTATGTTTGACTGTCTCAGATTCCTCATATGAGTGGAATCATGCGGTATTTGTCTTGTGATTGGCTTATTTCACTTAACGTAATGTCTTCTGGGTCATCTGTGTTGTCATAAGAGGGAGGATATTCTTCCTTTAAAAAAGAGGGCATTCTTCCATTCTTGTTGACCTCAACTGTGTTCTGGATTGAATGTGTCCTCCCAAAATCTATATGTTGAAGCCCTAACCCCCAACATAATGGGATTAGGAGGTGAAGCTTTGGGGAGGTGGCTAGGTTTAGGAGAGGTCATTGAGGGTGGAGCCCACATGATGGGATCAGTGTCCCTGTAAGGAAAGGAAAAGACACCAGAGGTTCAGCCAGGTGAAGACACAGGGAGAAGGCAGGCATCTGAAGGCCAGGAGGGGGCCTCACCAAGAATCAAATCTGCTGGCACCTTGATCTTGGACTTTCTACCCTTTAGAACTGTAACAACTAAAAGTCTGTTTTTTAAGCCACCCGATCTATGGGATTTTGTTATAGCCCAAGCTGACCAAGACAAATTGAGATGTGAAAAAGTAGACACAGCAGTAAAATTAAGTAGTATCATTAATGAGTATATATTTTTTATAATAAGCTTTATTTTTAGAACAGTTTTAGATTTCCAGAAAAACTGCAGAAATAGTATAGAGAGTTCCCATATACCCCATATCCAGTCTCCCCTATAATTATGGTACTTTTTTACGATTAACGACCCAGTGTTGAGAGTTTTATTAACTACAAGTCTGTACTTTATTCAGATTTCCTTAATCTGTTCCTAATATCCTTCCTCTGTTCCAGGAGGCCATCCAGGATGCCACACTACGTTTCGTCATCATGTGTCCTTAGGCTCCTCTTGGCTGTGACCGTGTCCCAGACAGTGTCCCCTTGTTTCTGATGACCATGACAGTTTTGAGGAGTGCTGGTGGCCCCTGGTTTTCCAGGGTTTCATTTTGACTAGTTTGGATGTTGTCAGTCATTGGCAAAGGCCAGGGGTGCCCAAACGTTAATGTGAGGGAGATCCCACTGGGGGTGAGAATTTGGGGCTAAATACACCACTTTCCTGGGCAATATTTCAATCAAAGGAATTCTCATTCCACCATGTGCGCAAACCGGAGATGCAAAGCTTTCTTCAGGGCCTGAGGGAAACTGAGCCCATTGTTTGCTGAATCACAGTTGTCTAGGGAGAAGGGGCCCTGCTTCTCCACAGCACCCTGAGGCCCCGCATGGCTCAAGGAGGGAGCATGCTGGGCTGTGAACAGAGGCTCTAGAGCCCCACTGCCTGGGTTTGGATCCGGCCCTGCCACCTACAGCCCAGGTAACCCTGGCCAAGTGACCCTGTTTCCTCCAAGTGAGGCTAACGGTAGTAGCCATCTTAATATCTGCGAAGTGCTTAGAGCATGCCTGGCACAGAGTCAGCACTGTTATTCTTATATAAAAGCACTAATTATAACTCTGGAAATCACAGACACAGAGAAGACAGGTGAGTTCCTCTTTCATGGCACCGTTCCTAGCTGATGCAGGTAATAACGGTGTTGATATATATATATTTAGAGTGAGAGAGAGAGAGCACATGCACGCGTGGTGAGGAGGGAAGGGGCAGAAGGAGAGGGAAAGGGAGAATCTTAAGCAGGCTCCAGCCCAGCACAGACCCTGAGGCAAGGCTCGATCTCATGACCCATGAGATCATGACCCATGAGATCATGACCTGAGCCAAAATCAAGAGCCGGAGGCTTAACCGACTGAGCCACCCAGGCGTCCCCTGGTTGTTGTTCTATTTTTAAGATCTCTTTAAGACACAGTGCAGGGGTGTGTGGCACATAGTCAGTGCTTAACAAGCATTCGCACCCTGGGCTCATTGCCATTGCCCAGCCCCACCCACGATTCAGATCATATAGCTCAGGGGTTAACCTGTGGGCCCTGTAGTCAGATCCACTAGGGTTCAAATCCCGGATCACCACCAGCTATGTGATCTTGGGCAGTGCACCAAAACTCTGTGCCTCACCTTTCCCATCTGTAAGAGGGAGATGAAAATAGTGCCTCCTTACAGGCTTATAGTGAAAATTCAATGGGGTGCTGGGTGTCAGCATATAGTAAGTGCTCAACAAATGGGAGTGATTAACATCATTAACATATCCACAAGCACTGCCTTTGTGGAAGGCATTATTTAGGGGGTCAGGGAAGACCAATGGCAGAAGGGGGTGGATGTGTGAAAGAGGCAACATCTGAGGCCCCAGTCCCCCCTCCCCAATGCCCCCTCCGCAGGCTGTAGGGAAAGCTCCAGACTCAGGTTACCAGAGCTTTCCCTACAGCCTCAGTCTTTACGGTGAATATGCTTGTGCTTCCTCACATCGTTTATCTGATTAACATGTTTAATGTCTACCATATGGCACAGACCATGTCAAGTGCTTTCTTCCATTCACATTATTTCATTTGATTTTCATGTACCATACCCCATTTTACAGGTGAAGAAATGAAGGCTCCAATAACCATTCTCAGGTCATGAGACTGTTAACAGTGGAATAGGAAGCCCACGGGCCAGCATGTTTGCTCTCCACCTCTTGAACACAAGGAGCCCGGCCTCGAGTAATGAAAAGCACACCATCTTTATTTATGAAAAGTAGACTTACATCTCCATCAGGGCAAGGAGTGTTTCTTATTCACCTGCACCTCAGAACCTAGTCCGGGAAGTGGCACCTAGCAGGTGTTTAAGAAATGTTTGCTGAATGACTGCACGATCACAGGGGCTTCACTGCACCCTTACGCATCCGAGCCTTAAAGCCGCCCCGTGAGAAAGGAGTTGATGGTATGACCTCCATTTGGGGGGCCAAGGAAATGTGAGGGAAACAAACCCTTATTGAGGGCATTCTACAGGCAGACATTTTGCCCGGGTTATCTCATTGAATCTGTGCTTGTAGGCTTCGAGGAGGTGCCACACAGCCGCCGAAGTTCAGAGTCAGGACAATGGCCTCCACATGCTACCCGTGGCTTCTGCTACCTCTTGGCCTCCTTTTTGGAGGCTGCTGCCTCCGGGGCCCTTAGTGCAGGCGAGTGGTCTCCAGGCGCTGAGGACAGAACTTTGCCTAGGACGCCGTGATCCTCAGGCTCCCAAGACCACTGCTATCCTGGGGAGGGTAGGAGCCCTGCCCGCACTGCAGTGACGATGTGGGGAAAGGGCCTGCAGGGCACAGTGCCTGACACGGTGACTCTCGTCATCAGGCATTCTTGTTCTTCGGTCACATGGTACCTGCTATCGGAGACAAGAGACAGAGCAAGAAATTACTGGAGGGTGAACATCTTGCTTCATTTATTTATGTTACGAATGACTTCCTCTCCTCTCAGAAGGAGCAAGAACTGAGGATTTTTTTTCTTCCTTCTTTCTTTCCTTTTTTTAAAATTTTGGTTGTTAACAAAAGAACTGAACCGTCAGCAGGTTTTCCTTGTTGAGAAGGGACGTGCAGCATGAAAGGAGGTCATTTTGACAAGTCCTGTGAGTTGCGCTGGGCACAGGGGAACTTTCTGGCAAATCAGGGCCTACCAGAACTGCTGAAGTATTTTTCTGAGGCCTCAGAGAGTCGTGTAGTCCCTGACCGAGTTCCAAGGGGGAGCATCGGCCCCCCAGCCAAACAGCTGTGCCAGGTACAGGCCCAGAGAGAGCCTTGGAAATCAGCACATTTGAGCGAAGCTGCTCTCCTTCCGGCTCCTTCTGACTCTCCCCGACCCTTGTTAAACAGCGGGTCCTGTCCCCTCTCCCCGGTGGCGGCAGTGAGGAGTCCAGCTGGGTCTCGTGCTGGCTGTGGGGGTCCCAGGGCGGGCAGGCGAGGCTTCCGGGGGCTGGAGGAGCCGCAGAGCTCTCAGGGACAGTGTGGCAGGGCAGCCTGACCCCCCATCAACATCTCGGCCTGGAGAAACCTCAGCTAGTCCAGGAATTGGCAAACTTCTGTAAAAAGGCCAGACAGAAGATATTCTAGATTTTGCAGACCCTATGGCTTCTGCCACAACTATTATTTTTGCTTTGATTTTTTTTCAACCATTTAAAAAGATAAAAACCAGTCTTGGCTTGTGAGCTGTACAGAAAGAGCCGGTGTGCTGGGTCTGGCTTGCGGGGTGCTGCAGCCCGACGTCTGGCCCGCTGAGTAGTCCTCCTCTCGCCTCCTCAAGCCTCCCCACGACAAGAGGATGGGCGACGGCGCTGCCACAGCCGGGCACCCGTCACTCCTGCCACTGGATGCGAAGAGCCTCGCTGGTAGTGGGCCCTGCGTCTCTAGCGCCCCTCCGTCCTTCTAGCCATCCCCCTGTGGTTGCTCTGACCCAGTTCCTAGCTGCCTTCCCGCTGCCTTCAGCTCACATGTTCAGCTGCTGGGTATTAGCACCCCCCGCCCTGGGGTGAGGTGACCGTCCTAGGTCAGAGCCCTGCCCTGAGAGGTTCCTCTGCGGAGTGGGGGGTGTTTGGGGCCGCTGAGTGTAATGGCAGGACGAGAACAGTGGGCGGCAGCACGGAGCCGTAGGTACTCATCTTCCTCCTCAGCAAGATCCTGAGACCCAGTAGGACTGTGGCCTTTGCGTGCTCGTTACTGGACAGCAAGGTTGCGGAGCTCCAGTCGGGGCAGTGCTCCGGACTCCTCATCAGGGGCTCCGTGCCCCACGTTGCTTCCGCTGTGATTGGGCCGCATTCTTGTACCTTGTGTGACATCCTTGATGCCTTCAGGACATCGCCATGGTGACCATTAAAAATCCAGCCGGACCCTGATACCCTGTTTCCGCAGATAGATCCGGGCCTGGCCGCAGCCACGTAGCTGTGGCTGAAATGATCAGGGAGAGGCTGGGATGGGCCGCAGACTGGAGAGCTGCTTTTGTTGGAACTTGTGTCTTGGGGTTTGAGGATAGGGTTTGATTGGTGGCGCCAGGGAGCCTGGAGGTGTGCTGCTAGATGGAGTTTGCCAGAACGAAACCACAGTGCTGCCCCCTGGTGTTGAAAGTCCGTTTATTTAGGTGATGCTGAACAACCATGGGACCGGAAACGGGGAGTTCCCCTCCTCTGCCCCCCCTCACCGCGCGCCTCCTGTTAATCTCCGGCTCTGCTGATGAATGGCCTCCTGAGTGCTTTTCAGATCTGTCTCCTGCTCTCCACCCCTACTGCCCTGGCCTCCGCAAACGTTGGTACCCCAACCCTGGACATACCTGGAGTAGCCTTTCTGAGATGCGCCTGGGACATGGTACTCTGACGCTTGAAAAGCCCTCATGGCTGCTCAGGAGTGAGTGAAAAAGCCTCAACGTGTCCTGCCAGGCCCCCCAGACCCTCCATTCTTATCTCTCGCCACTCTGATTTCATGCTCCCGCGTCCTGCGGAGTACGCCCTGCACACTCGCAGCTTCTCGCCTCCATGACTTTGTCCAGGCTGAGGCCTCTGCCTGGAGTGCCATCCCTCTCCAATCTCCAAGCCGTGACCCTCCTCCTCCTTTGAGACCCAGCTCACACATGGCCTCCAGGAAACCCAGCCCACCTGCCCACTGCAGCCCCTCTCCCCAGACACAGTTCTGTTACCGTCTCGGCCTGTTGTGGTGGTGGTGGTCCCCAGGACGTGAGCTCCTTGAGTGCCAGCACTGTTTTGTGTTTTGTTTTTTGTAACCACAGCACTAGCCCGGTGCCTGGAACACAGAAGGGCTCGAGGAATGTTTGGTAACAGTGTGAGTGGTGAACCCTGGGACGAGATAAGGCCTTGAGACACCATCTGGGCCCCTGCTGAGAACTCTAACCCATGTTGTAGAACCCCAGGAGCAGGGCATGATCTGATCCTCCCACCTTTGGCCATCTTTCTTCTCACAACTCCCTTCCTGCTAACCCAGCTAACCCAAAGCCCAGGCTTCGGTTTAACCTTGTTTTGTCAACCTCACAGATGGAGAGCAGCTGCTTAGCATCTGCTGGAGATTTTAATATAAATTCTGGACAGATTTTCCCTTTGTCAATGGCAAAATAAAAAGTCCCAGAAAGGAAGCACCACCCACATTCGTATGTTGTGGGGGCCTGTGGGTGGCACCTTCCCCAGACACCTGCTGTAATCACAGGGCTTTGGAAAGTGTAAAGACCACTGTGACTCGGGCACCTGGGTGGCTCAGTCAGTGAAGTGTCCAACTCTTGATTTCGGCTCAGGCCATGATTTCAGGGTGGTGAGATTGAGCCCCACATCGGGCTCCACGCTGGGCATGGAGCCTGCTTAAGATTCTCTCTCCCTGTGCCCCTCCCCGTCCCTTAAAAAAAAAAAAAGACCACCGTGAATCACCCAGGGATGCCTGGGGAAGACCTAGAGGGGTCCATCTGTGGGAGTCTTCTAGGGGTGACCCATGATATCCTTTGAGAGGATCTGATGTATCCTGGGGGGAGGCTTGGGAGGGCTTGGGTGCCCTCTCTGCAGCCTGCTCATGAATGGATTCTCAGGCTAAGTTTGCCTTTTCCCATCTACCCCATCCACATTTGACCTTGGAGTCCAGCTTCTGGTAGGGAGTAGATGTTGGAGAGGGCATGCTATTTGCATGAACTTACCTCCCCCTTCCTTGGCACCTTGGTCTGCTTTGGGGTCGTGTTTCTAGAGAGGTATGCCTGACAGAGCCGGTTCTCGAATCCCCAGGGGATGTGCTAGGATGAACAATATGGGGTGTGTGAATCTAGATTGATGGGGGTATAACAAATTACCTTCTGATGTGTGGGAGGTGAGGCCACACCCCTGTGGGTGGAGGAGAGGGTTGTCAGAGTTAGCAAATAAAAATACATACAAATATTGCAGGGGACATACTTATATCAAACGTTATTCATCATTTATCAGAAATTCAACTTTATTGGGCATCGTGTCTTTTCTTTGGCAACCCTCCTGGAGAAAACTCCCTCCAGGGGGGTGGGCATTCCCAGTGTCAATCAATCAAGAAGTGGGTTCTCATTCAGGAGAAGGGGCTGGGAAACTGGGCCTTTGTACCACGGTCGCTGCTCTTGGTTTTGCGTTTTTGGGTCTACAGGTCTTTGGCCAGCCTGGTTGTAGGAGAAGTGGCCTCTGGTTCATTGACATGGAGCAGGAACTAGGCAGGTAGCCAATGAATTGGGCTTTACTCTCTGGGCTTATTTTCCCTTTGTTGGCCCTGGGCTTTTAGTCAGTCATGTGACGTGTTCTGGTCTGGCGTCTGATGGGCTGGGAGCACTGAACAAGGGCATGGTTGGTGTGTGGGCAGCAGTGCCCCGTGAGGCCATTGGGAAGTGGCAGTGGGTGGGTGGCTTCTTGGGAACTGGAGTTGACTCTGGGGACACTTCTCTTTATCTGTCTCTCTCTCTCTTCCTTGAGAGTCTTCCTCTCTTTTCAGTCTTGGAGGATCTGGGCTTGAGCTTTAAAATAATTTTTAATATTTATTTTTTAAATTTAATTACGATAAAGTTCACTTTTCTTTTTGCTCAGTCCTGAGTTGTGACAAATGTGTAGAATCATGTACTGCTGCAATCTAGACACAACACAGTTCTATCACCCTCCCACCAAATTTTCTTGTGCTGCCCCTTTGTAGTCAAGTTCTCCCTCACCCCCTCCCCCGCAACCACAATTCCGTTCTCCACCCCTCTAGTTTTGCCTTTTCCAGAATGTCATTTAATGGGATCATGCAGTATGTAGACTTTGCTTCGCGCTTCTTCTACTTAGCATAATGCATTTGAAATCCACTCATGTTGTATAAATGCTTCATTCCTGAGCAGTGATCCACCGTATGGATGCGTCTGTGTTTATTCCCTCACCCAAGGATATTTGAGTTGCTTCCAGTATGGGACAATTATAAATAAAGCTGATGTAAACATTGGTGTACAGGTTTTTGTGTGAACATAGATTTTCATTTATCTTGGATGCACACCCAGCAGTGGGATTGCCAGGTCATGCGCTAAGTTTACGTGAAATGTTATAAGAAGCTCTCTGGGCTTAATTGTTATCAGGGGAACTGATGGGTACCCGCAGCCTCCCACACTTTCCAGATGAAAGCTGCTCGGCTTTTTTACAGTTGGGAAAGTGAAAGTGGAGATCCAGAAAGGTCAAAGGACTCATCCAGAGCTTCAAAGAGAGTCAATGTCGGGGTCCAAGCCAGAACCAGGGTCTCCTAGCTCTCAGGTCACTGTTTTGTATCTTACAGTTTCCTTCACCATCGTTTGGTGCAACTTTATTTTCCTGGGAGACCGTTTTGGGGACATATTAGGCACCACCATTGAGCTTCTACATCCACTGATAAAGAATGTGCAAAAGGATTAATCCATTTGGTGAGGAAAACCAAGTGGCTCTGTACCCACAGCCATTGGCTGAGATGAATTGCTCTTCACGGGTTATGAGAGTACTTTAGACACAGCCCTTGCCTTGGTTATTTGGCATGGTGAAGTCATTGACAACCTTATTCTTATATGATTCAGCTACAAAATTATTCTTCAGAGAGCGTCTCAAGCAGAACTGACACACAGCTGGTTTCCTGTGTTTTTCCTCAGGCACCAGGTACTGTTTGCTTTTTCTTGTTCAGTTCTGACCACATCACCCCCCATGTACCTGCCATTTGAGATTTGAGTCCTATCCCTGAAAGTTCTGATCTCAGATAGCCTTTCCTTTATCTGCTCCAAGTTTACAATCAAAACACCAGCTCCTGATACTCCCTGGGAATCTTGGCCTTACCACAATTCCAGCTTTTGAACATTTCAATGGAGGATTAATTGTTATTCATGCAGTCATTGTTATATAGGTCACTTTTTCTTTGGAGCAAGTGATGGCGTTTTATTATCTGTGGAAAGCAGCCATACCAGAATGGAGAGTACTTTTGATTGATGATTTAGCTTTAAAATAGTTTCCTATTTTAATAAGCCTCATCAGGAGCAGATGACCCCAGAGAGGAACTGCATGCTTCTCCGGTAGCCCGTGTACTTTGTAGAAGTGTGTGTATTTTGAAAAAAAGGAGAAGGGTCTTTTCTTGGGTCTAGATGTCTAGCGTGGGGGCATATATTGGGCAGTCCCAGCTTGACAGGCAAATGGCTGGAGAGGAGTCAAGCAATGGCTGAGTGGACATTTTCAGTTGGATTCATGCAGGCCCAAAATTAGATTCAATAAATAATTATTTAGGGCTCGCTGTGTGCCAGGCAAAATGCACTAGATACTTTCATTGATACCGTCTGGGGAATCTCTAGGCAAGGATAGGGAAACCTCACTTATAAAAACAAAATAACTTTCAATGTCAGATTTTTCTTGTAAAATACCAGTTAGGAGATGAGAGGTTTTTTTTTTAAGATTTAATTTGTTTGTTTGTTTGTTTATTTTTTTTAAAGATTTTATTTATTTATTTGACAGAGAGAGAGAGAGAAAGCACAGCAGGGGGAGCAGCCGAGGGAGAGGGAGAAGCAGGCTTCCCACTGAGCAGGGAGCCCAATGCGGGGCTCGATCCCAGGACCTGAGCCAAAGGCAGATGCTTAACCGACTTAAGTCACCCAGGTGCCCCTATTTTATTTCTTTTAGAGAGCGAGAAAGAGAGAGAGCACACAGGGGAAGGGGCAGAGGGAGAGGGGAGAGAGAATCTCAAGCACACTCCGGGCTCAGCATGGAGACCAATGCAGGGCTTGATCCCATGAACCCCCAAGATCGTGATCTGAGCTGGAACCGAGAGTCCAACGCTTAACCGACTGTGTCACCCAGGCGCCCCAGGGGACGAGAGTCTTTTAAACAATGAGGTCCTCTGGTGCACTTCAAATGGAGAATCCAAAGGAGAATCTGAATTTTGGAAGACTATTTACTCTGTCCTAGGAAACTATAAATGCCAGATCTTATAGAATGGGTTAGACAAGAAGAAAGTAGATCCTGGTGGTGAGGATTAGGACTCTAGAGTCAGATTGCCTGGGTTCCAATCGAGCTCTGGTCACTGCAGTGAAGCCTTGAGCAAGTAGCTCTTAGCCTCTCTGGGCCTCAGTTTCTACATCTGCCAAATGGGGGTAGTGACGGCTGCACTCATGAGGTTGTAAGGAGCGGTAGGTGATATATTTGCAGCCCCTCAGAAACATCAGCTAAGATCGCAAAGCCACAAGAAGAAACCTCAGATTGTTTTTTTCTAGGAAATGCCACAGTTGAGGTTTCCCCTTGAAGCCTTGGGGAGGAAGCTTCTGAAAACCAACTCACAGATCTAGGAAGGTGCTTCCCCAAATGCCCCTGCTGTGTAAACAGTGGTCCCCATTGAAGGCGGGGGGGTGGGGTGGGGAAGTGGCATCACAGGACGGTGGCAGGCTGTGCAGTGAGCAGGGGGCCCTCCCCACCCCGACCCCTCACTAACCGTTCTAACATTGGGTCAGAATAGGATTTATTCTATTCTATTTTAAACAGTGAGGCACCCTAGGTTTGAGGCCGCTGGGACCCAGATGGCCCAGCGGTTGCCAGGGGGCATTCTGGGGAGGACAGGGAGCATGGGGGTGGGTGGGGAGCTCTGCCCTTGGACCGGAGTAGGGAGGGAGTGTCCCCCTGGGTCTTGGCGGGAAGCCAACGGGAGGAGCTTCTGCTGGAACCCATCCTTGCCCTTCTGTCTTCGGGGCTCCCCAGGGGATTAGCAGCCTGCCAGCACCTTTCCTCCCCTCACCCCTTTATCCTGTCCACTAACGCTCGGATGCATCGTCTTCTCAAACCTTCTGTGGAACATCTTCAGGGAAGTGAAAAGTAACTCCCCCGGCAAAGACTAAGGACTGTGAAGCATGCAGGAGGAACAATGCCTGTTTTTGTGGCCAGCGCCCTCTCCCGGGCCCTGTCGCTGCAGTGTGAGCAGGAATAACCAATTAACAGTGGCACCCAAGGGCAAGACTGTGCTACTGGTTCAAGGACATGCGAGCCCTCTGCATCAGACTCACCACAGAGGAAGAAACAAAACGTACGGGGAGCACAGAGGAGAAGACTCACTCCATCTGGTGGTGGTGATGATAATGATGAGAATTACAAGGAAAGAAAGGCTTCATGGAGGAGGTGACACCTGAGGTGCCCCTGCCCAAGGAAAGGGGAGTCAGGCAGGAGATAGAGGTTAAGGGCCACACCAGTTGCACCTGCTGTCCCCTACCCCTGTCACACACCCTAAACTGGCACTTTCAGATCTGGAATAGGGAGATGGTGCAGGTGAAGAAGGTATTTTATTTATTTATTTATTTATTTATTTATTTATTTATTTATTTAAGAGAAAGAGAAACAGCATGAGAGGGGATAGGGTCAGAGGGAGAAGCAGGCCCCCTGCCGAGCCGGGAGCCTGATGCGGGACTCGATCCCAGGACTCTGGGATCATGACCTGAGCCGAAGGCAGTCGCCCAACCAACTGAGCCACCCAGGCGCCCTGAAGAAGGTATTTCAGAGAATGTCGGGCCTTGGGCTGGAAGGAGGCCACAGTGCAGGTACAAATGGGGAGAAGTGGCCCAGAGAGGTAAAGTGATTTGTCAAAGTCACACAGCTAAGCAAGTGCAGGGTCAGGGCTGGGGAGCAGAGGAAGGGACGGTGGGGGGTTTGGAAGGAAGAGGGAGCAGCCCCCAGACTTGCTGTGCCCTCCTCCTCCTTTGCTCTGCAGTGAAGCGTTAGATGTGAGGTGATGGAGGACTGGTAACCCCAAGTGGATGCTGAGGGGCTGGAATTAAAATGCCCCCAACAAGCCAGAGATAAAGTGTCCTTACTAGTTTCTGTGGCCCCTGGACTAAATTGGACTCATGAATGCTCTCACTCTGTTATTAATAACAGGAGGTTACTCTTTCTTGCTCCCTCAGGGTGTATGTGTGAGTGTGTGTGTGTGTGTGTGTATTTAGTTTGGGAGCAGAGGGAATTACCTTTGTAGAATGGGTCAGAAAAATGCTATTTTCATGTTAGATCATAACTGTCATTAATTTGCAGTCTTTTTTAACCTAAATGTTCTTCTAGAGACCTTTTAAATTTTATTTATTTTTAAATTAGGAGGAGGGTGAGGAGAGTTTGCCTCTTACTCTATCTTTGCTTTGACGCTCCAATCATTCAGCTTCAGGAGGGCCCAGCCTCCGTACAACTCCAGCCGGGGTCCAGGACGGTTCTAGTCTTTCACCCACGCTCTTGAAGGAACGCTGCTATGTCAACACCAGCCAAGGGCAGGGTTAAGTTATGAAAATACAAGATGTGAGCCTCATGCTTTTCTAGGGTGAGCTTGACCAAAGTGTTTTCACCATGAGTTTGGTCTTCATTCCTGGCTTCTGGCGGTTTTATCTGAGAATTTCCACTTTTGCTCAGAAACACCAAAAGTTGTGGGCGGGGAGGGCAGTGTCACGGAATCTGCAAAATAGGAAGTGATCTGAAAATCAGCAAATACTGTGTGAGGTATGGTTGCTGACCTTTAGGGGCTTTCATTAATTGCAGGAACCTAAGACCAATTCTCCAAGTTATTAGAAAGGACAAGACGATATATCAAGCACTGAATTATGCAAAATGTACGACGAAGGCTGAACATATTGACAGGCACGAAATTGGTACAGACTGCGATTATTAGGCAAGGCTTTGCAGGACAGGGAGTTGAGAAGAACAGCATGCCTGGGATACAGAGACAAGAGTAAGAGTGATGTGTTTATTGTTACAGCGAGGCTTGAAAAAATGACGGGGTACAAACTATTATACATGGTGTAAATCCAATTTGGAAAAAATATGTTTTATTCATATGCAAAGAAAAAGGACTCTAAGCAAATGTATTAAAATATACATAATGTTTATCACACGGCAAAGGGCTTTATGGATAATTTTCAGTTTCTTTTTTTCCCTTGGTATCTCCTGTTTACAATGAAATGATTTATTAGCATAACCAGACAAAAAAACAAAGCCATCGTTCCTTATTAAGAAAGGGATGTGCCCAGGTGCTGGTGAAACACTGAGTTCGCAGCGGCCCCGGGGAGGGTGTGCCTGGGGAGATTCACAGACCAGCGCTGGGCCCACTTGGAGGCCTGGAAAGGCGACTCCAGGCGGCAGGAGGTGGGCTCTGCCGTTGAGTCCTGTCCAGCACGAGTGAGCAGGGGGATCTGGGGAGGCTCCGAGGCTCTTACAAGAGTGAGTGATTCAGACCCCAGGGAATGAGGCCCTGGGCACCCGCAGGGTCACAGACAGTGAGATGGACCCGAGAAACCTGTCCTGGGCAACACACAGGCAGGAAAGGGAAGTCGAAGAATCTAACTGGGGACATCTCGGGGGTGCTAAGAGGCCCTGAAATGACCTTTCCTATCTCTAGGATTGGGTGCTCTTCATCAGCACGTGGTGAGAGTTCCCAAGTTGGCAGGCCTCTTTGGAGGGGGATTTTGGGGGATCAGTTGGTGATCTCCTGTGTATATTCACTAGTGGATAGGATCGGGAGTGAGGCGGAAGTGAGATCCATGATCCTGTCCGAAATCTCCACCTGTAAAGGGGGGCTGTTCTCCAGTGCGCAGCGTGTTCTCTGAAGCTCACCTCAGCCAGGAGGATCCGGTTCTCAGAGGCAGCTGCTGCGCGGGGGACCCTGAGCCCGGGGGGGGGGGGGGGGGCGCTGCGTCAAGAGGGGGCCCTGTTGAGCATCGTGTGGCTACTTACAGGCAGGAAAGAGGAGCCTCGGCCTCGGCCACATTTTGCTTAGGGCAGGATCAGTACCAACACCACCGCTCACCGGACTCTGAATCCATCTAAAGACCTAAGAAACTGCATTTTCACTGGCAAAAATCACTCTGACTTCTGTGCAGTGGGTGCTGAAGGGCGGTTCTCCCGCCCAGAATGTAGGTGTGCGATCAATGCGCGTCATTAGCGTGAGTGGGATTGAAGTGAAAGTGTGACCCAGAGACCGGTCCGGGGGTGGGGGGCAGGGAACAGAGGCCGGAGGAGCTTTGCAACTTACCAACAATTGCAGTGAAAGATGAATAGAGTATTGATGATTCATATTCGTAGAAGTAGTTTGGTTTACCTAATCCAAAGGACAAGAAGACCATGACCTGGAAAATCTTTTTAGCCAGAAGCCTGTGTGACAGAAAACTGGAAGGGTTGAACTGTCACATTGGGTTACTCTGCTGGTAATTTGTGAAATTGGCCTCACTTTCTTGCTGCACCCCCTGTAACCGGGGGGAGGCAAGAAGGGAGGCCCACAAAGCCCTCAGCCTTGAGGAGACACACAGCCTGTGAGGGGAACGCAGGCCCTAGAGCCAGATGGAACGGTCTGGAGCCAGCCTTCCACATCTAGCAGCTGTGTGTGGATAGAACTGGGAAGGCTAGCAGTCTCTTTAGCATAAACTCCTACACAGATGCCTCGATAACTAAACTCCCTTGGATGGGATTCAAGAGCTCTATGCTGAACGCTGTTGTCTAGAAAATAAGACCTGTGAAGGTGGTGTTGAATTTCCCGCCTCTCCAAGACATTCCGCCCGCTTTCTCTGAGGGAGGACTCAGGCCTTCCTGACATGTCTTTACGCCCCACTTCTAGAATCACAGTATCCGTCATCATTCTGCCTGCTAACAGATCGCTGAGTTTTCTGTGGAAATAGTGAAATGAAAGCAGTAAGAATTTGCAAGCCTGAAAATGATTTTGCGAAGGAGTCGTTTTTCATGTAGTTTGTGCTGACATCTTTTAGGACCAGGAAGAGAAGGGATTTTCTTTTATATTACAATTAATCATTACACAGAGAGTATAGTAAGCACTTCATAAATATGTGTTGCATGGCTGAGTTAATGAACCAAAGTGATACTAATAATGTTATAATAAGACATAGTGTGATTTTTTTTTTAAGATTTCATTTATTTATTTGAGAGAGAGAGAGAGCATGAGCGGGGGGGAGGGGGTGATGGGAGTGGGGGAGGGCAGAGGGAGAGGGCGAAACAGACTCCTCAGCTGAGCAGACAGCCTGAAGTGGGGCTCAATCCCAGGACCCTGAGATCATGACCTGAGCTGAAGGCAGACATGCTTAACCACCTGAGCCACCCAGGTGCCCCAAGACATAGTTTTTAAGTTTAAAAATACTCAAAATGATACTCCATTCTGCTTAGGGATACATACATGTGTTATAAAGGTGTATAGAAGTGTGTGGAGTAATAAATATCAAAATAATATAATTGGGTTGGGAAGGAGGTGCAGAGGGTGGATTTAACTGTTTTCAATGTTTTAATTCTTGAGCTGAGTGTTAGATACACAGCTGTGCATTGCATTTTTCTTTGTCCTTTTCTGTATGTCTTAAATATTGCATGATACATTTTAAATCTAAATAAAACTACACTTAAAAAATATCTCTAATATAAAGATCGCTTTGCCGGAGGAAAAAGTGGAGGGCGGAAAAGTTGAGTTAATATGTCTGTTTCCTCCCTAAGTTGGGCGCCTTTTTTCTCGTGTTGCTCATTAACACCCACTCCCTTTCTTATCTCCACCAACCATCCTCTCTCTCTAGATTGTCCCTTCCAGCGTTTCTAAGTAATTATATCTTCAGCTACCGGCTAGGAGAGAAATACTTCCATGCATCAGTATGGAGGCTCTTGATGAGTTCCAAGTGACTTTATTTCTTGTAGTCACTATCTTCTAAGTAAAAGAGCATGCACTCTACAAGAGAGGAGATAGACGTTGGTTGGACACCAGTTCTGTGCCCACATCCCACTCATTCCACATATCACCTCATAATCCTCGTAACCCCAAAATGTAGGTAGTAGCTTTCCTCTATGATATGAGCAATGGAGGCTCTGTGGTACTCAGCAACTTGCCTAGGATTAGGGGCCATTGGGAGTCTGTGGCAGGAAGGGGCTCACACCCAGACGGCCCTGTCCTGGCCATGCTCTTGCTCTGTGCTCCCAGTCAATGTGTGACCAGTGGCATGCATTTGGGAGGTGTTTGGAGAGCTAAGGATATGAGCCCGTGGTGGCTCCAGAGGGCAGTGCCCTACAGGGGAATTGGTTCATTACCCTGATGGTAAGCTCTGGTCCTGTGGTCTCCAAAGTGGGGTCCATGGTACCCCAGCACTGTGCAAGAAGATGTGGCAAGACAATATCTCATCTTTTAAAAATTTTCTATTTCATTGTATGCTTTACAATGTATATAATATGTTGCTGCAGTATTACTTGTATATGATTTATAGATAAATAAATATCCATATGTTGAAGGTCTATGCTCAAAAATATTTTTATTGATGAGAGTGTATGATTTAAAAAGTTCGGAGACTTTGCAGAGTCTGCTCAACTGAACTGATCCGCCTCGTTTCGGACCAGCCGTTATGTTAGTACACAAGTGTTGCATGGGCTTGGCTCTCCTTGTCTGGAGCAGGTCCTTCCCGGTGCCCAGTAAATGGGCATGTGGCCACAGAGACACTCTTGGGAATATTGGTGAAGTCCTGAAGAACCGCAGAGGAGACTGGAAGAAGGTAGATGTCTCGCTTCTCAAGAAAGCAGATTTCACAATGCCAAATCCCTGAAAAAAAAATTTAGAATGGATTATTAAACAGATGGTATATGACCAGTTAGGGGAAAATCATGGTCTCTGGCAGCTAGCGTGGGTTCACCAGGAATGAGTCCTGCCTAAATAAACTCATTTACTTTATAATACTCAACAATAATTTATTGGGAGAAATCATTCATTCACTCAATTTTTTCATGCATGCATACATTCATGGTCCACTTGACAGGTAATCACTGAGCATCTATTATGTTTAAAGCCCTGTGCTTGGATGACATCTAGCAATGGATATACTGCAATCTCTGTCCCCAAAGAGCTCTCCTTTTTTTTTTTTTTTAAGATTTTATTTATTTATTCATGAGAGACAGAGAGAGAGAGAGAGAGGCAGAGGGAGAAGCAGGCTCCCAAGGAGGAGGGAGCCCGATGTGGGACTCCATCCCAGGACCCTGGGATCATGACCTGAGCCAAAGGCAGACGCTTAACCATCTGAGCCACCCAGGCACCCAAGAGCTCTCCTTTTAATAGACAAACATGTACACACGTAACAACAATAAAATGAAGTATTTCTTAAATGCCACATGGTGGTTATATCATAAACCAAGTGATTATATTACCAACAAATGTGCCCGGCATTCAGCAAAAGGAGAATACTATAGGGACCGTGACTCCTGGCAGCAAGACCAGCCATTTCAGCAAGGAAAGAAAACATTAGAGCTCTCCATATATTTATTTTTTAATATAAAATTTTGATTTTCTATTTTGGATATGTTTCATATTGGCAGAGTCTCTGCTAATGTCATTGAAGACATTTGGGTTGGATGATAAAAACGAACAACTTAACTAGTTGAACAAGTCTACCCAAGTGGGCTACTTAATGGAGCAAGATCAGTCCAGAGAGACAAATGGTCCTCAGCCGGACTATATAACCTGCCAGTTTCCTGTTTGCAGACCTAGCCAGCATGTTCACTGACCTCTGGGGGAGGTGGAGCATTACATGTATTCGGACGGACAGAGATCACAACTGCTCTCTTGAGTGTTTGGTCAGGATGTCCAGGTGAAAGACCCTGAGAAGTGTGGACAGACTGAAAGTTGGCTTGGAGAAAATGAAGTCGCATAATAACGGCTGTATTTACTGAGCACCTACTATGCACAGGCACCCTGGGGAGCGCTGGCCATGCGTGATCTCGTTTGGTCCTTACAGAAGCCCCATGAGGTGGACACCGTGGTTATTCCCACCTGGGCTTGGGCCCAGAAGGGAGGTAGTCTGAGCGATGTGGGGATTAAACCTGGGAGCAAGGGGGTGGTGGGCAGAACCCGGACCGAAGCAGGGGAGCCCCTGTGTGCGAGGAGGGACCTTCTGAGCCTCTGGGGGCACGTGGTTCTCGAAGGTCAAGGGGAGGCGGCCCCAATCCCTGCTGGGGAGATCAGAAGAAGGATTCGGGCACTAGATGACCTTTAAGGTCTGTTTGCACTTTGAGTTCCATGAGCCTGTGTGAAATGAAGGACTCACAGTCCCTGGCCTGTAGACGGTGGGTGCGGGCCATTAAAAGAGACACTGATCTGGCTTCGGGGCAGCCTCTGCGGAGCCACAGATGGCTTCCCTGTGGGAGCCCAGCTCCTTTCCAGGCAGGCCAGATCCCTGCCCTGAGGGAGCAAGTCTGAGCCACTAGGCCTGGGATCTACCTTTCTGAGGAGAATAAAAAAGAGCTTTCCACCTTTATACCTTCTACCATGAAACTTTAGATTCCCTGATTATTCAGCTGAATTGTGAACATTCAGCATTTGTCAGGATGGCTGACTTCCTCCCCAAACACTGCCTAGTTTAGGAAATGCCAGACTATAAATAATCCAACTATCTGTGCCACATGTGAAAGCATAAATGGAAGATTTTAGGAGTCTAAATGCCCTCCGGGTGGCAGAATGATCCTGAGACAGAATATTCTGCCTTTTTTTTTTTTTTTTTTTAAGATTTATTTATTTATTTGAGAGAGAGAGAGCATAGAGGGAGAGGGAGAATCTCCAGCAGAACCCATAACCAGTGCAGATTGGGACTGGGGACTCGCGGCTAGGGGCTGGATTGCAGGACCCTGAGATCATGACCTGAGCGGAAATCAAGAGTCTGCTGGGTGCTTAACCAACTGAGCCACCCAGGCGCCCCCAGAATATTCAACTTTAAACGTTATTATCATTTGATCAGAGGTAAAGCTAGAATTTTAGGAAACCCAAAGTGAAATTCCCCCCCCACTCCCTCTCTCTGTCTCTCTCTTTTCCTTCCTCCTCACTTCTTTTTTTTTTTTTTTTTAAGATTTTATTTATTTATTCATGAGAGACAGAGAGAGAGAGAGAGGCAGAGGGAGAAGCAGGCTCCCAAGGAGCAGGGAGCCTGATGCGGGACTCGATCCCAGGACCCTGAGATCATGACCCGAGCCGAAGGCAGACGCTTAACCATCTGAGCCACTCAGGCGCCCCTTCCTCCTCACTTCTAACCACCCCTCAACCCCCCATCCATTGGATACCCTGTAGGAGAATAACAGTGATCAATTAACCCTCAACAACATGATTAATTTATGTTCACAAAGTAGGAGAAGCAGTGTGGTGTGAGAGACTAGGATTTAGTCAGAAGAACAGATTCCAGCCTCAGTCACTAATTAGCTGTAGGACCATGGGCAACTCAGTATGATGTTCTGAGTTGCAGTTTCTCCCTTTGTAAAACAGAAATAATAATAACTTTTAATGATAATAAAAATCCCAGGATTGTTTTGAGTATTACACATCATAGTGTATATCATTATGCTTACAAACTGCAAATTGCTCTACAATGTACATTATTACCATGATTATTATAAGATGGAAACCTCCCGCTGGTTTAGAGGTTTTTTTTACAGAGGTGCGTATTTGGTGTAAATGCAGTATTTGTTTTATGGATCCTCAAAGGGTTGGGATACTTAGGTAAATAAATCTCTGCTAAGGCAGCATATGTAATGGCCAAACCAGGTGGTCTTTAACTGGCAAGATGCACAAAGAAGATACAGTATAAACTGTAAGGAATGAGATCACAGTGGGGATTAAGAACAACTCCGCAGCCAAGGACAGTTCTTGAAAGCGTGTCACCAGGCAAGTGCAGGCCCTGGGTGGAGCCACATTGGTATGATCGCATGGGCCTGGCTGTCCATGTCAGGGCCCCAAGCAAGATGAAGACAGGCCTGCAGCGGGGTCAGTATTGTGGGATGATAATCCTACAGTAAGAAGTCCATTTTTCAAAGAGTTCAAACAAACAAACACGCATGTCTAGCCAGGGCAGAAAACAGTTACATTTTTCTGGGGGAAGATTAACAGAGCCCTTCAAAGCCTCAAAAATATTCACAACCTTTGACTCTAGCCAGTCTAGAAAAATATCTGGGAAAGATCCTAAAGAAATTATCACATGTAAGAGCACAGAGATACTAATTGTAACATTGTTTAAGCTGGCAAAAAAAAAAAATGGGGGAAGAATCTAAGTATTTAGCAATAGGGGGCGGGTTAAATGAGGTCACAAACATCCTGAAGACACCTTACCCTGAAGGCGTTAAAAGACGACACAGGGGGCACCTGGGTGGCTCAGTTGGTTAAGCGACTGCCTTCGGCTCGGGTCATGATCCTGGAGTCCCAGGATCGAGTCCTGCATCGGGCTCCCTGCTCGGCAGGGAGTCTGCTTCTCCCTCTGACCCTATCCCCTCTCATGTGTTCTCTCTCTCTCATTCTCTCTCTCTCAAATAAATAAATAAAATCTTAAAAAAAAAAAAAAGACGACACAGATGGGCACCTGGGTGGCTCAGTTAGTTGTCTGCCTTCGGCTCAGGTCATGATCCTGGGGACCTGGGATTGAGCCCCACATCGGGCTCCCTGCTCAGCGGGGTTTCTGCTTCTCCCTCTCCCTCTGTCTTCCCCCCCCGCCCCGCTCATGCTCTCTCTCTCTCTCATGCTCTCTCTCAAATAAGTAAAATCTTAAAAAAAAAGATGACACAGAAAAGATGTGCATTTTCCTCATGTGAAAAAACATTTTTGATATGTTAACAAACGCAGGTTATAAAACATCATGACTCCTATTTTTGAAACCATATGTATGTTTACGTGTACTATGTATGCATTTTTTAAAGTCTGTGGGGATAGTCACTAGACTAATAACAGCAGCTAGCATTTCCTGAGACCTGGCTGTGGGGTGGGGCTCTACACGCGTGTTACCTCCACTTACTCCTCTCAGCAGCAACCCCCCCCACCGGAAGGAGCATCCCTATTCTCATCTCAGGGCAGAGGTAATTCAGGGACTGAGAGCCGTTAGTAAGGTGTCCCAAGGTCTTGCAGCTGCTAAGTGGCAGAACCCGGGTCTCTCTGACTCCAAAGCCTGGGTTCATGACCCTGTTTCTATATAGTCTTCTAGTCACAATAGCGGTTATATTCAGACAGTGAGAT
Organism: Mirounga angustirostris; assembly: GCF_029215605.1. Taxonomy (NCBI): domain Eukaryota; kingdom Metazoa; phylum Chordata; class Mammalia; order Carnivora; family Phocidae; genus Mirounga; species Mirounga angustirostris. Next base: position 164,188,735 of record NW_026991710.1, read on the forward strand.
GATGAGCTATTTTATCATTTCCCCAAACTATCTGATTATTTAAAAAACTTTCATCTTATGACAAATTCCCATTGCCTGTGTATTTAAAGAAATAAGTGTGTTCCTCCCAATTGGATAGGATGGGGAATTCAACTTGGAGAAATCTATGGATGCCCAAGGAGGTGAGTGGGCACCAGAGGCTACTGGCATTTTGGATACTGCTGAAAAAGCCCCCAGCTTGTTGAATTGTCAGGCACAGGGAAATGCATAAAATAGGTCATTTATCATTCTTGGCATATATTATCTAGAAGAATGATTATTATTTCAGTTGATAATAATAAAGTGCTTTTGGATGGAGCACTTGTTGACATCCTCATAAATATCCTGTGAAGCAAGAAGAGGAGGTATTTTTGTACATTTTACAGATGAGGAGAACTGAGGTCCAGAAAGGGTAAGTAGCAGGTCCCAGGTTCTAGAGCCTAAAGTAACAAAGACTCAATTCAAACTGAGACCGTCCGACTCCTAGTCCAGGGCTTTTACCATGACAAGGGGCTTTCAGGAGAAGTTGTTCAGAGTTGAACTACCCCATGCGAGTTGGGTGGGACTGGAAGTTGCAGGGTGGGTGGGCAGCAGAGATGTCTGAGTTGGTGCAGCAGATAGCCACGATGTGCTGTGCTCCCTGAGCCTCTCCAGCAGAAGCGCCTCTGTGGGTCTAGCTTCCGAGCAGATAGCTGCGGACCTGGGGACAGGCCCAACAGGCTCTTCCTCTAGAAAAGCAATCCTTTTCCCCTTCCTCCTCCTTTCCCCCCTTCTCCTTCTCCCCCCACCTCACTTTCTCCCGTGCTCCCCTTTCTTCTCCCCCTTGTAGACACATGTAAGGAAGAGAATTCAATGACATAAATCTGACTTTCCTCAGCGAGGGCCCCTGGAAGACCAGTATTTTAACCTCAAATTTAAAAATAAGAGGAAGTTAATGTCCTTAGATTTCCACCTCTTACCTCAGAATCTCTTAGAGATGGTCAGAGATGTTATTGGCACTCCCTCGCCCCATGGCTGTCATTGTCCTCATGACCACCCCCGCCCTCACGCGCGACCCATCCTAGTGCACAGCCGGCTCTTAACCACCATTCCTGTCAAGCTGATGAAGCCACGTCCCTGCTCTGGGATACAAGGTTCCAGTGTTGGCTTAGATGTTCAGTGAAAGGAGGTGAGACAGTCAAAAGGGGTGGGACAATGATGACTGGATTTTCCACGCTGGACTCCAGGGGAGCATAAATTCAGAGAGGCTACCAGCGACCCACTGCCATTCTGGAGGCAATATGCTATTGTGGTTATGAGGGAACAGCTCCAGAGTAAGACCTGGCTTCCTTCTCTAGCTCTGTGACCTTGGTAAGTACCTCTCCCTCATGATCTCAGGGTCGTGAGATCAAGCCCCGAGTAGGGCTCCTCGCTCAGCTGGGAGTCTGCTTGAGATTCTCTCTGTCCCTCTCCCTCCTCTCTCCCCCTTGCTCATGCTCTCTCTCTCAAATAAATAAATTAATCTTAAAAAAAAAAGAAAAAAAATGATAAGTAGTTTTATTGATTTGAATTTGATGACCTTTTCCTCATGTCTCTTGATGGTGGGACTGTCCAACTAAGAGAATGGCAAAACGCAGGCATAAACAAGGGACTTCTGAGGCAAAGAAGAGCCTAAAAGGTCCATCAGTTGATTCATTAGCACATGCCACCGTCACAAGTGGAGTCGGTCATGGTCTGCTACCTTAGAACTTTGCCTTGCTGCTCTTCCTCTTTCTTCTGTTGATCTTCCTCCCCTTTTTTTTCATCCAGTAGTGGAAAGAGCCGGGGACGGGGGCCTCTGCTCTGCAAAACCCCTGGACAAATCACATTCTGCCCCAGGCCGCAGCTTCCTTTTCACAATGAGGACCCAGGAGTCCCTGTCCAGTCTCTCATCCTCTGGTGCCAGGAGTCTCAGCATCAGAGTCTATTTGACTACCTCAATCTGCAGTTTCAAAGGACTCAGGGAGCCCCCCAAGCCTTTCTGGAGCTTCTGAGGCCAAGCCTGTTCTCACCACACTAAATGTCATTTGGCCTTTCCCTCTCATTCTCTCACAGTGTAAAGAACAGGAAAAGTTGATTGACATTTGACGAGATTCGCACTGCAACTAACCTTTAAGTGCGGACTGCTTGCAGAGTTCTGGTGTGCTAACAAGAACGTACTCCATCAGTGGAACACATGTGAAAACACCCCGCCTTCCCCAACTGGGGCCAGGTCGTCGGGTACCTCCACCCAAACGACATATTGCAACCCCCTGAATGCAGAAACAGCTATGACAATTCAGCTGTCTTTTCTTAAACCAGACATTATAAACAGGCGTGCAAAGTGTAAAGCAACAATCCCCTGCTGGGTAAATTTTTGTTTTATTTTGGGAAATATAATTATTTTTCATGAAAATTTTAACTGTGTTAATGCAAAACGGGCTTATTATGCTATGTCCAAATGAAATAGTACACACTAGTTTTTAAAATTCACAGTTTTAAGTTCTAACCCAGTAAATATTGATAAATATAATATTTACAAAAAAAGCTCTATGGGGTCCTCAATTATGTTTAACAGATAAAGGGGTCCTAAAACCAAAAAGTTTATGAGCCACTATCTTAAATTTACCAGAATAAGTGGGAGTCTACCATTGGATTATTTTTTTTATTAACTAAGTGCCTATGATTTAACCTCTTTAAGCTTTTAATTTCTCCAACTTTTCATGATGAAGTGCTTTTTTAAAAGAATGAGGTCACTTCTCTATTTTACGTTTTGCCTGAATATAAGAATTTTGCAGCATTTTAGGCCAGTGCTGAGTGAATAAAGATGTGTAAGGTTTAAGAGAATGAGAGCCAAGTTTTCCGAATCTGGAATATGTTCCCCAAATCTTGATCTCTTAACAAACTTGTAGCCTGAATACACGTATAGCTTTAAATAGAGCAAATCAGTAGCCTCCCACTCCTATAGTCACTGTCTCTTTGGATAAGACATGATTTTGCAGGCAACAATGAACACCCCTCATAGACAAACGATTGCAGACACTGGAAAAGGAAGGAAAGGTAACCCCCAGCTCATTTATGAGTTTAGTATAGCATGATAAGACAACCAAAAGATAAGAAAATAAAATAATCAACCAATATCATAGTTTTACAATAGATTTACAGATTCTTCGACACACTTCTTTTGACAATGCCCTCACCCTCAAGTGTGGGCTGGATTTTAGTGGTTTGCTTCTAGCACATAGAATATGGTAGAAGTGACGATGCATGATGTCCAGACTAGGTCATTGAAAGGCTTGTGGCTTCTGTTGTGTTCTCTTGGATGACCCTGGGGGAAGCCAGCTGCCATGTCATGAGGATACGCAAGGATACGTCCATGAGATGAGGAATTGAAGCTTTCTACCAATAGGCATTTGAGGACTGTGAAAGTGGAATCTGCAGCCCCAGTGAAGCGGGAGGATGACCACAACCCTAGCTGACATCTTGACTACAACTTCATGAAAGACTCTGAGCTAGAACACCCAGATAAGCTGGTCCTGAGTTGCTGACGCTCAGAAGCTGTGAAGTAAGAAGTCTGCATGTATTTTAAATTCCTACAAGTTTGGAGTAGTGTGTCATGCAGCAGTACCAAAGTAATACAACCAATATGATTTATGAATGCAAAAATCCTACGTAAAACCTTGCAACTCTAATTTGGTGGTGCTACATCAACAGTACTACAGGATGGCCAAAAAGAGTCTAATTCAGGAATGCAAGGATAGTTTAGCCTTGGGAAAATCCATTAATGCAATGCAACACCTTCACAGAAAAGGAAAACAAAGACTTTATTTATTTATTTATTTATTTATTTATTTATTTATTTATTTATTTTAAAGATTTTATTTGACACAGAGAGACACAGCGAAAGAGGGAACACAAGCAGGGGGAGTGGGAGAGGGAGAAGCAGGCTTCCTGCTGAGCAGGGAGCCCAATACGGGGCTCGATCCCAGGACCCTGGGACCACGACCCGAGCTGAAGGCAGACGCTTAACGACTGAGCCACCCAGGCACCCCGAAAACAAAGACTTTAATTTCAACATTCTTTCCTGACTAAAAACTTTTAATAAACTGAGACCAGAAGGTACCCTCCTTAAGTAATAAATGGTACCCACAAAAACTTACACAGCATCATACTTATTGATCAAGCTTTAAAAGCAGCCCCATTTAAGTCAGTGACTAGATAAATATGCTGATATCACTGCTTCCATTCAACATTGTACTGGATGTCTTACCCAATGTAATAGGACAAGAAAAGAAAATAGGGGGTACAAAAACTGCAAAAGAAATCAAAATATCCTCAATTGTGAGTAATAATTGCCTGTAGAGAAAAATCAAAGAGAATTATAGACACAAACTATTAGGACTAATAAAAGAGCTCAACCCAACTGGTGGCTACAAGTTCAAGATATAAAAATTAATAATATTTCTGTACACTGCAATAACCAAACAAAAATATAATCAAATAAAAGATCTTGTTTTTAAGATTCTAGGTCCCAAGGAATGAACCTAAAAAAAATGGGTAAGATCTTTTATGGAGAAAATTATAAGATTATAAAACATTAAAGATCTAAAGGTATATACAGATAACACAGTACCATGTATATGCAATTGAAATATTCAATATCATAAAGTCAATTCTCTTGACATTGATAAATGAATTCTATGTAATTGCAATAAAAATCCGTAGAGTTTTTTTTGTGTGTGTATGTGGCATTTTCCTAAATGTACACAGAAGAGCAAAGGGCCAAGAAAAGCTTTGATACTTTTTTTTTTTACATGTTCAAAACACATGTTTTTTATTTAAGTGTGAAATTGATGGGTTACAAAAGAAACACTCTCAAGCTGATAATATAAACTACTAAGTAGTTTATAAATACAATAACTAGATATGATGATTCAGTACAAGGGCTAATATTATATTAAGTTCCTAAAAATGGATTTTCTAACATACGAATCAAAAACTAAATATTTCAATGCAAGGCATAAATAGACCCCAGTTCTCTTTTGTCTAGTTTTGTGTCTAAGCCAGCCTACTGATTGTCATTATTGTTTTCTGTTTCCAATTTCATTGGTTTCTGATCTTTTAATTATCTTCTTCTTCTTGGGTTTATTATACTCTTCTTTTTCTAGTTGTTTAAGGTGAAAGAGGTCCTTTAAAAGAGGACTAAAGCAAGGAGGTATTAAGACTTATTACAGACAATATTAAGCTTATGAAAAAGCAATAGCAATAAAGACAGTGTGATATTGGCAGTGAGATAGATGCACAGGCCAGTGGGTAATAGGAGAGAGCTCCCAATGGACTCCTGTACGTGGAGCCAGCGTATATGATGGGGATGGCCCTGCACTTCAATGGAGAAAGGATGGGCTATTCAGTAAATGGTGCTAGGTTAATCAAGGATCTATATAGAAAAAAATAGAACTCTTCATTCACACTGTGCATAAAAATAAGCTCATGGATTTAAAGATCTAAATATAATGATCAAAACTATAAAGTATTTATAATACAGGAAACTGTACTTATGAGCTCAGGTTAGGGAAGGAGCTCTTAAACATGACAGAAAAAGCATCAATCACAAAGGAAATGATTGATATATTTAACTACATTAAAATTGACAACTTCTGTTCATCAAACGGTACTGTCTTATTTATTTTTAAAAAGATTTTATTTATTTATTTATTTATTTATTTATTTATTTATTTATTTATTTATTTGAGAGAGAGAGAGAACACATGGGGGAAAGGAAAGGGACAAGCCAACTCTGGGCTGAGCAGAGCCCAATGTGGGGTTCGATCCCACCACCCCGAGATCATGACCTGAGCCAAAACCAAGAGTTGGACGTTTAACTAATTAAGCTGCCCAGGTGCCCCAAAAGATACTATTTTAAAAAGGAAAAAGATGAACCATACACTAGGAGAAGGTATTTGCAATGAGTGTAATTGGTAAATGATTCCTATCCAGACTATATAAAGAACTCCTACAATTCAATAAGAGAAAGACAACAGAACAGAAAAATGGGCAAAGGGCTTAACAGTAATTTCACAGAAGATGAAACATAAGTGGCCTATAAACATGTGAAAAGATGCTCAACCCTGTTAGTAATCAGGGAAATGCAAATTAAAATGGTAATGACTTCCCATTTTACACCTGCCTGTTTGACAAAAGTTTAAAAGTGTGACAAGCTTGAGAAGCGACTGCATACCCTGCTATGGGGAGTACAGATTGAACCGCCAGGTTCAAAAACAACTCAGCGTTATCCAGTAAAGCTGAAGACGTATGTACAGCTCGGCTAAGTAATTCTGCTCCTGCTGGCGTTCACACTAGACAAATCTAGCAATGTGCAGCACGAAGCTCTTATAAGAAAGCTCATAGCGGTAATGTTTTAATAGCAAAAAGCTGAAGACAGCTCAGATTCCATTAGCAGTAAAATGGATAAATAATGTGTGTTGTTTGCATACAATGGAATACCATACAGCAGTGAAAATTAATAAATGACTCCTGGTTGAATCTCAGGAACATCATGTTGCATAAAAAATGCAAATAAGCAGAAGAGTCTGTACAGCATAATTCCACTTATGCAATGTTAGAAAAACATGCAAAACTAAACAATACCTACAGAAGTGGTAAAATTATAAAGAGAAGCAAGGGAATGACAGACACAGAGTTCAGGATGGTGTTTACATCTGTCCAGGGAGGGTGGGGACATGAGGTAAAAGGAATCAGATGAAAGACTATATGCACTACCTTCCATATTTCAAATGTTTTTCAATGAGGAGGTCTTATTAGTTTTATAATAAAAACCTATTAAAAACTTCTTTTATTGACTTATTTATCATCTCTGAAAAATAGAACCTGAAACAAGAGTACTTGAAACATTCAACAGTTGTTGAATTCTGTGCTTATCATTCGTGGAATGAATAAGTTCATATAAAGGAAAATCAATTAACTGATAATTAATATTAAAGAAAAATGGATTGGCTAACTGTGAACAAAATTAGAGTGTCGATCCCAAAGCAAAATGACCGAGTTGGCCTCCAGACCCTAGATCCAGACTGTCTGGGCTGGAAACTGGCTCTCTGCCTGTTCTTAAGTAGTTTTTTGATCGCTTCATTCCTCAGTTTCCTCATCTGTAAGCTGGGCCTAATGATAGTGAATCCCTCACAGAGGAATTATCAGGATTATATGAGTGAATGTCAAGTGCTTAGAACAGCGCCTGCCACACAATAAGCACTGGGTATGAGCTTGCATGTAAATAAAGAAACCAAACAAAGAGCAGAGGGGCTTGTGAAGGACTGGGGTCGAGGCGGTGCTGAATTTTCAAGGCATCCTCACAATCCCGAAATAGCCTGGGCCTGCACTTTGCGCACTGAGACAGCTTTGTGTCTCCCTTTTAGAGATTAAGAAAGGAGAAAGGTATTTTGTGGCAGAGAGCTTATGAAAGCTCTGGAGAGCTGCCTGCTGACAAGAGAGTGACAGATATCACTGCGACCCACATCACAAAATGCACCCACACCACACAACACCTGACTGTCCCGGGAACCCTGCTCCAGGGAGGAATTCGGGATCTCAAGCGCACCGTGGGTCCAGTTATTTGAGACCCAGCTGCTTGCTTGCCGGTCCCATCCCCATTAGCCTGGTTGTTCGGTTGGCCTCACATGTGCCTGGCCATTTCCCCTCTCAATGTATCCACGGGAGAGGAGCCTTGCATTGCCAAGGGGGGCCCCATTCTGGGGTTAAGTTCGAGGCGCCCTGATTCCCGGAGCCTCTCAGCTGCTGGAGCCTGGGGCTCAGGGACCTGGGAGGGACTGTCTTGGGGCAGGAAGCACCACACAAGGACCTCACACAAAGAATCAAGGCTGCCTGACATCTACCCTTGCCAAAGATCTGAAATGAGTTTCTACTTACAGAGCATTTTCTAAATCGTGTTACACGCTGTGTTTACTTGCTGACATTTTCTCCTCAGAGACGGGAAACTAGTCTCTTCTCTTTCCTGGATGGTGAAATGGCTTCTTGCTCTTATCATGCTGCTGGTGACAACCATGGATCCATTCCAGAAACCTTTACTGAGCGCTTGCTATGTACCGATTCCTCTACGATCGACTCCAAACCCATTCCTGCAGCCGGGTGGGGTGCACGCCAGCACTCTGCATTACCGACTAGCCTAGCCCAATAGTTGTTGCCAAGGAAGACCATTTGTCCTGTGGTAGAGTTGTTTGAAGTCATGCCTAACAGGACCTGCTTTTACATCTTTTAGCCTTCTGGGCCCCTTAAAAAAAAAAAAAAGCAAGCCATTCTTTGGAATTATATGCTTCAACAGACATCTGTAAGGACTTGTGCTGTAATGATTGTGCTGGTTATTTTAGTCTAGATGTGGCCCAGAACCTGCTTTTGCCCTCCCCACACCACGTCAGGTGCTGGTCCGCTTGGAGATGGCCTTGGCCTCCACTGGAGGGCTTTCTAGCTGGTGTGGCAAACAGAGGCTCCCAGAGCGCCCTCCGAGGCGTTTTCCACAACAGCTGTGCCCTCACAGCAGGACCTGTTTGGATCTGCAGAGAAGCTCCGAAGCCAGATGGCTGCCTGTCAGGGGACCTGGACCAGTCTCAGTCTAGCGGCAGGCTGAGAGGCATGTGACAAGGCCAGAGGGACTCTTCTCAGGCTGTACTACCTCAGTGGGGTCCATGCGCCCCGAGAAAGGAAAAGGAGGATCCATGGCACAGATGTAGCAGCCCCATCTAGGTGAGGCCACTTCAGGCCCCAGGGAGCCTGCCGTTCTGCCGGCCTTACAGCTCAGCTCCTTTGGGTCATCCGTCCCCTCTGCCAGCCACCAACTGCTACTCCAGGGGCACAGTGTTCACATCTGGGCAGATGCCACCTCATCCGGCTGTGTGAGGGACAGATGCCGGGAAAGGAGACTTCCCAGGGCAGGCCCGCAACCGCTTGGCCCGGTGGGGCCCAGCCGGGGCTCTCTGGGCAGCCCCCACGTCCTGGCAGCTGTGGTGTGGGGAGCGGCCTCAGCCCCCCTTCCCTCCTGGCCGCTTTTGGTGGTGACTCACCTCTGGTTCCCAGGAACGCTGTTATTTTTGGCCCTGATGTTATTAAGGTTGTGCCCAGATTCCCTGCAAATCAGCAATTAAGGAACACAGCTCCCCCCCTCCCACCCTAGTGAAAACAATGTGAAAAACAGGGCCAGAGCCACGGGTCCCTGCAGACCCAGGGCTGGTTAGCACAGAAGGTCAGCGGCTCCCCCACAGTCCTCTGCCCGTGCAAGGCATGCTGCCCCCACGTGGGGGCTTCGTCTCCTCCTGGAGCCTCCTCCCGGCAGCCCCGCCTCTGGAAGACCACCCCCCCGCCCGCACCCCAAGCCCGCAGGCGGCCGAGGGGGAGAAGCGGCGGGCCGGCGCTCCCCTCGCCTCCCCGCGGCGCAGCTCTGTGAGGGGCTGGCCGGCCTGGCTCGCGGCCCTCGGGGGCCCTCGGCAGGGACTGCGCCGGCCGCGGCCTGGGGAGCGGGGCCGGGCGCGGGCGGGGGAGCAGGAGACGGCGAGGGCGCTGCCGTAATCTGCCAGCCCCAGGCGGGCGCCTCCCCTCCGCCCGCGCGCTGAGCTCCCCGGGGCCGCCCGATAGCTCGCCTCTGCCGCCGATAAGGCCGTCGGAGGGCCGCGCGCCGCGGCCGCCTGGCCCCAGACGGCCCGGGCCCGGCACAGGCGCGGCGCGTCCCGCAGCCCCAGCTGCTCCCACAGCGGACCGCGACGGACCACAGCGGACCCCCGGCGGGATCCTGGTGAGGGACCGGCATGCCCTTCCCGAGGGGCTTCCTCAAAGTGAGTGCTCGAGCAGCTGCTCGGAGGCGGGGTGCTCCGGAAGGGCGAGGAGCTGGCGAGGGCGGCGAGCAGCGCAGCTGTCTGTGGGCTCACCTGCGCGCACCCCCTGGGCTCCAGGCTTTGTAGTAGCGTCAGCACTCATTCGCTTGGGCGCTGAGGCGGCAGGTGGCCTCTGCCTGGCTCAATTAGTCCAGTTCATATGTTTTAAAGCCCGAGATCTGCCAAATTGAGTTCCACCTACCTGGTTCTCTGAATTATGTTCTATCTGCATTAGGGGTTGGGAAGAATAATCTTTGGATTATATCCCTTCTTTGGCCTATTGAGATTCTAGAAGCTTTCCTTTGAGTCTACAGAGCAGTGTGTATTTCAGGTGTGTTTTCACAGGCCAGTGGCCCTGAAAGAGAGTAAGGACACGTGAGAATTTGGGCTGCTCTGACAGGGGGCCTGGGTCAGCCTCATTGGGAAGGGGGCTTGCTTGTTTACTCAATGACCCACAAAAGTCAGTTACCTCATGGTCACACCTTCCCTGTTCTTGAAACACTGAACTTCGGATTTCTGTTGCTAATTTACTAGAGGGAGAAGAGCCTAAGAAAGAGGGGCAAAAGCTCCAGAGTGGCTCTGGGAGCTAGGGTCTGACGGATATTCTTTAAGTGGCAATAGAGCATCACAGGGGGTTACCCCACCCCACCCCCAATTCTCCTGTGATGATAGGACATATCACCATCTAGTAGCACCCCCGCTGGACTGTTTTTTTAAGTGTCCTGTGTCAGGGTGTGGTTGTTGGTTTAGGTGGGGGATTCAGAGGCCAGAGGTGGACCCCAGGCCACATGCCCAGAGGGACCCTAGTGTAGTCACCTGGGAGAGCACCCACCCTTCTAACCTGTGTAAAAGTGTGTGGGTACAAGGGAAACCATATGAAGTGGGAATTTCTTTTTAGTGGTTTCACATCTTCACAATTCGCCTTCCTGATGATTGATTTTCTTCCCTGGGAAGGGGAGGGTCTGTGCAGGAACCTGGGGACTCTGGCTTTGAGCCTCACCAGCAGCAAGCAGGAGCCAGGTTACGTGCAGCTGAGGCTTTTCCTTTCACTGGGCAACCCTAGGCCACGGTTTCAAACGGAGTCTTGGAGGCTGTTCGTAACAGACCTCAGAGCTCGGGGAGGAGACCGTGAGTGGTACAGGAGGCGCAAGAGCGTCTCCAGACCCAAAGACAACCCAACGTCTTGCAGGAATAAGGAATGGGTTATGACAAATGTTTAAAATGAACGTGATGACTTTCACCAACCAAATAGCCTCGGGAGAGCCGCATTTTGTGTGTGAGTTTCTTTCTGGCTACTGGTCTGTGCAGCTGAACAATGGAAACAGTAGAAAAGGAAGCACAACTATAGAAGGTTGTTTTTATAAGCAGTGTCGTATAAACTCAGCTGACCCTAGACTTCAGGGGCCAGTTACAATTAGTTTCTAAATCCAGGTTGTCACCCCTTCCCCCAAAATGATTTGGCCAGTGTCTTTGAAAAATCAGCTGACTTACTTTGAATTTAATCAAAGGGAAGCATATTGAGAAAGACTGTTGTTGTTGTTGTTGTTGTTGCCAAAAAAATAAAAGAGAGAAAGTAAGAAAGACGGCAAAGGCACTGAAAATCTTTGTCCTCAAGGTCTGTTCAAAGTTTAATAAACATTCATCAAGTACCTGCGTCTGTCAGGTCCTGTTGTAGGCACTGGGAATACAGGCAGGGAACAGAGCAGGCACAAATCCATGCCCTGCAGAGCTTACCCTCCAGCAGGGCAAGGAGACAGACTGGAAACAAAATAAATGAGTACTCATTTGCCGAAAGATGAGAAGTGCAGGGGGCGGGGAACATGCAAAGGGGCTAGGAAGCTTGGGGCATTCGCAGTGTCAATAAGGTGCTCAGAGAGAGCCTCAGTGAAGTTCACGTCGGCTGTTGTGTTTAAAACTTAGATTCCACGTGACTGTTAATAAGGATTACAATTTGATGTCAAGAATATTAAATAGGAGACTTTGTCGATTATGAGAAGCTACAGATTTTTCAGTTACATTCTCACTGTTGAGATGGATTACCCGTAGAATCCAAGAGAATTCGTGATACTTGGGGATGCAGTTATCCGTGTCAGGTTCTTAGGTATTGAGTTGGAGGCTTTTCTTTTCTGGCTGGCCCACCTGGTTCGATGACATTTTAATCAAGCCTCTGCTGTCTGTGTGGCTAGCATTTCTAATGTCAAACTGCTGATGATTGTATTTATCCATTATGATTTTGGGGAGAAACTTTTGTAAGATGGCCAGTTAAATGGGCACTGACAAATATGATGATCTTGGTTAGCAGCATTCTTAAAAATAAAGAATATTGTTTTTTGTACCTCCTTTAAAAAAAAATCAATTGAGCAAAGACTTGAAGGAGGTGGGAGAGGGAGCCATGTACAACTTTGGAGGAAACAGCACATGCAAATGTCCTGAGGCAGGTGTGAGTTGTGGGAAGAACCAGGAGACCAGTGTGGCTGGGGCAGAGGGAAGAGGGCAGAGTCCAAAAGCCTGCGGTCAGAGAGGTGGTAGGAGGGAGAATGGGGAGGGGGCAGGGGTACAGAACATCTAGGGTCTTGTATACTATTGTAAGAACATTATTTTTACCCTGAGAGAGACAAGAAGCATTACACGATCTGGGGATTAGACACATGGTATGATTTGACTTCTTCCTCTACTTCTGACTTCCTAATGCCTTTGAAACCAAACTCCCAGGAATGGGCTACCAAAACAAAAAACAAAAAACAAAAAAAACACCTACCAAAGTATGGCAACACTGTAATCACTGACCTCTAATGCATTTGTTCTTAGCCTTTTTTCCTCTGGGATACACAGGGCTGGTTGTTAACATAGTTCTGCATGATATATTTCATGGCCATACCTGGGTATTGATAATGCCCTTCTCCCTTACACTGTCCAATTTAATGAGAAAATAAATAGTGCCACAGATGCTCTTTACTTAAAAAATTGTCATGGGTAAAATTAAATAGAAAACAGAAGCCACTATACAATCACGACTCGTATGCAGTCCTGTAATGTGTAATCACAGCGGCTGATCCTTCGCTGCTTCCTTTGGACCTCCACATGGATAAAGCGGACTATGGTTCCGGAACACGAGCGGTCAGGAAAGCTTATCGGGTGTAAGCATGTGACGGCAGAGTTGCCACAGAGGGGGAGCCTTGCATCTGCTCTAAGTTTCAGAAAGTACAAATGGTCTTCCTACAGGGCATCTGGCCCTCCAGGACCCCTCCTTTACACACAACCACGGTGATTTTGTAGAAAGGCAAGTCTCACCATGTCACTCCCCAACTTCGAATCTTCAGTGACTTGGGGCACCTGGGTGGCTCAGTGCATTGATCGTCGGACTCGATTTCAGCTCAGGTTATGATATCAGGGCTGTGAGATCCAGCCCTGTGTCGTATTTGGGCTTCGTGCTCAGCGGGGAGTCTGCTGGAGATTCTCCCTCTCTCTCTGCTCCAACCCCCGCTTGCGCTCACTCTCTCTCTCATAAATATGTAAATCAATCTTCAGTGGCTTCACATTCTTTAGGATAGAATCCAGACTCCTTAACGAGACCCCTCCTGCCCTGGCTTGCCCATTTTTCCTGCCCTGCTTCCTACTCCTGGCTCCATGAGAATTGCTTCGGGCACACCAAACAGGCCGCACTTGGAAATTTTTATATTATATTTGTAAGCTCCACCTGGGGGGCCATGTGCTTGTCTCGTTCACTGTTGTATCCTAGGCACGTCGCATGGTGCCCGGCAAGTAGCAGGTGCTCATGAAATGTTGGTTTCGTTCATGAATGAACAACAGACTACTTGCAAAAACACCTCACGACTGGTTCCTGCTCACTAGTTTGGTCACAAACCTGCAATCAGAAATCACTGCCCTAGTGGTTTCTATGTTGACCTTTAAGATACTTTGCTGTTGGGATTTTTAAAAAATTCACAAAATAATTTCTCCTTCCTCAGAGCTCTCCTTGCACTTTCTTGGAACCTCCCTTAAGAGCCTTCTCATTGTCTCTCTCTTTACACTTATTTACACATCGGTCTCCTCCTCCAAGCCGGGGGTGGCAGGAGGAGAGCTGCAGCTCCGGCTGACTCACGTTTGAGTCACTCCTCCTATTTTCCCTGGCATCAACCACGGTCTTGAACGTGGGGCTGCACTTGTCCGAACCATGAGCATTGACTGACTGTTAGGAATATGTTGGGTCATTTATTTGGAAAATAAATCAACAGGCCCTGCGGGGAGGGGGTCGTCACAGCCTAAGGCCCCAGCTGGCCGAGCGACCCGCTTTCTCTGAGTTGCGCAGTGTGGACTGAGGCCCGTGTGACTCTGCTCAGGCCACATTCGAAGTTTGTCATCATTGTCTGACAGGCAGTGACAACCAATTAGAGATCTGGTGAGAAACAGAATCGTTTCCTCCCCTGCCTCCCGCTCACCCTTGACCACACCGTCCCTCTGCGGCTGGCTCTGAGTAGAGGCTGATTTATCTCCTGAATTTACTGTCACGGCTCAGGAAGGAAGGCACATTAAGGGCGGAAGCGGTCCCACAGCTCATGCGCCTGGCCAACCAGCTGCTGAAATCTGCTTGGAGTGGAAGGTGGGACGGGGACAGGGGCAGCCTATATTGCTAGAAGGGAGAACATGCTGAAGGGCAGATTAAGACCAACAAAACCATCAAACAGCCCCCGCTCTGCTACCCAGGGGCTGGAACCCAAGCTCCCTCCTGAGAAAGCTGCAGGCACCAGCTGTCTCTAGGAGACAGAAGGAGGCAGGGGGAAGCCTGTCTGGCCCTCCCCGGGACAATAGTGGTCAGAAAACTGCTCTGCCCTTTCCAGGAGTGGATTGTGAAGCATTATGTTGTAAGAGAGAGTACCTGGTTTCAATTTCTTTTGGGAAGCTCATGCCTAGAAAAGCTGAAAAGAAGCTGGCTTTGGTCCAGTCCTGTTCTCTGATGGCCCGGCCATCGATCAAGGGTGGTGATGATTTGCAGACAATGGAACAGGTTCCAGCTACTCGGAAAAGCCTTTCTGGGCCACACTCCCTTGCCCACTCTGGCAAGCTATCCTTCCAGTGGGGTGGGGTGGGGGGGTCATGGTATATACCTGTGGCTTTCCTTTTCTCCTAGGGAAGGGAGTGGCTAGGGGCAGGCTAATATTTCTGTCTAGTGGTGTGATCCAAAGGTACCAGTAGAATCCCCATCCTCCAAAATGATCACCCTGGGTCCAAAGTGAAGCCTGAAGTTACACCATTAGAGATTATTCCTTAGGTTCTTAAAGGGGTTTTGATCTCTAAACATACTTCTATTAAGTGCATACACTTAAGCCTTTATAATAGGATCTTGAATTGTACAGATGCAAGGAAATAATTCTTATTTGCATGGGATTAGTTGAGGATTTCAGCAAAAGCAAGGAGTGGGATTTAGGGCGGGTTCATGGAATAGGGGCACGGAGAGGGGTGAGATGCTGGCACAGAGGGGAGAAAGGAAAGAAAGGCCCGCTCTCTTGCCTAGGACAGTGGCTGGGCCTAAGATTCCTTCCTAGCTATTTATCTATCCCAAGATCTGGATCCCAGGCACACCTGTCACAATGTGGAATGTGCAAGTTGATGAGTGATGCTGGGCTGGAAGTGGCAATAGGGACTGGTGATGGAGTTGCCAGATTGTGAATACCCTTTTCATGCACACGCCGTGGGGTCAGCCCCGGAGCTGTCTGGGCTTCTTGGCTCCAGTGCCAGGGTTGATAAAACTGTGCCCTTCCACTAGACCTTTGCAAACACTGTGTGGAATTGATTGACCAGGCTGTTGGGCTCTCTCCCCAATAGAAATTGACAAGAGGCCAAAGGGGCGTTCCAGGCAAGGCTTTATTGGGGTCTGTGCTTGAGCAGGAGGGAGGCAACGGTGTCCTCAGGCTGACTCCCCGAGGCAAGGCCAGGAAGTTTCTTAAAGAAACTTAGGTGGGAGGGGCGCCTGGGTGGCTCAGTCAGTTGGGCATCTGACTCTTGGTTTCAGCTCAGGCCGTGATCTCATGGGTTGTGAGATCTAGCCCCGCATTGGGCTCCACGCTCAGTGGGGAATCTGCTTCAGGATTCTTTCCCCCGTACCCCCCCCACCCCAGCTCACACTCACTCTCAAAAATGGATAAATAAATCTTTTTTTTTTTTTTTTAAAGAAACTTAGGTGGGAAAAGGATGATGTTTAAGCATGGAAAGGTGAGGTTTTTCTTGGCGCTTGTGACTTTAGAGAGCATGCTTTTCCATAGGGTGCATCTCATTAGCATGTGAAATCTGCATCCCTGCACGTGACTTTTAGCATTTAAATGAGGGAAAGGTAACTTGAAGGTAGTCCTGGCGGTCACTGTGCACACGCTAAGGCCAGCGTGGGGGTCCGTCTGCTGCAGGCTGGTTTGGTCTGGATCTCACCAGTTCTTTCAGGCAGCTGGCTCCCTCCTTTAAGTTGATGTCCTGTTTTCTGCATTCCTGTGAGATATATTGCTCAAGAAACACAGACTCATGAGTTTTCTTTTAGGGAGTTTTTCCTTTATGGTACAGTTGCTTCGCATTAGGGCTTTGGGACGGGCCCCGAGAACAATATAGTTTTACAGTATATCAAGTATAGCATTTTCTTTACATACTTTGTCTTAATGTGATGTTGAAATCACCCGACAATCTAGGTATTATTACTGTCACTTTTCTGATGAGGAAACAGAGGCTGAGCAGCGAATTAACTGGTCCAAGTTCCACAGCTGGGTTGCCGACTGCTGTCTGTCCCCTGACTCTCTATAGATGGTTGCTGGCAGGTGTGCATCTTCCTCACCTCAAGGACCGGTCACACTGAAATTATTACTTTACGTGCCTGACTCCCCTAGTCTGCCTTCCCAGTGCCCAAACTGCGTAGTGTGGGTGAACTCACCCAAGCAACATTGAAGGCCTGTGGGATCTGCAGCCAGACCACTTGGGTTTCAATCCACTTTCTAGCTGGTGCCCTTGAGCCAACTGTAGACCCTCCCCATACCTCCGCTTCCTCATCTGTAAACTGGAGGCAATAGTGGTTGTCCTAGGGTTGCGGTGAGGAGTACACGAGAGAGAGCCTGGAGTATCAGCAAATATTTGTTTTATATATATATATATGTATATACATATACATATATATATTTCGCATCACAAGTTCTTCTGTGGATCAGTAGCTCTCAATATGCTAAGAACTTTGGAAATTTAAAAAATACCTTCCTACCTTCAACATAACTTCAGGTCAACAGAGTTTACTGAGTAGGAAACAAGGGTAAATGACCCTCAGGAAGGGGTGAGTGCTCATTAGTAGGAGGCTGGAATGGGGAAGAATTAATTCTGCTTGTCAGTTGAACGAGGGGGTTTGTCAGGGAAACTTCGTAGAGGAAGAGAACTCTGAATGGCCTTGAAGAATCCGTAGAATTTCTCAAATCAGGGACTGGGAGGAGGCCGGCTGCAGAGAAAGCATGATCAAACATATGGAAGGCATAGAAGTGCCTCGTGTGTCTGGGAAAGGTGCATGGTCCAGGCGTTCAGGGACTGGTGGGTGGTGTGCAGGTGGGTGGTGGGAGAGGAGGATGAAGAGGTGGGCAGAGGCTAGACTGTGAGTTTCCGAACATCAGCCTAAGATTGTGAACTTGATTCTGCAGACGTTGGAGATCCAGCAAAAGCTTTGGAGCAGGAAAGTGTCATGCTCAGAATGCTCACTGTGGCAGGGTTGAGGAAGAGGGGTCATTGGAGTGGCAGGGAGTGGAAATCAGTTAGGGAAACACTGCCGATCTCCAGGTGAGCATTGATGACATCCTAATTAAGGGGAGTGGCAGGCAATTAACAGTACTTAGTAACTGCTATGTATCAGTCACGGCGCTGTGTATTTACACACCTCAACTCATGTGATGCTCACAGCAGACACCCATGTTACAGATGAGAAAACTGAGTCTTGTTGCAGTCAGGAAACGTGAAGAAATCAGGTTGTTGTCTGGGGGTGTCGACAGGCTTCTCATAGGGGTGCTCCATGGTCGGGGGACTAGTCCTCAGCGTGTAGGCCAGATAACTTGATTTGGAGGTGCCATCAGAACAGCAGGTTTGGGAACTGACTTACCGCCAATCTGACTCACCAGAGTCTGGTGTTGACACCAGCCCGCCAACTTCACAACGAGAGGTATGACTTCTCTGGCCATCTGGTGCTCTTGTGCCCTCACTCACTTGTGTTCTCTGGTCAGTGGATTCCAGCCCATTAAGAAAATCTAACTGGCAAGTCAGTTATAACTGTGTTCTGGAAAGCATGCAATCAGAGAAACGGGGGCGCGGGGGGCGGGGAGTAATCTTGAAGAATATGTCATCAAGACTGATGAACCATTCATGCCCCACAGCCGAGAGCGTCATGTTTGTTATAAATTGCTGATTAAACAACATTGGAATAGAAAATGAGTCTCGTTGCCTATGTGATGCCAATCTGATTGGAAGCAGCTGCCTGAAATGCTGTGTTCAGAAAGATTCTGAAGCCACTTTTAGGCTGATGGGCAAGACTTTGTGATAAATTAGCAGCCTCTGCCAGGGCGCCAGGTGGGGGAGGGCGGCTGTATTGGTGGGAGTGTTATCGGAGCCATTTCTGGACAGTATTGTTTTTCTTCCCCCCAATGGAGCCGAATCAGATGAACCATGTTCTAAGAGTTATTTATTTGAGAGACACCCAGTCTTTCAAGGAGACTTCTGAAGCTAACTCGTGTTCTGCATTATGTGCTGATTTTGCTGGCTATCCCTCAGAAGGTATTATAACACCACCGATTAGAAAGCTCCTTATCTCTGCTAGCCATCACTCTCAGGTTCCTGGGGGTCAGGTTCAGGTCAGAGTCTACATCCAGACCGACACCTGTAGGAGCGCAGAGCCCAGCTGCCCCCCTCACACTGAAGCAAAGGGCATTGTTGGTCTTGTCTTTGCCTAATGAGTGTGAATTGCCAGTCGGTATCACCTGCTGG
Source organism: Mirounga angustirostris (assembly GCF_029215605.1). Classification (NCBI taxonomy): domain Eukaryota; kingdom Metazoa; phylum Chordata; class Mammalia; order Carnivora; family Phocidae; genus Mirounga; species Mirounga angustirostris. The sequence goes on from NW_026991710.1 coordinate 164,207,628, forward strand.
AATGGAGCTTTCCAACCCAACCTCTCCAGGCTTTTGATAGAATCACCAACAAACCAGGACCGTTGGTCCCCAGGCTGGGCCTGCCCGTCCACCCCTATCTCTCTGCACCAATCCAAACACCACCCATCCCTCAAGCTGGAGAAGGTCCGCTGTCCTCTGCAGATTTCAGAGCTCCCTCCATCCTCGGAGCCCCGTAAGCCCATGGCACTCATCTAGCCCTTGGCCCATCTCTGCTTCAGGATGTCTCATACAAAATAAATACTGTGGAGCTTAAAAAAAAAAAAGAATGACCATTGAACTCTGACTCCGGTGTGTGTGTTGAAACTCGAAAATGTGGCAAGGTGGTTGCTCTGAATGATTGGTTAAATGGAACCTGCTCCAGCACTACCTTTATTCTTCTTATGAAATCCTCATAGAAACTACCTTTTATTAGAATTGGTCTTTCTCGGATTTGGTTAAAACACATTTGCAGGTAGAGTGATGAACTGACTGGTGGGGAGCTTTGGATTTTTGGTCTCCATCTAAATTGTCTTCTTTTGGGGTTTTGAAAAATTACTTGTGAAGGTCCTTGTTTCTCCACCTGGAAAATGCAGATAATAGCACTTGACATTGACAACCGCAGGAGTTTGTTGTCAGGTGCTGAGTTAGTATTAGCAGGTTGTTCTGAATGTCTCAGGCACACAGTGATATTTAAATGGGTGCCCCAGGGGGCGCCTGGGAGGCTCACTCATTAAGCGGCTGACTTTGGCTGGGGTCATGATCTCAGGGTCCTGGGATCAAGCCCCGCATTGGGCTGTCTGCTCAGCAAGGAGTCTGCTTGTCTCTCTCTCTCTCTCTGCCTGCCCCTCCCCTTGCTTGTATCCTTTCTCTCTCTCGTGTAAATAAAATCTCTTTAAAAATAAAAAAAATGGGTGCTCTAGGATTAGGACAACTGTACTAAACCCTCTTTCCCTACTCCATTCATTTGCAACATAGCTGTCAGTAACTTTGTTCCTAGCCTTTGAATAGATGAGATATTTGGAGCAAGAAGTGCCTGGTGCAGCTTTAAGTTCTTGAGTAAGTCTTTGTTTGCATCTAATTTTATGTCACAATAAAAGTGCGCCCCCCTTTGGGACGTTGCTGATAACTGAACTGGGCAGTGGCGTGGCGGGGGGTGGCGGGCTCTGTCTTCAGGGTCTCCATGGTTTAGCACGCCCCCAGGCAGCTCTTTCCAGGCCCGGGGGCAGCAGGAGGGCTGCCTGAAGACGGCCTTCTACCATGCCTTTCACACGTGGAGGCCTTCCTCTGAAATGTTCTTAATTCCCTTATCCCCATCATGACTTGCTCTCACTCCTGTTCCTTCAGAGTCGTACTCCAGAGCATTTTCCAAGCTGATGAGTAATGACTGAGCTCCCGAGAGGGGCAGGGTCCTGTGGGGGTGCTGACGTGAAGTGCCCTGTGGTGGCTGCCCTTCAAGCCCCCTCAGCCTGGAAGGGGCGTGAGGCGCGAACACAAACCACTCTGATCCCAAAGAAGAAAGGAATCCATTGCAAGGGACATTGCAAGCAGAGGAAATCAAGGGAAGGTCCATGAAGATAGGGCCTCCAGGTTGGCTGTAAGGGATGGCTTTGTTGCAGATAGTCGAGAATGGAGGAAGCTGGACGGTCCACCTTGGGGAAAAACCCTGAGTGGTCAGTGCGTGTTCATGTTAACTTGTGTAGGGAAAAAAGAAGGGTATGAGATCAGGTTGGAAAGTGAGCTGGAAAGTAGATAAAGAAGGACCTGGGAATGACCTGCCAGGGTATTCAAAGGACCGGAAAGCAGTGGGGAGCTGCTGAGTCACCAGGTGAGGACTGAAGTGCCTGGCTCAGGTGCTCGCGTTAAAATGGAAAGCAGTGCATGGATGGGAGAGAACAAACTAAGAAAAAGACAACGAAAGAGTCTCACTAACACCTCTTGAGCCCTGTGCCAGGCCCTGTTCTAAGAACCCTACGAGTATTCCCTCGTTTCATCCCTGGGGTGGCTCTACAAAGTCAGTGCATGTCACAGCTCAGGAAACTGAGGCACAGGGAGATTCTAATTTGCTCAAGGCCATGTAGTCAGGAGGTGTTGGAACTGTGATATGAAGCCAGGAAAGCTGGGCCCAGAGTCCGACTCCTTAACCTGTACCTTATTCTGCTGTCATCTGAGTGGTAGAAGCAGGAGACTCGGGAAGAGAAGCAGGGGCTGGCCTCTCTCCTCCCTGACCACGTGGTGGCATTTCATGTGAGACTCCTGGGAGCCCACTCCCCAGATGCTGGCTCTGTGGTGGGATCCTGGCAGACCGCCTTTTGAATCCTTCATATCATACCACTCTGCCCAGGGACGCCTGGGTGGCTCAGTCGCTTAAGTGTCTTCCTTCGGCTCAGATCATGATCCCAGAGTCCTGGGATCGAGCCCTGCATCAGGCTTCCCGCTCAGTGGGGAGCCTGCTTCTCCCTCTCCCTCTGCCATTCCCCCTGCTTGTGCTCGCTCTCTCAGTCTCTCTCTCTCTGACAAATAAATAAATAAAATCTTAAAAAAAAAAAAAGATGCATACCACTCTGCCCATTCCTTCAGCAAAGCCTCTTTGGACTCACCACGGACAGGTTCTCCCCCATACTTTAAAACATGAAGTAGAACCGCCTCAGTAAGTGTGTAGACATCTGAACCCCCAACACAGATGTGTAACAGGATGTTCACTTAATTTGCAAAAACTTCACCACGGGGTTTTTTTTAAGTAGCTAGCTCTCAAGTGCATTGGAAAATTATTTTATATATAAAAACTTTCATTGAAGGCAACAAAATGTTTTGCCTAGATCCATATACACCACACATGGTAAAAGTATTTCAGAATGTTTCCAGTTTCCTCCTTGCCTTTTGTATTTCTCAGTGAATTTAATGACAAATATCAATCACCTAAAAAAAAAAAAATGTGGTAGCTGGTAGCTTGAATTGTATTATAAAACTTACCAAAGAGGTGAAAATGTAATATACCAAAGTTCACATGTACAAAACAGGAAAATTATGGAACTGGCTACTTTTTTTATTTTTATTTTTTAATTAAAAAAAAAATTTTTTTTAAAGATTTTATTTATTTATTTGAGAGAGAGAGAGCATGAGAGGTGGGAGGGTCGGGAGGGTCAGAGGGAGAAGCAGACTCCCTGCCGAACAGGGAGCCCGATGCGGGACTCATCCAGGGACTCCAGGATCATGACCTGAGCCGAAGGCAGTCGCTTAACCAACTGAGCCACCCAGGCGCCCTGGCTACTTTTTTTAAAAGATTTTATTTATTTATTTGAGAGAGAGAGAGAGAACGAGCAGTTGGGAGGGTCAGAGGGAGAGAGGGAGAAGCAGACTCCCTGCTGAGAAGGAAGCCTGATTCGGGGCTCGATCCCAGGACCCAGAGATCATGACCTGAGCTGAAGGCAGATGCCTAACCGACTGAGCCACCCAGGATCCCCTGGAACTGTCTAATTATATCCCAAAAAAGTGTATTGCTTTAAGAAGAAATTCACTAAATAGTTAGCTATTGCATTGAAGTTCTTCATGGAGTGAAGAAGAGTAGGGCAGAAAAATAGGATGTCTGTAGAGCTGAGCTAGCTGGAGATCAGTGTGAAAATGACCAGCCCCTCCTGCCCTGTGTTGTGTGGGGAAATACAGAGTTTTAGAGTCAAGCACTGGGAAACAGTGGCTTCCACCCGCTGGTCAGGTTTCTCCAAGACCGCTCAGAGCTCTCCCATGTCCCATGCTCCCTTGCTCTGAGAATCTCTGAGGATAGAGTTTGTGTCTCCCACACTTCCTAGCCCCGTGCACCCTTCGGGGTAGGGTGGGTGACAGTGCACAGGGCTGGTGGTCCCGGGAACATACTTTGGGAAACGTAGTATCAGGCTACACTGAGAGGGTGGTGTTCAGATTTTCATTTTAGGAGAGACCCTGGTAATTGGAGCACAGATTTAGGCAGGAAATTACCAAGGAAACGGGTCTGGAATGGCATCTGGGGGAAACCTTGAAGGAACAAGGGGCAGAAAAAGAATAAAGAGTCTGGAAGAAAGTCCCTAATTGTCCCGAGGGTGCCACTGGCAAGAGCGGAGAGTCATCCCATGGTGTTCTCAAGGTCATTACTAGGTGAAAGGTGGGGTAGAAGTCAGAGGAAGGCAGATTCCAATCTCATGTTGAGGAAAGACTTACCAACAAGTAGAGAGGAAAGTGTCTGAGCAGAGGCCTGTCAAAAACTTCCAAGGAAGGACAGTGGCATGGACCAGGACTAGGACTTAGATGTCCTTGGAAAAGAGAGCCTTGAATGATGTGATTATAAGATAAACAACACAGAGAGGAAATGGGGCTTGGTGCCGTATTCCCTTTGCTGAGGTTGACTACCTTACGTTATCTTCTGATTTCTTTCTTTTTCCTCCCGGGTCTGTAGGGCCTTGATAATTTGCATGGTCGGTTTAATAGCTCTCTGTGGAAATGAGAAAATCATTCAATCAGGGGAAATGGATTTGGGATGAGCAAAGGAGCTTTTTCCGGTGTGGATATTTTAGGAACACCTATACAACAGTTAGAAATCTTGGGGCTTTCTGATCAGCTGGTGTCTAATGATCAAGGCAATGAAATACTTGAAATTTTATAAGCCAAATAGGATGGAAATCTTTCATCTAATTTGGGACCCAGATTTGCATTTTGTTTACTTAGATTTGCATGGGAGATTAGAGAGACCCAAACTCCAGATGTGTAAGACAAAATAAAAATGAATATATGCAGTGTGCTATATTTTGATTCAAATAAAAGGCTTATTGTTTGACTCACCAGGATCCCAGACCACCTGAGATGGTTCTCGTAGGTGTTAGGAAATCGCTGGGGGGCGAGGAGGGCCTTATAGCTCTCTTGAGACAGGCCTACAGGCTACAGAACTGACTCATTCAGTGTGATGCCCCCACTGGAAACACGATCTCATTTGGTGGAGGTGGAAACTGGGGAATGGGAGGTTAGGCGACTGGCTTGCAATCACTCACTGGTTCGTGGCAAACAAATAAGGAGAGATTCACGGAGGAAGCCTGAAGGGTAGCTAGCAGCTTTTTTCTCCCAGTTTGAAACACCCACCCAAGAAATGGCAGGCACATTGTCAGCTAGCACAGATGACTTCCCTACAACACACCCAATTTCTTTCTGGCCCTGTGTCTTGGCTTTGAGGGTTTGATTTAACAGCTGGCTATGGAAATATTCCCTCTTCCTTCGGGCAGTCGGTCCCGTGGCAGAGGTACACGGTCCCGGAACTAGGGTGCATGGGGGGAATACTTAATATCGGGAATGAGAAAGAGGGCGTGACAGGCAGGTCTCCTTGGCGAAGGGCTCCGGCACCCTTAGGCTGGTGCCAGGGGAAGGGGTGGGGGGGGTGGGCAGGCATGTGAATGGCCCAATCTCTCTAAACCCAGGACTCAGCAAGTAGTGACTACACTCCTGTTTTGTACCTAGCCATTTAAAATCCCGTGATTTAAATCCCCGGGTTTATCAGCTGCGTTCCCAGTTTGGCTAGGAGTTGTTTTGACTGCTCTGCCCTTGGCCTTAATTTAGATGGGGCCAGCCACCAGGCCCCAGGCGGCTGCTTCAGCTGAACAGCCGTGGATCTCTCAGCGCCTCCCGAGTTGGCTCCTTACCCCCCAGCATGTGTTCTCACCTCCCTAACCCTGGGCTCTGAAAACAGACCTGAAGCTGACCTCTGCCTCCAGCCCCTGTTGGCCTTGGAGATCTTCTGCCTTCCCCTCCCCCGGCCCTCCACTCTCCTTGCTCCATTGGTTCTTGCTGTCTGTGTCCTGTCCCAGTAGGGACAGGGAGAAGAGGCCACCCGAGCAGATCCAGGGGTGAGGTTGTGGAACATGTGGGACTAGAAGACAGAGGACTTGGTCTCTGGCCCCATTTCTGCCATGACCTGTGACCTCAAGCCAGTCATTTCGTCCTTCCAGGCTGTTTCCAGGTCCTGAAATCTCTGCTTCTCCAGCTGTAATCAGAACATGCAGCTCTGAGTGCAGGTTTTGATTTCAATTTTTTGGGGGGTTTGGGAATGACTGCATGCTTCCTCTTTTGCAGAAGAGAGCAGCGGTGTGTGAGGGGGAAATCAAAAGAGGGCAGAGAGGTAGAAAGTGTGGTGAGATCAGAGCTTGAGCACCCAGAGCTTGGGAGCCTGGGAAGGTGGGTCCTGCTGAGTCCTCCACGCCTGTGATCCCTGGGATGCGCACCCCCCCCAAGTGGAAGACACTTGACACAACTGTTGGTGGGTGTGGTTCATGTGGTACCTGCTTGAAAGCTGTCTCTTGAATTGCACAACACGATGCCTTTTCAAATAGGGAAGAGCCACGAGGCTGGGGGAGGGGGGAGGGGCGGGCCGCGGGTCTGTGGATGGTCCAAAGCTGGCTGACTGGCTGGGAAAACTGCAGAGGGCGGGCGAAGCAGAGGGGGTCAAGGAGATTTCGGGGTGAGGTGCAAGGCCACAGATGAATCCCACTCCTCATCACTGACAAGACCTCTGACTGAGTTTTACCTCCTCTCTCAAGCCTTCCAATAGAGCCCCCAGTTCCAACAGAAAGTGGTGACTTTTTTTCCCAAAGAGGGAGACTTGCCACAGACAGAAGCAGAGGGCGGAGATATTTCTCTGTAACATCTCTGGTTAGGGATTCCACCAGTTTCATAGTGAGGCACGATTGCAAGTTAAATCCTGAAGCGCTCGTAATTTTTTGTATGTGGCATATTCTCTCCCCACCCCCACCGCGGTCTTGAAGTAATCTGTCCGGTGAACTGTACACTTGCCCACAGAAGAGACAGTGCCTCTAGCAGCCCCCTGCCCTCCTCACCATCCTCTCCCCTTCCCGGCCCCCAGCCCCAGAGTCTAATGCCCTGGGACCCACTGTCTCCATGTCTGAGGCTGAGCACACGCACATAGACACACATAGGCAAACACACACACACACACACACACACACACTTCCTTAAAGTGGCCTGGGCGGGTTCTGGAGCCACTCAGGCCTTGGGCTCCAGAAAAACCATTAGCCTGTGGGCCCAACAGCATTGACCCACTTGGATGGTAAGAATCTAGTGAAGGAGAGGAGTCTGCTCCTCTCCCCTCTCCCTGGGTGGGGTGTAGGAGGATGTTCATCCCTCCCCAGGAGGAGAGGAGAATAAGCTGAACACTATAATAATGAGTCACTCAGGTTAACTCAACAAACTCCTACAGGCATTTGAAAAATGTTAATGCTATTTATTAATTCATTCAGCATCCAAGAGGAAATAATTGGAAGTTACTGGTTGAAAATCGAGAGGAGGTGAACTTGGGCCTCCTATCCCGTGTGATTAGCCAGCTGCATTCCTGGGAGCTCCGGAGAGGCCCCTGGGGTCTGTTTCAGCTGTCTGTGACTTCAGCTTCCCTGATTGGCCTCGGGACAGGGTAGGCCCTTAGCAAATGCTAAATAATAATTAGAGTAAGTGGCCTGGACAAAGCATTGCTGTAGAACACACCAAGCTCCCATTAGAGAACAGAGACCTTCCCTGGTGTTCTCTCATTGCTTTCCCAGACAGAACTGAAGTCTTGTTTATTTATGGCGTCCTCAGAGTTCCTGGGCTTTCTATCCTTCCACAGTCTCGGTGTCCACAAGAGCCGAAAGCTTGCAAGAGCAGAATTGGCTCCAGATAGCGGAGTTCAAATCCTGGCTCTACCACGTATATGCTGTGTGACCCTGGGCAAGTTTGTTAACCTTCCTGTGCCTCTGTTTTCCACTCGTAAAATAAGGACCATTAGAGCATGTACCTTCTAAAGTTGCTGTGAGGATTAAATGAGTTAGCACTACTACTGTATTTAGGTTTTTTGCATTTTCATTCATAAGAGTAAATGGACTATAACATTTCCTTTTTAATAATATCCTTATCAGGTCTTGATATCAAGATTATGTTGGCCTTATAAAACAATGGAAGTTTACACTCATTTCTCTTTTCTGGAAGTTTGTGTCAGGTTGGAATTATTTTTCCTTAGTGTACAAATCCCTCACTAATAAAGCCATCTGGGCTTATAGTTTTCTTTGTGGAAAGGTTTAATTATGGGTTTATATTTTTATTAAAGTCTCAGTAAGTTGCATTTTTTCAAGGAATTCTTTAGTTATTTTTGAATTTTCAAATTTGTGGACATTAATTGTTCATGTTTTTATTATCTTCTTCATATCCAAAGGATCTGTAGTGATGTCCCTTACTTCATTCCTGACCTAGGTCCTTGTGCTTTTTCTCTTTTTTCTTGATCCATCTTCCCAGGAACTTATCAGTTTTATTAGTTATTAAAGAAGGGGCACCTGGGTGGCTCAGTCGGTTGAGCGTCCAATTCTTTTGATTTTGGCTCACGTCATGATCTGAGTCATGAGATGGAGCCCTGGGTCAGGCTCTGTGCTCAGCAGGGAGTTTGCTTGAGATTCTCCCTCTGTCTCTCTCCCTCTGTCCCTCTCCCCATACCCACCCTCTGCGTGTGTACATGCTCTCTCTCTCAAATAAATAATAAATCTTTTTAAAAAAAATAAAGAAAAACCTTTGACTAAAAAAAAAATGAGTTAGCACTTACAGGATGCTTAGAACAGTGCCTACTCCATAGTAAGCACCCCCCGAATGTTACCCGTTACTGTCTCTTCCTTTTGGTTCCTCACCAGTGAGTGCTTCTACCTTCTTGTCCCATGGGCATCAAAAGAATCTGTGGGTGTAGAGCAGGGCACTCAGACCCAGTAAGAGGCATGTCTCAGTGTTGGAAGAGGGGTGGGGTAGAGCACTAGAATGTTCCTTCACCACATCCAGCATACCTCTCACAAACTATGCATTTCCAGATACCATGCACTCCATCTCTACCTGCATTCAGGCCTCTGCTCCAGCATCACCTCTTCAGAGAGGCCTTCTGTGTCTACCACTGCATCCCACCTCATTCTCTGTCCCTTTCCCCGTGCAATCATCTTTTATGGCACTTCTCACTTCCCTATAGGGTCACTATCTTGCTGCTCATCCATCCACTTCCCTTCTCTCCCATTAGAATGCAAGCTCTTTTAGGGCAGGATTTTTGTCTCTCTGTTCAGTGCTGAGTCCTGAAGAATGTCTAGAACCTAACAAGCATACAGATATGTACATTTTTTAAAGTAAGCTCTCTGCCCAACATGGGGCTTGAACTCACGACCCTGAGGCTGAGTCATGTACTCTGCCGACTGAGCCATCCAGGTGCCCCAATGCAGATATTTTTTGGACAAATGAATAAATCCAACAACCATGAACTCATTTTCCTGTTTGCATAAAACCTTTGTGAGGGTTTTATGCAACCTCACAACAGGAAACATTTAAAACGTTAAAAGCTGTACTATCATTTGGAATGAATTATTCTTTTACATAATATTCACATAGTTCCCCAGAGTAGACATATTTCTTTTGTTGCCATACATATATATGTGTATTTACAAGTGTTTGTTTCTGGATCCGTGTGTTTTGTCTTCTATAACCAAACACCTGGAGCATGGGGGCTGGGGGTGCAAACTGAAACTGATCCCCATGACTTCCTAAAGATTGGCAGTCAGTCCTTAAGGTTTGGTTCAAATCTTACTGCTCAATAAAAGATTGCCCCGAGAACTGTCCCATCTGACCTCAGCCTCTCCTTTGAACTACTGGCACACCTTATGGGAACCTCTCATTTGGTTTTAGCCAGGCCATGGGGTATCTCTTACTGAACATTTCACCCTTTTATTGTTCTATTTATTTTCCATACAGCTGTATCTTTACGTCTGCTAGTTTGCAATCTTCCTAAGGGTGGCAACCATGGAATCTGCTTATTTATGTCTTCCATCCGGTTCTTGGACTGCACATGGCAATTCAACAGTTCATGTCTGAATGGAAGAATAAACGAATGAGAAGCAGACCTATGAGCACCACCAAGTCTTATGTAGATAATTTATCTCTGTTACCCTCACCTTAAAAGCATCTGAGGGACCAAAGGTCCATATGGATATTGGCAATGATTTTCTTTTGGAAATGTTGATTGACATCTTTGTATCTTATTTCAGAAATCCTGGAAATGTCTCTCTCTCTGGAGGCAAGAACCAGCTCAGTCATTATAGAAATGATAATGGGTTTTTTAGTGATACTTGGTTCACTGCCCATTTCTCTTGTTCTTTCTCCAATACTTAACATACTTTTATTTAGGAGTTCAAGGTCAGGCGTGCTGAGAAAGGTCATTGTGAAAAACAGCTTGTAGAAGTACTTGTCAAGGTTGATTTTAGAGTACAAGGAAGATATTCATGAAGTCAGAAAATTTTAGATATGGAAAGAACATCAATACTTCTATAACATTTTATTTCTTTAAAAAGATATGAAGCCAAGGTTTAAAAAAGAGGCCATCTAGATATGCCTCATCATTGTACAGATTAGAAATGTCCAAATGAGTAACACACCTTAGGATTCACCCAGTGTAGGTGGGGATTTCTGCAGATGAGCGGGACAGAGAGAAATGCAGATGTGGCTGATGATTTATAACTTATTTCCTCACCTTTTATTTAAGTAATTATAAAAGGGGTGATAGAAATACTGTATGAAATCTCAAAGAGAAGCCAGCCAGAATTCACAAGGGGATTAAATAGAAAGATAATGGTCTCTATTCAATTATTAAGAATAATATGATGAGCCCCGTGTGAAATATTATGTGTGGCACCTGCTCTTGTTGGCTTGGTAGTAAAGAGAAAATAGGCCTGGGAAGTAGAAGGCAGAAACCAAGGTGTTCTTCAGTGGTAACTGCTAAGTACGCTGTTGAAAGGAGCTTAAGAGGATCTCGAAGGAAAGAGCCTGTCCTCCTGTTGTCAGGTTGTGAGAAATGGCAAAATTCAGGAGATGGTAGGTAGGCCAGGTACTGGTTTAATTGGGCTTAACTGCTTTGAAATGTTTTGGCTCTGGGAAGAGAGAAGAAACCCCTCCAGTCAGCATTTGGCCAGCTGGGTCTGCTCTGACCATCAGGGCCCCAGTGAAGGGGAAAGAAGACAGTTCCACAGCAGAGGGTCCCTAAGGACTCCACTACCTCATTATCCCTCCCTGGGGTTGAGGACCCAGGGCCAGCTGTGGAGGCTTAGCACCTGCTTCCTGGAGCTGCTTGCACCTGGCTCCAAAGGGGATATTACCAAAGTTACTGTGATAATTCTAGAGAACTCAGTTGGACTGGGATTAAAACCTACCTTATTGTTTCAAGACTCTCCATTTTCCCAACCTTTTGGGAAGAGAGAGTCTTGGCTCGGTCCCCTCTCATTAAACACCTTTAGGGCCTAGGGTCACGTCAACATTTCTGCGTCGAACCTACATCTGATCGGTGGCTGGGGTCTCTTCTGAAGAACGGGAATCCCAAATTAATAAAGAGGCCCTGAGTTGCATTCAGATTTCCAAGACGGATCCATTCTTCCTGGAGAACAACAGAATTTCACTTTTCTCATCTACCCCCCAAATACCTTAGCTCATATAATCAAGCAAGACCTAGAGCAGCTCTCTTCCCTCTGCTTCATGCCCTGCCCTGAGCACCGTCGTGCTCTTGGGTGACTTTGGGCAAATTACTTCATGTTTTTATGCCACAGCTTGTCTTCTGTGAGATGCGAATACTCATGGCAGCTACTTCCTAGGGTAGTTGTAAGGATCAAATGTGTTGACATCTAAAATGCTTAGGACAGCGCCTGGCTCTTAAATCTTAGCTACATTATTTTCAGCATCTTTCCCCTTCCTGCTCTTGTATCTGTACCTCATTGGCACCAGAGTGAAGTATTACGGGCCAGAGGTCAGGGAAGGGGGTCACAGGGCATGATCTTCCAAGGCCCCAGTTCCTAGTGGGTGTCTCCACACCGCCTCCCCCAAGCTGGGGAAGCCTTGCTCCAGAGACTGGACAAACTTCAGGGAGCACAGGCCCCTCTGGAATTCTTTCAGCAGGTCAGGCAGGCCACGGGCCACCCATTCCAGCTCTCTCTCTTTAGGGAGAATTGTTCAAATAAAGGAGAGGCCTGAGCAGATCTCCTGGTCAGCCATGTAGGGCCGTCTGAAGGAATACGTGGACATCCTTTGGAAAGTGAACCATGGGATTCACTGCCGAGTCAAGCCCATTTGGCAGTTTGAAAAAAAACAGTTGTGCATGTTAGCATGTCCAAGTGTGAAATGAGTTTGATTTTGCAGTTTCTCCCAGTAGCAGCAGGCTGCAGAGGAAGGTTTCCGTAATGTGTGCGAGCACTGGACAGAGTGTAGTAAGTCGGGCCATTTTGGCAGTGTGGCTCATACGTGTTTTTCAGAACGTGTGTGATCTCCTCCCTGAGTCTGGGCTCCCCCAGTCGGCAGCCAGGCAGTATGTTCTGAACCTAGCCAGTGCCTCACACAGTGGTGAGAATGGAACATGGCAACGGGACACGGGCCAGCTCGCTTGATGGGGGGGACACCTTTAGACTGTTTATGCACCCCGTGACCTGTCACCATCCTCCCACCCACAGCAGACAGGTATGAACCATTAAGGACCCATCTGCCTCATTGCCTGGGGAGTGAGGAAGCACACTGGCTTTGTCGGGGCTGGGCTGGCAATTTCGTGCTAACGGAGACTGGGGGGTGGGGGGAAAGCTGCAGGTGAGCCCTGGTGTGCACAATCCTTTCCTGCCGCACAGCTCGGCGCTCTGCCCCACCTTGGCAGTGACAGGGGTTCCCAGGCTGTTTCCTCAGGGGCCATTACAGCGTGTGGGGAAATGAACCATTTGGCCAACCAGCTCAGAACATCTGATTTTTTTTTTTCATGGATGTGACTCATTTTAAAATCTGAATTGAATGAATTTCTTTGGATTCCAGTTCAGCTAACATTTCCTGAGCCTCTGGTGTGTAGTCTGTATCATGCTAACACTCACGTATATTGTTTTGACCCCGCCTGGCTGAAGCTCCCATTTGGCTGACTTGAGGAACATAATCCTGTTCAACTCGAGAGACATGTAGTCGTGCTGCTTCTGTTCTGGGTATGGAGATGCCAAGATGAACAAGTATCAGAAGATCCCTCATCTCATACTTAGTTCTCTGCCTGAGTAGTCCTGGGTGGTTCTAGAATTGCTCAGCAGGCAAAAGCTTTTGCTTATTCTCAAGGCATTGAGTTCTTTAGGAATTCCGGTTATATTTCTTATCCAAAAACAGAAATGGATACTGAAGTTGAAATTTGTTATTGTACATAAAACATTCTGCTCTCTTCATCTGGTTATTGGATGCAAAACAGTGACGTTTGGATGCCTCTTTGCTTCTCACTGTTGGGAAAATAATCCTGTCCCCTGCAGACTTGCCACTGGGGTCCACTCCCCTCCTTTTTCTCCAGCACAGGGGCAGAATTTCTGGGGTGCTAGGCACAGAGACCACTGGAGAGGTCAGCCTTTGTTGGCCCCTCCCATTGGCAAACTCTTGGCTGTGAGCTCAGCCATGCTTTGGGCGGGGAGGGAGGTCCAGAGCACATGATTGAAAATCAGAGAGGGAGATGACAAATATATTCAAAAGCACATTGATTTTTCATACCAGGAGTGGGGATATGCCAAAAAAAAAAAAAAAAAAAAAAAATCTCAATACTGAAAAATGGACCCAGAATATAAAACCCTTTTCCAAATTGAGGGCTTGTGAAGGGTCAAATTCCACCAAAAGTGGGCTTACAAATAAAAAGATCCCTATGGAAGGACAGTCATTATCTGGTCCCACGAGTAAGGGGAACCCCTGGATGTTTGTGAAGAGAAAATCCTAGATTCAGCTGTGCTGTCCCCTGTCTCCCCCGTAGCGATCCCAGGTTTAATGTTGCTCCTCTCTGGATTCCATGTAGCACCTTTCTCATGGGTTTAAAAATAGACTCTGTGACTACCAACCCTCTTAAAAGGAACATGATAGAGATCAGTGCCAGCACTATGGGACCTGATACCCGGCTCTGATCACCTCCTTAAATAGAGTCCATACTTGCAATCCCTTCCTCCGGTGAGGCAGGGCACCCAGGGCTACCCAGTTGGCCACTGAGTGCTCACCACACAAAATTAAATAGCAAAACAACCAAGACCGTCTTTTCTCCTTTTCCTTTCTTCTCTCACTATTGAAAAGCTTCAGAAGGCATTACAAGGTCTGAAGGGAGTCGGAGTGGATTTCTTAGTCCATTTGGCGTAATAGCTACGGCATATATTCTGCCAAGTGCCTTCCTAATTAATTATTGGAAAGGGGAGTGGGGGCTAGTGCAGGAGGGTGCAACCATGTCTCTATGAAGAATAACATCTTCCCAGCAGCCATGCTCTTGATGGTTTACAAACTCCCCGGGGTGGTTGATGGCTGGCTCGGTTGGCGATAAAGGAGCCTGTCTTTCTCAGTAAAGGGTGGAGTTCCTGGTACCCACCCTTATCCACAGTGTCCAGAAGCTCTGGGAGCTGGGGCAACTCCCTGTGTGGATGAGGGCCCGGCCAGATAGAAGAATGGTTGAGGGCAAAGCTGTATTTGTCAGAAGGCCATGGGGCAGCCAGAGACAGGGATGCCACCAGGGGAATGTCAGATGCGGGCTTGGGAGCAGGGCTCCCGCTGGACACACGCCTGGAGACTTTTCTTCACCGCAGAGAAATGGACACTGAAATGGTGCATGATAAGCCCAAGGGAGTCTTGTCGCTGTAGCAGAGTGCTGGGGGCTCTTGGGGGTCCTGTTCTCAGCCATGGATGTTGGGCCTTGGGGAAGCTGTCCCTAGACCTTAATTTTCCACAACAGAAACAAGATCAGCAACACCCCATACCTCTGGGGGTGGAGAGGGTTCACCTTTGACAAAAGCTTCAGTTGAGAAGAAGGAAGGGAGAGAAGAAGGGGAAAAGAGAGTCAATTGTCATTTTACTGAGTACCTGCTTTGTGCCCCATAGTGGTGCTGGGCATTTTTACGTGATTTTCATAATACCTGGAGAAGTGAGTCACCTTATTTTCATTTTACTGAGGAAGAAACCAACACTCAGAAAAGTTATTTCCCTTATCAAAAGTTACGCAGCTCAACCGCAGTGGAGTGGGCCTACTGACTTGGAGTGTTTTAAGGCTGCCCAGAAATTCAAACAGTGCTGTTGTCATTAAGTTAGTTCCATGTCTGAGTTGACTGCAGAGGATTAAACCAGAGGAGCAGGAGGGCATGGGTGTCCCTCAGTGAACGGCAGGGGGAGAGTCTTGTTGCCCAGGGCCTGAGGTGCCTGGAGGCCCTTCTCTGGAATCCTGGGTCTGCCCTGAATTTGTCAGCTCTCACGTTCCTTTAGAGAGGAGCCAGCTGGGGTCCAGGCTGGCTGCCGCCTGAAGCTGCCTGTTCCTGTCCCCCCAGAATATTCTGGGGGAGCACAGTCATCTGAGAATCCCACGCACCTGAGATTCTTTGCTCCAGGCTTTTGAGCAAAAAGATGTGTTCTCCCAGTTTCTGGAAGAGCTAGATTCATGGAGGAATCCGCGGCAGGGGCCCCGTAAACTGTCCTGAGCTCCCAGTGCCCCCGCGGGTTTCCGTGTCACACAGTGAATAGCTTTGTTTTCTTCTGACTGAGCAGCAAGGGACCCAGGAACGTGCTCCCCAGCTGGGTCTAGCACCTCATCAGGCTTGTCTGCCGAGGGACCTGCGGAGACAGCAGGTAAAATATTTAGCAAGATTAGAAAAAACCTGTAGACACCGTGAGCCTACAGGATAGAACAACAGGTCCTGTGTCCTTCCTGAGAAGCCCCGTTTTTTTCTCTTGCCCATCAATTCCTTTCTGTCGCTTTACTTTGGTTTCAGTGACATGCACTGACAGATCTCAAGGACACACTAAATTCCCGCAGTAAAAAGTACAGCCCTCGGGTTTGGAAAGGAAAGGAAATGGGCAAGGAGCAGGATGGTTATTTGTTGTCTAAGGGTGTGGTCGTGATGGAGGGGGAAGGAGGGACAGTTCATGGGGAAAATAATAATCCCTTATCTTTCTGAATGCCTAGAGCCCAAAGACACCGCGGTAAGTCATGTAGATTAACCTGTACAGCTGTACGCCTTATCGAATGGTGAACTATCTGTCTCTGCTCTCCTGAAGGATCCCAGCAAAGATTCAGCCCTTTCTGAATAATGAGTTCTATTAAGTCACATCCCCGACAGCTGGAAAGTTCTTTCTGTCTAAATGTCTAATGGAAATCTTCTCTACATCAATTTAATCCCATGACTTCCTATTTCCTTATGGCGGTGCATATGCCCTCTTCAAACATCAGTCAGCAAGCATTTATGGGGCACCACTGTCCATAGGGGAGCAGGTGGGGAAGGGGAGGGGGAGGGGCTGGGCATACAGAACGTTTGAACCAAGCTGCTTCTGCCTAGGAGAAGCTTATAACAGCATCATGGTGACCAGGCTACCACACCTGGGAAAGACACCATATAATTAGGCCCGTCCTGGGGTTCCAGGCTCTAGTGCTAGAAGACTTTACATCTGAAGGACCATATCCTTTAGCCTTCTCTTCTTTAGCTCCTATAACCTCGGGTCTTACTGAGCAACATGTATGAAATTGTTTCTTTTCTTCTCTTGGGCCTTGCCTCTTTGCATATTTAAGTTGCAAAGCCTCAACCCTAATGAGGTCATCATGGCTGACATCAAGAATTCTTGGCAGTCTTGAATACTCAGGTCCTCTGATTATACCTCAGCATCTTTCCCATTACTCTCACAGTATTCTGTGAGAGTACTCTCCTCTGATTATAGTCAGCTTCTGGTCCACTATAACTATGTCGTCCTTTTTCTTTGTGATTGTGTATAACCCATAGCATTGTAGTACAAAGGACACTGGGCTTAAGAGTTATAAGATCTGGGTACCGAAATTAGACTGGGAATGTTTTAATATTTAACTTTGAATCACTTTACTTGCAAGGTCTTAGTTTATCTCACCTTTAAAACAGATATTCTGTATATAAAGAACTCTTAAAATTCAATAATAAGAAAACAAACAACCCGATTTAAAAGCGGGCAAAAGATTTGAACAGATATATATCATCAAAGAAGATATGTGGATGGTGAGTAATCCCCTGAAAAGATGTTTAACACCATTAGTTATTAGAGAAAGCAAATGAAAGCCACAGTGAAATACTACTACACATCTATTAGAATGTCTAAATTAAGACTGACCATCCCAAGTATTGGCGGCCATGTAGATCAGCAGGAGGGAGGGATTATGATGCAGGAGGAAACTTTTGGAGATGATTTTGGAGGTTCATTATCTGGACTGTAGTGATGGTTTTATGGGGGGTATGCATAAGCCAAAACTTACCAAACTGTATATTTTAAATATGCTGTTTATGGTATGTCAATTAAACTTCAATATAGCGGTTAGAAAAATAGTCGATCTTCTATTGTGTGAGTCAATTCTATCAGTGTTTCTGAAAGTATTGTGCATATTATTCATCTTCCATTTGAGTAGGGTGTTTTCTCTCTCTCTAAATATTAATGTTGGAACGGTGCTTTAGAATCCCTGGAGATATTCCACTGGGCTATGATCAGGGCTGTTCCAGTAACCATAATTTATTAATTGAAGCTCTTTCTGTAGAGGATTTTAGCAAATCTGAGAGGCAGTTTTAAGAGGTGCTGGGCAAAAGACCTGTAGGGATGTGTATTTTAACAACATTTACACGGAGGGGGGTTGGGGTGACTTCCTATACCCAGACACCTTGCCCTTTGATACAGCAGGGCAGGTGCTTTCCAGCCCCCTTGCAGAGGTGGCCTGGCCTGAAGTTCATCATCTGATGATGTTGAAAGTCTCGGACCCGGAACGTCCTGATGCTGCAGTCTTCAAAGACCAGGTTTTTTACCCCCATGGGGAGGAGTTAGTTGCATTATATACTTCAGATCACTCTTTTTTGACAACATACTGACCTCTTCTCTTGATCTTTATTTATCTCACTTATTTGGGACTTTGCCTTAATTTGTTGAATGGCTTTGAAGAGCACTTCACTTTGGAAAACACCCAGAGTTTTTTCTAATCTTTAGGAGCATGCTCCACATTATCTATTCCTGGCCCCGAGTACACTTTTGTTAGGAATCTTGCCAGTGCTGTTAATGGAAGGGCTTTGGATCCGCTGGACCCTCCATTTACTAGTGGTGACCGTGGTCCTGACCCTTTACCTCTCTGGGCTCAGTTTCTTGGTCTATACAACCATAATAGCATCGTCTACCTTATGGGATGGCTGTGAGGGTTAATTGAGGTAAGGCAGTATGTCCATCACCTAACAGGTGCTCAGTGCATTAATTCCTCACCTCACCAACACACACAGCTCTACCATACCTATGTGTCAGAGCAGGAGGGGTGGAAAAAGAGAATTTGGGATTGTGTCTAGGCTGCTATTTGAAGAGAAGGTGAAGCCGGGCTCATGATATAAAACATCCATGGTCTGAACAAGCAGTTTTGCCAGGGGCCTAGTTACCTGGCATTGCTTTTGCTGATATCTTGTCATCACCTGTTCTTAACAATCTGGCATCACCTCAAGGCTTGGCCCCCCCCCCCCCCAAACAGGCTTTTGACCTCTGCCCCTGAAATGACCTCAGGAAAAGGTGAGGATGGTCCCGGAACTGAAAACTCGGAGGTTACTCCAGCCTCCTCGGGTGATGTTTCATTAACCCCGTCAGACTTGAAGGATGAGGGAGATGGTAGTAACAGCTCTGTGTCCTGCCTCTCAGCTTCAGTTCGCATCGCAGCTCTCTGGCAGAATCTGGATTAGGCTGATTAGCTGGTATCTCAGGACACGGTGTAAGAGCTCAAAACATGCAAATTGGTTATGGGGCATAAATAGACTTTGCTGAGCTCACCCTGGCCGTCTTTGCAGGCTCCGGGGCCGTTCACTAGGGCAGTCAGTGTGGCAGGGGCAGGGCGGGAGCGCCATGCAGCTTGGAGCTCCTCACCTCCATTGGACGTATGTGCCTCCCTTCTGCAGCGGCAGGACGCTTGCTCCTCGCCCGGCCTGCTGGCACCTGCAGCTCGGGCTGCACCCCCACCCGCACCCTCCACGCACCCCCTCGGCTGGGCTTGGCAGCAGGTGCCTTCTCTCCGGAGATCGCTTCGCATTAACTTTCCCACTGACATAATAATGGAGAGAAAATGAAGAGATCCCATTAGCGGCTGGCTAGCTGGGCTGGAGGGCGGGCGGGCGGGCGAGCTCAGGGTCCGAGCGCCGGAGCCCGCGCCGGAGCCAGAGCTGAAGCCTGAGCCCGAGCCCGAGCCGAGCGGAGGGAGCCTGTATTTTTAGCCAGATGCCGCGTAACTTGCTGGCGCTCCCCGCGCCGCCGAGCAGATAACGGGGGAGGGGGAGCAGGGAGCCGGGCTCGGATTTCAGCGCGGGCGCCGGACGATGGCAGCGAGACAGGGCAGGTCCGGTCCAGACCCTGCGGTGAGTGAGTGGACGGCCTGCTCGCGGCCGCTCGGGCGGGGAGCTCGGCGCGCGTTGGGCCGCCGCCGTGCGGGGTCCGGGCCGCCGCGCCCCTGGTCCCGCCCGGCTCGCCGGGCGCCAACTTTCCGGGCGGGTGCGGGGACGCGCGCCGGGCCGCCCTTGTGCTGCCTCACGCCGGCTGGGCGCCGAGGCTTCTAGCAGGATCCAGAGGAAAATTCCTTTGGCCTGGAGGCTGCCGCCGCGAAGGGGCCGGTGGCGGGAGGCGGCCCGACCTGTGGCCGGCCCGGGTGAGGCGGCCGCATGCCGGAGCGCGGGGGAGGAGACCGGGGCGCGCGGGGGCCCTCGCCGAGGCCACGTCCCCTCGCCGCGGAGGACAGTCCCGCCGAGCGGGTTTGCTGCTGGGGACCCACCCGCACCCGCGGGGATGCCACTGCCCTGGCCTTGGCCTTGCCCGGAGAGGGCGCCGCCTCGCCCGCCGCACATCTGACCCCTCAACCTTAGAAACACTAGTGCCCCGAGGTCCTGGAGTTAGCGGGAAATGAATGGGGATGAGAGAAAGGCAGACCTGTTGTGTGCTGGGGAGCAGATGCTTTCCCCGTACCCTGTCATCTTCACGGCCCCCCCGGCCAGCCTTGTATCATCCCCGTTTGGGCAATGGGGAAATTGAGGTTTGGGAACTTGTAGGAGGCAGAGCATCAAGTGGCAGAGCGGGATCATCCCAGGTGTTCCCAGCATCAGGGTGGACTCCTCACACATCACTGCATCACCCAGCCTCTAAGGCCAGACGCAGGAAGTGCCCAGGCTTGGGCAGGGTTTTTCCCAAGGCCTGGCAGTTGTGTTCGGACATTAGAAGGGAACTCGGGACTCCTGCTTGCACCTTTTATGACACCTTAATGACACCTTTAATATGTTCCTTCTACCTTTGCCAATGGTAGTCTGACTGGGGCTCCTGGAGACAGTTTGGGAAGCTTTCCCAGCACAACTTTCTGGAAAGAAAAATGAAAAACTTACTGAAAACACACGCTGTGGCCCAGGGTTCACTTTGGTTTCTCTGTAGCCCGTGGGATAAAGGCAGGGGCCACACAGGTGGGCATGCTGGCTAGCGCTGGCTGTTCTTCCTGCGAGGCCTGACGGGGGCTCCTAGAAGAGCAAGGTGCTGAGTATGCTGTGGAGGGCCACCCCCAAACACAGCAGGCAGCTCCGCGGCTAGAACCAAGGTCTGCCTTAGTCAGCTGGATGTGCTGCAGCACCCCCTAGAAAGATCTAGAATCTCTTCCTGGGAGTCCTGACAGTGGCCTTGTTAAAGAAACTGCATTTTGCTCAAACAAGACCCCTAGGGAAAGAGATATTATCTTATCACTGTTTACTGATAATAGCTGTTTCCATTCACCTTTTTAGACATGAATTTTGTACTAAAAGACCTTGAGAAAGTAATTCATGATTTGTCCTAGGCGAACTTGGACCGGCTCAAGCCCCAGAGATGGTGCAAAGAGGCCCTGGGATTCTCTTACTCGGCCTGAAACTCAGCTGTGCTTGGCCTCTAGGGTTTGTGGAGCCTTCTGTGCTCATGTGTTCCAGGCACGCTGACATTTCATAGTGTGCTTCCGGCCTCTCCCTCCAAGGACACTGGAGCCCCCTGGGCTACTTCTCTATTGCTATATTCATATCACCCCACTCAGGAAGTGCAAGTTTAATAATAGTCTGGGTGTCTCAGGTAACCAAGGGTTCACCTCCCTTTTCCAAGCAGTCCTGATGAGAGCTCGAGGGCCTTCCTTTCCCCTCCATTACTTCCTCGCGAAGTAAGGGCCAAAGTGGGCACAGCCTCTGAGCGCGGGTGGAAGGCTTCCTCCCGCCAGAGCTGAACTTGAGAGGAACATTATGAGCACTAAAAGTGATTGGCCCATTGGGGCAGTGTAGCACAGGGGTGAAGAGAAAGACCCTGGAGTTAGGCTACTTGGATTCAAATCCTGGCCAAGCCATGTATTCGCTGTGTGACTTTGGATAAGTTGCTTAACTTCTCTGTGTCTCATTCACCTCATCTCTGCAGAAGAGACAATAAGTGCACCTGCCTCATGGGATTATTCGGAGGAGCAAATGAGTTAATTTATGTAAAGTGTCTAAAGCATAGTAAGGGATTTAGAAAGGCAAACTTGGGGCGCCTGGGTGGCTCAGTCACTTGAGCATCTACCTTCAACTCAGGTCATGATCCCAGGGTCCTGGGATTGAGCCCTGCCTCGGGCTCCCTGCTCTGCGGGGAGCCTGCTTCTCCCTCTGCCCCTACACCCCTACTCATGATCTCTCTCAAATAAATAAATAAAATGTTAAAAAAAAAAAGGCAAACTTATTTTGTTATGAAAGGAAGTTCAGGGATATCACATGGATTAACCAGCAGGGATGTGGGTCGAGGACGAACAAAACATATATACACCTTCTTGCCCTCAATGCAGGCGTGAGCAATTTTCTCACAGGTAAAATTAAATTGAAATGAAGCTCAAGATGAAGAAGGGGCAAAGACACAAGCAGGCAGCCTTGGTGGGTGCTCAGAGGGGCGGGTAGCTCCTCCGTGTGATGCAGGGTTCAGGGCCCTTGTGGACTGGTTTTCTGGAACACAGTGAACAGCCTCCTTCAGGCCCTCTATCTACTTTCCTCAAACAGAGAGGCCTCTCTGAGGCTGCCCCACATCCCAGGGACAGGTGGGACTCAGGGAGGGCCACGAATTCTGCTCCAATTTATCAGAGCCCAGAGATAGTCTGGTTAGCATTTTGTCACTATTGCCATTATTGTTTTTCTGATTAGTGTCTACTCGGGTAATTGTTCTAAATGGAACGTGTTGGATTCATTTGACTCTCTTTCTGCCCTATTGGATTACACAGACCATTCCGGGATGCACCAGGAAATTGCACCCGGGACAGGTCATTGACTTGGAGGTAACTGAATTAGATAGATGGGCAGCATAGGCTCGGAAAAACAAGATGGTGAGAATGGGTCTCATATTCCTACCAGGGTCATTTGCTCCAGAGCTTAAATATTCCCTGGCACCTAGGAGGTGCTCACTGAATGCTAGTGGAACGAATGACCCCTTTATAACTCCGTCACTTTGTTTTTCAAATCATGAGGGCAGGGACCTATATTCTGAATTTTTATTCTATTTCTTTTTGCCCTAGCAGAGTCCTGGACTTGAAATAGGACCTCAGCAAATATATTGTACAATTAAACTGAGTGATACACAGTGGGAGTGACACCATTATCTATAATTCACCTGTAAGATACCCTGAGGATCCTGCTAATGTCCTGACTACTCTATGCCAGAGAAGACCAAACAGAAAATGAAAAGGCCTTAGCAATTGAACTTCACCTGTAACTCCATAGGTGACTTTAGCTAGTCACTTTATTCTTACAGCTGGTTTTATTATCCCCAAAAGGAAGGACTGGGATGAGATGGTCCCATTCTTGAGGTCTGTCTTGGGCTTAACACAGCCCTCAGGGTTAGAGCTGGGACCAGCCTGGGACCCTTTCCCTGCCATGAATTAACTGTTTGACTGGCAAAGGCATGAGGCTCCTCCCAGCCCCCACAATCTGTCAGGGCTGTCCCTGGTTTGAAATTGCGGGGGATGCATCTCGGGGTCAAGGGCAGTGGAAGGGCTTTCATCAGGGAGTCTTGGGCTGAATCCCTGAGTTTTACCTAACTTAACTGCAGAACCTGGACAAGTTATTAACCTCTCCAAACCTCAGCTTCATCACCTCTAAAATGGGGATGATAATTGTACCTACCTCACCAGTTGTGATAAGGATGGACAGATACCATGTTGGTAAGACACCTGCCCAATGCCTGGTATTACTGTTGTAATTTCATTCTTATAGCACACAAACCACACCAACTATTTCGCCCTCTGCAGCCTACTCTCGATTGGGCTTTCCTTACCCTCTATTTATTTGCTTGTCTGTCTATCATAAATATTCTGCCTCACTTCCTGGATGCAGTACCCCGAAGAGTCAAGCCGTGTCACGCTGCACTGTTTTTACCCATCATGCTCAGCTTTTTGTCCTGAGTCCTATTACTGTGCTACAGAAGGTAGTTTGGGTAGGTGGGATAGGTGGGAGATAGGTTTCTCAAACACTCTCATTCTTGGGGAATAATATAGTATTTTTCCCAATAGTTAAATGCAGACAGACTTTCTGATTCAGCAGGTACAAACAGACATTTCTCTGAGGAGCTAAGCTTTGAGTCTGATTTCTCTGGGTATCTAGCTCATGGGGAACCAACAGAGCGATCCTCATTTCTGAGGTATTTCCCCCACCATAGATGCCTAGCGGAGAAACTTAAGGGGACATTAGGGGCCTTGTGTTTTCAGCCAAGGGGGCTCGTGGCCTAGCAGCCATTTCAAGCTTTGAAGGATTTCCAAAGAGGTGAAAGATTTGGTCCCTGCCCCAAGAAGGAAACAGTTTGGCTGGGGAGACAAAGATGTATTTAAAATACACTTTTTTAAATAAAAAATCAAGCTCCTGTTTCTAGATTTAAAAATGGTAAATATTGAGTATCCAAAGACCGCATCATAGAGGAGATAGGAGCTGAGTGGATCTGAATTGGAATTAGCAAATGCGAGCGTCAGAGAGCTTCAGAAGGGTCCCATGAGTAATCTGGGTGTGGGCCTGGAGGCAGACAGCCTGGGAATGCCATGGGAGGACAGAGAAGGAAGGAGGAAGGGGCTCTTCTGACAGCTCTGTTGGGGGCAGGGAGAGCCAAGTGTATGTATGGTGTTGTTTTTTGTTTTTAAAGATTTGTTTATTTGAGAGCAGGGGGAGGGGCAGAGGGATAGGGAGAGAGAGTCTTAAGCAGACTGCACACTGAGCGCAGAGCCCAACCGGGGCTCTATACCAGGACCCTGAGAGATCACGACCTGAGCCGGAGCCAAGAGTGGGACACAAAGCCAACTGTGCCCCCCAGGCATCCCCTCCAGGCACCCCCCAAGTGTGTGTATGTTGTGAACAAGTGGACGAAGTCTTAGGTTTGAGCTTATATAACGGGGCAGGGGTGGGGGTGGGGGCATGTGGGGTCTGGAATATGAGAGCAAGGTTGGCAGGAAATCTGGATTTTCGGAAGATCAGCGAGGCAGGGGTGGAGTGGGGTTGGCTGGAAGGCAGAGGAAGGAAGCAGCTCTTCTAGTGAGGTACTGGAGGCTGGAGGTGGCAAGAGGGAGGGACAGGTGAAGGTAGTGTCTATGAGGCTGGAAAGTCTTTGCTGCCATGGATTGACTGTTTGGTGGGCAAAGGCATGTAGCCCTGCTCTGGGGAGAGGATCGGGGTTTAAGGATACTTGTCAGTGGATTTAGGACCCACCTAGGTAATCTAGATGGGTCTCATCTCAAGACCCATAACTTAATTACATCTGCAAAGGCTCTTTTTTCCAAATAAGGTGACATTGTCAGATTCCAGGGATTCGGGCACAGACGGATCTGTGGGGGCCACCATTCCGCCCACTATGGCATGTTCTCTGAGGAGGGAGCGTGAAGGCAGGAGACAGAGTACCCTTGAAAGGAGAGGGAACCACGAGGTATGGGTGGGTCTTCCGGAGCACTTCATGCATGGCGTGTCACTTGACGACCCTCGCCCACCTGGGTGCGCACCCCGGGCCGAGCACAGGGCTCAGCCCTTGTGCTGCTATAATAATTGTAATGGCCTGTATTATTTGGTGGTGGAGTCTTGATGGCCATGGTGTGAGTGACAGAGCAAGGGCTCTGGAAAGGAACTGCTTTACTCTCATTCACGAGAGCTGGCGAGGGGCACCTGCCGGCGAAACCTCACGTTAACTTGGCAGCAGAGCAAGGAGGGCAAGTTCACGGATTTCAGAGGCGAGCCATGTGCATTTGAGTCCAGGCTACGCTTCTTGCCCGCTGTGTGACTCTGCACAAGTCACCTCAGCTCTCTGCGCCTTGGCTCCTCATCTGTAAGAGGGGGACCACAATACTACTTACTTCTTGGGGTTTTCAAAAATGAGTATTTAATGCCTATCTCTGTGGGTATGTGAACAGATAGTAAATGTGAAGTGCTGATAATCTTAGTGCATAGTAAGTCAGTGCTATGTGCTGTGTACTTAAAAAACCAAACCACAAAACAGGGCCCAGATGCACCTGTTAGGTTCCTCTGACGCCTGCATCCGTGACCCCCTGGGGTCAGGGGCTATGTGCTATAGGGTCCTCTGTAAGAATGGGGAGCCCTTGGAAACATCGAAGTGGTAGGATACCAGGCAGTGCTGAGCGTTCGCAGTTGGAACAGGGTCCCTCTCAAAGACTGGGCCCTAGCCCAGTGGGCATCCTAGGCCCTAGCCAAAGGAGTTTGCTTATAAAGATACCAAGAAGAAGGCACCTCACAGTACAGACCTGAGAGCCATCTAGACGGGACTCTAGGCCCGTCCCATGCCTGGGCACCACGGTGCCACGGTGGGGGGGGGGCAGGGGGCACCAGGGTGCCTTACAGGAGGCTGCAGTGGCTGCCGCTGTGACTTTAGCCCTTTTTGGCAGCCCTGGGCTTGAATGGGATCTTGAAGTCGTTACCACAGAGCACACTCACTGCCTGCCGTTTCTCCTCACAGGCCGATGCTGCTACCAGCTTTCTGAGGGCAGCAAGATCAGGTAACTTGGACAAAGTTTTGGATCACCTGCGGAATGGCGTAGACATTAACACCTGTAACCAGGTACGTGGGGTGGGGACAGGCATATGGTCTCTGAAGAGAGGTTCTTGCCTGGTGCCTTTTCCTGACAGCTTTCATCCGCCTCTATTAACCTTTTCCCAGTGACCTCAAAACTCCCCAAGGGCTTCTGCCTGCTGAAGGCCCTAACCTCGGTGTTCACATCCCAGACGCGGTCCGGGGCCCCACAGAGAAGGATTGATGTCTGAACCGTGTGGGCCGGGCCCAGGCTCCCTCCCCTGCTGCCTCTTCCCTCAGAAGTTGCGTTGGTTCCCGCTGTGGTCTTAGAATATGTGGCCTTTGAAAGGGGGCAGGAGGAAGGGCCTTTGAAGAATGTTGTGTCAGTGGTGACATTAAATCTCCTTTGTCCACTAGCAGCCTTTGTGGGTTCTCGCTGTGCTGAGAAGGAAATCGTGATGATGCCTCCCTTGCTCTGTCAGGTGTTGATGAAAGCGAGTCTGGCTCAGGCTGAGAGCCGCTGTGGCTCGAACCGCTTCTCTGGAGGTTCCCGGTGCTAAGCGGTGGGTTTGGTGTCAGGTTGGGGGGGTAGTAAGGAAATTTCGTGTGTTCAGGTCAGATCAGAGGGCAAAGAGTCAGGTTTGGGGCCAAAGATCTAGGAATTAACTGAACAGGAGGAAATCATCGTCTAGGAAGAGAACGGGGGTGTAGCTTGGGCTCGTGGATGGATGACCTTGGTTTGGTTTGTTTGGTTTGGCCAGCCAGTTAAATCGTTGGGGTACATGTGCTAAATCAGTTTCTAATTTAGAATACATTTACCAATCATAACTTTTTTTTTTTTTTTACCATTTTAACCATTAAATTATTTTTAATTGTGGTGAAGTACACATGACATGGAATTTACCATCTTAAACTGTTGTTAAGTGTCCAGTTCAGTGGGATAAAGTACATTCATGTTGTGGAATAACTATGACCACCATCCATCTCCAGAATGCTGTTCATCTTGCAGAGCTGAAACTCTGCATCTGTTACGCGGTGACTCCCCATTCCTGCTGCCCCCCGCCCCACCCCTGACCACCACAACTCTACCTTCTGTCTCTATGAATCCGACTGCTCTAGGCCCCTCCTCTAAGTGGAATCACACAGGATTTGTCCTTTTCCTTTAGTGTAGTGTCTTCAAGGTTCCTCCTTGTTGTAGCACACGAGATTGCTTTTACAAGCCAGCTGGGGCCAATTCCCGGGAGGCGATGTGCCTCTGTACCCCTGCCTTCTCACCACCCATCGCCTCCCTGTCCCTGCCACCCTGCTTAAAATGCAACATGCCACTTGCTCTTTCTCTCAGGGCAAGACCCCATTTGGATTTGGTTGGTCCTCTGTGGTGTAAATTCATAGCTCAAAGATGAGAGAGGTTGAAGCAGGTGGTGTGTGGTAGGACATAAAAGTAGGTGTGGTATGAAGCCCATGGCAGTGAACTTCAGAGGGGGGACAAGCATGTGCCCTGGCCTCGAGTCTGTGGACGGGGTAGAGGCAGCAAGCCCCCCTCCCTTTCTCCTACCCTTCCACCCAAGTGTGAGGACATCTGCGGCGACTCAGCAAACACACAGAGCCCAGATTGAACCCGTGAACCCATTTCTTTCAAGGGAAGAGGATGTGGGAGCAAAGTATGGGGTAGGGAGCAAGTCCTGGGATCGGAGTGGCTCAGGAGAGGGGCTCCCTGTTTCAACACTGCACCCTGCCAACAGCTGTAGTTGTGTTGTTCCAGCCCCCCACAGGCGAGGGGATGGCTCTCTCTGCCCACCTGGAAAGTTCTGAGGCTTCTGCAGCAGAAATGCAGAGGAGGGCTTCTCCGCAGTGTAGTTCCGCCCGAGGAGCAGCGAGCCTTCAGAGGCCTTCCAAGGGTTAAGATGCCAGCTCTCAGAGGAATCCATTTGGCAGAAATGGGGACAACTGGATGCTCATAAGCCTTGAGCCAGGGCTTATTTTCGGTGTGAAATTGGAAGATTTTGATGACACCGGGGAAATGGTTTTGTCTTGATTGGTCTCCTGTCGGTGAGGCCCCGGGTGTCACTGGCTCGTCCCCCTGCCGTTTCTCCTCAGGGCACCTCCGGGGTTCATCTTGGGCTCGGCGAGCAGCATTTTTGCACTTTATGACACTATTTCCGGTGGGCTCGGTGCCAGGGACAGGTAGCGCTGAGCCCTGCGAGCACCAAAGGGATGCTCCAGTCCCAGAAGGGTGTCTGCGGTCCTGGCTAAGCCCGGCCTCCTTTCTGAGAGGACACGGCTGCAAGCACTGGCATGAATGTCAGGGAGGAGGAAAGGGAAGGATTCGGGTGCTGCAAAGCCCCTCGGGGCTGGCTTATGCCCAGGGCCCCTTACTGGCTCCCTGGATCTTGGGCTGCGCGGGTCTCCTGCTCGTGGCAGGAGCTGAAGACAGGCCGCTGGGAAGAGCCCATGCTGCCAGGCTCATGCCGGCCCCCAGGGCGGCTGGCCTTGGGCTCCGCAGTGAAGAATGGGCAGGGCAGGAGGGACAACAGTAGCCGAACTGACGCCCTCTTTATTTTATTTTTATTATTATATTATGTTAATCACCATACATTACATCATTAGTTTTTGATGTAGTGTTCCGTGATTCATTGTTTGCGTATAACACCCAGTGCTCCATGCAGAACGTGCCCTCTTTAATGCCCATCACCGGGCTAACCCATCCCCCCACCCCCTCCCCTCTAGAACCCTCAGTTTGTTTCTCAGAGTCCATAGTCTCTCATGGTTCTGACGCCCTCTTTAAAAAAAAATTTTTTTTTTTTAAGATTTTATTTATTTGCGAGAGAGAGAATGAGAGACAGAGAGCATGAGAGGGGGGAGGGTCAGAGGGAGAAGCAAACCCCCTGCCGAGCAGGGAGCCCGATGCAGGACTCGATCCCAGGACTCCAGGATCATGACTTGAGCCAGTCGCTTAACCAACTGAGCCACCCAGGCGCCCCTCTGACGCCCTCTTTAAACACATTAGTGCAGCCATGGGGACAGTGTTGGTGCTTTATAGCGTGCACAGGGCTGGCGTCACGAGGGGACTAGAGCTTGCTTCTCCTCAGAACATGCCTTCATTGTTTTGAGGCGCTGAAATCAGGCTCCTGTCAGGGGGCCATGGCCTGAGGAGGTGCTTTGGCTTGAATCTTTTGAGCTGGTGGACTGTGATAGCAGGAATACAGCAAATGCTAATCCTTATATAAGTAACACTCTTTCAAATAGTATGTTTTGTGGAAAGAATAAGGGCTGCTTGCCATGATGGGGAGTAATTACGCTAAGTAGTGTGAAAAGAGGAACTCTCTCGGCTTATGTAAGAGACATCTGAAGATTCAGGGCAGTCTCCTTAATGCATGGATTATGTCTACTAATTTTGATCATCATCATTATTATATTTATAGAAAAGAACAAATTCACACATAAGGACCCACACATACACATGCATGCACCAGTATCTTTATATGAATGCCTGATGCTTTCATTTAGCCAAGCCATAGGCAGGCTTTAGACCCACGTAGCCAGTGTCTTCCCGTATATCTCCACATGTGGATGGAGTGCTAGGCCTTAGGGATTTGATAGTACGAAGAAAAGTCCCAGTCCTCATCTTCTCTGAACTGTAGTCCATTGGTAGTGAGAGCTATTCATCAAATAAGCACATAAATAGTAGGCAAACCGAAGTGTCTTTGGAACTGTGAAGGAAAGGTGTAGGATTTTTTGAGCATATATGAGACTTGACCTAAAACTGAAGGCAGAGAAGGCTACCATGAGGAAGAGATAGTTAAAGTAAGGGATAAGGAGAAGTTAATGATGCGAAGGAAGGGAAGAACATTCCCATCATAGGGGCACCTGGGTGGCTCAGTCAGTTAGGCATCTGACTCTTGATTTGGGGTCAGGTCATGATCTCCAGTCATGAGATTGAGCTCTGCAAGCTCAGCGCTCAGCTGGGAATCTGCTCGAAGATTCTCTCCCTCTGCCGCTCCCCCTGTTCTTGTGTACACACGCACACTCTCTCTCTCAAATAAATAAATAAATCTTGAAAAAAAATCGAATCATAGGGAACAGCCTGTGCAAAGTCCCTGAGGCAGCAAAAAGCACGGAAAGTTTAAGGAAGGCCAGAGTGGCTGCAGTGCAGAGGCAAGGAGCTCTGGATGAGGCTGCAGAGGTGAATTTGGGATTTTGCTGGGCCCTCTAGGCAGGGGTGATCGTCATCACAGTTGGCTGGGATAGCGTGTCCCAGGGCCAGAGCAGTGTGTGTGCATGCACGTGTGCACGCATTGTGTGTGTGTGTCTGGGGGTGTGTTCACCTGCTGTGCCACACTGCAGTTGCTGATTGGGGGGAAGAATCCGGGGGAAGGAAGAGAGTGGCCAGAGCAGCAGGGATGGAGGGCACATAAGAGCTCGAGGCTGCGGCTCTTGGAGGTATTCCAGGTATCTTGGAGGAATGGAGGCAGTTCAGCTTTTAGCAGCGGGTACAGCTGTTTCTGCGTGTCCTGGAATATCCACCCTGCTTGCAGAAGCCATGGTAAGGCTTCTGATCTTTATCTCAAGAGCAGAGGGAAGCGGGCCACAGACTCAAGCTCAGGAGTGACATGATCAGAGGTGTGCTTTGAAGGAGCACAGTGGCCACTGAGTGGAAGACAGATGGAAGGGCCCAGGGGTAGAAATGGGGAGGCCAGTTACAGACAGTCATACCAGTGCAGGAGAGAAATGGCGGTAGCTGGGATAAGGGTCATGGCTGCGGAGATGGAGCGAGGTGAACAGGCCTGGGTGGTGAATGGCATGGGGGAAAGCAGGGAAGGAGACTTCGAGAATGACCCTCAGATGTCTGCCTTGTGCAGGGGGGTGGAGGGTGGCACTGCTCACTGAGACTAGGAGCACTGGGGTGGACTCAGTGTGTGGAAGGGGGAGGACACACGATCAGGCTGTGCAGAGATCCTGCTAAAGAGTCTTTCAGGAATCTGGGCGCCTGGGTGGCTCAGTCGGTTAAGCGACTGCTTTCGGCTCAGATCATGATCCCAGGGTCCTGGGATCAAGTCCCACATCGGGCTCCCTGCTCTGCGTGGAGCCTGCTTCTCCCCCTCCCACTCCCCCTCCTTGTGTTCCCTCTCTCACTGTGTCTCTCTCTGTCAAATAAATAAATAAAATCTTTAAAAAAAAAAAAAAAGAGTCTTTCAGGAATCTAAGTGAAGATATATAGTAAGCAATTGGATATTTAAGCCTGTCATGCAGATAAGAGATCCAACCCAAAGATAGCTATTTGGAAGTCACTCAGCATTCGAGGAAGTCAGATGCTGGCGTTGGCTGGTGAAAACGGGGGAGAGAGACATGTTGAACATAGTCCCACCAGTGTTTTTGTGGGGGTTAGTCCACGTGTACTTACTAAACACCTGCTTTGTACCGGCTACTATTCTAGGCACTAAGCAAGATAGACCAAACACACAAAGCCTGTGCTCTTGTGGCATGTATATGCTGGTAGAAAAGACCGTCCATAACCAAGAAAATGAGCAAATGTATAAGGTCAGCTAACGAGAGCAGCATGGAGGAGAAAAGTAAAGATGCCTGTTGCAGACAGGTTAGGGAAGCAAGACCTCTCTAGGAGATGACTGTTGAGAGACTCAAAAGAAGTAAGGGAGAACCACATGGTTTCTGGGGAAGAGCAATCCTGGAAGAGGGGGAAACAG
This sequence comes from Mirounga angustirostris, assembly GCF_029215605.1. Taxonomy (NCBI): domain Eukaryota; kingdom Metazoa; phylum Chordata; class Mammalia; order Carnivora; family Phocidae; genus Mirounga; species Mirounga angustirostris. The sequence continues at coordinate 164,239,373 of NW_026991710.1, forward strand.
GTGCAAAGGCCCTGGGGTCAAGAGTAAGCTTGGTGTTTGGGGAACAGCAAGAAGGACAGTGTAGCTGCAGTGGAATGATCAAAGGGAAAAGTGCTAGGCAAGGAGGTAGGTGAAATTGCCGAGGCCAAATGGTGAAAGGCCCGCAGGCCATGGTGAGGACTCGGATTTTACTCTGAGGATGATGAGAAGCCATTGAAAGGTATTACACGAGAGACGCTCAACCTGATTTAGGTTTTTAAATGATCACCAGCCCTGGCTGCTGGGTGGAGCATCGACTTGAGACACAGAGACTAAAGCAAGGAGGCTGGTTAGGAGGCTGAGGCGATGGACCAGGTCAATCTGGACGGTGGCTTGGAATAACGGGGAGACAGCAGAGGTGGTGACACCCGAGGATGGGCCTCCCTAGCCTTTTGGAGTGTCGTCGCCCTGGTTTGTGGTCTCAGCACACACCACACAGGGGCATGTAGGAACCGGGGTCCACCTGCTCAGCCCGGGGCTGTGTCTCATACCAGTATCAGCTTCATATGTCCAATTTCCAGCATGATTACTTACATCAAATCAAAATATTTTATTATGGAGGCCGCAGCAGTAAAAAAACATATTTTCTGGGATGATCCAATTGACTTTACAGATTTACCAGCTGGCCAAATAAAAAGAAAAGTAGAGGAGAGTAAGTCAGAGTCTCTGTTCTCCTTTTTTTTTTTTTTAGATTTTATTTATTTATTTGAGACAGAGAGAGTGAGAGACAGAGAGCATGAGAGGGAGGAGGGTCAGAGGGAGAAGCAGACTCCCTGCCGAGCAGGGAGCCCAATGCCGGACTCGATCCCAGGACTCCAGGATCATGACCTGAGCCGAAGGCAGTCGCTTAACCAACTGAGCCACCCAGGCGCCCAAGTCTCTGTTCTCCTGAATTCCTAGAACTGTCGGGTGAACACAGATGCTCCACTGGGAATCATGAGCTGTAATCCCATAGGCAAAAACCCTCACTGTTTTAGTTTTCTCTTCTATTCTTTTTTTTAATTTTTAAAAATATTTTATTTATTAGAGAGCAGGGGAAGGGGCAAAGATGGAGAAGCAGACTCTGTACTGAGCATGGAGCCCCATGTGGGGCTTGATCCCACAATCCTGAGATCAGGACCTGAGACGAAATCAAGAGTCAGACACTTAACCCACTGAGCCACCCAGGCACCCCATTCTTCTTATAAATCTAACAAATACTGGCTAAGTTGGCCTTCCTGATAGGAAGGAAAGTTACTTGTGACCCCAGGAGAAAATTTCATGCCCTAAAGAGAAGCCTTGATGTCTACGAGTACTGGCATAAGGTAGAGAGTTAGGAGAGAGGTTTCCTGGAGCATCCGAGGCATCCTCTGTCCCCTTGACCTGCCTTATTTATCTTCACAGCACTGAGTGCCCTGAGACTTGCTATGCCTCTACGTGTCCCTTCATCTGTCCTTGTCTCATCCACTAAAATGAAGGCCCTCGAGGAGAGAGGACTCTGTTTTATTTGGTGCTCCTTACCAGGATTCTGCATGGCATATAGTATGTGCTCTACAAGTTCAATCAGAGGCTAGGCCTATTGTACCCACCGATGATTCCAGCTATGTATTTGACACTTAGCCAATCTGAGTGCTGTCACTTTAAAAAAAACATAAATTTTTTTGAGAGAGAGAACAGAGAGAGAATCTTAAGCAGGCTCCATGCCCAGCACAGAGCCTGAGATCATGACCTGAACTGAAATCAAGAGTCAGATGCTTAGCCGACTGAGCCACGCAGGTGCCCCTGAGTGCTGTCACTTTTAAGAGCATTGTGAAATGATCATTCTTAGGGGCAATGACTCTCTCACCTGCTGGTGGTTCTGATGCTGGCACCAGCCCCAACAGTCAAGTATGTGGTCATATTTGCTGAAGTCTCAGGAGCTCGACCATCTGAATGATCACAAAAACGTAAGTGGTTTCCAGTGCTAACACACAACCAACAAAAGCATGTGAAACCATGCGTGTTCCATTGATGTTCTCTGAATTTGCACATGTACCTTCCACATGAACCCCATCACTGCTGGGTACTGGTTTATCTTGAAGGTAAAGGGTTTTAGGCATTTCGAATAAATGGAGCACCTGTACCAAAAGTTTCTGCTCCAGAGGAATTTTTTCCGTGGTGGCAGCATGCCAAGTCTTTTGATCAGGATTTGTTGGGCACTGGCGATTGTGATGATTGCTACCTTTCTAAATTAAAGAGCCTTAGAGCCAGGAGGAGGTCATGACATTCTACTCTCTCACTCTATAACTCAGAAAGCTGAGGTCTAGAGGTTACTTGGAATATCTTCAGGGCTTTATGAGTTTGGATTCGGTGAGTTGGTGGTAAGAAGACCATCTTAAGTTTTCTCTGCAACTTCATTTATTCCGCAACATGTATCAAGCACTTCCAAGGAACGACCCAAGCTCCCTGCTAGAGACTAACTTCATGCATCCCCTTCTCTTGAAGAACTCAGAGGCCAGCCAAGCAAGTCCAACTTGTAAATAGGAGGTTACAAACGGAGTGTCACATGTGCCAGCCAGAACGGGCACAGGATGTTTCCATTCAGTGATGCAATCACTGAACAGGCGTTTGTTGAGCTGCTCTGGTAGGCCATGTGCTGCTACTCGGAGGGGAGTAAGTCCGAGTTGCAGCTCTCACATTGCTGCCGGTCTGGGGAGTGGCTAAAATGCCAAGGAGTCAGAGAGGCTTTGAAGGAAGAGTAGGAATTTGGCGGGTAGAGAAATGGGAACGTGGAGTTGCTGTGGGAAGGAAGAGCCAGGCAAATGCAGGAGCAGTGGAGGGCACGGGCAGCAGGGAGATCGGTGATGTTGGGATAAATGAAGTGAAAGAAGGTGAGGATGCGGGACACCTGGGTGGCTCAGTTGGTTAAGTGTCTGCCATTGGCTCAGGTCATGATCCCAGGGTCCTGGGATTGAGTCCAGCATCGGGCTCCCTGTTCAGTGGGGAGTCAGCTTCTCCCTCTGCCTACTACTCCCCCTGCTTATGCTCTCTCTCTCCAATAAATAAATACCTAATATATTAAAAAACAAAAACAACAACAAGGTGAGGGTGATGGTCGGTCAGGCCAAGGAGGTTACCTCTAGATCAGTGTGGATTTGGAGGCTGTTACTTTTCTCTGTCATCGTTTTCGTAGGGACTGTTGACAGACAGAGGTGGCACTCAGTCCCCTGAATCTGCCTGGAACCACTCCCAACTCACACAGAAAGCCTTGCCAAAGGATAGTATGGGAATATCGAGCCTCTTAGGACTTGCTGCCATGGTGCAGCTCTGGAATAGCAATGAAGGAAGGGAAAGAATGTACAATTGCAGCCCCCACATGGGACAGTGGCGTTCCGCCGTGTGCAGTCGAACAAGAGAAGCAACTAGATTCCCCTGGGCCGGGTACTATGGATTCTTCAGAAGTTGTGGTTCCTCCGAGAAAAGGCAAAAGGGAAAAAGATGGGACTGAAAACCCCCATCCCCTGAATTAATTTAAATAGGTAAATTGCTTTTGCGTCTCAGCAGAAATAAGCTATTTGATGTTCGTCTGGGTGATTGTCATGACTAATTTGTAGTTTTAAAGTAAGTTGATGACTTGTCATGAGTCAGAGTGACCCACGGTGTTTAATAATCACAGATCCCAGCTCTGCAGTGTCTCTGCTTTCCCCAGCCGTTCCCCAGTGTGACCTCATTTCACCCTTGTGAGAGGCAAAGAGGACAAGAGTCTTCCAGAACAAGGGCCAGGGGCTCGCAGCTCCCAGCCCAGGTCTCTGTGTCCCCCACGTCAGCCTTGGGGCTGAGCCGTGCAGCAGGGCCTGTTACTCCCCTGGGAGGCCCTCCCTGAGCTGCTTTCATTTTCAGTTTTCATTCCTTCTTGGTTAAGGAAGAGTTGACTCACCAGTTCAGTGACATGAGCAGGGATGTCTCTGGGATCCTAGGGACCAGGAAAAGGGTGAATGGCATAGTGAAGAATGATCGGGAACATATTTTAAGGAGAGTACACCTTCCATGCTCCAATTTAGGCTTTGACTGCTATGGATTTACAATATGAAGAGCAGATGTGATATTCTTAGTCTGGCCAGACTGAGAAAACCAGGTAACTGTGCAGTGTGTCAGGTTGTACAAAGGTTCATTTGATTCCACAAACCCTTATGGAGCGTGTGCAATGGGCCAGGCACCATGCTAAGACCTACGATCCGAAGGTGAGGAACACATAGGAACTGCAGAAAGTCCTACTTTGAGAGACACAGACACAAGAGCAGATAAAAGCAATTTCACGAGATGAGGGCCTTGATAGATTATCCCCGAGCGCCTTGGGGACACGGTTGAGAGAGCAATTCACTTTGGGGAGGCTGGAAACGGTGCGGTGTGGCAAAGAGAAAGGGACAGGAAAAGTCCCAGAGAAAAATGCCATTTGATCTAGGCCTTGAAGGAAGATTTGCCTCCCTAGTTGTTATAGGAATGCTAAACTCAATTCACAATTCCAGTTCTTTCTCATTGGAATAGACTATGCATGTGAATTTGCCTGGAATTTTCTCATTTGTTATGAATTTTTGCTATAGATGTTTTTGTTGTTTTTGACAATTGTGTCCTTAATTTTAACTGTTTTGTGATTTTTAATTTAGCAACAAAATGACTTCATGGTAGTTATTTAAAAGCTTACACTAGGGGAGCCTGGGTGGCTTAGTCAGTTAAGCATCTGCCTTCAGCTCAGGTCATGATCCCAGGGTCCTGGGATCGAACCCCCATCGGGCTCCCTGCTCAAGGAGGAGTCTGCTTCTCCCTCTCCCTCTGCTCCTTCTCTTTCTCTCTCTCAAATAAATAAAATCTTTTTTAAAAAATGTAAAAAATAAAAATTTACACTATACAAAAATATCTGAAGTCTTCTGTAAGTTTCCCCATATGCCCCCACTCCCCAAAATCACTGTGAACAATGAGGTGTGAATCTTGTCATACCTTCTTCTGTGCATCTCTACATGCATATCTTAACTGTTTTTTGAGAGCTGTTGCATTGTTTTACTGTGGACTTGTGGAATTAAGGGGAAGCCAGGGGATCAGGGCAATTCTATCATTTTGAAAATACAGAGAGTGAGGCCCGAGAGGTGAGGGGACACATCAGGAAGACAGCTCAGAGGCCTCCCCTCCTTCTCCAGTGCTCTGTCCTCTGACCCCCCCCCCCCCCCACTGCCCTTCTTCTGAAGGTCTGGCTCTTTTTATCTTTTTAAATAAAGGAATGCCAAGGTCTCGGACATAGAAACTCTTTCTAGTCCACAGGAGATATTCTTAGCTGCTGAGCTGAATTTCAGAGTCCCTGTCTCTCATTAACTTGAGCTCACGCTTCCTGCTCTAGGCTCCCAGGGGGCCTTCAGCCCCTGCAGCAGATCCGGTCTGCCACGGAGCCAGGGCGCTGCTCGGTGCGGGGGCGGGGAGGATTGTGCACCTTGTGTCCCCGGAGTAGAGAGAAGGTGATCCAGGTTGACTCATCTCCTCCCAGGGCTCTGACTAGTGTGGGTTTCTTTTTTTTTCTTCCCAATTTTTTTTTTAAGATAATAAAAACCATTCAAGTGTTTTCCCTCCTGTGAATACCTCGTACACTGGATCTTACCTACCTGGGTAAGAGAGCTAAATCTGGGTTGGAATGAAGCCAAGGAGGGCCGAGGGCTCAGGGCCAGTCTTGTTCCTTTCCCTTTGCACCACCTGCTTCTGAGTGTGTGCCATCTCTCGATTTCTGCTCCTCTTCTACCTCCCCGGTCCCAGGACAAGGATGCGTTGACAAAGGAGATTGGGGTGATTTTCCACCAGGATTATGGTAATTGCTTCAACTTGTCCTGGCTTCTGGTTGATTGGATTCCGGGATCCTATATTTTTAGCAGACCTTTCCCACCAAGCAGTCTCTGGGGAGCCCTCGGATAGCTGGGTGAGACAGAGGCAGCAGGGGGAGGGCCCTGGCCTCTGGGAGAGGCTTCCCATCTGCTGGTGCCCACACCCGGCAGTCCGGTGCGGTGGCTCTCTGGGGCTTCCATCTTGGAATAGCCTCAGACTTCCAGGAAAACTCGTACCTCATGGGTCCTTTAGAAACAGGAGGGTCTGTGTGCTTAGCTCCTTTCTGGCTCTGAGTCTGTAGGCTTGCAGGAACCCTAACCGCTCCCACCACAGCCAGAGCCCAGAGTCCCCCACCACGCTCATCCCTCCTCCCACAGCCTCTTCTCTACCGCTAGTCCCTCCTACCTCCCTCTTTCTTTGCTGAAATTATAAATACTTTTGAACCTATAAAAAAGTTGCAAGAACAATACAAAGAATTTTCACATCTCTGTCATCTAGACTCTCGATTACCATTTTACTGCATTTGCTCTTCCTGTCTATCTATAATATATACATGTATGATGTAATTCCCCATCACCCCTAAACATTCCAGTGTGTACCACCCCAAAGTAAGGACACTTTCCCACATAACCACCCTGCAGGCCTCCAAAGCAGGAAATCAGCATTGATGCAACACAACCATCTACAGACTCCATTAAAATTTTGCTAACTGTGGGCACCTGGGTGACTCAGATGGTTAAGCGTCTGCCTTCGGCTCAGGTCATGATCCCAGGGTCCTGGGATCGAGTCCCGCATCGGGCTCTCTGCTCCTTGGGAGCCTGCTTCTCCCTCTGCCTCTCTCTCTCTCTCTCTGTCTCTCATGAATAAATAAATAAAATCTTTAAAAAAAAAAATTTTGCTAACTGTCCAGATAATGAGAAATTGTTCTCCCTCTCCCTCCTTCCCTCCCTTTCTCTCCCTCCTCCCTCCCTTCCTGCATGCTCCTTCCCCCTTCTCTCTCTCTTCCTCTATTCTTAGGGTCTCTCCAGACTGTATTTAATTGTCATTTCTCATCAGTCTCCTTCAGTCTGGAATGCTTCCTCAAGTCTTTGCCTGTCTTGCATGTTTCCTACAGTTTCCATTTTGCAGTTTGAACCTCAGCTGTGTGTCTGCTGATGTTTCCTTATGGCCAGACCAAGGCAGTGCAGTCTTGGTAGGAATACCCTAGTAATCATGCCCCCTTTCAACCCCTGGTGATGTTAACCTTGGTCATCTGTTGGTGTCATTGATTTTTCCCTTTGTCATTGATCAGTATTTTGTGTGTATATGGGTGGGGGTGGATATTCTGATATAATGCCAATATCCTGTTTTTCATTAAAGTTCCAACCACCAACCTTGGCATACATTGATACCGTCCGCCTGTATCAGCTGCCACTATGATGGTTCCAGACAATGATTCTCCATCTCTGTCATTTCTATTACATTTATTAGCTGGCATTCTACTGAAGGATGAGCTTTTCCTCCTCCCTCATTGATTTATTTTTTTTCATTCATTCTTTGTTTATACCTATTCAGACTCATGGGGTCCTATTTTATTTGATGGGTTATAAACCAATACTCTTGTGATTTATTTTGATGTTCAAATCTAAATGAGGCCAGTGGAAGTGCTCTCATTAGGCTGGCTTCTTTGTTCTTCAACATGTCCTCGTCACTCTTTGAGCATTTCCTTCCTTTTTGGAGCGTGTTGTCCCAGGGTGGCTTTGTACTTCCTCTGCCCCAGCCTTGGATCAGCCATTTTTCCAAGGTTCATTTTAGTGGAGGATGGTATTTAGACACCAAAATCTGGTCACTTGATGTGCTCGTTGCTACTGGTTGTCACGTGTGTGTCCATACATTGAGATCTAGTTCTGCATCTATCTACTTTTTAAATCCATGAGATTGTGCCAATACTTCCAGGTCTAGTCCAACACCTCAGGGTTCTTTCTAGGCCTTCCTCTTTCCCCATTTGTAAATCCCTTCAGACAGTGAGGAACCTGACTCCCACTGATATTCATCATCCTGACTGTATTGACTTGTTTGCTCAGGGTAACAATCTCCCAACCACTGGAGCAGCCCCCTCCTCTTAGAGCAGACACACTGCTGCCCACCCCTCTGCAGGGCACCCCTTCTGGTTCACTGCTCTGCTTCCTCAGAAGCTGACATCTCTGAGCTGGGAGGGGAGGGAAGGGGAAAGGAACAGAAGGGAAGGTGGAAAAACTCCCTTTCATTTTTTATCTCATTTCTGTTTTGGCTGAAAATTTAATGCAGGCAATTTGGGGAAAGGAATCAAAATTTATAGTGTTCCAGTGATTTTTTGGCCAGCAGCTTCATTCACTTCCTCATGTAGTCAGACTGTAGTGATAGTCACCCCCTCTTTCCTTTTCTACCACCTCGTTTGGTTCTCATCCTCTTTGCCTCTGGTTTCCATAGTCTGCCTTTCTTTCTTCCCTTTCTCTTTCTTTCTCATCAGTCTCAGGATTTGGAGTAGGAACAGTGATCCTTTTTTTGTCTCCATAAGCCCTGTTTAGATTCTTATTTCCTGTTCTGTTTCAGGGCTGCAGACTTCCAAATATATAATGTCCATGATCTTGCTCCACAAATAGGGATAAATAATAGAGCAGTTAGAAGTCACAAGTGTACAGGCTGGGTGTTATTTGGAGAATTAAACTTCTGTAACATAGAGTCAAATCTTGATCTTCTCTGGACAGATAGAACAAACTTATAGAGAATCCAGATTGAATAGGAAAATGGGACAGTAATATAAAGACCTAGGTATATGACCCTCTCTGTCTACATCCTTGTCTTTATTATGGGCAAGATCTTCTGATTAACCAATTGACCAATTGACCAATTAACCATTAGCCTTTACCATCGCATGAGTAAAGTGGAGTGTTGCATGAAGACAATGTTACTTAGAAACCCCTCTCCCCCACCCCTCTTTTTGTTCATTCTGGGGTCCTCAGACTTCTTGCCTTTCTCTGCTGCTGCTCTTGGCTTATTCTTCCCAAGATCCCAGTTCTTTCCTCCCCATCACAATTTCCCCTGGCCAGTGCTCCTTTGCCTCTGGGCCTGGCTGGATGGCAGCTAACTAATTTGATGAGCTGAACCAGTAGGTATTCATGAACAAAAAAGTCATGCTTCCTGGATACTACATTAGCATGTTAGCTTAAGTCCTCTAGAAACACACTGCTTGGCTCAAAGAAAGAGGAAATAATAAGTTTCAGAACACGTGGTGGGGGTGGGAGGAGGAGGTGGGCCTCAAAGTCCTCAGGGCACAACCTGGGGCTGCCTGCTCTGTGCGGGTGGGGGCCAGCCATGTTTGTGGGTAAAATAAACAGCTGTGAGAAAAGGAGGTGGAAGACTTGTATGTCCACATGGGAAGGTAAGCAGCAACTTTTGAGATGTTCTTGCAGTTTTCAAAGAGATGTAGCATCTCAGGACACCATAGCTTTTCTATTTGAGACCATCCTCTGCACTGGACAGGAGAAGAGTTAAATTCCTTGTGACATGTCTACTGTATTTGTACATTTAGAAATCAATTAGTGTAATTGGGGCAATCAGAGATGCTAAACAGAGGAGCAATTTACTGAGAACAAATGTCTGGAATTGTATATTTTGCCAATGGAATTTCTCACAGTTGGTACAAGAAAATACTCCAAATTAAATCATTCAGGCTGAATGTGACTTTTTTTCCCTTCTTCTTAAAAATGTTAAAAGAAACACAGCCTGGCTGAGATCTCCTCCCCCTCCTGTTGGACAGATTGCTTCTCAGAAAAATCCTCTAAATTGACATTTTACCTGAAAAAGAGCAAAGGCAGATGAAAAACTCCAGGTGTGTGTGCTTGGCATGAACACTTCTGCTAAACATGATCATAAAAGGGTTGTCTGCTCTATTAAGACCATGTGAAATGAGATCATACGAGGCCAGGTGTCCTTAGAGGCTTAGTATAGGGAGTACGTAGGATGTAAAGAGCTTCCAAGAACATTGTTCCTACCCTAACAATGAGAAAGGCCTGGACAATCTACAAAATTATAGTTCGTCCTGAGCCCGTCCAAGGGCTGAGATCACACTGTGCAACCAAGTTAACTGAATTCCGAAGCGGAGTAAGCCCCTCTGAAGAGAGGGCCACTGTGTCAGCTGAGGCAGAGTATGGGAGAAAGAAGCAGCTATTGTACAAGCCAAAATCTTAACAAGGTCAGTGTGAACTGCAGTGTGTCTGGAACCACAGGCCTCCTGTAGGTGTTCATGAAAAATATTGGGATAAGTCAGGAGATCAGAGAGAGTCTCCCAGGATGGCAAAGGAATACAGGAGGCACTTGGTGGCTTTGGAGGCAGAGGTAGAGGCAGGAACAGAAAAAGCCTTGGCTGCTTCCCCAGATTCCTCCCTCATGTGAAGCAAAAACAAACCCTCTCACCTTCAGATCTTAGGCAAAAACCCATTCTTCAGGGAAGGAATAGAAGCAAACTACCTCTGCCCCCAGGACACAGTAAAACCCCAGTGGTGCTGCAGGAAAGGTAGAGGCAAAACCCCCGTTCACCCGGGGGAGGGCAGGAGACTGTCCTGGCCCCAAAATGGTCTTGTACCAATAATGAACAGAGGTCTGCTACTGCTGGAAGAGGAGCAAGAAACTCCCACCCAAGACCAAGTATAAAGATAAGGCAGGTCTTGCTGCCACAGAGACAAGGGGAAAGAATGCTTAAAACAAGAGTCCCCCCCACCTTTGAGGTCCAGATGTAGGACCTTTTGTGGTATCGTTTGTAAGACTAAGTCTGGGCCAAGACCAAGGAGAGCTTCCCGGCTGCCCCCCTGCCCCATGACAAGGAAGAGCATATTACTGCTGGAAGGGGGACAGAAGCATGGAGAAGGACCTCAGCTGAGGTACAGGCATGCAGGGCTGGCTGATAGTTGAGGGGAGATCAGGAACACAGGAATCCCTCCAGCACCCTTGCTCCTACTCTAAGCTTACAGTAACAGCAGCCTCCATCTAGAGGAATCTGAAGACTGTAGTGCACTGAAGGTAACAAAACTCAGACCTAAGTCAACACACACACACACACACACACACACGTAAGAAAAAACCAAAACCATTGTCAGGAGGCAAAGCAATCAACAGAAGCAGACTCAGAGATGACCTGGATGTTGGAACTATCAGATGGTCTTTAAAATAACTGTGATTAAAGTGTTAAAGGATCTAGTAGGAAAGGTGGACAATGTTAATGAACATTTGAAGAATTTCAGCAGAGGGATGGAAAGTATAAGAAAGAATCAAATGAAATGCTAGAAATTTAAAAAAAACCAGTTTTTTGGCAATAAGGAATTTCTTTAATAGGCTCATCTGTGGCTCTGTGGAGGGCATTGCATTCAGATCACCACAGTGATAGACTCGGAAGTGACTTAGGGTGACTATGTTGAAAACAAACAAATTAAAAATAGAGTCAGAAAAATACAAAGTCATAAAGAAGAAAGAGAACATTGATCCAGGATCTGGGATGGAAGCTGAGTAACACAATTTAAGAAACAGATCTATTCGGATGGTCCCTTTTATAAGTGGCCACTTTCTGCCAGGAGTGTAGCTTTTGGAGGGAGGTCTATGATGCAGGGAGGGAAGCAGCAGGACTTTCTGTGGACCAGGGCAAGGAATAAAATCCTGGATGTCAAACTATAATGGCCATGACCGGACCCGTGTGAGTGATCGTGACTGAGGCTTCATTCTGAGCTGCCTGGTGAGCAAAACAAGGAGAAATAGGCTTTTATCCTCTGATGGAAACCTACTAGTTCCTAGGGGCAAAAACCACAACAAAAACCACCACCAACAAAAAACCCCAAGCCCTTTTTTTCTTGGGAAGTCCAGATTTGTTTTCTATGTGGCTGTGCCCTAGAAAAGATGTGTGACCTTGGCTAGTCGTTTGACTACCCCGGACCTTGATTTCCTCAGCATTCAGGGATCCCGACATCCCATTCCACTCCATCCTCTGGGCAGGCAGGACGTCTAGAATCCCTCTGGATGGAGATGCTGACAAAGGCTCCAAAGAGCAGAGACAGATACCCTGGAGCATCAGCAGTCAACTTGGGTGTTTTCCTTGTTGAGTTGGCAACCCCCCCAGCTTTGAGGCATTCGGAAGCCGTGGCCGCTGATGGGAAGGGACCGTGCTGCCCAAGTAAGCACTAAACCCACAGCAGTCAGCACCATGCCACTCTCCCTGCCGCCACAGCCGAGTCCCCTGCGGGAAGAACACTGCAGCAGCTGCAGACACCAGCGTGCTCACAGGGAGCCTTCCAGAACACTGCTGGCTTTCAAGAGGGGATGGCAGAACGCAGTGCACTGGGAGGGAGGAGGGGCTCCTGGGCAGACCTGCCCTGGGGTAGAGCTGAGGGCCCGAAGCGGCAGGGAGGGGCTCCAGGCTTCCAGAGACCAGTCCCTGGACAGATTGCTTTTCAGTGAATTTGTGTTTTGCAAATTGATTTGAGGGGAACTGGTTTACTGCCACCCAGTGTTCTTCTCCCTCTCCCAGATTCCTGTTCTCACAGATCACTGTCTCCCTTTCTGTTATCAAACCTGACGGGGACCCAGCCTTTATTGGATAAGCCTGTTCACACTGGGGTGTGAATAATTCATACTACTTGGGATGCTGCATTTAATGGTGTACACAATCTGCAAGGGGAAAACATCTTACGGTGATTTCTAGGCACTTGCATGAGGAAATGTTGCATGAGACAGCCCTCCCATCGCCCTCCAACCCCCACGCATCCCCTAGCCAAGCTGGCAGTGCTGACATGCAGAGATTTGGCCCACTGCACTCTGAGTGTTTTGGGGTGCAGGGAGGGCCCGATTAAATAGAAATGAGGTGAAGTTCCCTTCGGAGCCCACTTCCTCTTTGCTCTGCCACCCCAGGCACCTGTTTTATTTTCCCTGTTCAAGGCCCCAGTGTAAAGAGAGTGTTAGATACCTTCCGTTCTCCCATCCGAGGTACCTGTCCTCCCTCTCCTTATTTCAGTGTTTCCTCATTACTTCCTCTGCCGGTATTAGCAAAGCAACTGAACGCACCTGTTGAGGGTTAATGCGCTGCCACTCCCAGATAGAATATTTGAGTTTTAACGGGAATCTCTTGATGCTGACTGCTGGCGTTCTGGTGCTCCCGTGGGCAGGACAGTCCCTGGCCATGAGCATTTGGGTCCTGAATGCCCGGACACAAAGGGAAAGGGGGGATTTCAGGGGCCCGTGCTGGGTGGGGCTGCAGGAGGCACACCGTCGGGAGCCAAGGCCCTCCGCTGTGTGGCAAGGGTCTTTCTTATTAGCCAGAGCCTGCGGTGGCTGCGGGGCATCCCCTGAAAGGGAACATGCTAGAACGGCGTTGACTGAAACAGGAGGAAGAAGGAATGGGAGACGGGGGGGAATGGCTGGTGGGCAAGGAGGAGGAGGAGGAGGAAAACACAACAGTAGGGCACAGGGAGTGCTGACTGACTACAATCATCTTCCATGTGGAGCCAAGATCTGCTCATCACTGGAAGCGAAATGAGTTCCATCATATTGTCGGAATTATGTGTGGCTCTAAGTTGCACTCTTTGAAGTCAGCTTTCGCCAGGAAGTTTCCCGGCATCTTAAGTGCAAGAATCAGAAGACGGGACATGCGAGAGAGTGCCAAGTAAAACCTTCTCGCACCTCGCCACGTACAGCTGGAGGTTTCTGTGGTCAGGGAGGGATCTGCTCCCGTGGACTGCCGAGCGGGTATGGATAGTGTTGGTTCTTCCCACCCCACACCGCACAATTGAACTGTCAGACAAGCTTTGACCACATTTGAAATGGCAAGGTGGCCAAGGGGCTATTTTAATACTGATTCTTCTGTCAGAGAAATCTTATAGCTGGGTGGTTGGTAGTATTTAATTCTCAAAAGACCTTACTTCAGAATGTATTTTGTTTTTTTACTAGATATACATCTAGCTCTACAAACGTTTAGGATACACTGGTGTTGCCCCTTTGCTTTTCCTGGTTGCTGCCATGAAAATTAAAGGGTGTTGAAGCTGTAGCACTTCCATGAAGTGATTGCCGAAAGCCTGGCCAAGGTCTGAATTCGGGGTCACCCACTGCCTCAGTGAGAGCTTCTCCACACTTAAGATGGAGATGAGTCCAGGCAGTGGTGGTCTTGTTACCGCCCTGCGTTCCTATTATCTGGGACTTCTGCGGAAAAGAACTTGGAAAGGCTGGGCCAGCACCACTCAGGGCCCCTCCCGTTCTTCCTTCTGGCCCGTCACACATCTCTTCACAGGGAAATGGCCTCATCCCAACCACTGGAACAGCAGAATGCATAGTCCCCTAACCACACTCTTCCTGCCTCTCTGCTCTTTACAGAATGGGCTGAACGGCTTGCACCTGGCCTCTAAAGAAGGCCATGTGAAGATGGTGGTTGAACTTCTGCACAAAGAGATCATTCTAGAAACGACAACCAAGGTACGTCTCTTAGGGAGTGGGGAGCTTTTCACTGATAATTCAAGTGTGGGGGTCCCTCATGTCTTGTCCCAAACTTGAGAGAAACCCAAGCGTGCCTCTGAATTTCTCTTGTCTTTCCCATCGCTTCCTAGTTCTACGCATCCCTGAAGTCACCTGAAAAGCACAGGACCCTATTTCCACAAAAGAGTGGGCTTTTCTTTATCCTCCTCACTAGATTATAAACCTAGAAATAGAACCGTTTTCATGGCTTTCTGTTTTCTTGGGGTCTTTGATTCCAGCGCAGGGGCTAAGAGCACCAGAAACCCCACAGTCAGGTGCCTGGGGTCCAAATTCCAGCAGGGATACTTCATGCTCTGTGACTTTGGGCAGGTTAGCTAGTGAAAAGTCTCAATTCCCTCCCTCATCTATAAAATGGGGATGATAATACTTGGTTTCAGGATTCAGATGACAAAGGAACAGGCATCAGCAAATATTGGTGGCTATGTTTCTACTGAGGCCGGGAGGAAAGGGCCAGACCATCGCAGTTATCCTTCCCCAGCAATCTCCTTGGTCAGCTCCACACTTCCTTCCTCCCTGCCCTGATTACCCTGAACAGCATTCTCAGCTCCTATTAGGAGGCACTGGGCAAAGGCTGCGGTCCCAGCCCTCACACCATCATGCTCTTCCCCGTAGCCCCAGGGACGCGAGCCCAGAAACCACATCACGGAATTATGCACCTACAGGTTGCAAAATAGGTTTTATTTCTTACGTCCATCCATCCTGTTTGCTTAGCGAGCAAGATGCTGCCGCGGGCATTTCAAAACAGAACTACACACAAAAATCACCTCTCTCTGCTGACTCGAGGACTGCTTCCTCTTCTCTTCCTTCCCGGTTGCTTCCCGCGGTTTTCCTCCCGGCTTTGTCCCGCCGGCCTCTTTCTTCCCATTAGCTGTTTCTTACCCCGGGGTGCTCTCACACCCAGCCCCAATTTCAGTTGCGGGCGGCAAGCATGTTTGCCGCCTCTCGAGCGGAGAACCGGAAGAACACTAGGTAGACAGCAGATATAATGGTTATGAAGAGCATTACCCAAATATTATGAAGGTACAGTCATCCCTGGTGGTCAAATCCTGTAATTTTCATGCCATTTCCCGAAGGTGAAGAGATCGCGCCGGTGAAATAGACAAGAGTTGTTCTTCCCGGACGTCTGTGCGGTGTTTTGTTTTTGTTTTTGTTTTTTTATCCCTGACAAGCACCAGTGGTTTCCACCCTTCTTCTGTGGACGAAGGGGACACGATTAGTTTTCCTTCTGGTGCTCCCACGTACCTGGCTGCCAGCAGCGTGCCATCTGTGGGCTCCAGGCGAGCGGCGCCAACAGTGCGCTTCAGCGTTTTCGCTCTTGCCGAAGTTCCCCCTTTGATTGTTATTTTGCAAGCGAGCGCTTGGTGTGTCTTTGTTATTTATAGGCTTTTTTGTGAGCCAACGTGGTTTCTGAATGCCACACAGAGGGAGGAAAAAAGGTGAAGCAGAAACCGTGGGCTGAGCAAGAGTCCTAGCAGATTGGGGAATTCTAATGGGTCTCGCAAGCAGGAGAAAGATTAAAAAAGGAAAAGAGTAAAAAAGCCAAAACCAATATAGTTTCCTAAGCTGTGCTTAGAAATTTTAAAAGCACAAAACAAAAGCATGCGTGTCCCCATCCTCCTGTCTCTGCCTCTCAGAGGCCCGTGCTCAGCCTCTAGGCTGGTGGGAGGGAGAAAGCCCTAATCTCCCTGCTCTCATCTACCCCTCACCTGCCCCAGCCGCCTCCCTTCCAGGAGCTCCAGGACCCCCTGCCAGTGGACAAAGTGGGTCTTTGTGGATCACACGTAGCTAAGAATTTTTTTTGCTTCTTCGAGGGCATGTTCCTTCATGCAGAGGGAAGGGTGGAGGAAACAGAGGCCCCACCTCCTTGCCCTGTGAACCTCACCCCAGGGCAGGGCCCTCTTGCACTTTGCACAGTGTGCACGTGTGTGTAGGTGGGGGGTCTGTTCCCCACGGTCTCCCCTTTGCTCTTACCCATCACCCGTGCTGCCCTCAGCCCAGATCCAGAAGGTGGGCCAGGATCCATAGTCAGGGTTCCACGTGGGCCCAGCTGCCCCCCTTCCCCCGCCGCCCGCATGGGTTTCTGTGGGGAGAGCTCCGATGTCGTGTGATTTAAGGCAGAAAGGGGCAGGTGGGAAGCAACATCTGACATTGCTTCTTGAGGGCAAGGAGGCTGAGTGTCCGTCATCGCTATACGCCCACGCCTGGACTAGCGCCTGACGCACATGTGCTCAGTGTGCAGCAGATGCGTGGATGGGCACAGCACTTCCTTCTAAATGGGGAGACTTGGAGATCTGAGTCCTGATTTCTAGAGAAGGTTCTGGTGCCAACAGCCATGTCCCACTTGGTACAGTGAGTGAGTCGGACCCAGGTGCCAAGGCCTCTAACTGTAAGCTCTTTGGACTTCTATGAAAAATGATTAATTAACATCTATACCTTCATTTCTGGCACTTATTCTCTGACAGATATTTGAGGAAGAACCCTTTGGTTTATCAAATGGAACTTAAGGAGAAATCAAAAAGACACCCTTGGGAGGTGACAAGCAGGGCCCTCTGGCCTGATACGGGCCACACTTTAGAAACAAAGACCTGAGCCCCCTGCAGCCCCCAGGAGCCCTCAGTGGGACTACCTCTCCCACCTGCAAGCGCCTGGGGCCGCGCTGGCTGGGGGGCCACAGAGCTTGGCTCCCGTACTGGTCTGTTCCACCCGGGTGAGGACACTCTTCTCCCAGTGGCAGATGGCCCCAGTGCATGGACTGAGTTTGAAGTCCCTACTTGTTGGGGCTTGAGTTGCCTGAGATGGATTAGCAAGTGTTTATGTAGTTTAGGTAAATTATATACCATATGAACTATAAAAAGATGAGTTCATTTGAGATCTCTGCTCCTTAAGTAGCAGAGGGACAGATGGGCCCAGATGGGTCCCGTTTTCTCCTGCCTGCCCTATGGACAGAAGCTGTTGGTGGGGGTGCGGGGGCTGTCTTGCCTGCCTCTCACTGAGCAGGGGTGCCAGTGGGATCACGTAGGTGAGTCAGAGAATGGGCCTGTGTTCCAGCCCCAGGACATCTGGGAGGCAGGAGGAAGACTGGCAGGAAGGCCAGCATCCTGATCACAAGCAGCCTGCCAGACCTAAACCCCGTCTACCAATTGTTAAATACCCAGAATGGATCTGGACAAGAAAATTTGAGTGTTCTAGTCACCTCCTCAGAACCTGTCCCCAGTCCCTTTACATATTTCTGCCCTTTCCTCTCTTCGCCTCTCAGTCCTCTGTACCCCCTTGGCCCAGCTTCGGGTGAAGGGCACCGAGCCTACGGCCTCTGCCAGCCTCCTTCCGCAGGGCTCTGGGCCTCGCGGGGGCTCTGTGTCGTCCTGCAGTTGCAGCTTATGAGGAGCTGGAAGTCCACGGAAGCCCAGCTTGCCTGGCAAACCTTTCAGTGTGTGTCCTGAGGAATGCTGACTCTCTGTCAGCTGATGACAGAATGCTATGTCTGCAGGCAGCAGATTAGGTGTTGAAAAGTGGCTTCTTTATTCTTTGGCGTGATTTTTTGTGTGGAGAATAGGAAGGCTTTTCCTCCTTGGGCTTTCAGTATTATTTCAAGGTGTATAAAGGGTCAGGCATGTTCATGGGTGTTGTCTACCCCTTTTGGCCATGAAGAAAGCCCACTGTCCCCCACCCCACCCCGTAGCCTTGTTAGTGTACCCTTAATGGTGACTTTATCTTTGACCGTCACAGTACTGTTGACAGCCTGGTGGGAAACCTCCTCTGCTTCCTCTCCCCCATGTGTTTCAGAAAGGGAACACAGCTCTGCACATCGCTGCCCTCGCCGGTCAGGATGAGGTGGTCCGGGAGCTGGTCAACTATGGCGCCAATGTCAACGCCCAGTCACAGGTAATGGTCCTCTGGGGTCCCAGGCCAGAGGGCGTTGCCCTTCTTCTCCACCTGCATTACTGTAATATTGTGGGTGCGTGGTGTAGATTAACTGGCAGTGTGTCTCTAAGCAGTAATGAAGGCAACCTTATGTTTTCATGCTTCTATTGCATATTCTACGAATGATGTGGTTGATCATTGAGGGCCCCATCTCTGTTCAGTTAAACCAGCCAAACAATATATCTAGCTATGACTCACGTGGGGAGAGAAAGCCTGTTTAGGGGTGGGTGGGACATGGGGGGTTCACAAGGAAGGGAGTGAAAATAGAGGGGGTGTGTGTGTGTATGTGTCTCGTGCAAGATGCTGATGTCCATGGAGTGTCGCCCCCACCTGGTGGCCTTTGTAATACTCCAACTAAGCCATTTCAAAGTCTGGAGTTTTTCCAACAGGAGATATTGGTGGGGACATGGTCCTGTGGGCTAGGTGAAAGTAGGATGAAGAGAGAGCTGTCCTCAAGTTGAGAGGATTGTGCATCAGGTTTAGCATCTCTCCTTTTGTGGGTGAATGTTAATGACTTTTGCTCTTGGTCTACAGAAAGGCTTTACACCCTTATACATGGCAGCACAAGAGAATCACTTGGAAGTGGTTAAGTTTTTACTGGAAAATGGAGCTAATCAGAATGTAGCCACAGAAGTAAGTACCTGGGGCAAATGGCCTCACTACTGGATGCCCCCGGGTGCAGGACACCGCTGGGGGTGTACATTCCTGGGACATGGCTTGAAAGACTTCCTTTGTCGCAATCAGTGTAGAGTGTCGTTGTGTGCTCTCTACCTTCTGATCACTGCACTAATTCCGGGTGCTGCCGGGCTATGCAAGGGAAGAAGAGACAGAGTCATGGGTCTTGAGGAATGCCCAGACACATACCAGAGAAATGACATCAGACTCAAGCTTGTCCTTCCCACACTAAGCACCACTGAAGGCCGGACCCTAATGAGAAAGGATCCTGCCATAAACCATGAGTCACTTCAGCTCTGGTCCTGAGTTTTGTCATTGACGAAAGGATGAAATTGAACTAGATAGAGCCAAAGCTTCTCTTGACTACTAACATTCTAACACTCAGCAGTTAGGTGACTTTGTGCTCATTCTGCTTCGCCAGTTCATGGGGTCCTGTGCCCCTCGGCATACAACCGAGGAGATTAATGACAGTAGCTCACAATCAAATCCTCAGTTCCTGGCATAGTTTCTAGCATTTGGTGGGTGTTACTAATACTCGTGCAATGAAGAATGATCCTCTGCCATGTTGAAGGGTGCAAGGGAGGGTAGGCAAGGAGCACTCCTAGCACCCAGTCAGACTGGGAACAAGTTATAAAGGAAAATGAATGGCTCTGGGCTTGGGGAGATTGCAGAGAAAGAAAGTGGGGCCAAGAGAGGTTTTAGGGCAGAGGTGGCATTTAAACTGAGCTTGACCGATGAAGAGGGCTCTGAATGGTAAGAAAGTCATTGCAGGCTGAGGGCCCACCACAAGCAAGAGCCCTGAGGTGTGAAAGCGTGTGTCCTGCCTGGAAGACAGTGAGTGGTCGGGTGGGGTCGGAGCAAATGGATCTTTCCTCCTTTCCTGTGGCCAGGACGGCTTCACCCCTCTAGCAGTGGCTCTGCAGCAGGGTCACGAGAACGTGGTGGCCCACCTCATCAACTATGGGACGAAAGGGAAGGTGCGCCTGCCTGCCCTGCACATCGCGGCGCGCAACGACGATACGCGGACAGCCGCGGTGCTGCTGCAGAATGACCCCAACCCCGACGTGCTTTCCAAGGTGAGGGCGGCCTTCGCTGGCCGCGGAGCCGTAGGGCTGACCCCCAGCTGTTCCCCGAGAATGCACCGCAGCCGGAGGTGGCAGCAGCCGTGCACACGGAGCACCACCAGCCCCCACGGGGCCTCCAGGTTCCCGCTAGTGACCTGGAGGAGCTTTAAACCCCCTAGTGAGCACCCAGGAAAATGTGCTTGGTGTGGAGCAGGGAGCGTTCTTGTTGCTCCTGGTCATCCAGGAAAGTATCCAGGGCAGGCTGGCTTTGGGATCTGGCAGGTGGTGTTCTAGAATGTATGCCCCTCTTTTCCTGGCTGGCCCCTGGTGGAGGAAGGAAGGTGTCCCTACGTGGGGAGGTGAGAATGGGGAGGGCTCCCCAGGGGCTTGGACTGCTAGCTGTCTGATGTTCTAAGGCACTGCCGATCCATTATCTGTAAGTTTAGGCTGTTGATGACTTCTGTAGTGGGAGTGGATCGCCCTGAGCTATTCACATGGTCCCTCAACCCCACGGTCGCTGGGTTTTATCTGGGAGGCTGTTGACTGGATTAGGCACGGTCTCAGGTTATGGGACAGATGACGATGACCCACCAAGGGGTCCAAAGGGCCGCTTTGGCCAGCCAGCTGAGTCGCCACGCCCTTTTAGGGGGCTGAAACAATCTCTAGAGTGAAGATCATGGCCCCTGTAACACTTTGTATTCATTAATTAACATTTCTTCGTAAGTAACCGTTCACATAAGTGGGCCCTGCAGAGTTTGAGGTAATGCTAGTCCGTGGTTTGTCCACAGGAACCACAAAACAAACAATGGGGGGCCCTCAGAGGTGGGACCCAGCTTTGACTATGACTTGCCGCAAAGCCTTTCCAAACCCCTCCGTCTTGGGTCCTCGGGCCCTGCTGACATTTCCAGAATCCCTGTCCTTATTCTGAGGTAGAAATGGCAGAGCATGGCTTGTGACAAGTTGTCCCCCTCTGTTGTGCCCCAGACGGGATTCACCCCCCTCCACATCGCAGCTCACTACGAGAACCTCAATGTGGCCCAGTTACTCCTCAACAGGGGTGCGAGTGTCAACTTCACGCCCCAGGTAAGGCCCTCCGGCAGGCCCCGCTCTCAGGCCTGGGCTCTGGGCTTGTCTGCCCCTCACTGTGACACCACAGGGTTCCTCCTTAGGGCCCGAGTGCCCTCGGGGGAGATGGCCCTGGTGTCTCTTAAGGCTCCTCCTTAATGGGTGTCTGATATCTGCCCATCAGTTTCCATTTGCCCATTCTCGAGGTGGGAAGCCTGGGGGGCAGGGTGTTCTGCCAGTCTGTTGTGATGACGCTGGGAGACAGGGCTTGGCCAGATGGCTGCGATTAACCAGGATGCTGTCCTGTCCTCATAGGTTTTGAGATTGTTCTTAGGTGAGAAGTGTCCTAAAGAGTAGGCTGAAAGTGGCTTCTTGCATTGCTGCCACTGTAGGGCTGGGGGGACACGGGCGTGGGGTGCAGAGCAGCTGCATTTGAGAGGAAGATGCCACAGCCTGACAGGTCCCTGTGCCTCCCCTTCCAGAACGGCATCACGCCACTGCACATCGCCTCCCGCAGGGGGAACGTGATCATGGTGCGGCTCCTGCTGGACCGCGGGGCCCAGATAGAAACAAGGACCAAGGTGGGTGCCAGTGAGCTCCGTGGCAGGGCCAGCGGTGGGAGTTCTGCCTTCCAGAGCCCCTGCTGGCATGGCGGGCTCTCCGTGACGGGCTGGTGCTGGGCCTCCAGCATCCCGGAACAGCCCGCAGTGGGAGCCAGGAGGCAGCAGGAGACGCAGCGAGATGGGCTGGAGTCGGGCTGGTCCTTAAGGAAGCATCCTCGCTTCGGTGGCTGCAGGGGCACTGCGGGCCGTCTTCCCTCCAGTGGCTCTGATAGGTGCCTTTGGGGCTTTCTCTTCTGGACTCTGTCTTTTAAAGGATGAATTGACACCTCTCCACTGTGCAGCTCGGAATGGGCACGTGCGAATCTCAGAGATCCTGCTGGACCACGGGGCACCCATCCAAGCCAAAACCAAGGTTCGTAGCTTCCCTTCCGCGAGGAGCATCCTTTCGGCAGGGCTTCAGGTCAGGCCAACCCAGGATCAAATCCCATCTCTAAAAAACGGGGATGCTAATACTACTAACTGAACCAGTGTGATGTGTACCCCAATGCCTGTCACACGGGAGACCCTCGATATAGCTCTAATTATTAGCTAGATCAGGCACGGCACACTTTTTCTCTAAAGGGCCAGGTAGTCAGTATTTTTAGACTTCGCAAGCCACGATCTCTGTTGCAACAATTCAACTCTGCCATTGTAGTAGGAAAGCAGCCACGGATAATATGCAAACTAGCAGTCGTGTTCCAATAAAACTTTATTTACAAATACAGGCGGCAGGCCAGATTCTTCACTGAGGACTTCCCACTTTTCACTGGGAAGTATGGTGTGACCTTTGTGAAATTCTCTGAGTGGCAACTACCTGTATTAGTTTGCCGGGGCTGCAGTAGCAAAGGGCCTCTCACTGGATGGTGTGAACCACAGCGGCCTGTTGCCCCACAGTTCTGGGGGCTGGAAATCTGAGATCAGAGTCAGCAGGGCCGGTAGCTTCAGAGGCTATGAGGGGGGGATCTGTTCCAGGCCTCTCTCCTGGCGTCCAGTGGTTGCTCGCACTCTTTGGCATTCCTTTGTCATCACCCTGACCTCTGCCTTCATGTTCACATGGCGTGGTCTCTGTGTGTGAGTGTCTGTGTCCAAACTTCCCCTTTTTATGAGGACAGCAGTCATACTGGTTTCAGCCCCCCCCGAAGACTTCATCGTAACTAAGGACATCGGCAGTGACCTGATTTCCAAATAAGGTCACGTTCCGAGCTCCTGGGGTTAGGACTTGAACATGTGAATTTTGAGGTGACACAGTTCAACACGGATACTAGCTGTCACGCAGCCTGTGTGTCTCCCTTGCTGAGAATCTTTTCATGGTCCCTTTCTGAAAGCTAACATCCCAGTTCCTGAGCTCACAAACTGTCATGATGCCACTCCTGCCTGTCCGGAGCTCAGCTCCGCACCCCCATCAGGCTTGGCCCTCCTGCAGCTTTAACTGCATAGATAGAGCTCCCCAAGTTCCCCGAGCACACACTGCTCCCTTCGCTGGGAGGTTCCTCCCCTTCTGTCTTCCTAGAGAAGTTCTAGCTCCCGGCCACCTCCTTCTGAAAGCCTTCTCCCCCATCCTCCCTCCTGGAAACTCTACCCTCCATTGGACCTCTGTGCTTTGATCTTGCCTTCCCTGATGTTACCACACTGAATGGCAACAATGTATCTGTTTCTACCTCCTTTGCCTATGGGTCCACAAGCTTCCTTCCACCAGGGATTATGTCTGTTCTCTTTTGTTTCTCCAGAGCTTAACCCATACCTGGTGCTCATTAATCGCTTAATAAATATTTGTTGAATTAATGTGTGAAGGATCGAGTAAAGAGTCTCCCCTGTTTTTAATGTTTGTTTTTTAAAGAGATTGCCACCTAAGAAACAGTGAGAGTCCTTAAGGAAGTTGTTTTAAGTGATGTGTGTTTGTTAGGAGCAAAGAACAGAGGGATTTAGATCTGAGTTCCATGTTGTGGTCATTCATTCATTCAAAAGCGCATGAATGAAGGACCACTATGTGTGTTTCGTGCTCGTATGGAGATTGTGGGGCATATGAGAGATAGGAGGCACAGTCACTGATCTTAAGAGACTGCTAAGTATGCAGACACATACCCAACAAGTTAATTACAGACACAATTCAGCAAATCTATGAGGAAGTCCGAGCGAGTGGGACAGAGAAAGAAAAGCCCGCAGAAGTCTAGGGTGGTCAGGGAAGGCTTCCCAGAAGAGGTGGGCCTGGCTTAGAGAATTTGATGAGGTGGAAAGGAGAGCGGAGTCAGAGACCAGCATGAGCACAGGAGCCAGACGTGGAAGCATCGTGTAAGGAAGAAGTAGGAAGCGAGGTTGGAGCCATCGCCTTGAATTTCCTTTGCAGCCGCTCGTTTCTCCCTCTTCTTCCAGAATGGCTTATCCCCCATTCATATGGCGGCTCAGGGAGACCACCTTGACTGTGTCCGACTTCTATTGCAATACAACGCAGAGATAGACGACATCACCCTGGACCATCTGACCCCACTCCACGTGGCGGCCCACTGCGGCCATCACAGAGTAGCCAAGGTCCTTTTGGATAAAGGAGCCAAACCGAATTCCAGAGCCCTGGTGAGTGGGAGGCCACTAGAGAGGGCACCAGAGGGGCAGAGGAAGGGAAGCAGGACCAAAGCTGCATGGCTGAGCCTGGTGGGTAGGGCCACCAGTCGGTGCCTGGAGATGCCCCGAGACTCGGGGCCTGGAAAATGGTGGCACCGGCTAGGGCCCAAGAGGCATGGCAACACACAGGCGGGATGGTGACCTTCACACTCCCCATTCTGCACCTCGATGACAGGCTGAGGTCGTGGAGGGGGGGGATTGGGCCCAGGAGACCTCACTAAGAAGCGGTTCCGTGGTATGTGTGTGGGTTGGGGTGCCACTCCATCTCAGCCAGCCTGGAGCTGCAGAACAGGGTTTCCTTATAGGCTGCCTGGCTTTTGTATCTGCTTTGGGGGGTGAGTGAAATGGGCCGAGCTAAGCATCCTTCCTCTGCTCATGGGCTTAGAGTTTTCCTAGTGCTGGTGTAGAAGTGAGTTCTCGCCTAGAGTCTCTGGCTCCTCTCGCTCTTGCCCCAGGCCGGGCGTTCCCAGGATAGTGTCAGGGGTCTGGTGGGGTCAGAGTTCTGCACAGAGCATGCCCTTGACCACCATCTCCTCTCTGCCTACTCACACAGGGGAAGGCAGGGGAGCTTCCAGGGCTCGAAAGGATGGCTCCTTCATTCATTCAGAAAGCTTTCACTGAGCTCTTGCCACATGCCAGGGACCATTCTGGGGTAGCTGGGGCATTTCTCAGCCTCAGCACTACTGACATTTTGGGTCTGATATTCCTTATTGTGGGGGGCTGGCTTGTGCCTGGTAGGATGTTTAGCAGCATTCTTGCCCCCCACCCCCCCAGGTGCTGATACCCTCCTCCCCTGGTGGTGACAATCAGCAATGTCTCCAGACATTGCCAAATGTCCCCCCCGGGGTGGGGTGGGACAAAATCCCCTCCCCCCACTTCGAGAATCACTGCCTATCAGAGTTAAGCCCTGGGAAAACAGACAAAAACAAACAAACAAAACTCCCTGCCTCTGTGGAGTTGATGTACACAGTAGAGCTGCTATCCCGAAATCCACTTTACTAAAAATGATCAGTGGTTTCAGGGGAGAGGGAACATGATTCGCTTCACAGAAAGTGCTCTTTATTGTCAGTTTCCCCTGAAGGAAACTTAAAATGGCAGTGCGTCCAAAATATGATTAAATTTTTTAAAAAGGTTTATAAACAACTCGTTCAGGAACGTGCTTGGTGCCTAAAGTGGGAGCCAGCTGCCTCTCGGGAAACTGACCGTAACCGGAGTCCAGGCAGTGGGCAGAGGTTGCCTTTTCATCAGCAGGGGGGTCTGGGGGCCCCTTGGGCTAGTGTTGTAAGTTCCTGCTTGTCTGTCTCCCTATGTGTGGGGCTGCAGAATGGCTTTACCCCCTTACATATCGCCTGCAAGAAGAACCACATCCGTGTCATGGAGCTGCTGCTGAAGACGGGGGCCTCCATTGACGCTGTCACTGAGGTAGGAGAACTCCACAGACGGGCCGATGGTCCCTGCCCGCGGTCTTCCTCCAGAAGCTTTCCGGACAGTTGTTCTTTTTAGCTCCATGTGGCTGCAGGACTGCGTGTGTGTATGCAAGTCCAGACTGCTTGAAGGAATAAACTGGGTGACCGAGACAGGGGGACATGGGTCAAGTTTCAGGGAGCTTTCCAAGACCCGATGCAAGTTTTTGAGTTGTCAAGCACGCAGAATCACCCTGCAGTGATTTCTTTTTTCCTCCAACCATTTTCCTGGAAGAAAAACCCATCTCATTTAACTCCCTTTGCTTGGAAAACCATTCTGGAGGCCCTAGAAACAAGAAAGTACTAGATTCATCTGGCTCTCTCTTCTTTGTAGGAGCAGGAAAGTCTCCTCTGTTCTCATTCCTCTCTTGTGTGTTCCAGTCTGGCTTGACACCTCTCCACGTGGCCTCCTTCATGGGGCACCTGCCCATCGTGAAGAACCTCCTACAGCGGGGGGCATCACCCAATGTCTCCAATGTGGTAAGCCCATGGGGGAGAGCAAGGGCTCTGTCCCCTGGACTGAGAGCTCAGAGGGGAGATGAGCTACTGATCCTAAGATCTCTTCTCTGGGGGGAGAGCGAGAATTCTCACAATAGGAGAGACTGCAGGTTTGGGAAGAATGTGTGTATATATATTATTCACGATATATATATCCCAATTAAATTCGTCACACATCTGTCAGTCCTAGGAGTTTTCTTTTAGAGAATAATTTGGGAACTTCTGTAAGTGTTATCTGGGAATACATTTACAGTTTTTAACATTCATTAGCTCTGAGGTTTACTTTTAAATATACTTAAAACACACACACACACACACACTCTAGGTGTCCGCAGGCTAAAGGCTAAAGTAGCTGCTTGTTGGGACAACTCCACCTCTTGGACGAAAACCCACCAAGTTACTCCAGGCTGGCACTTTGGAACTCTGCGTGTGTCCTTTTGGAAACTCGGCATGGATTAACATTTCTATAATTCTGTGGTTTTACAGAAAGTGGAGACCCCGCTACACATGGCAGCCAGAGCAGGACACACGGAAGTGGCCAAATATTTGCTCCAAAACAAAGCCAAAGTCAATGCCAAGGCCAAGGTGAGTTCTGGAGGCCAGAAGGATCCTGGGATGTAAGCGATTCAAGCGCAATGAGGAGAAATCCATCCTTATTAGAGGCCCGGCCGCAGTGCCGGCAGCACAAAGGTTCCTTGTGGTTCCCACGGTGGTTGCCCTGAACGCTCAGATTCTGCTTTGCAGGGGTTCTGAGAAGGCCGGAGAGATGTTTGCATCAGAGCTGTCCTATTCATTGGGATAATGAAAGCCCAAAGAGCATGGCTGGCCTGCAGGGTTTGGGGGCTGAAAGGGTTTCATGGTGGTTACAGTTCTGGTGTAAGAAGAGAAGCAACTTTTTGGAGAATATATTACCAATGAAAACCAGTCAGGAATTACTTGACCCAAAAAATGGAAGATGCCCACTTGTTGTAAAAAGTGTTCTCCAGGGATTGGGCGAGGGAACAGTAAGAATTGCTACTGATTGTGCAAGGCGATGGGCTTTCACCAAGATTGGGTTTTCCGACTCTACTGGAGACAGAGGCTGTTTAGAGTTAGAACTGTGGTTTGTGTTTGGGCCACGCACAGAGGCCCCCAGCTGGGCCCAACAGCACAGAGACCCTAGCCTAGTATCAGGGGAGGAGGAGGAGCAAGGGTGGGAAGAAAGTCATCTTTCCCCTTCAGCAGTTTAGACTCTCCCACGAGCCCACTCAAGCAAAGGCAAGTTTCTGTTCAGACGTGACTTGGGAGACAGGAAGAGTGCCTGTTACACTGTGTGAAACATTTTATATACACTACCTGCTTAATCCTACCCAGAGCCCTATGAGGTAGATTATTGTTCCCATTTTACAGATGGGAAGGCTGAGCCTTTAGGCAATTCAGTAGAAATAACAGCTAACCTGAAGGGTCGTTGTGAGGATTAAATGAGACAGTGTATTTGTTTCTATAACTCAGAGACTTGATTTGAATTCCAGCTCTTCATCTTCCTAGCTGTGTGATCTTGAGAAAGTCACTTACCCTCTCTGGGCCTCACCTTCCTCCTTCGTAAAGTGAAGCGTTGGATTAAGAAACCTTAAGAATATGCCCGGTTCTTTGTTTTCACTTTGGGTTCCAGGATGACCAGACCCCACTTCACTGTGCAGCTCGCATCGGCCACATGAACATGGTGAAGCTCCTGCTAGAAAATAATGCCAATCCCAACCTGGCCACCATGGCCGGGCATACCCCCCTGCACATTGCGGCCCGAGAGGGCCATGTGGAGACGGCCCTGGCCCTTCTGGAAAAGGAAGCATCCCAGGCATGCATGACCAAGGTACAGGCTTCTTCCCCTGGTCTGGAGAGGGGACTGGCCCGTCACCGCCGGGCCTGGGGTGCGGGATGGGCACTCCCGCCCGGTTCTCTGTGTGGCCCAGATGATGCTGAAAGCAGCTAGGAGGGCCAGCACCCCCAGACTGGCTGCCATCTGTGAGCCCGATGTGTCATCCTTCCCCAGAAAGGTGGTAAAACTGTCCTTTCTCGTCTACCCACTGAGCCTTCATCCCTTTATCATGGACTGGCTATTAGCTGTAGACAAATCGGGTCTGGGAATACAAGAAGGACTAAGATTCAACCCTTGCCCTCGACTAGCTAGTAGTGGGGTAACAACACAAGATGGTTATATGTGCCATCACCAGAGGTGCAGGTGGCAAGTGGAAGAGGAAACCTGCTGATTCTTGGGCCCCAGCCTCTGGGAGGGATCAGAAATTGCGTCCTTTACGAGGCTGGCATCTCCATGCCGGTGAAGGTGGGCTGCCTCCTTTGCCGTGGGCTCTTGCTCTGCGGGGGGACAGCTCTGATGCCCCATGCTTCTGACAGCCTGTGTCTCTCCTCAGAAAGGATTTACCCCTCTCCACGTGGCGGCCAAGTATGGCAAGGTCAGGGTGGCAGAGCTCCTGTTGGAACGAGACGCACATCCAAATGCTGCTGGAAAAGTGAGCTTGAACTTCCCTCCCTGTCTCAGCTTCGAGGCCAGAGCAAAGGACACACTTCGCTCCTTGTGCCTCTCGTGTCCACCTTTTGAATGGGCGGCCATCCAGGGGGAAGGGCCTCTGGCAAGACCGCCTTTCTGACCAGGGCCCTGTGCTCTTAGAAAAAGCTGGTGGCCTTCTCTGAGCAAGTGTGTTGATTATGCTGTGCCCCGCCGCCCCCGGCCCCCGGGCCCTGCAGAACAAGGAGGTGGCCCCGGGTCTGGCGGGTTATGCTCTTGAGTAACTTCAGATCAAGACTGGATTTGGAAGGATTTTAACCGGACTGTACCATATATAAAAGAAGCGATACAGAGCCCCAAGCGGTGCTGCCAATAGATAGCCGGAGGGATCGCTAGTGGAAAGCCAGCTGGGTGAAGGCTGTTGTCTTTGTCATCTTGTCCCCTGCAGAATGGCTTGACTCCCCTGCACGTGGCTGTCCATCACAACCACCTGGACATCGTCCGGCTGCTGCTTCCCCGGGGCGGCTCCCCGC
Organism: Mirounga angustirostris; assembly: GCF_029215605.1. Lineage (NCBI taxonomy): Eukaryota > Metazoa > Chordata > Mammalia > Carnivora > Phocidae > Mirounga > Mirounga angustirostris. The sequence continues at coordinate 164,268,677 of NW_026991710.1, forward strand.
ACAGCCCTGCCTGGGTAAGCCCTCCCCGGGCCACACACCGGGGGCTCCAGCCCCAGACCTGCTCAGGGCCGCGGCCCCTGCAAGGCAGGCCCGCCGCCGCCCCGTCGGGAAGGGCTGTTCCAGGAGCAGCGGGAGGGTTTTCATGTTTTGCTTTTATTTTTACCTCAGTGTTCTCGCCTCACTCACACGAATGTTACCTGCTGTAATTGCTGCTATTTGGAGACCAGGAGTGGGGTGGGAAAGGGGTACCACTTCTCAGCAACAGGTTACCTCACAGAGGTGGGATTTGCGTTACACAACAAATGGGTTCCCCAAACAACTGCGTGTCACCCGAGTTCTGTCAGCTGCGTTTGGTCAGCCGGCTGTCAAGGGTCAGCATGTCCAGGAATCTCCGGGGGTGGTGAGCCCTGTTCTCCGATTCTGACTCCATTTGGTGCTGGTGGCACGATGGCCCCACTTTGAGAACTGTCCAGGGTTGCGGGGGACCCTGCCATAACCTTGAAGCAGGGGGCCTCTTTCAAATGTGAAGTCACCCCCAAATGTATTTCTCGTATGAGTTCAGACTTCTACATCGAGGTGTTTTTGTAACAAGGCACACCCACATATATTACATGGTGGACGTAAGGCCATTGTGCCTGCCCCTGAAGGACGCTGCCCCGAGTAGCAGGTTCATTGCCTCTCAAGGGAACCAAGTAAAGGGAGTTGACTGGGCTTGCTTATGTAAGATCCGACTTCGGGGCGGGGGAGGGGGTGGCGGGGAGCTAGTACAAGGTGAAGGGTTAAAGCTAGTCGCGAGGATCATTTTTAGAGACGGGCTGGCTCGTGTGGGACCAGAGAGTGTGCAGTGTTTGTCTGTGAGAGGAGGGGGCTGATGGCCACACGGGGGAGTGGGCCAGGGCTCTGACACAAAGGATGCACCCGTGGTCCCTGCACTCCGGGAGCTCACTACAGGGCAGCCAAGACTCAGAAAACCAGGATAATTTCGGGGAGAGCACACCCCAGTCCTCAGCCACGTGGCAGGGGGAGCCTCTGGGGGGGACTGGTCTGTGATGACAGCTGACACCTGCTGACTTCAGTGGGAACACAGCCCTAGCCAGGGAAGATCAGTGCGGGCCTTCAGTTTGTCTCCCCTCCTCAGAACGGATGCTCATCTGAATTTTCCAGCATCACTTTGCCGGAGACACAGCGTCTCCCAGACACCTCTGTCTCCTTGGGCTCCTGTCCCCGCTGTTGTAGCAAGCCCACGTCACCGCGTAGACGGAGCATGCGGCCCTGCTAAGATGTGGCTTACTCCTGCCTCTAAAAATAAAGAGCTGGACTCCCCGCCTCCGCACTCCCCTCCTTATAGAAAAGAAATTGGAGCCAGGTTCATGGTATTTAAAGAGAGCCTTATCCAAGTACAAACCTTGTACAGATGGGGTTTGTTTCCATGGCAAAAAATAGTTTCCCAAGTAGTCTGGCAATTTTGTAGAATTTCACATGCAAATCTCTCTGCACCCAAACCAAACCCTCCCCCTTCTAATTTTGATGCTAATGTTGTTTTAACATTTAGGCAGATTTCTCTCCAGCGTGCATTCTTTTGGATGAGCTCATTTCCTTGGGGAAGTAGACCTTTTCGGGGCACACAGCCCTTCCTAACCTCTCTACCTGGCCGCCCCGTCCTTGTCACCTACAGAAGGTCATTTATTCCCTTTAATCCTGCTTTTGGGGAAGCGCAGACGGTTAGTCTCTGCTCTGAGAAGGCCAGCTTCTCCTGTATATGTCAGTTTTAACCAAGGGTCACCTGGCCTCAGCTGCCTCCAACACCAGGGTGCCCTTTGCCAGGATAGGGTGCTGCTTTTGTCAATGTGCACACCCACAGCTGCCCAAGTGACCTGGACTCCTGATTATACCGCCATGAGCATACTGCAGCTTGCTCCGGCTTCTGCCCTTTGTCTGTTCAAAGAAGTCCTAATAATCGTTGCTTTCATGCTGTGGATACCTGCTACAGACTGGGCCCTGGCGAGGGGTTTAGCTACCTCATCCCAGTTCCTCCTGTGGACAGCGTGCCCTGATGCTTGCCTTACAGAGAGTGGTCTCCTTTGGGGATGACTCCAAATCTCAGGCTTCATCCAGCGAGCCACACCTCTTTCTTTGCTTTCTGTTGATACGATCCAAACATTATTTTGTTTAGTTAATATTGTAATCAAAATGTTGATCTCGTTACGGGAACACAGCCTAAAAAGAACGTATTCTCATATTCTTTTTTAAAAAAAGGAACACTCAAATGAATTATCTTACATAATTATTCAAAGGAAATGGTTTTTTTAATTCAACTTAATTCTTTGAGTTTATTACAACTTTTCATTTCCCCGCGAAGTCCACTTTCCAAGTGGTTCTTTCCCTGTCCTCCAATGCTATAAAACTGTCAGACCCCTTTTCTCCTCTTTCCTTTTCCTGATCAGTGATCCTGGCAGAATCGGAAACGGTTTGCACAGTCTGACAGAGACTGGCGGGGAGGTTCAGTGCTCTGGGGTAGCCGGAGGAATGCTGGCCAAGGTGGGGAAACCAGATGTCGTATGCCATGTGCCCTGAGACTGGCGGGCGTGGGCTTTGAAAGTCATGGGTCCTGCTCAGAGGTCCTCAGGCCTGGCCTCTCCTCTAGCCCTGAATGTGTGGGGGTCTCGCTACTCAAAGTGTGGTCCCTGGGCCAGCAGCCTCAGCCTCACCTGGAAATGCAGAATTTGGGGCCTCCCTAGAACTTCTGAGTCAGAGTCTACATTTGAGCAAGATCGCGCATGCTTTGTGTACACACTGTGGTTTGAGAAGCACTCTTCCAGCTGATAGAACCTCAGCTCTGGGGTCTGAAGGCCAGCGCGGGTTTCCTGTTGTTCATTTACTAGGTGACATGAGATACAGCACTTAACCTCACCGAGCGTTGACTTCTTTAGCCACAAAATGAGCTAATAATAAAAATGCCTACCTGACTTGCTGTACAAGGGACCATGTAGGTGAAAGGGGTTTCTAACAGTGATGACCAAATCAGACTTCATCTGTCTGCGGCAGGACGAGGAGTGCGCTCTGGAATGTAAACCCATGTACTGCTTCCTTCACAGAAAAAGTCTTCTTACCAGAAAGAGAGAGAGAGAGAGAGAGAGAGGAGCTAGCTGAATAAACAGTATATGGTGTCATAGTCGATTTACTTTTGGCCAGGCTCCTTCATCTTGTCATGGCCTCAAACATCTTGTAAACCAGCGCACTGCAAAACCGTACACAGGTTTATTACTTTTATATCTTTATTTTGGAAAACACCTTCACATATATTATCATATTTTATCCATCCAACAGCTGCAAGAAAAGAACATGCTGGATGTCATTATCTGCTTTAAATGCCTTTTAAAAATACAGAAAGATGTCTAGAGGTCACTGACTCTCCAGTCACCTGGCTAGTTAGTGTGGAAGGAGGACTGACTCCACATCCCCGGTTCCTTGCCAGGGACACCTGTCCCCTTAGACCAGCAGCCCCAGCCCACAAGCCCAGGGGGAGCCCGGCCGTTGCAGGGGGAGAGAAGAGGGCTAGGATCCTTTTCCTTCATGAACTATCGGGGGGTGGGGGTTGGGAGAGTGGTTCTCGCAGACAGGAGACTTTCATTTACTTCCCAGCCTGCCAGTTCTTCCTTGAGCTGCCTGCTTGGATCCTAGCTTTTGTGGTGGTAGGGCACGCCCTGCAGAGCAGTCTGTCAGAGCTTGAATACAGAAAATAGGGGGTGAGGAGAGGCACAGGACGCTTGCGGGCTGGGATGGGGGGGGTGCGTTGTGTTGGATCCTTCCAAATCAAAGGGATTTGGTTGGTTTGTTTGTTGACTTTAATTGCTCTCCTTGGAGACTCCAGCTCTGCTCAGTGGGTGTCCAGCAGGCCAAGAAGCAAGCCTGGCCCTCCCTCTGAGGGTTTAACATTTAAGGCCTGTGCTCATTCCTGTCCACTCAGCATTCTCTTAACCAGCCTCCCAATGCTTCTTCTGTTTCAGAATGGCTACACCCCTTTGCACATCGCTGCCAAGCAGAACCAGATGGAGGTGGCCCGCAGTCTGCTGCAGTATGGGGGGTCAGCGAATGCCGAGTCGGTGCAAGGTGTGACCCCCCTTCACCTGGCCGCCCAAGAGGGTCACGCAGAGATGGTGGCTCTGTTACTTTCGAAACAAGCCAATGGCAACCTGGGGAACAAGGTAAACATGGCTTCCCAGATTTGCCCTGTCGTCTCGGTAATGTTTTTGTAGTAGGTAACCAGTTACGCTCTCGGAATATTGAGCACCTACTGCGTGCTCAAGTTCTGAGTTAAGTGGGGTGTGTGTGTGTGTGTGTGTGTAATCCTTACAACAGCCCTGTGTAGGCTTTACCTCAGTTTTATAAATGAATAAACAGGGTCAGAAAGGTTGCTCATTCCCCAGGTTGCATGACCCTGAGCCTACCTAATGCCAGAGCCTTTTCAAAATAGATTGATTCAAGGGTCTGCAAAAAAGATCAATATTAAAATCCTTAGTACACTTTCCCAAATATGGGCCAGTGTCCACCTTCAGGAATGTAGTAAGTAATTTGGTACTAAATATTCTTTTTCTGTGGGAGAATATTTTAAATGCCCACCGGTACACTAAACTAGCAGTTCCCAACCCAGGGACTGTTGGTGGAGGAGTGCGGGTACTTCCAAGACTGTACACAGCATTTTGGGAGGATGCGCACATGAGCCATTTGTCTAGGTGAGGTCTTCATAGTTTTTCTCAGCTTCTCAAAGGAATGCATGACTCCAGAAAGACTAAGAATCACTTATTTTTTTAAATAATAGTTTTATTCAAATATAATTTATATACAATAAAATTCATCCTTTTGAACTGTCCTATTTGGTGATTTTTAGTATATTTCAGAATCGGGCCACCATCACCACTATCTAGTTCCAGAACATTTTCATCACCCCACAAAGAAGCCTCATACCCGTTGGCAGCCACTCCCCATTTCCCCCAAATCTCTCAGTCCTCACCAACCACTAATCTACTACCTCTTTGAATTGGCCTATTCTGGACATTTCATATCATGGAACCAATACAAGGAGCCACTTCTTTAGATGATGAGGGAACGGTTTCAGAAAGGCAAGCATTTTAAGGGTAAGCAGATCTGTTAAAACCCTGTAGATCCATTGGTTCTTTTTGCACAGGTTTGGACAGGTGACCCCCAGGAGGGAACTGTTAGGGCAGGACCGTTATATTGGATTGGATGCTTGGTTTCTTGCTTGTGCAATGCCATTTCACGCAGGCTCTGTGAGGAGCCATGAGGGTGATGGTGATTCTCTGTACTGGAGACATCCTCACTCATCCATGCGCCACCTCACTGGGCAAATTACCGTGTTATCCCAAGAATCAGGCAAGTCACGCAGAGACTTGTGACTGAGGTAGGACTGTTCCACCCCACCCGCCCGCCTGCTCAGGCCTCGTTACTGTTCATGGGCCTCTGGTCAGCAGGCAGGAAGGTGCAGAAGGCCGAGGGGGGCCTCCCTCCCTGGAGAGGGGACAGGCCCTGCCCCCTGACTCCAACTGCAGAGGAATCATAGCTCTATTTGCCCCATAGTTAGGGGAGTGTATTAAATAGGGTACGGGGGAGAGAAGACTTTTCCGACATTTTGGTGTGAGTGTGCACATACCAGGCCATATCTCTGGTGCATCCTTATCCTCCTGAGAAAGGTGAGGTGAGAACTCCCAAGAATATGGCATTTTCAGTGCCAGCAGGTTCATCCATTCTTTGACAGTGCGGGATGGGTTGTGAGGTGCTAGTCACGTGCCACGTTTAAATGGCACATTGTGCTTTCCAGCGTGTTTTCATCTGTGTTTTCTCAAGTGAACCTTACTTTATCCTCAAGATAGGTCAGTGATAACCTGTTTTCTAGATAAGGAAAGTAGGGTCTGAGGCTGAGGCTTATCTTAAATCAGGGAAGTAGGGTATGTTATAAATGGAAAGTTCCATAAAGTTTATCTAATTCAGAGGTCAGCAAACTAGGGCCCATGGGCCAAAACTGGCCCACCACTTGTTGGTATAAATAAAGTTTTATCGGAACATAGCCATGCCTGTTTGTTTCTGGGTTGGCCGTAGCCACTTTCTCACTATAACTGACAGAGTTGGGTAGTTGTGACAGAGACATAAGCCTAAACTATTGACCATCTGGGCCTTAGCAGAAAACGTTGCTGACCTCTAATTTAGCTAAACCACCTCATTTTTTAGATAAGGATATAGAGGCCCAGAGCTGGAAGAGCTTCGTCCCAGGTCCCACAGCTGTTTGGTGGCTGCACAGTCAGGTTGGGGCTCCTAGCCTCAGTGCTCTTTCACGGTGGCCCAGGATTCTTTACTGGACACAAGGTGATGAACTCCTTTTTCTTTCCAGAGTGGACTCACCCCTCTCCATCTCGTAGCACAAGAAGGCCACGTTCCAGTGGCAGATGTGCTCATCAAACACGGTGTCACGGTGGACGCCACCACCCGGGTAAGGCAGGCAGCTCGTGCTTGTGTCCGTGTGGGCTTGGCCTCCCTTCTCCCCTGTGCACGTCCTTGTCCTGCCCGTTGCCGGCCTCCCACTTCAGAGGCGGCTCATTCGCAGAGCTTTGAAACCCCAAGGGCTCAGCAGCCCATTCTTCTCTGCCACTTCCTAGGGGCGGCAGTGGAGTTTGAAGACACTGATCCTAATGATCTTACTTTCCGGTGGGGAACTTTGGAAAGTTTGCTAGACCTTTGAATCTCTGTAGTGAGAAACTAAGAGGAACGTTTAATCATGAATCTATGACCTATTCTATGTGAGCAGTGTGTCAAAATGTCAGGCTTTCGTGGATTTGCTTGAAAATTCAGGCCTTTTATTCCAGCAATTAGTTAAATCCAGTTCAACTTTCTGTGAACCACTTCTGTGTGCGAGGAGCTCTGTGGGGTAGTTGAGGATAACGGAGTGCACAGCACACAGTGGGGGACCTGCCTGGAGGATTTGCAGTCCAGTGTGGAGGGGACAGTAGGAGGCTGGGGGGGACTGACGATCAACCATGTGATATTGAAGTCTCTTTGAGAAAAATCTAGCAACTGTTTGATCCCCAACTGTCTGCAGCTTCACCAGGAATCTGCTTAAAACCCAACAACGTTCTGGGTCTTTGAGGTTTTTTGGGCCCACTTAGGTCTTTTGGGGTCCTGCATGAGAGACCCTATAGTGTGAGTTAGAATTGGGGGTCCCAGAGCCATACTATTGCTTGAGGTCCAGACTGCAGTGTCTGTTTCAAGATGGTGTCTGGGATCTGGCACCAGCTCCTCAGGGACACTTAGGACCAAAGGGCTCAGGGAACCTTGGCTTGTCGGCTTTCAGGGAAGCACCCAACCATTCAGCAGAACGGATTTCTTGAAAATTAACTCCTTTGCAGCCTAAGCTCTAAGTAGTCAGTAATACCCCAAACCTGGTTGTTTCAAGCAATGACCAGTTCCTATACACTCCATTCCATTACAACTCAGTAACCTGGACAGCCTTTGTGGGGTTTTAGGACAGTGGGATTTCACCTTTCTAGTGGAAATAAGTATGCCCTTGCCCAGGTCGGCAGCAACCTCCATGCGACCACGAGTCCCCATCGGAGCCCCCTTCCCAGCAGACAGCCCGATGGAGGCTCTTTCCCTCTGGACTGATCCCCCCCTGCTTCTGTTACCTGTAGCTCCCCAGCTTTGCCTGCTGCCTCCTCACACCTCCTCTTCTCTGTCTCTCCCTCTACGTGCTGCCTCAGAATGTGGGCCCCACTTTTTCTCTCTACGCTCATTCTCGCCTGCAGGACTTGCACCTTGCATAGGCATCTCCTTGCCTAGACCTCTTCATGGGGCTCAGTGTCCGTTTTCCAGTTGTCTACTTGGCATCTCCACTCGGCGCTCTCAGACATCTCAAACTCCATTTGTCTGAGACCAAGCCCTGTTCCTTCCCAGGCCAGTGGCCCCCACCCCTTGTGGCGGCTGCTAGCCTTCCAACGGGCTTCCCTGGCCATCCTCCCTTTTGAGCAGCTGTTCTAAGGATTGCAGCAATGCCCAGCCACAATGGCTCTGGGGATGCCTGGCAGCCCCCCTGCTTACTCATTCTCACCTCTTGCTTCTCAGATGGGTTATACTCCACTCCACGTGGCCAGTCATTATGGAAATATCAAGCTGGTGAAGTTTCTGCTACAGCACCAGGCAGACGTCAATGCCAAGACGAAGGTACGGGAACACTGGAGAGCTGACCTCTATACTTCCTAAGTGCCAAATTAGGATGCAGTCAGAGTTACTCTGGTGTGCCTGGGGCTGCCACAATGTTAAGCTTTGACCCTGGAGGAGGAACTGGGGGAAATGCATTTTTTGTGGGTTGCGCATAGAAGACAGGCTCTGTAATATGTGGGTAGTTCTTTCCCTCATAGCTAGTTAATCCTGCCAAAATGTCACCTCGCTTTACAGCAAGGCTACAGTCCCTTGCACCAGGCGGCCCAACAAGGACATACAGACATCGTGACACTGCTTCTCAAAAATGGTGCCTCCCCAAACGAGGTCAGCTCGGTAAGTACCCACCAGTTTCCTCATTTCAGAAAACCGCTCTCACGGGCAGCCCTGTGAGACCCCTACCAACCGCAGAGGCTCAGCCTATCCTTACTGCCCGTCTGGGGCCTGGGCGGGCTGCACTGAACTGTAGGTTCTGGTGAACTGTAGGCTATCCTTTTTTTTTTTTTTTTTTTTAATTTATTTATTTGAGAGAGAGAGCGTGAATGGAAGAGCAGGGGGAGGGGCAGAGGGAGAGGGAGAAGCAGACTTGATCTGAGGACCCCAAGATCATGACCTGAGCCGAAGGCAAACGCTTAACCAACTGAGCCACCCAGGCGCCCCTGTAGGGTATCCTTTTAAGTACCATTTACCCTCTCCCTTTTACCTTGATTTAAATATTACCTTTGAAACTCTTTCTATACTATGTGAAGTTGCTGTCAATATAGTACAAGTGCACACAACCGAACGTCTCAGGTGGTTCCTGCTGTTTCGGGGCTTCAGGGTTGTCTTTGGCATCGGGATCGTGGTTGAGTGGGGCTTCCTCATCTGGCACCGTGAAGGCTTTACTAGATCTTCTCCGTGGCCACATCCAGCTCTGAAAGCATATGGACGTTTGACTGTAGATGTGGTTACTAAATTTATAATTGTGGCCGGAGCTGAATCTGCATGGGGTCCAGGGCACATCCTGGGACTGGAGAACTCAAAAGAAAAATAAAGCCTCAACATCAATTTACTTCCACGTAGCTCTGTCTCTTCAAATAGTAGAAGATACCCCCTCCCCTGTTTCTGGTGATTGTGATTTCTGATTGGCCTAAATAGTTCATTGAAGTGTGTATGGATTATTTTAACTATTTTAACGCTCAGTAACTGACACCCAAAGAACCGGTGTTGGGAGCAGTGAGCCGCGTTGCTCTTCACGTTCCTATTCCAGAATTGCATATGGTGCCTTCCGGACCCATTCCTTCCGGTCGGTTTGGTTCCCTCTTGGCAGTTCTTGGCATGTCCTGGCAGGATTTCCCCCGTTCTCGTTTCAAAACTCCCGCTCTCAGTGCTCCAGATTTAAAGGATCACTGCCCTCCTCTCTTCCGTACCCCGACTTTGCAAGCATCGTTGCTAACACCCGTCTGGGCTCACGCATGCGCAGGGGCCTTGCTCTGGGCTCCGAGGTGCAACGTGTCCACCTAGACCCTTCCAAACAATTAAAACGTGAGCTTGGTCTGTGTAAAAGGGGCAGTGCTTTCCCCCCAGAGTCCATTCCTTGTCTGATCTCATCCGCTCTCTGCCGTTTTTCCCAGAATGGAACCACACCTCTGGCAATAGCCAAGCGCTTGGGCTACATTTCAGTCACAGACGTGCTCAAGGTTGTCACGGATGAACCCAGTTTTGTGGTATGTCCGCCTCTCCACTGCACCTGCCACCCCAGACACACACAGCCTGACAGGGCGACCCTGTGGGTTATTCCGGGAAAAGAGCGCATTCTGGGGACAGGGTAGGAAGCACCACGCCAAGGCGGGGATGGGGCCCGCGGGGAGAGTGTTCTCCATCGTGCGGAGTTGTGCTGCCACCTAGTGGCGAGAAGACTAGGGCTGTGAGCAGAGCTGGGGGGGCAAACAGCAAGATGGGGTGGGGGCAGACAAGGCAATAGGAAGCTGGCGCTGCCTGTTTGCCCCCTTGCCAGACTTGAGCTTTCAGCCGAGGGCAAAGACAAACCTCCTTCCCCACTTCCTTCCTGTCTCCACAGTCATAACCAGGTAACTGCTGGATCATTGAAAGGGCCCACTGTTCTAGTTGGGTTGAATTCTCTGCTTTTTCTCAATTTAGTTAACCAGTGACAAGCACCGGCTGAGTTTCCCTGAGACAGTAGATGAAATCCTGGATGTCTCTGAAGATGAAGGTAAAGTCTGGGATTAACAAAAAGCGGGGGGCAAGTCAGGATGAAGGGAGCACAGGGGACGGTGAGCCCTCTCTCGCTGGGGGCTACCTGCCATGCTGCACAGCCTCGGGCTGCGGGTCTGTACCAAAGCCAGAGAGACCCGCTTTTTAATGATGTTGTCTGTTATCAAAACACTCCTTTAGTGTAATTTTAGGAGAAGGAAAAATCGACATCTCAGTAAAATACAAAATTCCGTGAAGTTTCATAAATATATGTGTTTACATATGTAATACATGGCGTATGATTCTACTCAGATCAACCCTCAGACTGTAAAGAACTGCGATAAAATTTTGCCTGAGACTTTCCTTGTGCTTTGAACAAATAAGAAGTTATTCATTTAAATTCTGTAAGAATCTTTTCTTAGTAAGCTACGCTTCTGACCCCATAGTGGGTCAGTAAGTTTTGGAGTGTATCCATTATTATGAAACGACTAGAGTTTCAGCTTCTGTGACCCACAGAGTGCTTAAGTATTTTTTCCTGCCCCACATAAGCCCATCTCTTCACGGAAGTCTGAGGGGGGACCCCTTGTGATGTAAAATGGTGGGGTTGGTCTGGATTCTCCCTCCAGCCCCTGGTGGTATAACCGTGTCGGTGAGATGATTAAAGGTCCCTTTGTGTCCCTTTTAATGATAGGCCTCTTGCTTTAACTGACTTCAGTCCTGTCCTTTCTTAAACTTGGCTCTTCTTTGCTTTCCAGGAACTGCTCATATAACTATAATGGGTATGAAACACTTTCTGTTCCCTGTGGCCCTTTCTCACGAGTGCATCCCACCCTAAGCAATCCCAGCTCTCACTAATCCATTCCTGCTTTCCACCCTCCTCCGATGGCTAACAGTTCGGAGCCAGGAGCTTGCCTCTAACAGGAGATGTGCACCCGTAAGATCCATGCCCAGGCGGGTGGTTCCCGCCTGTCCATTTCCGTGTCTGCGCCCCTGCCACCGTGTTCGTGATCATAACTGCATGAGCCGTTCTTCCATTCTGTCAGCTCCAGACCACAGAGCCAGGCCACTCACCGCTAAGTGACAGGAAAGGACGCTGCAAGGTCGAGGGCTCCCACTCCAGTCCAAGCAAGGAGAGAGAAACAAAGAGGCAGTCTGGCTTGCAGACATAGTTTGAACCTTTTGGGAAGGGACTTAGGAAATCATGAGGTTTCGGCTGCCGTGATTGCCAAAAACCCCAAAGCCCTTCAGAATGAATGGGTTCAGTCCCACTGTAGTTGACCCTTCTGCAGTGTGCCGTGTGGCAAAGGACAGAAATAACTCTTTCCTTGGTGTCTGCATACCCTGCAAGGGCTACTGGGAGGTGCAGCTTGTCAAGCCGAGACCGGCCTTTCTGGGCTGTATTTTTGGTCTTCCACAAAGCCTGGCGTAGACTGAGCTGTTAGGAGCTGGCTGTCTTGCTCTGTGCGCGGGGGCTGGAGGAACAGGACTGGCCGAAGACACTGTTAGTGGTCCCCTTGGAGCAGCAGGGACCTTGCTCCTCTCCTCAGGAGCCAGCACTGAGAGGAGGAGCGGGAGAGCACTTTCTAAAAAGAAAGAGGAGATCTCCCTTCAGTCCCTCACATCAGCTTGTGTGGTTTCAGGGGAAGAACTCGACTCCAAGGCTGAGAGGCAGGATTCCAGGGAAATAGACGAAGAGAAGGAGCTGCTGGATTTCGTGCCGAAGCTGGACCAAGTGTAAGGAGAGGGCATACCGTGGACGCACAGGTCCAGCTCTGGGGCACAGAGGAGAGGGACTCCCGACCAGAAGGCCAGGCCCCGTGTGTGCCACTAACAGGGATGGGATGCCGGGTGGTCGGACTGTGGCATCCTTAGGATCAGCAAGCTCTGTGCCTTGACCTCCAGGTGGGGACACGGAGGCCTCCCCTTACAGCATGCTGTCCAGCAGTGTGTCCCTTCGTCTTCCATGCCCTGCTCCCAACTCTCTGCCTCCCTCTCTCGGTCTCCTGTTCACAGCCCTTCCCTCTCCTGCACCCCCAGTTTCCCACCAGAAAGGTCCCCTGAGGAAGGTTCACATTCACAATGGTGACCAAGCTAAGCTCACACGCTGACCATGTCCCTCTGTCATCATGGCACCTTAGGGAGACCCACGGAGGGTTTGTGTCCGCCTGGAACACATCCCCCCCCGCCGCCACTGGGAGTTATTCCTATGTGGGTCCCTCGGCACATAGGGAGGTTTGGCAAATAAATCTAAAAGTGACAGCTCTGTAGAAACACCAAGTCCTCAGTGTTTTCTGAAAAAATAGACGTGTGCTGGCTCAGTCCCATGGCTTCTACTAAACAGGGCAGTGGACCAGTGGGAAGTGAAACCCCAGAATAGTTAATCAGTTAGTATTTATTGGATAAAATATAAATCGCAAAACTCAACATCATTAGTACTTACTGCACATCAGCTAGGAAGAAATACGAGACCTGATCGTTCATAAAGAACTGACCGATTTATTTGGTGGGATCACAGCACACCCACCCAGAGAATGAGATGTTAAGGCCAGAGTGAGGATCCTACCAACAAGGGCTGTGAGACTGAGAAGGAGGTGATAAGTGTGAGGGAAGGCTTCATGCAGGAGGCAGCCCCTTCACCTGGCTTGTGAAGGTCAGCTAGGCCCCGGGGAGAGGCTCTGAGGCGAGGGGAAGAGGCTGGTCCGTGCGCGAGGCTGGGAAGTATTGCCTGTGTAATGGGCGCTTTGGGGTGCAGCAACGGGGGCAGGTGGGAGAGGTTATCACGGGGGTACAGAGCTGTTTTGTTAGGCCTCCCATGGTAGATGGGGGCCACTTAGAAGGATCATCCCTTTGATTTCCCAATGTTCTGGGCATATAGGGTGGAATCTCCAGCCATCCCGAAGATCCCTTGTGTCACACCTGAGACAGTGGTGATCAGATCAGAAGAGCCGGAACAGGTAAGAAGCACCTTTTCTCTTTTTTCCCGTCGGCAGAGAGTGGGTACCCCGGGACAGTGATGGTTTTGAGATGACCCGCAGTACGATAGCAACTACGAATTCTAAAGCCTGTGGCACTTACCGAGCTCTTAGATCCTTGCTTCCACGTGTCCCTTGCCGACCCCCGTGCTGCCCGAGTTCTTACCCCAGATATGAACGATAGGAGCCTCTGCGGACCCAAGAGTGTGCAAAACACTCTCGTCCAGCCACAAGCGAGGCTCCGAAATTCTGGCTCCGAAGCCCGTGCTGTCCTGCCCGCCCCCCTCCGGGCACAGGCTCAGTGCCCCTGCAGTGGGTCACGGTGCTGGGGAGGCAGCTGAAGCCGAGCTGCGTGCACAGGCACGGACCTCCTCTCTTTCACATCCGTTATAAAGGGGGACAGTTTCTGCCTCCCCTCCTCAACGGATTATCGGGAGCTGAAAAGACCAAGGGGCGTCAGAGAGTGCTCCCAGGGGGACTGTTAGTCATCCTGGTCCCCTGCTTGCGGCTTCCCTGGATGCCACCTGAATTTGTCCGAAAAACAGTGGGGTGGTTTCAAACAATTTAAACAATTTAATTCCCCTTGATTCATTGTATGCTATTTGGCACCTTTTTTTTTTTTTTTTCCTGCACGGCAAGAGGGTTTTCTAGGATAAAACGCAGTGTGGCGTTTGGAGATTGGAGATCATTGCCCTGAGGCCTGGTAACCGAGCCGGGCATGGCCCGTCTCCAGCCACGGCCGGTCTTGGCCTCCGCCACCCCGGGGCTCCAGGTCTGACGGCAGCAGCCATAGCCCCGCACAGAGGTGGCGTGCAGGGACAAGGCAGCTACGAAGCTGTCCCATCAGCCATTCCATGCTAGGGTATGTCATAGTGCTGTGATGCTGTTGTCACTCACGTGGAGGCATTTGGGAGATAGGGGCAACTAAGGCCCTGGCACAGTTCTGGCCTGTTCCCCGGATGCCGCCAAAGACGAGAAAGTCACCAGGTCAACCTATGTCCTGTTGTTCCGTGACCAACCCATTCTCTTCAGCTTCTTGCTAAATCATGAACTCAAGCCAGTGGGTATTCCTGGATTCCTACTCCGTGCCCTGTTCCGGGCTCGACATAGAACTGTGAGACCCAAGCCCGCCCCCTAGGAGCAGATGGGCCAATTGGGAAGGGTGGGCTCGGATATCTGAAGCTAGTTAACCCAGAATGCAGGAAGAATCCCTGTCCCGGTGCTCAATTGTGCCGTGTGAAGCCTTCTGGATTAGAGTCATGGGAAAGTTTCGTGTAGGAGGCAAGGTGTGAGGGTGGGTGGACAGGACCAGCAACAGAGAGGGTCAAGGGCGTCAGGCCCCTGGGAGCGAGAGCAGAGTTGGGAATAAACCCAGAAAGGGCCAAGGGCCAGATGCAGACCCTGCTGGCTTTCATGAGTCCTTGTGATATGCAAGGCTCCATGTATGGCAGCCCCATGTCTCTGCCACCACAGCATCACTGAGGGGCAGGGACCATCCCGTTTGCAGATGAGGCCATAGGAAGCCCCCCAAGGGTAGGGTCTGCTCTGGTCACCTCCGTATCTCAGATGCCTGTGAGATAAGTCACTTGCCCGAGCTAAGTAGCTAGTAGGTGATGGTGCATGGCTCCGGGGTTGAGTCTTCGAAAACCAAGCTCCCTAGAACAGGGGTTGCACACTGGGGTGTGGCTTCAGGAAAGAGCGGGTGGGTCTGCCGTTTGTGCAGTAGATGTGGGACCTAAAAGGAGCCAAGGAGAAGCCATGGCGGTAGGAAGAAGTCTGTGCTTCCTTTTCGACTCCAGGAAAGCTTTGTCCAAAAGGGTCAGTGGTGTCCTTGTCCGCCACTGGGTCACTTGCTTTCTGGCAAGGAGATGCTCGCAAGCCTCCCCGGCCCGGAACACCACTAGCTGGGCGGGACTAGCTCCCGTGGCCCAGGAAGTGATGGGGCAATTGGCCTTTCTCTCCTCCTCATGCGTCTAAGGAGTATGATGAAGACTCACTCATCCCCAGCAGCCCGGCCACAGAGACCTCAGACAACATCAGCCCAGTGGCCAGCCCCGTCCACACAGGGTGAGTGACCCCTGTGACGGGGCCTCGTGGGTTCTGGGCCCTCGCTCTCCCCGTCTCAGAGAGAGTGCACAGAAGCCCGACACGGGTCTGCCTGTGCCGTAGGTTTCTGGTGAGCTTCATGGTGGATGCCCGAGGAGGCTCCATGAGGGGCAGTCGTCACAATGGCCTGCGGGTGGTGATCCCGCCCCGGACGTGCGCTGCACCTACTCGCATCACCTGCCGCCTGGTCAAGCCCCAGAAGCTGAGCACGCCGCCCCCGCTGGCTGAGGAGGAGGGCCTGGCCAGCAGGATCATTGCGCTGGGACCCACGGGGGCCCAGTTCTTAAGGTGAGAGGTCACTCGCGCTGGACGTGCACGTGCACAACACGTGTCCCTAACCTGTCCCCGCCCCACTGGTCGGTCGCAGCGTCCTCAGCAGCAACCACCCAGAGCCAGCCCGGCCGCAGGGCAGAGGGAGAGGCGAGCCCTGGAGCCCCACGCCATCTCAGTTCTCTGCTGTCCTGACCGAGGAGCAGAACCAGGAGCTCGGACTCCCCTTCTCCCAGATACACCATAGCCCAGGGGGAGCTTACTCCTCTCAAATCTTGTAGGATGCTAAGGAGGGGACTGAGAAGACAGGCCTACTTCGAGGCCCCCAAGCGTTTAATTCTTTAAGCTCTAAAATGGTATTTCTAGAAGACAGCCCTCTAGCATCGACCCCAAGGACAAGATTAATGGGCTTCAGAGGCCTATTCCTTTCCCTTTCCGAAGCGAAGTGTGGGGTTCTACTTGAGCTCTGTTACACACCAGGCACCATGGATGGTAATGCTGGGGCAGGTCTTGCCCAGGAGGCCCTGTCTGCCCATCTTTGTGCACTGCTGTCCCCGCCACGATGTTTCCACCCACCATAGCCTGCAGAGTGCTTTCGTGTTGACTTTCCCTTTTCGATGTACTCCTTGAAGACTCCCTCTGAGGGAAATGTCATCAGCACTGGTGGAGAGAGAAGGCAGCTGAGGCTAGGAGAGGTTTGGTCCCCTGTCTGGGGACATCTAGGGATGTCTGGCGGATTCTGGGCCTCAGGTCCAAGGGCTGGGTTAATGTGTGAGCCTCCCCTGTGAAATGGGGTGGAATCCTGTGCTTGCCGTTCCTCGGGGGCCTGGCAGTGAGTGAGGGGCCCTCGGAACATCTCGGGAACCCAAGGCAGTCTGCTCCCCTGCCAGGACCTGCCCCGAGGGGGCCTCACCATGGCTGCAGGATCCTTTCTTCCTCCAGGCAGGGACGCACTGTCCCCCCTTCTCCTGTCCTTTCCTCCCCGTGCCCAGCCCCCTGCCCACAGGCACGCACACCCACATCCAGGCCCCTTGCCCCCATCTGCTCTGTCCCCTCAGCCCCGTGATCGTGGAGATCCCCCACTTTGCCTCCCATGGCCGTGGGGACCGCGAGCTTGTGGTGCTGCGCAGTGAAAACGGCTCCGTGTGGAAGGAACATAGGAGCCGCCATGGAGAGAGCTACCTGGATCTGGACCAGATCCTCAATGGGATGGACGAAGGTAACAGCCCCAGGGCACCCTCCTTCCAGAGGGTGGGATTTGAGCTTGCACGTTTGGGGTGGGTTGTTGGGGCCGCCTGGAGTCTGGGAGGGTGGGAGAGACTGGGAATGGCTCCAAAAGGTCCGGTTCTGGGGCCCTAGGGGAGCATCTAAGGGGGCGCCTGGGGAGGGGGCGTTGCTCGGGAGCCAGGGATGCGGAGGTTCTGGGGACTCAGTGGTTGAGCCTGCGCCCAGCGTGACGGGGGGTGGCACCGTGCCATGTGGTTCCAGAGCTGGGGAGTCTGGAGGAGCTGGAGAAGAAGAGGGTCTGCCGCATCATCACCACCGACTTCCCCTTGTACTTCGTGATCATGTCACGGCTCTGCCAGGACTATGACACCATTGGCCCTGAAGGGGGCTTCCTGAAGAGCAAGCTGGTGCCGCTGGTGCAGGCAACGTTCCCGGAGAACGCTGTCACCAAGAGAGTGAAGCTCGCTCTTCAGGTGACAGCCCTCCTCCTCGCCCCCGCCCCCCCCCCCCAGCAACTGAGACGGGCTCACGCAGACTGGGAGGGGCTCAGGGCCCCCGGGAGGATGGCCCTCAGCAACTGAGATGGGCTCACGCAGGCTGGGAGGGGCTCAAGGTCCCCGGCAGGACGGCCCTCTTCCCCAGGATATCCCCCTTCCCCAGGACATCTCCCCCCCCCCCCCCCCCCCCCCCCCCCCCGCTTCTGTCTGAAGCCTTAAAATTCCAGTTAGGGGTGTGACCTTAAAGCTCTTCGCCCCCACCCAGCAACTCAGACGGGCTCACGCAGGCTGGGAGGGGCTCAAGGCCCCCGGGAGGACGGCCCTCTTCCCCAGGACATCCCCCCAACTTCTGTCTGATGCCTTAAAATTTCAGTTAGAGGTGTGACCTTAAAGCTCAAAAGAAAGTCGTGTGGGTAGGAAAAGACGGGCTCTCCCTGTTAGGCTGCAGAAAGCCCCCCGATAGTGCATTCAGCCGCAAGGGGATTCTTCCTGGAGAGCTAACTAATGTGGAGCAAGGACCGTGTCATCCCGGGAATGAGGAGCAGGAGGGAAAGGGGGAGAAAGGGCTCCGGAAAGACAGCTGAGCAGGGATATCAGCCCTGACACAGGCCTTGTGCTCAGCAAAACAGATCTGCGTGGTCCAACGGTGGAGGGCCCCCCACATCCCCCGGGAGCCTTTGCCCTCTACATAAACAGCCTGCTCTCCCTTTGGGGGCGCGCTGCCCCTCGTGAACAAGCCTCTCTGCTCCTGGAGGCTGAGGGTCCACCCTTGATGCCTCGCAGGCCCAGCCCGTACCAGATGAGCTGGTCACCAAACTGCTGGGCAACCAGGCCACGTTCAGCCCCATTGTCACTGTGGAGCCACGGCGCCGGAAGTTCTACCGCCCCATTGGGCTTCGGATCCCGCTCCCTCCTTCCTGGACGGACAGCCCGAGGGACAGCGGGGAGGGGGACACCACCAGCCTTCGCCTGCTCTGCAGTGTCACTGGTGAGAGGTGCCCCTTTTGCCTCTGTGCCATCTTCCAGGCGGCAGCAGCTCCCTGTGGCCACATTCAGGGGAGACGGGAGATGGTAAAGCCAGCCATCAGCTTGCTTTGGCTTCCCTAGGGGATGGAGGGAGGGGTGATCCGTCTGAGTAGAGCCCCCTCCGTGGTCTAGCCCTCTGACCCCTAAAAGGAGGGGTCGCCAGGAGGAGGAGAGTATGAGAACAAAGTTGTGCTCAGGGCCACACAGATATACCCGGCTCTGCCCTTCCATGCTCCGCCCTTACATTTCACCAAGCTCTGTCTACCATCTGAACCCTGTCCCCCAGCCCGTCTCTGCTCCTGTTGCAGGAGGAACAGACCAAGCCCAGTGGGAAGATATAACGGGGACAACCAAGCTCGTGTATGCCAACGAGTGCGCTGCCTTCACCACCAACGTCTCTGCCAGGTGGGCCGCAGCCCCTGCACCGAGGGGGGTCAGCGCGGCCCCCACTCATGCCCCAGCCTCATGCCTCGACCCGCCCATCCTGGGGTGGAACCCGAGGGAGGGCCCCCCACTGCCCCTTTGCACACACAGGCCCCGCGCCGACCAGCGGGCCTGTCAGAACAGCCACCCCCGTGGCACACGGGCTTCTTCTGTCGGCACGGGGATGAAGCTCTCCACCAGGCATGCTGGAACATGTTTCTGATCAGCCCCCTCTTTCTAGGTTCTGGCTGTCCGACTGTCCTCGGACCGCCGAAGCTGTGAACTTCGCCTCTCTGCTGTACAAGGAGCTCACCGCCGTGCCCTACATGGCCAAGTTTGTCATATTTGCCAAGATGAATGACCCCCGCGAAGGGCGTCTGCGCTGTTACTGCATGACAGATGACAAAGTGGACAAGACCCTGGAGCAGCACGAGAACTTCATCGAGGTGGCTCGGAGCAGGGACATAGAGGTACCGTGCCTGGCTGTGCCAAGCTAGCATAATCTCCCCTGAGTCTCATCACCGGGCATGCTCTTATGACCCCCCGTCTGCAGACTGGGGCACCGGGGCCCAGAGAAGTGAAGTCATCCTCCAAGGTCACGCACCTGAGGAAAAAGCAGAGAAAGGATTTGTCCGAGCAGTCTGAGCCCTGAGCTCACGAGTTGACCTGCTCTGCCAGGGTTCTGGTAGCACCCCGATGAGGCGGGGAGGACAGCTGGACAAATGATGTGAGGAGAAAGGACCAGGGACTGGATCGGAACCTAGTCCTGACCCCAGGAGACTTGTCATGTCAAGACATGCAAAGAGCCAGGACCTTTCCAAACGTCTGCCCTCAGAGTCTGTTCTGAGCCTTCCCAGGGGGCTGAGGGCACAGGGCTGGCACTCTGGAGCCCTACCTCTAGTCCCGATTCGGGAACTAACTAGACGAAACATTTCTTCTCTTTGGGCTTCAATTTCCTCAACTGTCAAATGGGTTCGATATCATCGAACCCATGAAGTTCGATGGGTTCAAACCGTGCATATGCACAGTAAGGATTACTATATCCATGGATGAGATTCCAATATAACGTGGTCCTTGTAGCACTTCTCATAAACTAAACCTTCCTGGACAGGTGTAAAAAGAGACCCAGCTCTCCTGAGGAAGCCCTGTGATGACCCTTTAGTGGAGTTCTAGAGTACTCAGATGGCAATCCTGATCAACCACCCAGAGATATACAAAGATGCTTGCCTATTATAAAATCCTTTGAAGTGAGAAGGCATGCCTCACTCATTATAATCTCGGAAACAAAACCTTTTTTGAAACAAATGGTGGGGTTTCCCGGAGCACGGCCCCTGTGTCTTGTGCGGTAGATGGGGCGTGAGCTGGTGAAGGAAAGACCAGAGCTGGAGGCAGGACGGGACTTGCAGGCATGTCTCCCCAACAAGCTGTATTTGCTTTTCTCCTCTTGCAGGTTCTGGAAGGAATGCCTCTCTTCGCAGAGCTCTTTGGGAACCTGGTACCCATCAGAAAAGCTGCCCAGCAGCGGAGTTTCCAGTTCCAGTCATTTCGGGAGAACCGCCTGGCCATACCTGTGAAGGTGCCGATGAATCCTCCGGGTCGAGGGGGTTTGGGAGGCAGAAATCTCTAAGCCTCTGGAACAGCCCCTCGAGGCTTGCTTTTGTGTGCGTGAATGTAGGTGAGGGACAGCAGTCGAGAACCAGCAGGGTCCTTGTCATTTCTGCGCAAGGCCATGAAGTATGAGGACGCCCAGCACATTCTCTGCCACTTGAACATCACCATGCCCCCCTGCACCAAGGTCAGCTGCCCCCCGAGGAGGGCCCTTGCTGGGGTGGGGGGGATCCCCATACAGACTCAAGGTCAAGTGCTTCCGAAGGACTTCTTGTTGAAAAGCTGCCTTTGAGTTCCCTGAGGTCCAGGAAGGCTCTTGGTTGTCCTCGGGACAGTGGACTGTGGCCCAGCAGGGAGCGCGCACCCCGGGCCTTCCCGCAAGCTACGAGCAATGCTAGTATCAGACAGTGGTATGTGTGTTCTCACTGTGGGCCTTGAGCCCTCTAGGATGTTCTTTCTCGAAGGTCAGAAGGAGCCTCACAGGCATCCACCGTGGCACCCCTTGTCTGAGGCCTCTGAGGCTTAGAACCGGGTGTCGAATTGCCGAAGGTTACTGGCCGTTTACGAGGTCTTTTGCAAGCCTCTTTTTCATGTACTTGCTTATCTTCCCCAGGGTGCCAGGCCCTCAGAGAAGGGAGCCCTGGTGTCTCAGCCCCTGCAAACACCCAGATTTTTGAGCTCAGCAAAGGCGTCCTGACCAAGTATGTTGATTTATCCGTCCCCGTAAGAGCCTCAGAGTCACCGCTGTGTCAGGGACTTTGGAGGGCTTGTGCGTCTCCATGTTCTTATTGTTCCTTTGCTGCTGTGGCTGTCAGCCTTCCATGCCCAGCTAGGGAAAAAGCAGAGCTTTGTCCATATGTCCGTGGCTTAGTTTCTCTTTACTGTCCAGGGAGAGTGTGAACCAACTTCCCTTTCAAAAGAGGATTTCCTGCAGCCTTGAGCAAGCATCTGGGTGCTTCTCTGCAGAGCTGGGGTGCTAGGCCTCGGGCCAGTACCGAAAACGGGTCTTTTGAGTATAAAGGAACCCAGAAAGAAAGACTTGGTTTTTAGGTTCAAACCCCAGTTCTACCACTTACTGGCTGAGTGACCTTGGGCAAGTTATTTAACCCCTCTATGCCTCAGTACCCTCATCCATGAGTTGGGAGTAATACTAGTACCTACCCAGAGGCTGTTGCGAGCATCAAACAGGGCCTGGCACCTGGTAAGGGCCACACGAGCTTGCCATTCTGGTTATTCTTTTTTTTTAAAAAAATGTTTTATTTATTTATTCATGCGAGTCAGAGAGAGAGAGAGAGGCAGAGGGAGAAGCAGGCTCCCCGCCGAGCAGGGAGCCCGATGCGGGACTCGATCCCAGGACCCTGGGATCATGACCTGAGCCGAAGGCAGATGCTCAACCATCTGAGCCACCCAGGCGCCCCTTTTTCTGGTTATTCTTAATGAAGTATGTGGATCTCATCCCTCCCTCTCGCCCCCACCTCTTTGCGCATGCCTATTCTTCGCATCACGGCTCTAGAGAAGCAGGGCTACTTACTGTTTGCCAGGACGGCCGTCATGCCCCACCCCATGGCCCGCGGGCTTGAAGCAGCTCCAAGAAGGGGGACGCCCCAGGCCCCAAGTCCCCTTTCTTTGTCTTCCCTCTTCCCTGCAGGTGAGCGGTGCTGATGAGAGGAGAAGGACTCTGACGCCGTTGGCCCTGAGATACAGCATTCTCAGCGAATCCTCACTGGGTATAAACTCTTGGCGATGTGTGTCGCCGCCTTTCCAGAAGGTTGTAGGTGACATCACTCTCCCTCACTCCTAGAGTAGCTTAGCCCATTATGAGCACAGCATGTGGAGGCTTTGGCCCTGGCCTGCACTCAGCCCGCACAGGCTTGGCCACCAGGCCAGCAGACGCTGAGATCTGCCTGGGAGCTGAGCCTCCATCTGAGGTCATTTACTCACACCTGCTGATGGCCTGTCCTGCCGAGAGGACTGACTGCAACCCAATGCTTCTCCCCAGGTTCCCTCAGTGGGACAGACCGAGCAGATATGAAGATGGCTATTATATCAGAACACCTTGGCCTCAGCTGGGCGGGTGAGTCGGGGAATTGGGGGCAGAAAGGCACTTTGCCAGTCTACACAAACCCCTATAGCTCCTTCCCCCTCAGGAGCAACCTCTTCTCACCATCCTTGGTGCATCTGATGTGTGATTGTCTTGGACCCAGCAACGCCTTTGGGCACCAGTGCAAAGTGAGCCCCCTCCCTCCTCCATTTCGGCTTGGTTTTTCTTTATAAGAAAGAATTAACTTTTTACAAAATTTATTTATTTATTTATTTGAAAGAAAGAGAGAATGAGCAGGAGGGAGAGGAAGAGAGAATCTGAGACAGATTCCACACTGAGTGCTGAGCCCAACGTGGTGCTTGATCCCATGACCTGAGCCGAAACCAAGAATCGGACGCTCAACCAACTGAGCCATCCAGGAGCCCCAGAAAGAATTAACTTTTGAAGTTACAAGAGACCTCAGAATCGATCTGGTTCACCTCACTTTACAGATGGGAAAACTGAGATCCAGTTAAATAGAGTGGCTCTAGTTTTGTAGCTAGTTAGTGAGAGAATCTGGAAAACCATCAAACAAATAAAAAACACAGAGACAAAAAACTATGTCTCCTGACCACCTGTCCACTGCTCCCTGTTCTCATGTTGCCCTTCCTCAAAGGCTGGCTTTGTTGAGGGAAAGAAAGAAAGAAAAGGAGAAGTCTCAAAATTCTTCACTCAGAATCTCTGGCTGTTGAGGTCTACCAGAAGTCACATCAACAGTAAGGGCAGAGGGCGCCTGGGTGGCTCAGTTGGTTAAGCGACTGCCTTCGGCTCAGGTCATGATCCTGGAGTCCCGGGATCGAGTCCCGCATCGGGCTCCCTGATCAGCGAGGAGCCTGCTTCTCCCTCTAACCCTCCCCCCGTCATGTACTCTCTCTCTCATTCTTGCTCTCTCAAATAAATAAATAAAATCTTAAAAAAAAAAAAAAAAAAAAAAACAGTAAGGGCAGATCTCATTTGAAGAGAGGCTGTGTGTGGGAAAAATGCAGTGAAAGCTCAAAATACGGTGTTTTACTCAGTCACTGGCCCTATAACTTAATCCACCACCACCACCCCCCCCCACCTCCACCCCGGGTCCTTTTTTGTTAACTTTCATATGAATGGACTTCCTTCACTCAGCCTCCCTATAGAGAGGCCTTCAGACAAATTCAGAAACCTTAACAATAACTTGCTGAAAGACTCTGACAAAAATTTACATTAGAAGTTCAGGGACTATTCATTCTTAAGCCAAAAAAGAATGTCTGCTGCTGCTTCTTGTGTGTGTGTGTGTGTGTGTGTGTGTGTGTGTGTGTGGTACGTGTACATTCTGATTCTTACTATCTCTGTCCCTCTGGCCTTCCTCATCCTTGAAATTGGACTCTGAGGTTGTTCTCCCTTCCAAAGCACCTGTGAGAAATAACAATAAAAACAATGGGAGGGAAAAAGCTAACATTCGGTGTTATTGCCTTGCATTTAGATGGGAACTTGTATTTTCATTTTAAATGTAAATAATGCCTTCCCCAGAAGAAACATAAGTACAGAAATGCATTTCCACTCTAATTGCTTCTTGGTGGAAAGTAAGTGGCACCCTGGTGTCGTTCGACAGCCCTGGAGTGGGCATCCGCCGGCTCAGCCCACGCCCGGCTCTGGCATTGGCTTGTTCTGTGACCTTGCATGAGCGCTAGCCTTGCTGAGAGGCTCAGTATTGTCATCTCATATTTGAAGTGATGAAAGAAAGAAAGGACATTCATTCGTTCACTCATTCACTACCTATTTTTTGAGCACTCGTGTTCCTGCCCCACTTTCTGGAGATACAAAGATGCAGGTGTCTCTGTTTCACTAGGTACTTCTGGGTAAGAAGGACTACCAAATCCATGGGGAGACTGTCCTTTAACTCCTGGTACTCCCCACCAGACACCCCCCACTCCATGGCTCCCAGCTGGGGAGCCGGAGCCGGGCTCTGGCGTGGCTCACCCCTGGCCTCGGGTCTTTGCTTGCAGAGTTGGCTCGGGAGCTGCAGTTCAGTGTGGAAGACATCAACAGGATCCGCGTGGAAAACCCCAACTCCTTGTTGGAGCAGAGTGTAGCCTTGTTGAACCTCTGGGTCATCCGTGAAGGCAAAAACGCAAACAGTCAGTACCATTAAGCTAAGGAAGCCTTCTCTTTCCAAAGCCTGGGCCTCTTCACCCAAGCAGTTCTTCTTTCAAATTCCAGTGTGATCATGGCCTTTGGAACCAATCCCTTTTGCACTCTGTCTCTCACACACACACCTCTGCAGGGTCACGGGGTCCTCTAGGCAATCCTGTCATAAGAAGATAGGAAAGTCTTGGCCTCAGCCTTTTTCCCATCTGAGTAAGATAACAGTCACACGGGGACCAAGATGACTGCATAGGTGTAGGGTGTATGACTTCCTGTGGAGTGTCTCAAACACATGAGGACTGTCCTCTCAGGACACAGCATGGGGGAGCAAATCCGGCCTGATGCGGGAGTATCTTTTCCTCCAACCTGGAGGGAAGATTTGTCTCACTCTTTTCATCAGTTCTTCCTCAACTAAATTCCCAATCCTCAGGAACACTAAGAGGAAATTGAGTGTCTGCATTTGCATCTCAAATCAACTGGCAAGGACCAAGGATTTCAAAAGGACAGTATCCAATTCTCCTTACTCTCATTCCCTGTGGAATTCCTCTTAGATGACAAAAAAACAGTCTTTCCATGCTTTGAAATTGGCCACCATTACAGGGTTGGAAAAGATCTGTGGAAGGATAACAAAATATCCCCCAAAGAGGCGGGTAGTTTTGATTATGACAAAAGAGGGGTGCCTCCACATTCGGAGACGATAAATCACCCCCACCCCCAACTTCCCGCCTGCCCCCCACATTCCAGCCCCACCCACAATGATGAGAATCCCCGCAGCAAGCGCCCCTTCTCTTCTCCCCCCACCTCCCCGCAGTGGAGAATCTGTATGCAGCCCTGCGGAACATTGACCGAAGTGAGATCGTGAACATGCTGGAAGGCTCCGGCAGACAAAGCCGCAATCTGAAACCTGAGCGACGGCACACAGACCGGGACTACTCTTCTTCGCCCTCCCAGATGAATGGTGAGTGTCTCCTGGAAGGAGGCGGGGCTGACCTGGGTGCCACTTTCCAGGCACCAGCACGTGACACTTCATGAAACCATCTCTCCCTTTGGTGGGAGGTCGACCTCCACGCGCTCCCTCCCTGGTGGGGGTGAGCGCAGAGGCAAGCACGAGAGACAGGTGTGTACTCCTGGGCAGGGAGGCTTCCTGATGCTCTCTGCAGCGACAGGCTCCTGGCGTGGTCCAGGCAACAGCTGGAGTCGGGGCAGGGCTGGGCCCCTCGCCCCTCTCTGTAGTTCTGCACCAGGAATGGACCCTCTTGGGCTTGCGTTCCCATCTGTAAGACAGTCAGTGATAGAAAAGCAAAGGGCGTAGAGATTTGGGCACAAGATCTGATGTGGATAAGCTGGCTGGTGTTCAAAGTCCTCTTGCGGCCCTTCTGTGAGGCTAAGTGGGCTCCTTTTTCTGAGTCTGGTCTCTCTCTCTCTCTCTCTTTTTCTCACCCCATCTCTTTCCTCTCCCTCTTTTGAATGTGCTTCAAGCATGGCGCAGACCCCCAGCGTGACCAGTGCCAAGGGGAGGAAGCCCGGAGGCCCCTGACCTTTGCCCCCAGGACCCCCACTGGGGGCGGAGGGAGGGGGTGCCTCCCTTGCACCTCTTTCCTCCCAGCAGCAGTGAAAGTAGCCAGCTGCATGAAGGAGACGGGCTCGGGGTCCCGCACCCTCTCCCCTCATTTGCCCTCTCTCTAGCCACTGGGCACAGAAAGAGCAGAGGCCCTGCTCTTCGGTGGGAGCCAGGAAGCTAGGGTTCCAGTCCCTCCTTCCTCCCGGCTCCATGAGCGGCTGACTCGCTCGTCTTCTTTAAAGTTAGCAACTTAGAGTCGATTCCCGAGGGCCCTTACAGACCTCGAAGGAACGGTTTTAATTCTCTGGTGCCTAAGTCGTCACCCGGGACAGCGACCTCCCGCCGCGCTCCGCAGGCTGCCAGTGTACGGGCGTCCAGGCCGCACACGCGCGTGCTGGCTGCGCAGGCGCCTGCGGCCGGGGGGCGTGCCCCGAGCCGGTAAGTTCCCGGCCGGTCTGGGCGTGCAGCCTCCTTTGGCCAGGTAGAGCCTGCGCATGCAGAGCCCCTCCCACGTTTCTCTCTCCCGTGCCCCGTGTCTCCTGAAACATGCCATCTAGCACCGCTGGGCGCAGGGCTCCTCTGTTGATCACGTCCTGTCGTCTTTCTCTTCTGCCTCTGACCTCACCTGGACCTCTCGTCCACTCATGCTCTCACACTGCCTGGCTCCACTGTCTCCACCTCGGCCCGGTGTTCAGGCGCCGTCCACCTCCGCAGATGCATGTCGTGAAGGACTTCTAGCCCTTCCTCCCCGTGTGTCTCACGGCTGTGTGTGAGGGCGTGTGTGCGCGTGTGTGCACGGCGGGGCGGGGGTCCTCTGGCTCCAGGGAGGCTGTGTACTGCGCACTGCTCGCCGCTCTTCATGCCTGGCGTAAAGAGGCTCCGAGACAGTGGTCCACTCCCACGTCCCTCGGGGGACCAAGCCAGAGCACTGCAGGGACTGCTAAGGAGCCTAGCTCCCTTCCACAGAGAGAGAAAGGGAGGGCAGCTGAGGGATGCTGGGAACTTCGGGAAACCCACGGGACAGAGCTTCTCCTTTTCACTGTGATCCCTGATCCCTTGGTTGGGTTTCTTAACATTCCTGGTGCTGTTTCAGTCAAGTCAAATCAGCAAGTTTTTGTTTCTTTGTGCCCCAGTTATGTACCTAGGGGACAGCAGGCACATAGAATTACAGGAGCAGAAACAAGGCAGGACGACAATTAAAACTATGTTAAGAGGGTGGGTCTCATGTGAAGTGCTCTTACCACAAAAAAAAAAAAAAAAAGAGTCCCAGACTCAGGCATCTATGAATTTCCCATCGGCCACTGGACTTGCAGCCCTAGCCAGGCCTAGAGAGTCCAGTGCCTAAACAGAGTTCAAAATCCCTCTGTGGACTGGGTGCTCCGTGACTGGTGAAAAAAGGCTCTGTTTTAGTGGGTCTGCTCATTTAGCAAACACTTTTTGAACACCTGTCACATGCCAGGCACTGGTCTAGGCAGAGGAGATAAATCGGTTCTCAGACAGACACGCACAAAAATCCCCTAAAACTCTGCCTCCAGGGAACTTACCTTCTGTTTGGCGAGGCAAGCAACAATGTAGTATGTAAGTGAATGATAAAACGTGCTAGCAGAGAGAGGGAGGAAGCCAGGGCAGGAGCAGAGCTCAGATGGCATCAGGAGGCCAGCTCTTACAGACTCCCCTGAGGACACTGGGTCACTGGAAGTGAAATAGGGAGCCACTGGAGGCTTTGGCGAGGAAGAGGAGCATGATCTAACTTAAGTTTTCAAAGGATTCCTCTCCCTGCTTTGTTGTTCTTAGATAATCACAAACTGAATGCTTCTGTGTGTCCTGGTTTCCCTATCTCGCACTGTCACCCCTTCCGCCCCTCCTCCAGCAGGCCTCCTGATGGACACAGGCTGTGTGCTCTGCATGCGTGCTCCCCACCTCGGCCCAAGCAGACAGACACCCCGCTCAGTCTGCTCTGCCCTTCTGGCACTAGAATTGGCTTCTCTCTGTTTATCCTGCCCTCTTCCCTGTCCCAGGAAGACCATCCATATCTGGGTACCATTCTGGCCTGGAAAGAAGGAGCAGGAGGACTGAGAGGTAGAAGGCGAGAGAGCGGCCATCCGTCATTCCCCTGGCACTCTCCTGGGCAGGGGCCCATGATGGCTTGTCCTGCTGCCCGCCCAGCCCTCCACACAGATGTCGCAGTTGAACCTTGCCTCCTTTGCACTTTACCTTGCTTCTTTGCTTGTCTGAGCCTCCTTATGAAGTGATGGGGATGAAGGGCAGGGCTTGAGTGCTCTGTGCTGTCAAGAAAACAGAAACTCAAGATCTGTTTTCCTTCCGTCCTGGCTCCTCTTGCCATATGTGCCTGGCCTGGTCAAAGTAGAAAGGGGCTTAAGTTGAAAGGCCAGTTTTCTTCACCTCCACTGGAGGAGACTGCCCTGGGTTCTTGGGTAATAAACATGAAGAAAAAACTTGCCCATAAAGCAAAAAAAAGAAAAGCATGTTTCTAAAAACAAATCAGATTTCTCACAGAAGAGGGAAAAAATGGACATCTCACATCCACACTTGTCAGGTTCATTTGTTTGATAAGTTGGACATGTGGTAATGTCGAAATAAAATGTGTTTTACTTCTGTCAACTTCTGAATACAACTGGTGAATGTGGCTCTTGTCTGAGGTCAGGCTGGCTGTCTGCTCCTTGTCTAGCTTGCTACTAACATTAAACTCTGAGGGTGATCATTACATCTTGGTCAGCAGAAAGCCAGCAGGATAACCAGAGATGAAGAGAGACTTGGGGAGGGACTGCTGGCCTGTGCTCTGCCCCAGAGCAGTATCTGTAGTTGCCTCTTACCTGATCTCCCCAAAATGCAACCCCAGAGGGAGGAGGAGCTCTAGACTGAGGGATGGGCTGGTGACTTGGGTGGCAGAGCCACATGAGACTATTAGAAAGACGGGCACTTCTGAAACTCAGCCTAGGGGACTCAGTAGACCTTACTGTGGTCTGGTCCACGCCAGATTTTGTGAGATAATCCTCATGAGGATAAGCTCAGGCCTTATGAGCATTGCTCTGACTTAATAGTAATCCCCACTGGCACTGTGTATGGCTACCCACAGCCTCAGATCTAAGCTTATGGGGATGTGGATAGATCAGTGGGTGTCCTCTGGAGCCTGAGAGGGAGCAGCGAGGTATACACCTTAGACACTATTACTAGAGGAGGGACTCCAGAATAAAAAAAAGCCAGGAAGTCCTGGAAGAGGGTATGCATGAGTTCTTTCCATGGACACATTTCATTTGGGTGAAATTCCATTAAAGTAAACACCATGGAAGTTTTAAGGAAGAAAGTTCCCAAAGGATACCCAAATGAGCCTCAGGTATTCTGTGGCCAGTAGAGCTACCCTCTTCCTGTCTTTATCAGGTCTTAGTGAGATTCCCAAAGGTGACAGAAATTCACTTGGCTATAACCAGGGGGCTGTTTAAGATGCATTCCACTTCTGGCCAAAATGAGGTAAATAGATAAGGACTGAATATACCCTCCTGCTTAAAACAGCCCCCCACTCCCAAAATGGGCCAAATGTATGAAACAACAGTTCTCACGACATTGGACATTAGTCAATAAAAGACCGTGATCCATGGGACATGGGAAATAATTGAGAAAAACTCTGTAATTGCTAGTTTCTAGGTCATGACATGGGGAAGAGAAATCCAAGAAGTTTCCCTGGGTTGAAAAGAAGTTGTTGAGAATCCAGAGAGAATGGGGCAGCTAGAGTTGTCGAGATATAGAGTATCAGGGAAGACATAGCTGCTTAGAGAATTCTAGAGATCTTCAGAGGGTCCCCTACAAGTTTTGGTTGAGTATTAATCAGCAATTCCCAACAGACTGATCATTCAGAGACATTGCATAGGGAACAAAAGGGCCTTATCTGGAAATGGAAGAAAAAAACTAGCCCTAAGTTGATCAGTGCTCCAGTCCTATCTAATCAACCTTGAAAGCAAACCTCAAAAGGATCAGATTGCTTCCAAGTTATTTAACCACATAACAGAACAAAGCTCAAGAATATTCATAGGAATACAACAATATCTAGCACCCACCAAGATAAAATTCACAATGTCTGATATCTAGTTAAAGATTACCAGACATAGAG
This sequence comes from Mirounga angustirostris, assembly GCF_029215605.1. NCBI lineage: Eukaryota > Metazoa > Chordata > Mammalia > Carnivora > Phocidae > Mirounga > Mirounga angustirostris. The sequence continues at coordinate 164,299,104 of NW_026991710.1, forward strand.
ATAGGAGGGGCACCTGGGTGGCTCAGTCGGTTAAGTGTCTGCCTTCCATTCAGGTCATGATCCCAGGGTCCTAGGATTGAGTCCCACATGGGGCTCCCTGCTCAGCGGGGAACCTGCTTCTCCCTCTGCCTGTCACTCTGCCTACTTGTGCGTGCTCTCTCTCTCTTTTCTGTGTGTCAAATAAATAAAATCTTAAAAAAAAAAAAGATAGGGGGGCGCCTGGGTGGCTCAGTCGTTAAGCGTCTGCCTTCGGCTCAGGTCATGATCCCAGGGTCCTGGGATCGAGCCCCACGTCGGGCTCCCTGCTCAGCGGGAAGCCTGCTTCTCCCTCTCCCACTCCCCCTGCTGTGTTCCTGCTCTCGCTGTGTCTCTCTCTGTCAAATGAATAAATAAAAAAAATCTTTAAAAAAAAAAAAAGATAGGAAAATGTGACCCATAATAGAGAAAAATCAATTAAAACTGACTCTAAACTGAAACAGATGTTACAATTAGCAGACAAGAATGGTAAAACAGTTATTATAACTGTATTTCAGGTGTTAAAAAAGTTAAGTAGAGACATAGAAAACATTTTAAAACACTCAAGCCAATCTTCTAGAGAGGAAATTATAATGTGTAGGATGAAAAATACACTGAATGGATTAGACATTACAGAAGAAAAGATTAGTGAATTTGATAACATAGTAGTAGAAACTCTTCAAAACCCAAAAGAAAAGAAAATTTTTGAAAAGCCTCAGTGACCTTATATGTGTGAAAATAGAGTTCCCAACAGAGAATGGGTGAAAAAGCATGTGAAGAAATAAGGGCTGAAAAATGTCCAATTTTGATGAAAGCTATAAATACACAGATCTAAGAAGTTCAATGAATCACATGCACAAGAAACATGAGAGCAACTATGGCAAGGCATATTTTAAACAAACAGGTCAAAACCAGTGATAGAGAAAGTCTTGAAAGTAGTCAAAGAAAAAGGGACATGTACAAAAGAACAAAGATAAGGATGACATCAAACATCTTTTTGGAAACAGTGCAAGTCAGAAGACAGTGGAGCAACATCTTTACAGTAGACCACATCTTTAAGGAACACTTCTAAAGTAACCTAGAATTCTATACCTAGCAAGAACAGCTTTCAAAAATGAAGGCAAATAAAGACTTTGCAAAACATACAAAAACTGAAAGAATTCACCACCAGGAGACCCATGCTTCAAGCAAGGTTAAGAAAATAAATAAAAGTCTTTTAGGCCAGAGTAAAATGCTACCAGACAGAAATATGGATCTATAAGAAGGAATTAACAGTGCAAAAATGTTAACTGCAAGGATAAATACATAATTTTCTAGTTAGTTACATTATTTCCTCATTATTTAAATCTCTTTAAAAGATAATCAGTGGTGTAAACAAAAATAATAATGTAATGTTGGGTTTATAACATGTAAAAGTAAAATGTATGACAACAATAGTAGAAAAGTCAAAAAAGTCAAGAGGGAAAAATGGAGACGTACTATTATAAGGTGCTTATACTATATACCAAGTGTTATAATTTCACTTCAAAGTAGACTGTGATAGGGGCGCCTGGATGGTTCAGTCGGTTAGGCATCTAACTCTTGGTTTCTGCTCAGGTCATGGTCTCAGGGTCCTGGGATCAGCCCTGCCTCAAGCTCCACACTCAGCGGGGAGTCTGCTTCTCCTCTCCCTCTCCCCCTCCCCCTACTCACACACTCTGTCTCTCCAAAATAAGTCTTTTTTAGAAAGTAGTCTGTGATAGGTCATGGATGTATATTATGAGCCTTAAAGCAACTACTCAAATAATAAAACAGAATTATACCTAATAATCCATCAAAATAGATCAAATGGAATCATAATTTTAATTAATCCAAAAGAAGACATATAAAGAAGAAAAAGAGAACAGATGGGATAAATAGAAAAGTAGAAATTAGCAAGTGATTGATTTAAACCTAACCATATAAATAATCTTATTAAATATAAATGGTCTAAATACTCCAGTTAAAAGGCAGAGGTAGTCATACTGAATATATAGGTAAATCTCAACTATGCCCTTCAAATATCAAAACACAAATTCCTTAAAAGTAAAAGGATGAGAAAAGATAAACTGTGCTAACATTAATCAAAAGACAACTGGCATGGTTATATTAATATCAAACAAGTAGGTTTCAGAACAAAGAATATTACCAGTGAGGACGAAAATAATTTTGTAAGTAGTTCATCAAGAGGGCATGACAATCCTAAATGCTTATGTGCCTAGTAATATAGCTTTAAAATACATGGAGCAAAAACTGAGAAAACTGCAATGAGAAATAGACAAAACCACAGTTATAGTGGGAGATTTTGATATCCCTGTCTTGATAATTGATAGAACAAGTAGAAAAATCAGCGTATGGAAGATTTGAACAACACTGTCCTCCAGCTTGACCTAATTGACACTTATAAACATTAACAGCAGCATGCACATTCTTCTCAGTTGCATCTGGAACTTATACCAACATGGAACATATTCTAGACCATAAAGCAAGTCTCAGATTTAGAAGAATTTGAGATAGAGACAAAGCATGTTCTCTAACCACAGTGAAACTAAATTAGAAAACAATAACAGAAAATCTGCAAATCTCAAATATTTGGAGCTAAATAATACACTCCTAAATAACCCATGGGTCAAAAAAGAGAGTGAAAGGGAAATTAGAATATAGTCTGAGTTGAATGTAAGTAAGAACACAAGACATCAAAATTTATAGGATGCCAGTTGTGTGGTGGACTCAGCCTATCAATAGCTAATATTGTGGCTGGACCAGCCCTTGTGGTTCTTATTATGATTGCAAGATGTCCATTAGCAATAACCACCAGGAAGCTTTGGGGTGGGGAGGTTTATTACTTACAGAACTTGAAAATTACATAGCATATTTAAGGCCACATAGCAAGGTTGTGAGGAGAGATAGAGATCAAGCTTGGGGCTGAGGTTCTGCTTTTTGGGGGGTTGAGAGTGGGGACCTAGGGTTGCATGGGCTCACTTTTTTTTTTAAGATTTATTTATTTATTTATTTGAGAGAGAGAAAGAGCACAAGCAGGAGGGACAGGCAGAGGGAGAGGGAGTGGGAGAAGCAGACTCCCCACCGAGCAGGGAGCCCATGCAGGGCTCAATCCCAGGACCCTGAGATCATGACCTGAGCCCAAAGCTGACACTTTAACCAAATGAGCCACCCAGATGCCCCTCATGGGCTCACTATTGGTGCATTTAAAACATAAGAGTGGGAATTTAAAGCATGAGAAAAGAAAAATCAAGTGGCCCAAATGATCAGTTACTGAAATCAACCAAGATCTCCATAACAGAAGGGCCTCAGTCAGGGGAGGTGGCCTGGCAATGTGTTTATTTGAGGTAGCCATCTTTGAAGTGGATACCTGGGCAATTAAAGCTTAGGTCAGGCACTTGCATTACAGAAAGTAAAAAAAGAAAAAGAAAAGAAAAGAAAACCCAACAGTCAGGGCATTATGCTACCCTAGTAAGGCAGTACTTAGGGGTGGACAATGTCTACATGGGAAAAGAGAAACGTTCTTAAATTTTAAAAATTATCCACATGAGAGAAAGGAAAATATCCAACTCCAGCCCATGCTAGCTCTCCTTTTTTTCCACCTAAGGTAGTGGGAAAAAAATCTTAATACTTGTGAAGCTCATAGTCCAAAGGCATAGAGGCTCACTAAAAGACCGAGACCTAATCACAGGACTAGAGAATGCTTTTCCTCCCCCCACACCTCACCAGTGCATGACTAAAGGCCTATTCTCAGCAGTTCCTTTTATTCAGTACATCACATCTGGATATCAAGAAAAATTTATAAGGCATCCCAAAAGGCAAAAAACACAGTTTGAAGAGACAGAGCAAGCATTAGAACCAGTCATGGCAAGGGATGTTGGAATTATCAGACTGGGGATTTAAAACAACTATGATCAATATGCTAAGGGTTCTAATGGATAAAATAGGCATTAGGTAGGAACAGTGGGTATTATAAGCAGAGAGATGAAAATCCTAAGAAAGAACCAGAAAGAAATACTAGCATAAATGAAGAACGCTTTTGATGGGCTTACTAGTATGCTGGACACGGCTGAGGAAAGAATCTCTGAGCTTGAGGATATGTCAACAGGAATCTCCAAAACCAAAAAGTAAAGAGAACAAAGACCAAAAGCATAGAATACCCAAGGAGTGTGGAGCGACAACAGAAGGTGTAACATACACATTATGGCAATACCAGATGGAGAAGAAAGAAAGGAGCAGAAGAAATATTTGAAAAAACTAATGACTGAGAATTTACCCAAATTAATGTTGGACACCAACCCCCAAATTCAGAAAGCTCAGAGAACACAGTAGGATAAATGCCAAAAACTACACTTAGGCATATCATTTTCAAGTCACAGGAAGTCAAAGATAAAGAAAAAAATCCTGAAAAAAAAATTTTTAAAACCAGAGGGAAAAACACCTTACCTATAGAGGAACAAAGATAACATTACATCTGACTCCTCTCAGCAGCCCTACAGACAAGAAGGAAGTGACGTGAAATATTTAAGTGTTGAGAGGAAAAAACACCAACCTGGAATTCCTTATCCTCTAAAATTTTATACTTCAAAAGTGAAAAAGGAATAAAGACTTCTCAGACAACCAAAAATTGAGGGAGTTTGTTGCCAGCAGACCTGCCTTGCAAAAAGTATTAAAATAAGTTCTTTTGAGAGAAGGAAGACAATATGGGTGAGGAACCTGGATGTACATAAAGTAAGGAAGAGCATCAAAGAAAGATTAAGTGAAAATAAAATAAAAACTTAAATTTTCTTACTCTTAGTTGATCTACAGTTTGTTCAAAATGATAATAGCAATAATGTATTCAATTATGCCTGCCTGTACACACACACACACACACACATACATATATGCTATGTGTAAGTGAAATGAATGAGGAGTGATGCACAGCAGTGGTAGAAGGAACGGGAGGGAGGAATTAAGATTATTTTATTATAAGGTACTCACACTACCTGTGCTGTAGTGTTATTTGAAAGTGGACTGTATAAGTGTATATTGCAAACACCAGGGCAACCACTAAAAATAAAATTTTAAAGAAGCATAACTAATATGCTAAGAAAGGAGAAAGGATGGAATCATATAAAATGCTCAATTAAAACCACAAAAGGCAGAAAAAGAGTAGAAGATAAAAATAGGAACAAAGAACAAGGGCAACAAATAAAAAACAGTAACAAATAGGATAGATATCAATCCAGCTATATCAAGAATCACTTTGGGGGACAATGGTCTAAACGTACCAATTAAAAGACTCAGAATGCATCAAAAAACACATCTTGTCTACATGAAACCCATTTTAAATATAAAGACACATGTAGATTAAAAGTAAATGGATGGACAAAAATACACCATGCTAACACTAATCAAAAGAATACATGAGAAACTATATTAATTTCAGACAGAGCAGACCTCAAAGCAAAGAAAGTTATCAGGGATAAAGAGGGGCATTACATAATGATAAAGAGGTCAGTTCTCCAAGAAGGTATAATAATCCTTAACGTGTATGTGCCTAACAACAGAGGATCAAACTATGGGAGGCAAAAACTGAGAGAACTGCAAGGAGAAACAGATGAATCCACTATCAGAGTTGGAAACTCTAGCACCCCTGTGTCAGAAATGGACAGACCCAGTAGGCAGAAAATGGGTGAGGACAGTTGAACTCAACAAGACCATCATCAACTGGATGTGACTGACATCTATAGCCTACTTCATCCAGCAGCAGCAGAATACACATTTTTCTCAAGTTCACATGGAACATTCACCAAGATAGACCATATTCTGGGCCATAAAACACATCTTAATAAATTTAAAAGAATGGAAATAAATAAATCAATGTAATCCATCAGATTAACAAACTAAAAAAGAAAAACCACATGATTATCACAATAGATGCAGAAAAAGTATTTGACAAATCCAATATCCATTCCTGATTAAAAAAAAACAAACAGCAACAACAACAAAAGATGGATAAATTAATGAACAGAATGGAGTCTAGAAATAGAACGACATCTATATGAACAACTGATTTTCAACAAAAGTGCAAAGGCAATTCGGTGGAGAAAGGGTAATTTTTACAAGTGGGGCTGGAATAATTGGATTTTCATAAGCAAAAATGAACTTGCATTCATACCTTGCATCAGCACATACAAAAATTAACTCAAAGTGGATGGCAGCTTAAATGTAAAACCTAACATAAAAACTTCTAGAAATAAATATAAAACTATACAACTTCTAGAAGGAAACATAAAAGAAAACCTTAGAAATCTTGGTTAAGGCAAAGGTTTCTTAGCTACGACACTAAAAGTGCAATCTGTAAAAAATGATAAATCGGGCTTCATCAAATTTAAAAAACTTTTGCTATTCAAAATACACTGTTAAAAAAGTGAAAAATTAAGCCACAGATTGGGAGAAAATATTGGAAATAATCATCTGATATAGGACTTGTATCTAGAATATATAAAGAACTCTCAAAACTCAGTAAGAAGAAAACAAACAGTCCAATTTTTAGGAGAGTAGAAAATTTAAACAGACAGTTAACCTAGAAGAGATACAGATGGCATATAAACACATAAAAAGATGCTCAGCATTGTTAGTCATTAGGAAAATACAAATTAAAACTACAAGGAGATCCCACGACCCCCCCGTAAGAATGGCTAAAATGGAAAAGGTCAATCATACCAGGTGTCAATGAGGATAGGGAGGAACTGGCCCTCTCATCCACTGCTGGTGCGAATGTAAAACGGGACAACGAATTTGGAAAAGACTTTGCTTCTTGAGAAGTTAAAATACACCTATCCTATGATCCAGCCACTCGGTTCCTAGGTGTGTACCCAAAAGAAAAAACATATGTTCACACGGACAAGCAGCTTTATTTGTAACAGCCCCAAACTGGAAGCAACTCACATGTGCATTAACAGGTGAATGGATGAACCACCTGTGATGTATCCACCTAAAGGAATACAGCTCAGCGGTAACAATGGATAAATCATCGATGAATTCAACAGCATGGGTGATACCCAAATCACTAGGCCCAGTGAAAGAAACTAGACAGAAAAGAGTACACACTGTGTAAGTCCATTTATAGAAAGTTCTGGGAAATGCAACCTAATGTACGGTGACAGAAGCAGATCGGTGGTTACCTGGGAACGGGGACGCAGAAGGAAGGATAGCAAAGAAACGTGAGGACACCTTTCAAGGGCGATGAATATCCCTCTTTTCATTGTGGTGATGGTTTCTTGGAACTTATCCAATTAGCTACTTGAAAATATGTGCACTTACTGTATGTCAACTATACTTCAATAAAGCAATTTTAAAAGATACTAATGGCAAAATCTAGTGACAAGACCACTCTTACTGTGTGCCCTGAGCCAGTTCCTGAACCTCTAGTTTGCTAATCTATAGAGTAGGAGAAATATTGCTTTCCTTGTAGGGTTGTTGTGACAACTAAAAATAACATATTAGGGTTTTTTTGTTTGTTTGTTTTTGTTTGTTTTTTTTTTTTTACAAAATAGATGCTTAATTAGTCATGGAAACAATATAATAATGCCTTCAAGAATAGGAAGAGGGGTGCTTAGGTGTTTCAGTCGGTTAAGCATCTGCCTTCAGCTCAGGTCATGATCCTAGGGTTCTGGGATCGAGCCCCGAGTTGGGCTCCCTGCTCAGCGAGGAGCCTGCTTCTCCCTCTCCCTCTGTCCCCCCACCCCCTGCTCATGTGCTCTCTCTCGCTCTGCTCTTTCTCTCAAGTAAAGGAATAAAATCTTTAAAAAAAAAAGGGGGGGGAATAAGAAAAATAATCACTTGACTCTCAAATGTTCTGCTCACATATATTCCAGAGAGATTTCCATGGAGGGTTTGAAGGCCATTGACCTTGGTTTCCCAGTTCCTTAGGTCGAGGTTCCACATACAGTGATTTGGATTTAACACAGGAAGATTTGGCCCACTCATTTCTCCCACTCTCCCACCTCTTCTTTGTTCCTCCTCGTTTGGCCAGAGCTGTTAGTTTGCAAGCGCAGTGCTACCCTTCCAGCCACCCAGCACCTGATGGTCTCTTCCCCCCACTTCTCATCGTGGGCTCCGGAACCACAGAGACTTAGAGATCAGTCAGGAAGAAAACTCTCCTGGGATGATGAAGAGAGGGTGTCTGTCAATCATACAGCATGGTTTCTGGCACCTGGGACACAAGTCCTCCTCACGCATCTGGAGAGTTCTGCAGTAGTCACCAGGGCCTATGGAGTCCCAATCCTGTTCTAGGAAAGTGGGAGGGAGAGAGAGACACCATCCCTGCCTTCAAAGAGTGTACTGTCCCATGAACCAGCTTAGCAGGGGAACACAGGACGGGTTCAAAGACGGGGGGTGGGGGGGCGGAAACGAGGTGAGCCGAAGTCGCTGGGAAAACGTCAAGAAAACAGAGGGTGAAGAGAACCTGTCTTGTTTGCACGCATTGGTGTGTTTGTAATCCTCAACCCTCTAGCGCAGTCCCCGGCATGTAAGTGGCCCTCAGTTAGTATCTTTGGGTTGAACAAGTAAGTGAGTGAAGATAGCCACAGATAGCTTTGTCTCCAGTAGAGAAGCAGTGAGAGAGCCGGAGCTGTGTCCAGCCTGGGGATGAGGAGGGTCCATCTCTGTGGGAGAAAGGCCAAGCCCGGGGAAGAGCTGGATGCGGGGGGCGGGGGGGCGCTGGTGAGTGGCGGGACGAAGAGTGTGGATGCTAGGTTAGGGGCTTCTCTGGGCACAGGAAGGCCCCTAGAGACTGTGGGGCGGCCTCGCCCAGACCCAGGGGTCCTGTTTTGGCGTTACTGGGTCTTTAGGCCCCGGTTCCCCAGCTAAGCTGAGCCGAATGGAGAAGCTTGTCTTCCGGTCCCTTCTCCCACCCACAGATTGGCACAAGCTCTGAAGGGGAGTCAGAGGCCCTCTTTGCCCTATCCACGGACCCCCACTCCTGGCTAGAGGAGGAGCCAACTGACGGAACACTGCCCATTCGTCTCGCCCTCAGATTCCTCATGCACTTACATGTGCCCCTCACTCAGGCTCCGAGTCACTTCTGAACATGAGGGAGCCCATGCCAGAGCCGGGCAGAAGACTAGCAGGGACGCGTATCTGAGCCAGTCTCAAGGGACAGATGTGTGAACAGGCCACAGTGACCACGGGGCCAGGCATGTGGGTGCCTGAGCTCACGGGCCGCAGTCCCACCAGCTCACCGCTGACCTGGGGCCGGCAGGGCCTGCGGGCCAGGAGCTTCCGGGCAGAGCACTGACACAGCCGCGATGGCCCTGGTACCTCCTGCTGCCCTCTGACCCGGCCCCCTATTCTGAACCCTTAGGACGCTCACTCATGCCACTTTAGATCATTCAGAGTTTCCAGAACCAGTCTGCAACTTGAGGAAAAGTGACTTCATCTGGAACCAAGTGGTTTCCCATTTGACCACCACACGGAGGGTGGGTGTTCAGTGTACCCCATCAGGCCCCTCCAAGGCAGCTTGGTTACTGGCCCCAGATCTGGGTGGGGGCTGTTCCCTCCCTTGAAGGGACATCCCTGGCTGGTTACCCCAAGGACTGTGCTGAAGGGATGTTTTGAGCAAAGAGAGAGCAACATTTCTTTCTGCCCAGACATCAAGAAGTGGGCTTTCATCTGGTTGGAGACAGATTGGAGCACAGATCCTTCGGAGCAAGGCTTCTTGATCTAGCGCTCTGAACTGGATAAGAAAGAATTCCAGTCTCTTCTCTTTGCCATTTCAGCAAAGGAGCTCTGTTCTCCGCCCCCACTTCCTGGCTGTCCCCTGCCCACCCCAGAGCCTTGTTTTTCCTGCGCCCGTGCTCTGGGCAGCGGCCACAGGCTTGAGCATTGGACACTGAGCTTGGAAAGCCTCCCTACCCGGAATGTGCATGCATATCTATGGCCATGCCTGTGTGTGCGTGTGCGTGTGCGTGGATTTGCACGTAAGCGTGTGTGACAGAAATCGCTTCTGGAGCATGTTGCCCTCTGTCTGCCCATCCAGGTTACTCCTCGCTGCAGGACGAGCTGCTGTCCCCTGCCTCCCTGCACTACGCGCTTCCCTCTCCGCTGCGTGCAGACCAGTACTGGAACGAGGTGGCCGTCATAGACACCATCCCCTTGGCGGCCACGGAGCATGACGCCATGCTGGAGATGTCTGACATGCAGGTGTGGTCCGCGGGCCTCACACCCTCTCTGGTCACTGCTGAGGACTCCTCTCTGGAGTGCAGCAAAGCTGAGGACTTGGACACCACCGGCCATGAGTGGAAGCCGGAGGGGGTGCTCTCTGAGGGACCCCAGGGCCCCACGCTGGGCTCTCTGGACCTCGTGGAGGACGACACAGTGGATTCAGATGCCATAAATGGCCTTATCGATTTGCTTGACCAGGAAGAAGGTCAGAGGTCAGAAGAGAAGCTGCCAGGTCACGAGAGGCAGGAGGACTCCACAGGTGCAGGGCGGGACTCAGAGAATGAAGTGTCTCTTGTTTCAGGCCAGCAGAGGGCGCAAGCCCGCATCCCAGAGTCCCCCGGCGGGAGTCGGGCGGTGGAGCCGCGCCAGGGCAGGTAAGGGCTGGGCTGCCGGGGCAGGATCCGTCTTCCCAGGCTTCAGGGGACATTGTGGCTTACGGGGAGCACAGGGGGAATTGGTAGGTGCTCGGGAGCCGTCGCTCAGGCCTCTGTCCTGTGGGCGTGGAGCCGTGATCTGCAAAGGCCATTCTTGGCCCGAGATGCCCCCCGGGTGTGGCCAGCCAGAGAGAGGCTGGTGGGGGGGCTGTTGGCACAGAGAAGGGCATGAGGAGAGAGATTATAAGGCTCGGGCCAGCCACCTCTCTCGAGTGCAGCTGAGGGTAGGTGCTCTGGGCCCCTGTCATTATTGGGTGCTTATTGGGGAAGACCATATTTAGAAACCTAGAGGCACCAGGGCCCAGGGGAGTGACTCAGGCAGTCACACAGCCTGCGTGTGACAGAGCTGATAATGGTGCCCTTCTGCTTTACCCTGTTGAAAGTGTGAGGCTGGTGGGCTTAGTAGGCGCAGGGCAGAGCTTTCCACTGTGGAGAGATTGGTGCTCTCCTGGGCTGCTCCTGGGCCTGCACCAGGAAGCCGTGGGGGCAGATGCTGAGGGTCTTGGGCCTCAGGCCCGACTCACCTCCGTGGCTGGGGCGGGGTGGGGGGACCATACCCCTGGGGCTGGGTGGAGTGCGGGGAACCGCTTTGGCCTCCCGGGACTGCCATAGAAGCTGAGCCGCAGTGGCCCTTTCCCCCGAAATTGCTTCCTAAAGTTTCCCTAAAGCAAGGAGATGGTCCATGCGGGCCCTGAAGGCTGTGCACACCCACCATACCCGCGTGGCTCAGGTCTGGCCAGGCCTCGGGCAACCTGTTCTCATTTCCTCTTCCCACGCCCCTGGCTCCTCTGGCCCTCTCAGAACCCCAGGCTGATTGGGCCCTTCCCTGGGGTCCATCCAGTGTGGCTCGAATACCCTAGGCGGAGGGAAAGAAGACCATTTACAAGATGAGACAGCAAGGATTTATGTCGTTTCGTTTTCGTTTCCCAAACGAATCCTTTGATGAACAGTGAGAGTTGGATGGACAGGGCCCATGGGGATTCAGAGTGAAACGGTGGGTGGCATCCCTGTGGCCGAGGCCACCCCCCAACAACCTGGGACAGCCAGTCACTGAGCAGCACTGACTGGGTGCGCAATGCGCACACTGCATGCTGGCCCGGCCGCTGCACCACGAGGAGCCTGGCCTCGCAGCGGGGAACCAGAAGGCCTGGTGCTAGGCCTCGGTGTGGTACAGTTTGGGCCTCTGACCGCGGTAAGCCTTCCAGTGGGGACAGGGGAATTTCGGTCACTCCCCCAACAGTATGTATGGAGCGCCTACTGTGTGCCAGGCACCTGTGAACCATACCTAGGTGCAGGGAACGTGGCATTGAACAGAACAGACAAAAGCCTCCATCTGCAAGAAGTTTATGTTCTAGCGGGGAAACGGACAATAAATGAGATGAAGCCAATGAAATGGAAAGTAATTAAAAGGGAGAAGTGAGCCCCTGGGTGGCTCAGTTGGGAAGCATTCTACTCTTGATTTTGGCTCAGGTCACGATCTCAGGGTTGTAAGATCAAGCCCCATGTTGGGCTCCATGCTGGGCATAGAGCCTGCTTGAGATTCTCTCCCTCCTCCCTCTGCCCCTCTCCACCACCACCCCTCCCCCCCAGAAGAAAAGGGAAAAGTTAGGTGATGGTGCTAAAAAAGGAAAATAAAAGTGGGGAGATAGGTCGTATGTATGTATGTGGAGAGGAGATGGCCGAAATGAGGGAAGCCTGAGACCACAACGTTGGAGTAAAGAGCAGAAGGAATTGAGGGGTGAGCCATGTGAATACGAAGGGCACATATCCAGCAGAAGGCCCAGCCAGCACAAAGGCCTTGCAGTAGGCACAGTCGAGGAACAGTGAGAAGGTCACTGATCACAGCAGAGTGATTGAGGGAGGTAATGGGGCCAGACATGTCAGGCCTTGAGGCTCTAGAAAGACGAAAGACTCTGGCATTACTGGGTGGAATGGGGAGCCCCCAGAGGGTTTTGAGCAGAGGAGTGAGGAGATGAGGCAGTTGCCTTGAGAGCAGCCTGACATGGCCAGGGCTCGAGGCAGGGCGATGAGCCAGGAGGCAAGCATTGCTGCTGGTATGGACCAAGATGGTAGCAGTGCTGGTGGCCAGAAGTGATTGTGCTCAGGATATATACTTGAAAGCTGAACCAGAAGGTTCACTGAACAAACAAGACGTGGAGTGTGAGAGACCGAGAGACATCAGAGCTTACTGGTACCCTCGATCTGTCCACTGGAAGGACGAAGACACTATACTGCAGTGTGGGGAAGACTGGGCGGGACAGGCTGGGGAGAAGGTCATGAGTGTGGACTTGACTGTGCTATCCCCGAGATGCCTATTAGACCCCCAAAGCAGAGATGTGCAGGAGGCAGTTGGGTCTACACATCTGTAGGTCAAGGAAGAGATGCTGTGTGCACACCGGGGCACGCAGAACACACAGATGTGGTGTGAAGCCGTGGACCGAATAAGCTTACTGTGGGTGTAGGTAGAGATGAGGTCTGAGAACGGAGCCCTGGGGTGCTCCCATGTTCAGGAGTCAGAGAAATTAGGAGAAACCAACAAAGGACACCGAGAAGTGGTAGCCAGAGAGGGTGCGGGGAAATCAGGCAAATGTGGTGTCTTGGAAGCCATAGAAGAGTGTGTTTCCAGGGGACAGAGTGGCCACCTTATTGGACGAGTGCTGGGATAAGGACTGTGGAGGGCAGGTGGCCCGGAGGGCTGGAGGGGAGGCGGTGAGGTGATGGGCGTGGAGACCTGGGTGACGCCCATCTGGGTGAGCCAAGTGCGTCAGGAACCCAGGGTGGAGAGGCGTCCACTTAAAGGGATGGGGCCAGTGGTACTGGTCCCTATGGCCCTTTCCACCTGGACAGCACGGACAGACCATCTGGGCCTCTCTGGACAGGACAGGCAGCTGTGTGCAGGCTGTGGGATTTGTTCAAGGAGGCCCATCCCTCCAGCTCTGGAGGGGGAGGGTATCTGAGCAGCCAGAGACTGAAGGATGACCAGGTGTCCTTTCTCTTTTCCTGGACCCCAGACTGCAGGACTGGGATGAGGAAGGCTCCATTGTCTCGTACCTGCAAGATGCTGCCCAAGGTTCCTGGCCAGAGGAGGTCAGCCAAGGCCCACACTCCTTCCAGAGTACGGTCACCACCATCCAAGAGCTGGAGCCCAGTGGTTCTCAGGAGTATGAGAAGGTTCTGGTGTCTGCAACTGAGCACGTTCGGGAAGAGCTGCCAGAAGCTGAGAGCAGGGAACGGAGACGACAAAGCCACCAAGCGTGGGTGCAGGAGGCTCGGAGCACTTTCTCCCGGATGGCAGAGGTGAGGGCGCACACAGAGGCACCTGCCGATGTCCACAGCGGCGCTGGAAGGGCCTGAGGCGGAGGGCGGCTTCTCTTTCAGGCGAGCCCTGGGCCGAGCCTGCTTCCTTTCTTTAGAAATTATGGCGGGGACTCACTTTCTCTAGCAGTAAGGATACAAAGTCATGGTCTCTGCTGAGGGAAGGGAGGAGCTAACATTCCCGGAGCCCCCCGGAGCTGCCGAGTATCCCAGGCAGGGCCTGTGTGGTTGTCATGCTCACGCTCCCTCGGCTCTCAGCTGTTACTCCCATGTGGCAGCGGATGGTTGGGCAGGTTGCCCACGGTCACAGGATCCGAGGTGGGCTTTGGAGTTAGGTCTGGCTGATTGCAAAGCCGCGGTCTTTGTTTGTTTTCTTTTTCCGTTGTGTTTTAGGAAGGGCGTAGAGCAGAGAGACCTGGGTGTTAGGCTAACTCTGGTCCTACCGTGGTCTGCATGGCCACGGACAAGCCACTCGCTTCTCAGCACCTTGGTTTGCTCACCAGGAAACGAGGAGTGCATGGATTATTGCCAAGGTTCACTGGCTTGGGAATGCTGCGATTCTCTGGGTGGGGTTCAGCAGGTGGACCAGGAGAGGTACCCCGCCTCACTCCCCACCTGCCGTCCCTGCCTCCCTCAGACCTCCCTCCCCACGCCGGGTTTGCCCTTCATCTGTTCGCTTTACCTTCACTCCCCATTCCCATTCCCATAGATCTCCATTTTAATGTGTCTGGGGAATATTTTTTTATTATGAAAAATCGCAAACAAATACAAAAACAGACAGAATAGCGTATTAATTTCCGTGCACACACCACCTAGGCACCGCAGTTGCCCAATTATGGTCAATCCTGTTTCATCGATACCTACCCCTCTCTTTTCTCCCCCCAACATATTTTTTTGAAACAAATCCCAGACATCTCATTAAGGTGTGCCTTTTTAATGTATGCATCGCTGTTCCATGCCTGTATATTTTTAGTGTGTGCATAAACAATGTGTTCTGCATCTCATTTGGTTTCTTATGGTTCATCCTCATCCGAGAGCTTTTCGTCTCCCCCCCACGCCCGCCTTCTGCCACTTTCTCTTCCCTCTGCCCTACCTGAACCTGAGCCCTAGCAGGCACGTTGGGGCCCCCATGACTAGGTTAGCTCCACAACAGTCCTGGGCTGCCGTCTGCAAAGAACTGCTAGGAATCCAGTAAGGTTTTATGTAGACTGCTTCCCTCCCAGGATGTGCCTCGGACAGGACAGGCAGCTGTGTCCGTTTTTAACCCCAGACCACCCCATGCATTCTTGGCCAGCAGGCTCCTCTTCGGCACTTGTACTCCTAAGAGCAAGCGCTTGGCCGAGAGCACAGGTGCTCTTAACTGGGTCTGATTCCTGATTCCTGGGGAAAGAGAAGGATGCCAGGAGCCTTCCTATCCCTGGCCCCTCCGCAGCTAGCCTTTGGTGAGGGGAGGACTGGGGAGAAAGCAGGAGCACTCCAGGGGGTCACAGGAGAAACCTTCTAGGTCATAGAGTCCAACTGCCTTGTTTATAAATGAGGAAGCTGAGGCCCCAGAGAGGCTGAGGGCTTCTCCAGGGTCACACAGCGATGCAGTGTGAGGGCCAGGAGAGTCCGGATCTCCTGCTTCCCAGTCAGAGCGAGTGAGTGTGCAGGGCCACCAGGCCTACCACCTTTCAGGTCCAGGACAGGATTAGATGGCATAGATGAGCTGTCGTCCTAATCATCTGACGGGACCCCAGGGGGCAAGGGTTTGCAGAGCCCTCATTGACTAGTATTTCCGGTGGATCTCTGAAAACATTGACGGAGAGAGAGAAAGATGCCCTATAATTTGGGGCTAGGGAGGCAAGCCTGAAATGACTGTACGACATTCTTCTCTGAGGCCCCAGCTGGAAATATGTGAGGTTGGGCTCCCCTTGGCTGGGCCCAAACCGAATGCTCGCCGGCGCCCAGCTCCTTTACATGTGCGGTGGGCTTTTATTTCTCCAGGTGCTTCCTTGTGGAAACGAGGCAGTGCTGTGTAGTGACAGGAGCTTGAAATCGGACCCTTTCATTTACTTACTCTTTGACTCTGTGCGTCCATTGTCTTTGTGTAAAATGGAAAAGTCATAGAACCTGCATGGTAGGGCTGTCGGAAGGCTTCACAGAGTTCGTACGTGGAGTACACACAGCGCAGTGCCTACGGAGCAGTACTCTGGGCGTGAGGGCCTGCGCTGACTCTTCATCATGAAGGTACCCCGACCCCGGCGCTCCTTGCTGGATGGGGTAGGGGGAGCACCTCAGTCCGTCCCTGTTTCCCAGAGAAGGCACCCAGAGTTCCCTGGCCCCTGCGATGGGTGAACTGCAAGTCGCTGGGCTGTGCCCCAGATCTTTGTTCCCTCTGCCATGTGGACTGTTACTCAGAGCGGCACAGCCTGATCCGGAAAGTGAAATTCCTGTGGGCCACAGCCGCCACGCCTGCATTTGTGAATCAGCTCTGCAAAGGCAAGCCTCAAGCGCGTGGTTCCTGCTCGTGGGCGCTGACGGCCCAGCCTGGGAAGAGCCTTTGAGGACAGGCCTTAAATAGACACACCAGTTACACGCTTATGTTTAGGGTTGCTGGGCCCGGGTTGGGGGGGGGGTGCATGCCGAGGGCCCTCAGGGCTGACGGGAATTGCACGGGCTTCCCGGTGGCCCCCCTACCTGTGCTGGAGCCCCGCTGAGCTAATTTGATTAGGTCTGAGCAAATCACTCATCCCAGGGCTATTTTTGAAGTAGACCCTTAACTCTCCCTCCAGGATAGTAGCCGGTCCCATCCCTGTGGGTGGGGGTGAGCTCCATTCTGACCACAGCAGTAACGGCCCAGAGAAACACACAAGTGGCCACATTCTCCGGACACCTTATTTCCTGGAGTCCCAGAAAGAGAACACTTCCCTGGACAGAACTGCTTCTAGTGCGCATGGGGCCCGGGCAGGCCTGGGTGGGGGCGGGGCAAGAGGACGGGGCGGGGCGCCCGTCACCCACAGAGTGACTTTGACATGCGCTTTCAGTGCCCAGGACACGCGCACCTGCCCGCTCCCTTCTAGCCCAGTTGGACAGCCCCAGCAGCTGGTTTGGGGAGCTAAAATTATCGAAGCCTGATGTCACCCAGGCGGGAGAGCAGAGCCTGGGGCTGCTTGGCAGGAGGGCACTCAGCGGGCAGTTCTAGTGAGGGGCCATCCAGTCTCCTGCGGAGAGAGAATGCAAGGGGTCCCAGGGGCACGCGGGAGTCTGAGAGGAGAATGAGAGGTTGGACCCCACAGCGGCCGGAGCCCTGGCCCCGCTAGTCCCCAGAGGGCCCAGCTGCTGAGGAGGTGAGGATGTGGACTTTCATCACCCAGCTCCTGGTCACCCTAGTGCTCCTGGGCTTCTTTCTGGTCAGCTGTCAGAACGTGATGCACATTGTCAAGGGCTCCCTGTGCTTTGTGCTGAAACGTATCCACCAGGAGCTGGACAAGGAGCTGGGGGAGAGCGAGGGCGTGAGTGACGATGAGGAGACCATCTCTACCAGGGTGGTCCGGCGTCGGGTTTTCCTGAAGGTAACCGCCAGGCAGGAGACGCGGCTGAGGGCACAGCACCGCCATGTGCGTGGGCAGCAGCTGGGGGAAGGGACGGGACCCGGAGTCAGGAGCCGGAGCCGGAGGCTGTGGAGCCCACTGGGACCGCCACACTGCAGCGGCGCGGGCAGCTCAGCTTTGGGACTTGGGAGGCCCGTTCTTGGCCTGCCCCTGTCCCCAGCCGGCTTCAGGAAGTGGGCAGGTCACACTCAGGACGCCGGTGGCTGTGGAAGGGCTTTCACGCTGCAAAGGGCTGTCGAGAGATAAATTAGGTGCCTCGCTTCCTCTCTCAGGGCCTCCTTTGTAACACTTGCGTGACCGCCCCTGTTTTGCCTGCTCCCTGGTGCTGGTGAGGGATCAGGCACACAAGGCTCTTGCAAGCGTGGGGCTCCATCCCGTCTTCAGGCCCCACGGCCCCCAGGGGCGCCTCTCATGCTCGGAGCCCTGGGTTTGGCCGCTGCTACTTGCTGAGTTGGAGTTTCCTGCCGTGGTGGGGATTTGTCCGACTGTGGCTGTTGGCTGTGCTCTTTAATTCCCTCATCCTCCACCTTATGCCCAGGCCACCCACATATTAATCTTGAGTTTTCTCCTTTTCTGCAATTCTAGGGGAGTGAGTTTCAGAATATTCCAGGGGAGCAGGTGACAGAGGAACAATTCACAGATGAGCAGGGCAACATTGTCACCAAGAAGGTGGGTGCACAGAGTGCCCCTAAGCTGGGGAGAGGCAGCGGGGCTAGAAGCTAAAAGGTGCTGGACTCGCCTCCTTGCTTCTCACTGCTGCCCTAACAGAGGGTCAGCATGGCTCGGGCGGGCTGGTTCAGGTGCCGGGAGCTCTGGTCATCTGAGGTCCAGCCTGACATTCCTCATAACCACTTTACCTGATTCCGCCTGAATTCAGCTCCTGCTACTTTGTTCCAGAAGGACCAGGCTCCGTGGAACAGCCCAAACCTAGCCCAGCGATGTCTAGCCCTGGAAACTGCTGTAAGACAGCAGGGTGGTGGTCCCCGAACTCCCATGGGCCTCCGACAGCAAGAAGGTTGTGGAAATGCATTGAATTGGTCGCAGCTTTTAATTCACTAGACCTGATTTTGCCTGTCAAGTATTGGGCACCATGTGAGGTCTGGGCAGAAGAGAGAAGAAGGGGCAAAGGGGGGACCTTGTATGTGCTCCCTCTGTGGTGCTGCTCCCAGTAAATTGAAGCAAGACCCCTCAGGTGTCCATCTTGCCTCTTGCAACGTGTGCCTCATGCAGGCAGGGATGGTGTCTTGTGTTTTCATCTCTCGGTCCCAGGACGTGGTAGGCACAGAATAGACAAGGCTGGAATATTTGGGTGAGGGAATAAGAGAACACACTTGCCTGGAATCCCTATAGATGAAAAGGAGCTGTTCTGCCCTCAGCAGCTCAAGGTGTGGGGAAGATAGCAGGACCTTCCAACAATATCAAGAGGCAAAAACCCTGGCTATTGATGGACCGGCTGCAAATTCTAGCCCCCCTGAGGCTGCACAGAGCTTGTTTTCCACGTGATGGGGTGGTGTGGGGGAGGGGGGGTGTGGGAGACCAGCCCCTGCTCTTGGCCACTGGAGGAAGGGCGCCTTAGGACAAAGGCTGCCTCTCCCCCAGATCTCATTGTCAGGGGACCTGCTCTTCCCAGCCTCCGTCTCCGTGGCTTCACGGGCCCTTTGTCCCCTCCTTCTCTTTTCCAGATCATTCGCAAAGTCGTTCGGCAGATAGACTCATCCGGTGCTACTGACGCCCAGGAGCACGAGGAGGTGATTGCTGAGGGGCCCCAGGAGGACCGCAGTGAGATGGAAGCTGATGTTGATTCCTTTATGAGACACGCGCAGGTACTGCGGAGGCTGTAGCCTCCTGGAGGCTCCCGAGGCTCCCGCACCTCGGGGCGCTCAGCACCTCTATGGGCTGCTCACCTGTGCACCCGCCCACTCTGGGCTTCGGGCAGCACCACCCACCTGTCTCACCCCTGTGCCTCCGTGCCCTCTGGCAAGCAGCGTTTCCACGGCCTCCATGCTTTCTCGTGCCTATCTCTTGTCTCTCTGTGATCCGTCCTACCTTCTGTCTCTGCTGCTCTCTCCAGGTGGAGCTGCGAGGGAGTAGCCTGCAGCCGGAGATGACAGAGAGCAGGAAGGGGGCTCAGATAGTGAAGCGGGCCAGCCTAAAAAGGGGGAAGCAGTGATCTCTAGCCCCTCCCCTCGAATGGCCTCTTTGGAGGTAACGCCGTCTTTCTGCATCCTTTCTGCATGGCCTGGTGCTCGAGGAGTGGCTGGTGCTGGGAATGGCTGCTCACTTCCTCGCGTCTCCCCCTCGCCCGGGGGAGCCCCCCCGCTCCGCCACCCCCAGCATGATGCAGGAGGAACAGGGGTGCCGTGGCCTCGAGGCACAGATTGTTTCCCAGCCTGCTAACTGTCACTCTGAGTCTCGATTTCCTCCTCAAGAAAACAGCCAACAATATCTGCTGATTGACCTCCCCAGGGGCGCAAAAATACAAATTTAAGAAAATGCTTTGATGAGTGAAAATACTCAGTAAATCTCGGTGATGATATTATCCTGAAAGCCAAGCGATGGGGAGGGAGGTTGGTGGGGACAGGCCTAAGGGAGCACAGGAGAGTCTGTCTAGGCTGGGCCATTTCAACGCAAGTCCCCCGGCAGAGCTCCAGCAGTGAGAGACTTAGAACAGCAGTGAGAGACTTAGAACAGCACTGTCTCTTGAGCCTGGAACCCTTCGAAAGTCCTGAGCAACCCAAGGCGCCTGTTCTCCTTGGTGCTTCTGGAGACAGGTCACTCCGTTGCTTTCTAGGAAAGGGTGAAGTGAACAGGCCCGAGGGGCGAATGGCGTCCTCCCCGCAAGTTAGGAGGGCTGTCGAGGCTTGGTGCATGCGTGCGGGAGCATGAGGGCCGTGTGGCTGAGGAGCAGGGGTGTGCGGGGATTTGCGTGGTCATTCACAGACACACACACAGATTTGCGGGGAGGGCCGTGAAGACGCCGCAGCGAAGGCTCTCCAGCAGGCCCGAGCAGTGCTGGGGGCTCCAGCGGCCAGCTCTGACCTCCGTCCTCCCTGAGGGATCCTGTACTGAGCTGCCCCGAGGCCGTTCGCTGTGCCCAGCTCGGGGCAGCTCAGTACAGGATGCATCGGGGTGGGAGTCGGCGGGAAGCGAGGAAGCATGGTGGCCCCAGCATAGCACTAATCCGGTTCTTGGCATTTCAGCCCCTCCCCCGCCCAGGGCCTGGCCCTGGGCCAAGAGGAAAGCAGGCTCCGGCTTTCTGCATTCAGCAAAAAGCAGGGCCCCTGCCTCCCAAGCCACCAGAAGTGCTGGCTCTGGGCTTCCCAACATACCTCAGCACCGGGCAAAAAAAAAAAAAAAAAAAAGGACTGCGGATCCAGTTATAGGATAAAATTAGACCTGACTCCTCAGCAGCTTAAGGAGGTCACAGTATTAACCCCGGCATTGCCAAGGGTGCCACCAGGCTGCTGGTTTAGATTAGCTGGGGTGAGTCCTGGAAAGAATCCAAAGGTGCAAACAATTTGAAGGAGCAGGGAGGAGAAGGAAAAATGCCCTCTTTTGCCTGATTCTTTCTTAAGGATCAGCAGCGGCAGGGGCTCTACATCTCCACTTCTGTTTGGCTCGGGTTCCTTCGATGAACAGGAAAGAGGCAGCCCAGAAGCCAGGCTGGGAGGAAGGCAGGAACCTGGAAATTTTTTTTTTAAATTTCTGTGGATGTTCTGCAAGGTGGCTGAAGCCCCCAAAGGAGATAGGGTTCCAGACCACTGAGCATGGGTGTGGGGAGCACCGGGCAGCCCGGCTCCAGCACGGTGCCGGGGCCTCTGCCAAGAAAAGGCCAGGGAAGTAGGCGGTGGGGACAGTGGTGAGGGAGGCAGCGTGGAACAGGCTCCTGCCCGGTCCCGAAGGGCCTGGCGGGCAGCCTGCCTTGCTGCACCCGCACAACAGGACAAAGACCGCAGAGCAGATCCTGAGGGGCCGGCGGCCCTCTGATCCTCTCAGCACTTCCTGCCACCCACTCGCAAGCCCGTACAGCCGGCCGTCAGTATTCCCAGGTTCCACACTTGCAAATTTGCCCCTTGGCTAAAATTTATGTTAACCCCCAAACCCACACACACACAGTGCTTTCGTGGTCATTCACAGACACACACACACACACACACGATGGTGAAAAATTTGTGTTCAGTGCCACGTTGTTTGCATTTTTGTGCTTTTTGTTGATTTTGCTGTTTAAAATGGCTCCCTAGCCTAGTGCCCAAGTGCTGTCTCGAGTTCCTAAGAGCAAGAAGGCTGGGATGTGCCCCACGGGGACAAATACATGTGTTAGATAAGAGTCACTGGCCGTGAGTCAGGGCACAGTCTGTGGGGAGTTACGGGATCAGCAGTATTAAATAAGGTGTCCTTCTACAGAAACACACGTGAGACAAGGTTGTGTATTCATTGTTTGACAAAGATGTGTTGAACGGAGGCTCCCAGGAACCTAACTGGGCATTTTCCTTGAGAGCAGTGTGCAGTGTTGGCAACTTTCTCGAACATGACCACTGCGAATGTCGAGAGTTTACTGTGTCGGTTTCAGAGAGAGTCAAAGCTGGGGCTGGGGAATCTAGATGCAAGGCCTGGCCTCCTGTTCCAGGTGGTGTGGCCTTGCACTAGTCACTTGCCCTGAGCTTCCGTCCCCCGGAGGGAGATTGCAGACAGTCCCTTCCATTCTTTCGAGAGGTTTAGAAATAGTCGTGGTCCCTGGGCAGGCTGTGGTGAGGAGGGCAGGACAGCTGTGCTCAGTCAGCGCCCATCCTAGCTTGACCAGGGGCAGGTCAGCCGACCCCGCCACGCCTCGGGTTCCTTAACCATGAAATCTCAGCCGCATCACGCCCTTGCCCTGTAGGATGGTTTCCGGGATGGATGGGGCGTGTTTGTGAAAGGCTGTATACATTGTTCAATTCCCACCCGCTATTTCTCCAAGTGTCACCTGAGAGTCGGGTTAAAATGCAGATTCCCAGCCCCTGCCCCTGACCTACTGAATTAAAATTCTGGAACTCGGGATTCTGCCGCAAGCTCCTCATGTGATTTTTATGTGTATTGAAGAGTGAGTTCTTCTGACCAATTTTGGTTTTCCTTCCAAACCTCCTAGAGGTGACGTGGACTTGATAGCAAGTGGTACACTTGGTATTTAAAAAGCGGGCGGCAAGGAATGAAGGTTAGAAGTTTGCTCAAAGATGGCAGAATGCCCCCACCCCAGGTGAGGAGTGACTAGACCCCCTCACCCATCGATTCCCCCCCAGTCACCCCCACCTTGGGAAGGACTCTGTATCTAAGGCCTGGCAAGTGGGGGGAAGGGTGCTTTCTGGTGTTTGAGATGCTACCATAGTGCTGTTTATTCAGGGCCTGACGGCTGGTGATGGTGACGGTAGCAACTGGTGGGTTTTGCTCCGGGCCCTAGGAGGTGGGTCCAAGACTTGGGGTGTGCGCAGTGCGGGAGCAGCGGCGTGGAGCGGGCAGCTGGAGGGCGGTGGCAGGGGCAGCCCCGACGTCTGCTGGGCCCGCAGCCTGAGCAGGCGCTGGTCTTGGCATCTCTCTGCATCGCCGTGGCTCTGGCTTCTGGACCTTTCAGGGAAGCTGCGGCACGACAAGGCTGCAGCTTTTCCTTGTTTTCCTTTTGAAGAGACGCTTTCCATTCAGACACTGTGGTTCTCAGAGCTTGTGTTAGCTCCAACAATGGGCTGTTTTAGTAAGTTTAAAAGCGAAGCAATTAGTCATCTCCCTGGGAAGGGGCAGGGAGGCAAGGGGGTCATGTTTTATGTTGCTGTTTTAAGTTCCAGGCCACCCTACTCGCCAGCCATTGCAGGCGTGCGAGTCTGGGGCTGAGGGAGAGGGGAGAGGGCCACAGACACTGGGCAGGGTGGGAACAGGAGGTACCGCCCGGAGGGATGGGGCAGGACAGGCACGGAGCAGGACCGCCACTTGTCCCTATTCTTTATAGGGTGAGACCTTTCTCTGGGGACAAGAGGTGCAGGGCAGTGGAAGGGTCCAGGACACAGCCAGGAGACTTGCCTTCCAGTCCTACCCCTGCCACTGCTGGGTGCTCCCACGAGACCCATCTCTGCTCCTCCCGGAGTCTCAGCTTAACCAAAGTAGTCACCGTAGAATGATCTCTAAGCCTTGACCTCTCTCCTCTGCGCTGTGTCTGGGCAGAAAAGTGGAAGGTGGTCGGCTGTTTTCCCCAGGCTCAAACTTTTACGAGGTCTGTTGTTCGAGGCGTGCCTAGCCCTGAGTGGGGGGCAGACCCCTGGGAAGGGTAAGGCCGGGCCCTGGCCCTCAGAGTGTTTCTGCTCCAGCCGGGGAGATGCCGCAGGTGTGAGACAGGGAAGAGAGCCCAGTCAGAGTGTACGTCCACATACACTGTCCCGAGCACTTGGAAGCTCTTTGAAACATCACCACCATCTAATGAGGTGCAGCCTGTTATTGCCCTCGTTTAATAGCAGAGGAAACTGAGTCACAGAGAGTGCAAGTAATGGGACCAGGGAAATCGGCAGAGACAGAATATGAACTCAGGCAACCCGGCTGGCTTCAGAGTTCCTGCTCTTACCCACTATGCCCTGTGATCACTCTCAGTGAAAGGTGGTGGGGGGAGTGGGAAGCTTCCAGAGCTGAGAGGAGAGAAATGACAAGGAGCTGGGGTTATCAGGGAGGCTTCCTGGAGGAGAGGTCTTGAGGGTGGTGAGCAGAGCTTCCGCAGAGAGGGGACAGGACGGCATCCATGAGTGGAGGGCCGTAAACAAGGCAGGAAGCTGGTGCGCACCGTGTGTTCGGAAGGCTTGGAGGAAGCCAGCTTGGCTGACAGAGAAGCTCAGGCAGTGACGAAAGAGTCTTGCCCTCCAGGGTGACAGCAGCAGAAGGCCTGTGTTTGGCTGTGTGGCAGCCTCTGGCGAGGGACCTAGCCCGGCCCTCCCACCCCTGGAGGACCACTCAGAGTTGAGTTCCCCTTGACCCCCTCCAGCTTCCTCCGTAACCATGTCACCTGTAGGGCCCAGGACAGCTCCTTGTCTGGGGACAGCTCCGCCACAGAATGAGTCTCTGCCTTTCCGTGTCACTTCCTACGCCGCCCAGGAGACTGTCAGCTCCTCTTTAAGTGTGCTCCTTCCCCCGCCATCCATCCCAAGTTCCTGCCAACGGAATCCTGAGTGGCTAGTCCCGGAAACACAGAGTTCTCGCCCCAGGGAGGAGGAGGGGGACAAGGCACCAAGACATGGCAGGAGCGGTGTCTCCCTGTGAACCCCAAGCTGCAGGAAGTGGACTTCACTCTGCAGGCAAAGCTGCTCTTCTCCAGCCAAAGATACACAATGTCCTGGGGAGAATGCACCCATTTTTTTTTTTCAAAGATCTCTTTAAAAAGATCTCTTTGCCACCGCAGAGGCTGTCCTCCCCCAGGGCATGGGGAGAGGAGCCAGAGGAACTTGACAGTAAGAGCTTGTAGACCAGAGCCAAAGAGGGACGGCTGTCGCCTGAGGTCCCAAGCTCCTGAGGCTGTCTGTGATCATGTCTGCTCCATCTCTGGGTCCCCAGGGCTGGCACTGAGAGACATCAGTGCGTGTTGGCTGAACTGAACTGAGAAAGTGGAGGGCACTGCTGCCTTCTAGCACAAGCCCTGGCTTATGAACTTGGCCCCCTTCCTAGGTCCAAGGATCTACTCAAGGGAATTTCTCCCCAGGGGACCGCAGGCGTGGGAGCGTCCTGCCTCCTCTCTGAGGCACAGAGCACACACAGGAGGGTTTTCTGGGGAGCTCATCCACTTGGGCAGGGGACCCACGCAGGCTTGGGCAACCACCCCTGAGAGGCAGCCTCTGGGCTGGGGAGAGGGAGAAGGATGGCTGGCAGTTCAGGAAGGTCAGGGAGCTCTGAGCTCAGGGTCTTTCACCTCCTTGCCTGGCTTAGGGAGGCTGCTTTTCCTGGATGAGACTCTGCCTCAGCAGCCAGCACAAAACTCAGTAGTTGGGTTTTTTGCTGGGAGTTGCCCCTTTAGATCCTAAGTAACTCCTTCTCTCTTTGTGTCCCTCAGGATCACACCTCGACACCCAACCCTTGAACTCCACATACTCTGCCATGCACACGGGAGGAGCGCTGGAGCGGAGGGCTCCGGAATGGTGCACCTGTTCCTCCAGGCTAACGGCATGATCTCTGTAAGGGACTTCCTTTGGTCTTCTATTCGCATGAACGACTGACTGTAGACGCATGACCTACAGTCCTCAATCCTGCCTCTAGCGACCACGGATCTCTGTCGGGAATCAGGACAAATGCCTCGAGAAGGGGGTTGGGGAGAGAGAGAGGGGGAAAACCAGCGCGAGAGCGCGGAATGCGAAAGTGAACAAGGGCTCTTTTGTGCTTGGGGATGGTATATTTTGTAAAATCATTTTAATTTTGACTTGTTACAGGGTACTTTTTTTTCAACCTCATCTGTAGGAAATCCATGTGGGCTTCCTGGAAAGAAAAAAAAAAAAGAAAGAAAACTAGGCACCAAATCAGTTCGGCACCTTAATGCCATGTCCTCATCTGCTAGTCTTCCCTACCGACACAGGCCTCCATTCCATTTGTGCCATCCCATCCCACTCCCCAGGGGGCCGCTCCTCCCAGAATGTTCTACATGACATTCAGGACACGCGCATAGGCGTGCGCGCGCGTGCGCGCACACACACACACACACACAAGCACCTCTCCCCTCTCCTCAGTATACACACAGATTTTACTGTGACGTCCAAAGCTGTATAGAATCTCCTGTGGACAAACTGGAATTTTTTTATGTTCTCTCTCTCTCTCTCTCTGCCAATTTCAGTATTAATCATCTTCCAATGGAAAATCATTACCTTGAGAGTGCATTCGGGGTTCCTTGTGTTAGGGACTTAAGAATCTGAGGCGAGGACCACCCCCCCAGGCTCAGCTGTAGGCCTCAAAGGGAGCCAGTACCCCCTCTGAAAGGGGGTTCTTTCTCCGCTGGGGGCGGGCCAGTGGCTGTCCCAGGATTGCACCAGCATGTTCAATAGAGAAGAGGTTTCCTATATCTTCAAGCACTTATATCATAGTCTGTGTTCAAAGTGTAAACTGTACAGTAATCAGCCTTGTGTATATGAAAAACAATAAATACTATGCAAACCGATAGAAACACTTTAGCAGTATGTACAAAGCACTAACAGCTCAGCTCCTGAGGACTTCTCCAGGCTGCGGGAGAAGGAGCTACAGCCTGTCTTTCAGTGAAAGAGGAAGGAGTAGGGCTAGGGCTAGTGAATGTATCTGCCAGTTCTTAGAAGTCAGCCACCCCCCCCAAAAAAAGGTCTCCCAGAGCCAACTTGGTGCTCTCAGTCCAGGCAGCCCACAGGATGGGGGGCCTAGGCCGGACAGCCTCAGTGCCCCCACTCTGACCAAGCCCCTCTGCCCCACCGGGAGAGGCGGGCGAGGGGCCCACTCCTGACCACAGGCGCAGGGGGAGGAGAGCGCAGCCGGCCCCCGGGAGGCCCCGGGCTGGGAAGGAGCGCCTCCTGGGCCAGGCCCTCGGGCAGAGCAGGAAGGAGACCGACAGCGGGCTGTTCCTCGCCTCGGTGCCACCAGGGAAGAGCCTTAAAGCGACACCGGAGCCTCCGGCGGAGCGAGGCCCGAATCAGCACAATCCGCCCCGCCCGGCCCCGGCGGGCGCCCTCTAGGGCCGGGAGAGAGACTGGCAGGCTCTGCTCGCTCGCGAGGGCCTTTGTTAGCGGACGTCCTGTCACCTTCCTCCCTGCCGCTCCTGAGGCGGCCTCAGACACATCCGACCTTCCAAGTAGCACAGAGGCTCCCTCACGACCGAGCCCCCGCGGCCCTGGTGCCCGTCACCAGCGCACACGTCTCCCGGCGGAGGCCGCAGGCCCCACGCGCCCGGGGCCAACCGAGGCGCTCCGCTCCGGCCGCTCCGGCCTCTCCGACCGCTCCGACCGGGCGGCGGGCGCTCGGCTTTCCGAGGGGCAGGCCCGGGCGCCGGAGGCCAAGCCGGCGCCCAGCGCTGCGTCCCGGGAGGCGCGGCCCCGGCCCCCGCGCCTGGGCGCCCGAGCGCCGCGCTCCTCCGCGTCGGGCCGGGCGCCGGGGCCACCGCGGGAGCCGGCGGGCTCGGCCGGGGGTGGGAGGAGCGCGGCGGGCCGGCCGGCCCGGGGAAGACAGGCGCAGGGCCCGCCTCCCCTCCTCGACCCCGCGCCGTCCCCCTCAGGCCGCCGCCGCCCCCCCAGTAGCCCCTCGTGGAGCCCCGCGTGGGCCCGGCGGCTCCAGGCTATGCTTTGGCACCCTCCGCTGCGTCTGGCATGGCTGCTTGGCCCGGCGGCCCCAGGCCCTTGGCCGCATGGCTGCGCGCTCCAGTTGCTAGCAGGAGCTGGTAGGGGAGGAGTTTGGGGTCTCCACACGATGCCTAGAGAATGCTGCAGTCTGCACATTAGATGCTTTTTAGAAGTTTTGGAATTACCCTGATTTTTTTAATTGTTATGAAAATGACTCTCTTCTTGGCTCTCTCCCAAATGCTCTGTTATCGGGAGAGAATCCCCCCACCCCACTCTGATGTATAGACCATTCTCGCTACACCAGCTGAACAAATGTCAAAATTAATAAAGAAATTGACTCACGGCACAGGGCTCCATCTCTCCTTCCTGGCTTGGCCTGGGGCAATCTGAGGTGCTGGGGCAAGAGTGAAGCCTGGGTTGGGGCCTGAAGGAGTCCGGGGGTGGGATCAGTCAGCAGGGAGGCCTGCATCCCGCCCCCCCCCCCCCGCCGGGTGTGTGTGTGGGGTGTCCCCTTCCTGGAAACCTGGACAGCCCCTTCATCAGACCACCCATCCTGGGAGAAGCCCACCAAACCGCTGGGGTTAGTAAGACAGATTTCTGTCTCCTAAGGATTACCATGAGATGGGAGCAAGTCCAAGATGGTGGAGGGGGGCACCACACTCCCCCAGGGTTCATGGTTGAACCCACAGTATACACTAACAGGGGACCCCCCCCCCAGTCCCTCCCTGTGAAGGTGTCTGGCCCCTGCACTCAATGTCATTCAAAGTTCAAGAACTTTTGAGAAAATTGCCATTCCTCACTAGTTCCTAACACTTCATGAGGCTGGTCACCAAGCTGGCCTCAGTTTTCTCATCTGTCAAATGGGGGAATGGATCAAACAATTGCTAAAGTCTTTTCAGTTTGCCCTCCTGGGATTCCTGAACGTGAATGCCTTTGTCACGCCTGGCAGTAAATAAGAAATCATCTGCTGCAGGTTTTCTTCCTCATAAGTTCCCATCATTAGCGGGTGACCAAGTCATATTCGCAGGGTCTGAGGAGCACGGGCGGCCCTCACTCGGAATCTGTAGCTTCTCTCTCAGAAAAGCCACCCTTGACCAGGCACCAGCTGAGGCTGTGCAGCCGCATGGCCCAGAGCTGTTTCAAAAGCACAGTTTCAGGATCACAGTCGCCTGGGGGGGGAGGGGGTGTCAGGCGGCGACACTGGAAATCGGAATTAAGTCTCCCAAATGGTTGGGATGGGCAGCTTGGTAGCACAGGCAACTCAGAGGGGTAAGATCCTTTTTTCTTGTTTTTAGTCTAAACTTGGAGAGTTATTAACCTCCACAGCCTGTGTGAGGTCTTTCTTGCATTAGCCTACATCATGTACGCTACAGAGAACATGGCTGCGGGCAGCCAGTTCCACCAGGAACAGACAGCAGCGTGGGGAGAGGCAGGCTCTGTGTGAGAGGGGAGCCCTCCCCAAGTCCTGGGTCCAGACCTCCAGCCGGAAGCCTGGGAGAAGGCCAGCGAAGGGCACCTCTTTTCTCCCACCTGCCACAGTGGGACCACGGGCTGTTCAGACAGCCAAGGAGCCCACAGCCCGATCAGGAAAGGCTTTGGAACTGCCCCGCGGAGGAGGGACAGAAGTCTGTCCGCCTGACAGTCACCAATGTCCTGTCATTTTACATGTTCAGACCAGTGGCACGCTGGTTTCCACTTTTAAAAACAAAACAAAACAAAAACAAGAACTGCAAGAAAGGATTCTGTCCCATGCAGAAACAACCGGGTATTCACCATGGCTTCCCTGTTCGTAAAACGGAAGATGGCCCCCAGTAGAGCCTTGTATGTTGTAAAAAAAATTCATTAGAAAAAAAGGCATATGGGTGCTCTGCAACTCAGTTAAATAATGACTGAGCACCAACCAAGTACCTGCCAGGGGGGCCCACCACTGAATCAACAGCCATCTCAGCCATCACAGCTTTCCAACCCGGCTGCCGAGCCAGACAGAACATGGCAATGGGCTCCAGCAGAGGCACAAGTGATTCCTCGGAGGAGGAAGACGGGAGGAGAGAGGGAATCAGGAAAGTCTGCTCGGAGGCGGAGGTGGGAAGAGCACACACCCGGCAAGGCGCAGAGCTGCTCCCCTCCCACCCCCGCCCCAGTCTGCTGGCAGGCTCCCACTCCCAGGCTCTCAGGCTGGCCACAGAGATCCACATCCCCAGCCCCCACCCCCCAGCCAAAGCCCAGCCTCCCCACTTACCCATCCCAGCTCGGAGGAAGAGAAGCATCCACACTCAGACACCATACTCCCCCACTGGCTTGGGTATCTGCACATAAAGGGGTCTGCGCACCCCAGGACAGCGACCCCGACCCTGGCCCTCACCCTCAGGGGAGCGGCTGCCTCAGGAGCCTCCAGGGGGCCCCAGGTACCCACCTTTCCCTAGATGCTGGGCTTGGGAGACCAGGAGCTGGTAGACGCTCTGAGAATGAACAGAGCCTCCAGAGCTCATTCTCTCTCTTCTCTCTCTCTTCTCCCTCCCTCTCTCTCTCTCATACACACACACACACACACACACACACACACACACACACACACACACACACCCTGGCTGATTTTACAGTCAATCTTTCAAAGTGCAATTTGTCTTGGAAAGCCAATGTGAGGCCTGTGTGGGTTTCGACCAATGGCGCCGCGCCTCTCACAGCTCAGCCAGTCTCCGGTCTGTATTCTAATGGGCCATATCTTTATCAGGGAAATGTTGCTTCTCTGAACTTAAAACTTCTCATGGAGGGCCCCCAGACTCACAGGCAGAGGAGGGGTCTGAGCTGAGGCGTGGGGAGCCGCCCTTCTCCAGGACGGAGGGAGAGAGCCAAGGGGCGCTGGTGAGGCCTCTCACCTGCCCCAGGAGCACCTGACTTCCGAGCCGCTGACGTAGGTGCTGGTCCCCGGGCCAGGGCCGGGCCGGATGCCTTAGGTAGGAGGGCAGTCTGGGGCTCGGGCCGCTTTTGACCCTCCAAACCTGCCATGGGCTTCTGGGTCAGAGCTCGGGGTCTCTGGCTTTAGGGGCCTGGATTTGGGCTTCTCACCTTCCCTCACCCTGACCCGAGGATCATGGAGTCCAACCTGCAGGGGACGTTCCTGCTGAACAACACGCCACTGGCTCAGTTCTCGGAGATGAAGGCCCCCGTGTGCCAGTACTCGGTGCAGAACTCCTTCTACAAGCTCAGCCCTCCGGGGCTGGGCCCCCAGCTGGCCGCCGGGACCCCCCACGGGATCACAGACATCCTGAGCAGGCCCGTGGCCACGCCGAACAGCAGCCTCCTCTCCAGCTACCCCCACGTGGCAGGCTTTGGTGGACTCGGCTCCCAGGGGGTCTACTATGGACCGCAGGTGGCGAATTTTCCCAAGGCTGGCAATGAGTACCCGCCCCGGACCCGGAACTGCTGGGCAGACACGGGCCAGGACTGGCGAGGCGGGCGGCAATGCGGCAACAGTGAGTACAGGGCAAGGCTCCATACCCCCCTGGTCCCCCGCAGGATCAGGGGAGGAGGAGGTGTGGGAAGGGAGGGGAGGGCTCCCAGGGTGGTGCGTACCTGCCGTCCACCTCTCCTCAGCCACCATCAGACACCTGGGTCCACGACTCACCGTGGCGCACTACTGACTTCTCCCCTCCCGGGCCCGCCCCAGCTCTGCCTGGACAGATGTCTTGCCCCTCACCCCTCGCCCTTACCAGTGGCTGCCTCAGCTGCCCTCCTAGAAACCCCGGAGGTCTCCAGGTCGGGTGAAGACGCCATAACCCACATTTGCCCTACGTAGGGTCCGCCTGGCAGATTAGCTTCCTTCTTCCACTCAGAGCCCATGTCACTTCTTCCTCCAAAGCAGGCAAATGCTGTCCCCAGTGAGAAGTTGCCACAGCATCACCTTCCCAGGGAGACCCACTCATGCCCTGACACCCTTCAGGGCCACCAAATGCACTCCGACCCCATCTTGGTCCCGCCTGAGATCAGGGGGGCGGCCGTCCACCATCCTCCTCGGGGCTCATGGCAGCAGGAGCAGCGACAACTGCCCGGCCCCCGGGAGCAGCTGCCGAGTCAAGTCAGACTCGGTCCTAGTTGTTGGGGGGGGGTCTCCCTACCCCACCATGCCCAAACCTGTTTTCAGAGAACGGGTGCGGGGTCCCCAGGATGCCAGTCGGAGCCCGGAGGAGGCGGCAGGACATGCACGGGCCCGTGAGGCTCCCCTGGGAGGCAGGGAGGTGACAGTGGCCGCAGGAGCCCTCCCTGTGCCACGGAAGCCCGGCCAGGACCAGGCAGGGGCAGAGACGGAGGGAACTTCCGCTCCTCTCGGACCTTGGGGCTGCCCCACCGCAGTAGGGGCTTGGCGCCCACCAAGGAAACCCCAAAACACATCTACCTCCCCATGTGCTGCACTGTTCCGGGGGGTCACACCGCCTGACAGTCCCCCCCCCCCCCCCACTCAGCCTGAGCATGGCGAGCTCCACGTGGGTGAAGACCTCATCTCTTGGAACTGGCTTTGGGAGTGCTTTAGGCCTCAGTCTCTCCCACCTCCATCTCCCCTTCCCCCCAGCACACACACTCTCTCCACGCCCCTACTCTTCAATCCCAAGCGCACAGCCACACACAGGAAAATATCCAAGTCGGTGGCTGAATTAACACAAAGGGAGAGAGGACTGCGGATGACAGTCTCTTGGGAAGCTTCTTCCCCACCCAGTGCCTCAGTTTCCTTACCTGTAACATGAGGAGACGGGACATGGGCTGTTGGGCTGTGCTGACCAAGGCCCAACACGTGGGCCTTCTGCCTCCCCGGAGCCCTGCCGCTCTCCAGCCCGGCTCCTGCCTGAGCGGCTGCCCTAGCTGGGCAGGGAGCAGGGGGCAGGGCCCGAGCCTCTACGTGCAGACTGTCCCGTGTGGTTGAGGCCACATGACTTCTAGGCCTGGTGACAAGGGAGAGCAGTAACATGGGGCCTAAAGCTCTGGTTTTCTCAGAAACCTGGAAAATGGGGTCCCAAGAACAAGGGATTAGGCAGGGGAGGAATTCCCAGACCCCTTGGGGCCCTGACAGTTGGTGGAAGGTACCTAGGCTGTGTCTTGGTGAGAAAACCGAGCAGAACCTCCTGCTGGCCCTGGAGGGAAGGCAGCATCACTGAGTAGCGAAAACATTACAGAGAGAAGGAGACCGGGGCAGGCTGCAAGCGCCCTCCGCCCCTAAGTAGCTCTCCCCTGGGGCAGGGGCCCTCTCGGGGTCCCTGTCCATCCAAACGTGGCAGAGGTCACAGTCACTACTGTCAGATCACCAGGAATGCTGCTTGTTAGCGGAGTCACGATGCCCCCACCATCTCAGGGGCTTCTCTGTAGGAGGGAGCTCGCGCAGTGGGAGATGCAGGACAGGGCCAGCACCCCCACTCCTGCCACTAACCACACACTTTCTTCCTCCCGCCAGCCCCGGATCCCCTGAGCGACAGCATCCACAAGAAGAAGCACACCCGGCCCACCTTCACGGGACACCAGATCTTTGCCCTGGAGAAGACCTTTGAGCAGACCAAGTACTTGGCTGGCCCTGAGAGGGCACGGCTGGCATACTCCCTGGGGATGACTGAGTCACAGGTCAAGGTGAGTTTGTGCGGGAGAAGGGGTCTGCCCTGCAGGGAGCAGCCTTCCAGGGGAAGAAAGGCGGCTCTCAGCGGGAGGCTGTCCTGCCCACCGCACCCCAGAGGTGACCATAATGACCATAACCAAAAAGATGGCTGTCAATACTGCTCTCTGTTTTGAGAACCTTGAGTGCAGGAGCTCATTTAAGCCTCCCAGCAATCTGGAGGTGGGGATTCTTACCCATTTCACATTGGAAGGAACAATCTCAGCTGAGCCTCTTGCTCAACGTCACCTGGCTGGTAAGTGCAGAGTTGGGGCTCAAAGCCAGATCTGTGGGGCACCCACCTAATGCCTTCCCCTCCTCTGCACAGTGTTGGCCAGAAATTTCCAGGGCTGGTAGCAGCCTCTGGCCCAGATCAGGAGTCAGTCTCGGGGCCACGTTAGAACTGGATTTATAGGTTTGTTGCTTCAGCTGGCAGGAGGAGCCGGCCTTGGTTTGCCAATAAGGGGGAGATAACACCTCCTTCCAAGTCCACCCAAAATGAAGCTCGGACGGGATATGGGGGGCAGGCAGACTCCAAGGGGCATGCAAGGGCCATGCTCACACTGCCTGTCACCCAGCTTGCAGTCAGTGAACAGGCTTCTCCCTCCAGGCTCCCAGAGGTCACCGTGATGCTAGATCTGTCCTGAGAGGCTTTGGGTGGAGAGCCCCCCCAAAGAAAGCTATGCCTGAACTGCCCAGCTCTGTGACATGCTGACAGGTTTAAGGGTAGGAGAGGGAAGCACAGGGGCAGGTTGGGACCCACGTCTGGGCTCCGATAGCATCACCAGCCACCTACCTCTGCAGCTTCCGGGTCTGCTGAATGGAAGTGGAAGGAAGCCACGGGCCCTCTTATCTATTTTTCTGCCTCTCTAGGTACTTTTCCGCATTCATCAACTATCTTAAGCAACGAAAATACGTTATTTTTATAATTAGGGGGAAATTATTCATGAAGTTCAGTGAAGGTCCATGAAGCTAAAGAAGGGACGACTCTTGAGCACCTACTGAGTTCCCTCACCTGGGCATTCCAGCATCTTCCATCCAAGTGCCCCGGGTGGCAAAAGAGAAGATCCACCGCAAGGAGGGCTATAGCTAAGCAGAAAGGGCTGCTTCACTTACACGCATTCGTTTCTATTTTACCGCCCCCCCCCCCCCGCGCCGCCCAAATGGTGTGAATATTACAACCTGGTCTATCACTGAGCCATTTATTTTACTAGAAAAATAAGGATCGAGTGTCCTTGCCGCCCAGTGGAGTCACCCTCCTGAAGGGGGGCCCTGTGTGTGCTGTGCGCGCACGAGCCTCAGCCTCCTTCCCACCCAGGTGTGGTTCCAGAACCGAAGGACCAAGTGGCGAAAGAAGAGCGCCCTGGAGCCCTCGTCCTCCACGCCCCGGGCGCCGGGCGGCGCGGGCGCGGGCGGAGAGCGCGCGGCCTCGGAGAACGAGGACGACGAGTACAACAAGCCGCTAGACCCCGACTCGGACGACGAGAAGATCCGGCTGCTACTCCGCAAGCACCGCGCCGCCTTCTCGGTGCTCAGCCTGGGCGCGCACAGCGTCTGACGCCCGCCCCGGTCCCCCCACCCTCGTCCCCGCCCCCCGTCCCCGCCGCGCCCTGCCTGCGGCCCCTCCCCTGCCCCGCCCGGGGGTCCGGGGGCCCCCCCCGCCCCCCCGGAGGCGGCGGAGGAGGAGGAGGTGGAGGGAGGAGGGAGGAGGGAGCAAGGGGGGAGGACCCCTCGCGGCCTGAGACCGGGCACCCTGTCGGCTGTCCCGCGCCTCTGGGGCCCAGGCCTGGGCCTGCCCGCTCTGCAAACGCCTGAGTGCCCAGGTAGCTGAAAATGACCAGGCTCTGCGACCAGGAAAGTGGCTGTGGGGTCCCGCACGTGCCACTGTGAGCCAGCTGTTGCAGGGGGGCCCACCCCCAGGGAGGCAGTTGGCCGGGGCAGAGGTCGCCGTTCTGCTCTCAGAGCTGGGGGACCGGGGTGCTGGGTCCAGGTGGGCTCCTGGCTGACTGCAGGAGAAACGAGGGCATGACCAGGTACCCTTCTCCGACCTGGGTGCAGGAAGGATCCCACTGGAGGGGCCAGAACTAACTACAGAACCCCGACTGGAGGAAATCCACCTCAGGGAGGGGAAGAGGGTCCCAGCGAAGGAGAAACGCTCCTGGCACCCTAACTCCAGGATCACACCCCTGGAGGGCCAAGTCCTCCTGGCCCCCTTTCTCCACTCTGCCCTCAGCGGGGATTCCCCCAGAATAGGAAGAGACAAGACCCCCTGCCCAACTCCACCTGGCTGGGAAAGAGGGAAGTTGGAGGCAGAGGCAGAGAAAAGATGAGAGAATCCGGGGGGCCGATGCTGCTAACCCCCAGAGCCGCCCACCTGGGTTTCCCTTGGTGCTGATACAAGGACAAGGTCACCCGGAGAGAGGGGACCTCAGACTGGGGTGCCCACACCGGAAGTGAGGAGGCCCCTGTGGGGACCTCCAACTGGGGTTCTCCAAATGGGGTGCCCACTGGTGGGGTGGCATTTTTCAGCCCAGGTGACTCGTAGAGGCGGGCAGGTGGGAGGGGCGGGGGAGGCGGGTGGGGGCTGGCTAGAGGAATGCAGCCCAAAAGGGACGAAGCGTTTGCCCATCTTTACTGGCTTTGAAAATATAGAGTAAAAATAAAAGTCCCAGAAACCTCCCAAGGCTCCTGTCTTTATGTGACCCTGGCTGAGGAATCCCAGCCATGCGGGCTGTGAGGGGCCCTCTGAGGGCAGGCCTCTCCGCTCCCAGGGTGGGGGTCTGAGCTCTGGGAGTCTGGAAACCCTGCCTCACACTGGTCACTTTGAAATCTCATGGGTCAATGCCAGGCACTGTCATAGGTGCTGAGAAACCCAAGACTTGAACGGGGTTCCTGACCTCCCGGAATTCATAGCCTAGTGGGAAAAAGGTCCATTTGGGGAACTAGGTACCATAAAGAAAAGATTAGGGGGGACAGAAATAAAAGCACTAACATTAACTGAACACCCCCCCCCCCCACTAAATTCTCCCACGTGGAAGGCCTGGATGACCTTACTTGACCTCACAAGGAACTTAAGAGGTAGGTGTTATGCTCGTCGCCTGGTTGAGGGAACCTGGGCTCAGAAGTACCTAAGGCAAGTCCCAGAAGTAGGAAGGCGAGCAAGCCGAGAGTGAATTCCAAGGCTCTCACATCCACTTGCCCCAGGAGCAGCCCCTCAAAGCCTTTTCTGTAAGATGAGAGGCCAAAACGAGGTGTGCTTTCAGGAGCCTTCCAACTTGAATGATCCATGCAAACACCAGCACGGCTGGAGTCCCCTTTGCCGTCCCAAGTCCTTCAGTTTGTCCCTTGGGCCCCCAGGGCAGGAGACTCTGGCCTGGGGAACCCGCCTGGAGGGGAAGCAAGGGTAGGAGGAAGACTCCAGCTGGGGCCGCTTGGAAACTGAGGCACCAACCTTTCATAATAACCCTAGTGGACCCAGAGGACAGGAGTGACTGACAAGAAAACATAGAATGCTTTTAATCCAAAACAATGCCCACACTCAGTCTCTCTGGAGGCCAAGTGGGAAGGAGACAGAAGACAGCTTGTAAGAACAGAGCGCCATCTCTGGAAACTCCTGGCCACAGGCTGCACTGAGAAGCCCGCCGCTGACACATGGGGCCTGAGGTGGGGGAGGTGGGGGGGGGCGCGCCTGCAGCCATGCTGCTGCAGGCGGGACAACAGCCTGGGAGCACCCGAGGAATCACTCAGCACAGCCCCCCAAGACGAAAAACCTCTGTGGGCTCTGGGAGCCAGGAGCTGCCCGGTGTCCCCCGAGCACTTTGAGGAGAGCATGGGGCTTGCAGGCCGGGAGGAGGCAGTGAACATAATCCACGTGCCAAGTCATGAAGCAGGTCTGGAGGAGGAGGCCAGTGACCACCCAAATTGAGCTTGTTTCCTTCTTTTGTAAGCGTATTATAGTCCCAACTGCTCTCGTAGAGCTGTAACTCTTGCATGTCTGATTCAAGTCGTTTGGGGTCAGTATTAAATCAAGGTTGGGGGAAGTTTTTCCCTGGGGAGACATTTGCTGAGCTAAACAAACTCTTCTCCAGTCTCCACGTTCTGGGACACCTGCCATTGGAACCTGTGGCTCAAAGACTCCATCTTCCCCGCCGTCTCGTCTACCTCCCTCTGGCTCTCATGGGCAGCCTGAGCACGGGTGCCCAGCCAGCCGGAGCTCCTGGCCCTCACTTACTCTCCCAGAGGGAAGAGCCCCGGTGAACGGCCCAGATTCCCGAGGGTAATCGGAATAAGTCTTGTTCTCAGCAGATGCGCACCTGGGTGCGTGTGCATGTGTGTATGTGTGTGTATACCTGTGTGCGCACGTGTGTGTGTTGCTGGGGAGAGCTCAAGGCTATGCCACTTCATCTATCATAAAGAAATCACAAGCCCTAGTGGCGCCTGGGTGGCTCAGTCGTTAAGCGTCTGCCTTCGGCTCAGGTCATGATCCCAGGGTCCTGGGATCGAGCCCCGCATCGGGCTCCCTGCTCAGCTGGAAGCCTGCCTCTCCCACTCCCCCTGCTTGTGTTCCTGCTCTCGCTGTCTCTCTCTCTCTGTCAAATAAATAAATAAAATCTTTAAAAAAAAAAGAAATCATAAGCCCTAGACATTTTATGCCTGATTATAAAAAGAATTTCTTGTACGTCCTGAATTCAACAAAAATCCAAAGTTATTTTGTAAATTTGTGCTTCTTGCGACTCCTCTCCTAGCACACTGCAAACTTTTCAGGGGTGAGACGAGGGGGAAGAAATTAAATCCTGTGCTCCCAATAGCCACAGAGTCCTGCTCTGATGGGCAGCCCAGTAGGCTCTGACAGGCAGGCACAAATTCTGGGCCACAGCCCTCGTATCTGTGGCTGCCAGTGTTAGAAGGACACAGGACTCGTCCCAGCGGGCTGGGGGCAAGTATGGGGATGGCAGTGTCTTACCAGGTTGAGGACGGCCACGTCCTGATTGCGACAATTGAAGAGGAGACGGGGTACTGGAATTCCACTTCTGGCAACCCCTCCCCATACTCAGGCCCCCTCTAGGGGTTGAAGCTGGACACCAGTTGACCCGAGCCGTTTCCCACAGCACAGCGTGGAGGACTGTGTTCAGTTGCCTCCTGGCTCCACCGCCCTGTGGCCTGGGCTGGTTACTCAGCCGCTGAGCCTCAGTATACCCATCTGTGGACAGGAAAGATTGCACAGACCTCGCGGGGCTCTGTGACATCAGAGCTAATGAGTGTGCCCGGCACATGCAGACACCCGACCTGCTGCATGATCCGAAGAGGGCTTCGAGGCTCTGAGTCCTCACGTCGCCAGCGAGTAGCTGGGTCAGGTGACCAAGTTAGTTAACCGCTTGAAATCCAGTTTCCTCATCCGTAAAATGAGGCTGACGTCGCACTCCGCAAGACGGAGAAGGTGAAAGGAAATCGCGTGCAATGGACAGACCTGCGTGGGCACTTATTATGAGGATGCTGCCACCCTCCCGCTCCTCCCCAAGTTCATGGCTTCAGGGAGGCCTGAGCCAGTGCTGCACAGTTCTCCACCACGGACCCGCTCCCGGCTCCGGTCAGGCATTCGGCCCCGGCCCATCACCTGCTCTCCGGGCGGCGGTGGAGGGACTCGCATGGGACCCGGGTCGTTCACCCGGCTCCCCGGCAGGCCGCTACCGGACGTGGAGGGCTGAGTGCAGCCTGCACAAGTGTTTCTTCGGGGCCCACTGTGCTTCTGTAGACACGTTAGCTGGGGCAGGGAGGAGTCCCCACCTCTTCCCGGCACCTCTGCCTGCCTGCCCCGGGGCGGCTGGATCTGTCTCTTCTGCAGGGAGGCCTTGCTACTCTAGGGCCTGATCTGGACACCAGCAGCGGCCTCACCCGGGAACTCGTCGGAAACACGGACCCGCGGGCCCCATCCAGAATCTGCGTGTAACCGGATGCCGGTCCGGCTCCCAGGCACAGCACGCACCGCGTGAGAGGGGCCGGGGCGGGCGTGGCTGTGTGAATGCGCAGGCCGCGCTTCTCTTCTCGGAGCACAGAGGTCGGGCTCGACCAAACGTTGTTCAGGGGATGCAGTTGAGCGCAGGTACGGCCATAGCATTTGTGACCACGGAAAACACAGCTGGGACCCGATTGTGAGCAACACTGTTAAAAGTCTCGAGGACAAGAAAGTAGCTACCACGGGCCCGCACTGCTCTCCCAGGTGGCCGGAGCCCCTCGCTGCAAGGCCAGAGGCAGAGGCCCAGAGCCTGGGTGCGAGGTGGCCGGTGTCCGCAGCGGACCGCGAGGAGAAAGAGGAACTCCAGAGCCTAGCCTTCTGTGGGCGTGTGGCAATAGGACCGAAAACCTGACGTAGGTCAGAGGTCTTTGAAGACAGCACTGTGGTTCCTGTTCATAACGATGTCCCAGAGCCATCAGAAAGACTAAACCCCATCCTTTGTCTTCTGCATAAGACGGCGGAAGAGGATATTTTAGAAGGATTTTCATTGGGAAATGATTTTGCTTAGAACAGTTCACTCTCCGATGATGCTCAGATAAACCAAACGGTACCAAATAAAAGAAATGTGCTGTTCTGACTATCAGATCATGTCATTTCAACTTGGTTCAGAGGGTGGGTTGGGAGTTTACAGAGGAATTTTGTACAAACCTGTGGTGGGAAGGACTTCCATTGTTCGGGAGGCAGAGGTCATGGGAAGGAGGCTAAGGGAATCCCTGTGGTCACCTTGTCTCCAGGCCAAGAGCTTTGGCATCAGGCCAGGATGCCAAAGAGGCATTCATCTGTTCCCTATACTGCAGAAGAAGACCCCAGAGCCTTCTATGAAAGGGACTCCTTCCAAATGCTTTACTTACACCCACTCATTTGTCTTCTAACAGCCATGTACGATTTAGTATCCCCATTTTCCGGATAAAGAAACTGAGGCAGAGAAACGAACTGATAGGAGTCTGATCCCAAGTCCATGGATACGCAATAGTGATTCTGCTTGACTTCAGAATCATGCTCTGTCCTCCATTCATTAAACACTCACGGGGCCATGCCCTGTTCCAGGGGCTTCTCTCATCTCACTGTCAAAAAAACCTTACATGAAATAAGCACCATTATGATATCCATTTTATAGCCAAGGACACTGGGGACACAGAGAAGTTAAGTAACTTGCCCTACATCACACAGCTTAACCCAGTCTGACTCTGGAGCTTCCATTTTTAACTACCATAAAAGGGGAAAGAGAGAGGGGCCATTTGAATTAGGTCTGGGCTGTGAATTGTTTAAAAAGAAAATTAGGATTGTATGTGTTCATAAATTAAAATCCATGCCGTCAACATTTGGGATCTGCTTTTTGCCTGGCACTGTGCTTGTTGCTGGGCATCTGAACAGAGAACAAGCTCCCTACCCTCCTGATGCTCACAGTCTAGAAGGAGACCAGCTGCCAAGAAAGAAGGGGAACACAATGCTATTGTGAGGAACGTCTTCACAGGGAACAGAGGGACCCCCCAGGAGGCAGTGGTTAAGGATTAGAGAGCATTTAATTGATGGCAATGTACACTAACAAAAATGCAATTCCCCGTTGATCCACGTGATACCATATCTCATCAAAAGCAGTATATCCTGTATCGTATAAGGAGCACTATAGAATAAAGGCAACCTTCACTCGTGAGAATCACTGTGTCTATATGACCTAAACATTAGAATTTACAGAGTTTGAATGAAAAGCCATGACTGAATGCTCATTTGAAACGATAATACCATACTCACTACGGCCTTCCATACACTTTCACGCACATTCTTTCGTGGGTTTTTTGTTTTGTTTTGTTTTGTTTTTTTATGTACGCACATTCTTTCATTTGATTCTCTGACAGACTGGTCATTGGATTTTATCCCCAATTTGCATATGTGGAAACCAAGATCTATGCAAGTTCAAAACTCCTTGTCTTCTAAGTCCAGGCTGCGTCTCTCCGCGGACGTGTAAAGACGTGAAAGCTACAGAGGACGCAAGAGGACCAGATGAAGTCCTCTAATCAAAGACACACTGATCAAATGCGTTGTAGCGCACGACTCCGGCAAACAGCGTTTCTCTTGGTGTGGTCTACGCTGCTTTGCCGTTGACAGCCAGTGTCTCTGGGAGGAGCAGATATGCCACAGCCAGAGAAGATGTTCACTGAGGCAGTTGCCCCAGCTTGCCTGACCTATGATTTGTCAGGCATACAGACCCCCAGGGCCCCTCCGGATCTGCGGACTCAGCTGGGCGAGGGCTGCCCCTGGAATGTGTCTGGGGAAAGGTGCCCAGGGCACTGGAGTGGACAAATTTGGCAAATAGTGATTTTAGAAGCCCACATTTTGGTTCTCCCTGCCGGATCTGGACTTGTTCACAATGACCTGCATTGTGGGTTCTGTAGGGTTTCCTTCCTCCCCAGGTGACAAAGATTCAAATAGTCAGGGAAGGCAGCCGGGATGGAAGCAAAGCTGCAAAGGGTCTGGATCTTCTTCCCAACGAAGGATGGAGAGATGGTAGGACGCTTCCGGTCTCCTGCTGCCGAATCCGCTCTGGGGCTGTGATACTTGCGAAAAGGTCTAATATAGTCAATCCTTCAAGGGCTCCGGGGAGAGACCCCGCTCTAACAGATTTGCTAAACCACTGCCGCTGTGTTCTGGAAAAGAAAGCAACGTTGGGCTTGCGGTTCTAATACTGCTTTAGCTGGGACCATCACATGCCAAGGTGGAAGGAGCCAGCGCAAGCGGGGTCTGCGGGCGAGGTGCAGGATAACTGTAAAGTACAGTGCCTTGCTCAGCGAATGGCAGCTTCTACACTCACTGAGTAGTAAAAGGGGGCAGTGCGCGTCTGTGGTTTGGGCTGGCCTGCCACTGATCCTTGCCTTTTTCTGGTAAGGCTACCCTGATTTTTCTAGGGAAAAACAACCCTCCTGCCTCATTGGATTGATCTAGTTTGGGCGGGCTGACCCCACCCCCAGGCATACATGACTGACACAGTCCTAAGCCAATCAGCGAATGCCACCTCTCCGCTCGTGTGATGGATTGGTTCTGGGATTGGCCTGAGGCTCTTGCAGCCAGTGAGCAAAGACCAGGTTGGCCTCAGGGCTGCCTGTCTTACCTGTCTGCCTGGCGCTCTTCTGGCTGCTGTCGCGGCCCTCTTACCTCGGTGAGGGTGCGGTACGCCCGCCTGAGAAGGGTGCCAACCCCGGGGAGAAGTAGGGCTGAGAGACGGAGGGGGAGCAGGACTGAATGGGTGACACTGTTTCAGGCCCAAACTCAGCCAGGCGTAATCCACCCCTAGCCTTTTCAGGAGATAATACCCTCTTGTCTTGAGGCTGGTTGAAGTGGTTTTCTATAATTTTTAACAGCAAGAACACGAACAGCAAAAATAAATGGACAACCCTGTTGTTTGCTTACAGGCTGGTCCTTCAGGGGGCTTGCCACATGGGGGTACGTGGACAAAGGGGACCCGCCCTGGGCGAGTGTTCCCC
This sequence comes from Mirounga angustirostris, assembly GCF_029215605.1. Taxonomy (NCBI): domain Eukaryota; kingdom Metazoa; phylum Chordata; class Mammalia; order Carnivora; family Phocidae; genus Mirounga; species Mirounga angustirostris. The sequence continues at coordinate 164,342,098 of NW_026991710.1, forward strand.
AGCGTTCCTTCCCTCCCAGCCCGGACAGAGACCTGGCTCCCACCCTTTCCTTCTCTTTACTCCCCGCTTACCCCCACAGCTCGGATGGCCAGGTTGTAATGAATGGACCATCCTTAGTGACAGAATGGGGCTGGATTAAGCGTTTCCTCCCCTCCTCGGCGATTATTGGCTTGGAGTCCTGCTCAGATTCCTGCAGAGAGCAGCGCCTTGCTCTCGTGCGGAATGACACTTGAGCTCCTTGGAGGGTCTGCCGGTGAGGAAATCTGCGGAGCCCCCTGCAGAGCCCCCCTCAGCGCATGGCTTCATACCTGCAGGGCCCAGCACCACCCTCCCCACCATCCATCTGGGCTGTGCTGCCCAGAAAAGTCACGCTGTGGGGCTCCTTGCCCTGTTTGGGCTGTGCCGAGCCTGGAGCGTCACTCACAGAAGCCGCTCGGTACCAGTCTAGTGACCCCGTCACTTACAGGAGTCTGCTCCCCTGGCGGCAGTGGGCACCCTCCCTTGTCCTGAGGCTCCTCGGACAGCGGCCCCTCCTTAGAAGCCCTGGCCTGGCCGACCGCATTTGTTGCTCTTCAGGCCCCGACCTTTGACAACCCCCGGGTGTGCAAACGGGGCAAGGCCCCAGGTGGGAAGAGAGCTTCAGGTGATAGATAGGCAGGGCAGGGGAGGGGCGGGCCGGCCGCAACCCCGTGGGGAGGTGTGTTGAGAAGGTATCCTTGTCAGTAACAACCCCATGGGGGCAGGACACAAACAGCTCATACTCTTTAACCAATAATCCTTTTGTCCCTGTTTCTTCCAGGGAAGGCCCCAGCGCCTGAATAGGGACACGATGACACTGGAAGTGGGGGAAGAGGCTGTTCTCCTTGGTGTAGAGCAGTTTGCCAGCCTCTTTCCCCACAGCCAAGCCAGGAGGCGTGCCGTTCGCAAACCCCTCATTAGGGCCTCTCTGAGCAGGCAAACAAACATCATTAATCTTGGCAAAGTGAGTGAAAGCACATTCACCTGTCCAAGCAAGAGAATTAATGTTGTGTCAATAGGAAATTAGTATTTGCCTCTGGCCTTTACATCATCCCTTTGCTACAAAAAGCCCAGGGCGGACCAGCCCAAACGCAGGATCAGAGTCAGAGGAAAGAAAACAACACCCCCCCCCCCGCCCCCTGCCCCCTCCCCCCAGGCCCAGGGCCCGGCCCGGGGCGGCTGTGCTGGATGGGATGTCGGGTGACAGGAGAGGCCCGGCTCGGAGGGAGGTCTCTGCTGCAGGGGGAGCAGGGGAGATGTTGCCAGCCTCAGACAAGGTGAGTGGTGCCCACAGTGCCTTGGGGCCAAGGTTCTCACTGGACTGTGAGCCCCAAGGAGACACGCACCCCTCACCGTGCATGGACAGACGTGGCCTTGGGTGACTGTTTGTCTCCGGTACGCGGGGCTGTGATCTCTCATGCCAGGCGGGCAGCGCACTGTAGCTGCACAGGCTGAATGGGGCCCCGTTATTGGCCAAGGGGCTGCTGCTTATTGAGCACCTGCTAAGGGCCGGACACGGAGTGTGGTGATTGACAGTGCTTCCCTAAGTGTCCTGCAAAGAAGGTCTCAAGGATGATACTGCAGGGCAGAAGATCCAATAGGTTCGCCTCCAGGCCACATACAGGCAAGAGGTGGATTTGAACCCAGGTCTGACCCCGGAGTCAGTGTTTCCCCCCACGAATGGTCGCACACACTTTCACACCAGGAAGGATCAGCCCACTGCAGGTGAGGTCAAGTGTAAAGACCGGGAGTCTCTGAGGAAGCCTTCTGGGTCATTCCGTGTTCCTGCTATCCGCCAGGAGGGCCTCACTGTTGGGGGGTGGGTCAGAGAGAGGCCGGGCCGGGCCAGCCAACTTGAGAGCGCGAGGGTGTGTGCGTGCCTGTGTGCCCCGGGAAAAGAAACTAAACAAGCCGATCAGATCTCTCGTTTCCAGAGCAAAGCACCAATTAAACACAAGGCAGATGTGAGCAAATAAAGCTGTGGCGTCCAGAGAGAAAATCAATACTAGATTATACGCCCTAGCCCAATCAAATGCCAATTAATACAGAGCGGGTGGGGCTGGGTGCTGGGGGAAGATAAGTCTGGCCAGCCAGCATGCAGGGGCTGACCGTGTTTGCCCCCAACGTCCCCACAACTTGGGGCTCCTGCCCTTTTCCTCCTCAGGTGGCGGCTGCCAGCCCTGATTCGCCTGAGGTGTCTGGGGGGCAGCTTGTGTGAGCGGTGCAGGGGGTGTGTGGGGGGGGTGGGTAAGAAGAGCTGCCCTTTAGTCCTGGGAGCAGCTCAGAAGGAAGGAAGAAGGGCGCGGAGATGCTACGGGAGGGCGGCGCCGGGAGGGCACACACAGTTCAGAGCCTGCACACGGGCTGTTGGATGTTTAGTTCGCCACATAAAAAATAAGGCACTTGCTTTTGGAGAGTGATAGAAAGTCAGGCAAAAATGGGAAAACCGGAAATCAAATCTCTACCCCTAAGAAGTGATACTCAAGCCCCTGGTTATTCTGTCCGTGCTTTTATTTAATTCAGAAAGTACAGCCAAGCAGTTAATAAATAATTTTCGGGAGGGGTGATAAAAGATAGATGGCAAAGGGTTTGCAGCACAGGACCGGGTGACTGTGGGGGTGGGGTTGTCCAGAACATTCTGTGGAAAGGCTTCAGTTCATCACCAGGGTGCCAGGGACAAGGCGGTGTGACACACAGCCACCTGCCAATAGAGAGAGTTTACCAAGTTTAGCAGGCCCCCTGCCGCAGGGAGGTGGCTTTGGCAACATCAGAAGGACAAATCAAAGGTGCCGACGTCCCAGGGAGAGGAAATCTGGCTGTGGGCTGGGTGCCCGGCTGCAGAACAGTTACAGACTATGAATTCCTGCCCTTGTGGGGGTCAGGACACATGGTCGCAGAGCGAGTGCGCCTTACACCAAAATTCCCAGCGCTCTTGGGGAAAGGAGACCCAGCTGTGTGGGAAGCAGAAAACAAAAGTGGAAGGAAAGGTGGCAAATCGCTGAAAAGGGCACCTGCTTCCATTTCCCCCACAGGAAGCCTCTCTGGCCAGGGTCCCTCCTGTACCCTGAATACTCCCAGAGGTCCTTTGCAAGTGCGAGCTCTGTGGGCCAAGGACTGTTGCATGCCAAAGAAAAACGAAATTTGCTAGCCGAATATTTTTTAGACATTTTGCAAGATGCACAGCCTCCCTGACAATTTTTAATGTACTAACTGCCTGGTCCAGTGAACTGATTAATTGGTGCTGGAGAGATCAATAAAAAACAGAAAATTAAAACAATTTTAAAGTGATTAAGTAGTTTAACACCTGTCTCCCATCACGTCAGCGCAGGAAGAAAAATAAAGCAGGTGTCGAAGGGGCCTCCTGAAGCAAGAGAAAACAGCGCCTGCCTCGGAGAAATGACAAATCACAGCTGGTGGATCAATCGGAGTGCAGGCAGCCCTTCCCCAAGCCCACTGCAGCAGCGGCGGGAACCAGAGACCCCAAGAGGCTGGGCACCTCCCCCCGGCCGCTCCTTCAGAGCCACTCCTCAGCGAGGGAGGAACAGTGCAAACAGGGCAGGAGGGAGCACGGGGAGCCGAGGACCATCTTGGCCTGGAACTCTGGGTGAGATGAGATGGGAAAGCACCAGCTAACCTTCTCCTGACCTCACTTCCAGCCAGTCAGAGCTGAATCTGTGCGGCATGGAGGGGTTCAAAGGCAATGAATACGCATTTGGGGAGCTGTGGGGTCAAGGGAGGGAAATCCATTGTCATAGCTCTCTAGGATTACCAAATCCTCCATTCTGGAAGCTTCAGCTCTCCACCCTGACTCCTTCCCAACCTCCACCTTCCCCCCGCCTCTACTGCCTGGCTGTATCTACAGGTGTGCAGGTACCCGCTGTGATGGCCCCAAAGTCCCTTGTAACTCCTCTGGGCCAGCCTCACACCCCCAACCCCCAACCAGCTGCCCAGCAGGGAGAGTCACCCCCGTCCCAGAGTTTAATGTATTTGATTCCGAATCACCAGAAGTAAACTCATGGAGCTCAAGAAACTCTAAGATGATTCTCCTCCAACTTTCCTCACCAGAGTCCTAAAAACAGAGTGGAAAGAATATGGACAGGTCAAGGGAAGTGAGGGGCAATGAACAGAGGCTAGAGGTAAGCTCCCCAAGTGAAACATTTCACAGGTCTCCTGTTTTACCTTGAAAGTGGGCTTGCATTTTGCACATATCAAGTACAGAATATACTCAATGTTACTCGTGTTCTAGAAAGCTAGGTGCATGCTGCCCTGTGGCTCTCCTGCCTGGGCCACCACTACATCCCTCCCTCCCCCGGGGGTGTTGGGGTGAGGCTCAAGCCTCAGGCACAGGCTCTGAGCTCCTTGGAAGGGGGAGCCGGGCTCCTTGGCCAACCTCCTGCGTGTGGGGGCAGAATGGGCCACGCCCCTGAGAACCCGCATCAATACTCACCTGCCCGGTGCCACAAGCGTTTGTTTTCTGCTCCCCAGCTTCCTGTTCCCCTTTGAGGTTCCCTTGAAGCTTTCCCTGCCAAGACCAGGACAGAAAAGGAACTCCAAGCAACAACAGAGAAGCCTTGCAGCGGGTTTAAAACATTACATTTTAAAAACATTTAAAAATGTAATTTAAACATTAAATAACCTAAAATGTTTAAAAACATTAAAGCCCTCACCTGAACTTCTTACTAGCGGTCCCCACTTCGCACGTCTTCCTGTTAAAACCTGTCACACTGACCAGGAAGGGAAAAAGAGTCACAGTAGCAGCCTGGATAGGGCCAGAGTCAAGGAGTTCCACCCGTGAGCTTTAATAAAAGCATTTTACTAGCCACATTCTCCCCCTTTCTCCTGCTTCCATCCGGGCTGGGAGTTCTGCTTCTGTATTCAGTGCTTGGGCCTCTGTATCCATGACAAACCCTGTGGGGTATTATTCGTATTAGCCTCAACGAAAACTTGTCAACCCTTTACAGCAAATTTTAACGCCAATGACCATCTCACAAAAAAAGACCTCCAGTCTTCAGCTATTGGCCCACTTTTAAAAAATCATCCATACAGCCAGATCTCTACATAAAATGTAACGTATCTCTTGGCATTTCCTGTCACAAGATGGGACCTGGGAGATTCGGTGGGGATGGAAGCCGAAAGGCCCTGCAGTCCAACTTTTCTCATGGGTCCCCGATGCCTGCTTGTCAAGGGTGACTAGTCGGGGGTGCAGCAGGTGGGGTGGCCTGCGGGACGGGATGCCCCCGGGTGCGTGTGCGTGTGCGTTGTGCGCACGCGCGCACGCGGGGCCCGGCCAAGGTACCTCACCGCTCTCGGAAGCAAACAAAGTTCTTGATAACGGCGCCCTCCGGCCCGCCGCTGCTCCCTGCAGAGGAAAGGATCAGACTGACGAAGATAAAGTTTCCCCGGGCTCAAGTTCCAAACTCGGCTGTTTTGTTTCTGTTAAAATGCAATTGTTTTTCTCTGGAGTGTGCGGTGACTGCTCGGCGTCAGGAAGATGTATGAAAGCCTCCACTTCAATTCAGCATCCCTTTTCTCCCAGACAAACACGGTCGGATTTTAATAAATCAAAGAGCCACACTGTTTAATAAAAATTTATTGACTTACAAGTGATTATTTATCAAAAGGCCATTAATAGCAGGTACTGAAATGATGTGTTACTGGGTGGTGCTGGGGAGACTAATAGAAAATCAATGCAGCTGGCCGGCCGGAATGCATATGAGAAGCCCCCCCGCCCGCCCACGCCTGGCGCGATTGCACGGGCAAAATACACCAGACGCTACCCCGGCTGCAATGAAAAGTCCCCCCTTTTTATTTATCGTTTACGAATGAAATGATCAATACTTTTAATCTAGAGCAAAATTTATTAACTTTCCCATCGGAGAGAGACATATTGACTGGGGGGGAGAGGGGGTGTTAGCGCCACGGAAGATGGATGGCCGGACGGCCGTCTCCTAGCCGGTCCGAGAGCCAGAGTGCGTGCCGCTGCCCTTCCGGCCCGCAGGTCCCAGGCCACGCAGCGCGCGTGCGCCCCGGAGGCACACCACGGCGGGCTCGCTGTCGCTGCCGTGGCCCGGACGCGGGGGCACCCACCCCACGGACCACGGGGCTCGGGGGCAGTTCCCCGAAGGAACGGCAGGCTCTCCCGACCCAGAACACCTCTGCGGGTGGGCAGGGTTGGCGCCCGCTGTCGGCGCTGTCGGCGGGGGGCTGCTGCCAAGGGCTGGGCACTCGGGGCACCGCGGGGCGCTCCCTGCCCCCTCACGGCCAGCCTCTTTTCCCCTCGGAAGGGCAGCCGCAGGGAGTAAAGAAGCAAGTGCTCAAGTTGGTTCTCCTGTCCCAAGGTCACCATCTCAAACTGCTCCATCAGGCTGAGCTTGCGGAGCTCTGGCCTGACTGACGGCCTTCTGCCGAGCTCCCTCTGACCGGGGAACGTTACTAGCCTTTCTGGAAAGCTCCTTCTCTAACTAGCTGGAACAACAATACCTTCCGGTTGAATGGAAACAGCTTGCCGAGATCCACTCAAACCCACGCAGCCCCGCCTCACCTAAAACACTGAGGGACAGCCTCTACTGGAGTGTCCACTAGCCCTATGTTCTAGAGGGACTAAACCGATACAAACGGACTTACTTCTGAACCAGATGACTTTAGAACCCAGAACTAAAGTTTGAACCAGGGTTTTTTAAATTACAGACATTTGAGGTGGAAAGAGCTCTGGAGGCCATCTAGCCCAAGTCCTTAATTGTGGATCAGGAAATGGAGAAATAAAGTCAAAACAGCAAATGAGCAGCAGGTTTGGAAGTGGGATTAGAAGCTGGCCAGTGCTCATCCCACCAATTGATGCCGTTGGTTTTATTCCCGAATCATCCTCGTTGTTGCGAGGATCCTGAGCATGAGAGTATTCTGTACTTGACATTTCTTTACATTGATTCTGTCGTTCCTGCGTGTTGTAAGGCTTTACCACCCAAGACCTGTCCAGTTATCCCAAATCAAGCATCTGACTTAGGGGTAATGTGGGGCCTGCAGGACCCCAATTAAAAAGAATGGCTGTGTAGTTTGATGAGTCTCCATACTTACGACAAGCACTAAATGAAAATTTTAGAAATTGCTTTTCTGGGGGTGAAATTCACATCTCTCCTCTTGGTAAAACAGTGAAATAATCCTTGCTTAGTTTCCACAAATATTTCTTTACACAGCAGCTGACTCTAACCCAGGCTCTTGCAATCCTCTGCTAGGTCATCAACAGATAGGCATATTTTTAATATTGTTTTGATCTTTTCAGCACACCTGTGAAAATCATGATACAAACGTACTAAGCAACAGAGCTTTTTAGAAAAGAACTTCTAAAAAAAGGGAACTTGATCTTTAAAACCGATTTTAAAGATCATTCTGGATGGTCTTTAAACACTATAAATATATTGCCTCCTCTAAAGGCTGAAAACCACTGTTTCCTCTTCGTAAAACAGTTCATAAGAGGCTGTTCCTTACAGTCAAAACAGGGTTTTTATTGGAAAGAAAAATTGTTTTTCACTGGTTAGCGAAAGGGCAGGTAAGAGGAAATGGAAGGCTAGCAAGGGAGGCAAAGGAACCAGAAGCAGTCAGGGCAGGGCAGGCCAAGTGCTATCAAGTCAGTGCCTCAGGAGCAGGGCTGCCCTCCCACCTCATCCCCGGGCACAGGCCAGAGGGCAGTCTGGGAGAGGTGACGCTTACCACAGCTGGTGCAAATCCTGAAAGGGGCCACAGCTGTGCCATAGCTGTGCCATGCTGGAGCCAGGGGTGGGAGTGGGGAGGGACGGAGAGATGGGTAAATGGTTGTGGGGGAAGGCAACTCTCTCTTGTTAGGGATGTGAAACTGGTACACCCTAGGAGCCAGAAGTGGTGAGGGTTGCTTGGCTTTGTATCCGCCTTCATGGTGACTGTAGGCGGGCGCAGGGGACCCAGGAAGCCCACAGTTTTCCTCCGGCTGTGTGGAAGCCCACAGTGCACCCAAGAGCCACCTGCCCATCCTGTCCCCTCACTAACCCTTCCAGAGCCTCTGTTCCTACCTTGCCCCCCTATTTCCTTGCTGCTTCCCACTGTCCTTACATCCAGATTGCCCTGCCCTTGTCCCCAACAAATGGTGCCTCTTCACACGCCTCTAATGCCAGGCACCCATCAGTGGAGAAATCCACATCTCAGTCTGTGCTGGAAGTCTAAGTTAATCAGAGAGAGAGGCAAACATCTGATACGAGGAGGAGCTTCTTCTGAACACTACTATTCCTCATTCCAGAAGTCAAGTGGATTCCCTACAGTCTCGGGGCTTTGGTCGAGTCAGAGAACTGTAACTGCTGTACGAAGCGTGTTGCCTAGGGCTACATCCGGGGGACAAAGAGTGAAGGGGAAAACCCCTCAATTAATTGACCATCAAAGACAATTTTATTTACTCACAAAAAGAAACTCAAAGCCCTCTGCAGCAGCTCCGAGTTCAGACCTTTTCCTGCCACGTTTCATGGACCTATATTTGTAACACTGAACAACTTGTCCTTTAAAGTAGCACTTCAATCCCCACAACAACCCTGTGAGGTAGGTATCACCACCCTTCCCCTCCTGATCCAGGTTACAGATGGGGAAACTGAGGCACCAGTTAACAAAGAGCAAGTCACATGGGAGTTCAGGGTTAGCAGTGGAGTTCGAACACAAAATGACTCTTGGTTCCCACCACACCCTAGTCACCGGTCCACCTCGCTTCCTGCCATCCCCTCTGGTGACTGCCTGTGGGCAGGAGCGCAAGAATTAAAACCTCATTTTGCCGCAAGCCCCCGCAGACAGCGGTTTTCCTCTTATCCTGTCTGCAGAGCTCCGAGGCTTCGGGGGGTGATGTTGAGACTGAAGCAAGTCACACTGCCTCGGCAGTGCCTCTCCTCACAAATGGGGGGACCCTTTCCCCAACAAAGTCTGTAACAGACGGACATGCTAATGTCCTGAACACGGGAACGTGGCTGCTTCTTCCCAACCACTCAGCCCCACACACGTACAGGTGGAGAGGTGACTTTAATGGCATTCCTCCAACGGACTTAGTGTAAAAGAGACAAGAAGGCATCTCATCCTGGGCAGCAGCCCCAGCAGCGTCCACTTCAGACGGTGCGCCCAGGGATCTCTGGGGCGGGTCTGAAGAAGCTGGAGTCCTGGGATCCAGAGCGGCCTGAGGAGCCCCGGAGTTGGGAAGGGTGCGGCGGCGGGGGCGGCGGGGGCAGGCGGCAGCAGCAACTCCAGCTGGCTCGCGGGTCAGGATCTGCAAGTGGTGGCTCCAGCCAGCGCGAGGCGCAGGCTCAGGACCGGCTCCTGTCCTCGTGGTTCCCAACGATCATCTTGCTGTACAGCTTCTGCTGCTCCTCTTTGAACGTGTCCTTCACCTTCTCCCTCTTCAGACCACCATCCCTGATGAGAGAGAGTGTGATGTAATAGCAAAGACGGCCTCCTACCCACCCTTACATCACAGCACCACGCTGCTCAAAACCCCAGAAGAAGCTGTCAGAAACAAAAGCACTCCATGGTTCTCTCCCCCGTGAGGGTGACCTCAGATACTGACCCGGCACTCCCCAATTCCACCGTTTCTACCTTAAATCTCTCACTCTTGCCCTGGGGTCAGAAGTCACTCCTCACGGTCAACGTACTTTGTAATCTAATCGCTCAAACCTACCTACCAAGGAGTTTACAACGCTTTCTACTCAAACATTCACCCTCACCCGACAACAGATACAGGAGGTATTCTGGCATCACGAAAGGTGAGCCAAGCTTTAAGAACTACGGAGAAGGTAATGCATCTGTAAATCTCATCTGTGAAATGAAGTCTGTTAAGATTCAGACCCAGAGATGCACGCCAACAACGAACACAAGGGGAACTGAGAGTCCTTACTTCTTCCATGCTTGAAGGATGGCGCTGGAGAGAAATCCAAGTCACTCTCAGACTCCTGGGCTGACGACTACCTCTACACTGGGATCTGCTTCTTCAAAGTCCCATTCCTAACTGGCACCCCAACTGCTTGCCTACACCCTAGAATTAGCATCACCTACCTTCAGTGACTGACGGAAACCCCAGTCCACGTTCAGGCTTTCTGCTACACCTATACTTCCCCCTTTGAGTTATGCAGGTGGTGGTGGCAGAGAAAGTCTGACGAAGCACAACCCCCCTCCCCATCACTGGACAGACCTCACAGCGAACGCTCTTCTATGTGTGATGCCCTTTACAATCCACAGCAAAGGTGCCTTTTCAAAGGTAGCCCCGTGGACAGGGAATGTGGAACAGTGGTTAAACATTCCAGCTCTAGCAGCCTGTCAGACCTGGGTTCAAAGTCTGGTGCCCTGATTCCTCTGCAACTCTGAGAAAGTTTCCGGACCTCTTCAAGTTCTGCTGTCTCATCTGTGAAGTGGGAGTAACAGTTCTTACACTGCATGGGCTTCCTGTGAGGATGGGGTGAGGTCATCCCCGGCAGTGGCACAGTGCCTGGCTCACAAGGAGTGCTCAAGGACCATGCCATCACCTGAGAACCCACATGTCAGTTTAAAATGTGAATCTCTACTACATCCTTTTCCCATAATGCCCACTTTAGTCAAGTGCCCCATAGAGCTGACCCTTGTGCTTAAAACAAAGGGCCCCGGAGGGTGGGATGATTTCCCTGAACCAGCACTCCTCCCAAGTCAGCTCCTGTTATTTGGGGTCTAACCACCTCATACTCTAGTGTAAGGGTCCACAACTATGGCCTGTGGGCCCAACCTACCCTGACACCTCTTCTGAGAACGTTTTATTGGAACCCAGGCATACTCATGTGTTTCCATATGGTCTCGGGTGCTGTCACACGAGTGGCAGACTGAAGCAGTCACGACAGTGGCCGCATGACCCACAAAGTCTACAGTATTTACTGACTTCACAGAGAGAGCTCACCGACTCCTGCTCTAGTAGGAACAACTCATAGTAATAAATGAAACTTCTGCCTTTCTAAGGATGGTCCAGTTTTACCAAATACATAAGATTAGAGAGCCCAGTTTAGGCAGCTTCCAGACCAGCATCAGGTCACCCCTACCTAAAGAGACAAGGACCGTCTGGGTGCCCTGGCAGACGGGTACAGACCCCAGAAGGTACAGGGAATCAATTGCTTCAGACGAAGCGTGCTGGGCTCTGTGTGCCCAAGGTCAAGGCAGCATGGGACACTTCTGAACTGGAACTAGGAGAAAGGAGTCACACTGCTCACTCTCCAAGGCTGGCGAGCTTAATTCTCCACACCAGGGAGAGGCGGATTCTTCGTAAAAGGAGACAATTCAGCATCTGCTTCAGAAATTCACATCCTGCTAGACTCTGCAGATAAAACCCGGCTCTGACTCACCACAGCAGGTCCACGAGCCCCCCCTGCCTGGCAATGGCGGATTTCACCCTATTTGCAAACTGGACGGCATCTTCATCTGTCTGTAAGAAAGAATAAATGAGACCACTCAACACAGGCTGGAGTCACACAGAAGGAAGCCAAGAACTCTGCATGGTGTGAGTACCCACCTCTCTGGTCATGGGAGGCAGGTACCAAACGCTGCAGACAATGGCCCAGCTGGTCATCATTCTCAGCAGGTACGTCACCATCCCATACTTGCTGCTGTTCCAGAAGGCATCACCAAATTGAGGGTCATACTGAAAAGCAGTGGAAAACTGGATGGTAAGAAGTCAGTAGTTCTAACAAAACGTGGGTGTCGCCAGCAACTTCTGTGACCGCGTCACCTAGGGCAGTATCAGTTCCAGAAAGCCGCTCTCAGACCCCTCCATGAACACTTCTGAAGTAATTCTATGCCCAGGCAGTTCTGACCTCTAGCAACATGAACCTCCCGATGGACTCAAGATTCTGCTGTCGATCATCAGGGAGGACTCCCCGAACTGCTTTCCTCAAACAAATGAGCTCCCTCTTTGACCCATTTCACGCCTTCCTCACTCATAGGTGTATGTAATTCTTAACGTGTTCAAGCATATCCCAAACCGGAGAGAACAGCATAAGATACTCTCCTACCACCATTCCCCAGATTTAACCATTAGAACATTCCACCACACGTGCTTCGCCTGTCTCCAACACTGCCTCATTCATTCATCCATACTTCTACAGTACCTCACCCAAACATACCAACTTTTTAATATCATTTCTGGTGCCCCTGACCAAGGAGAAAACAACGACAAAGCTTCTGATATACTTCCATGATGACAGCACGAACAAAGCTAACTGTGAGCAGGAGGCTCTGGGCTGATGGCATCAACAGCGTTCTTCAGAGCACCTGAGGCACGCACGACAGCTCACGAGGCCTCCGCCACGCACGTGCTGCGCTTCCTACCAAGCAGTAGGCTCACCAGATACCTTCTTTTGCCAATGACTCTACTGGAAGCAAAGGCTGCATTTTGTGGGCAACGTGGCTGAAGCTGTGACCCGCAGTCTCACCCACCAGAAGAGAAAACTAAGTGGCAGGTAAGCAGTGGGGGAGAGGTGAGGGAGGAAGTTACGTAAGAAGCAACCAAAGGAACTGAGTCCTCAAAGAGAATGCCCGAACGGAGCATCCTGCACCTGCTAGCGAATGTCTGAGGGGCCATCACACACACGACCTCAGGCTGTGACTATAAAGCAAAGATGGGGACCAGAGTGTGGAAAAAGAAAAGGAGGTGGAATGGCAAGAGTGATCCCGCAGGGGCAAGCTGCTACCGGTGTGAGAAACGTCCTCTCCCTGGAGAAGCTCGAGAGGAGCACCGGCAGGGATGCTGGAGGAGTTGCCCTTGACGGAGTGGGGCTAGGTGTGAACCACAGGATCTTTCAGGCTCCTCAAGCCTAGATTTCATGATTCTCAGAGCAGAAACTGTTCACAGTTTCTGATAACTATGCCTAGCCGTGGACCTGACTACACAGGAAGGAAGACATTTAGATTAAATTACAGACTGAACTAAGAAATTTAGATTTAACTACAGAAAGTTCCGTGAGCTTACATTATAATAGCAAAGGGAAATAAGGGAGAAGAATGAGTTTTAAACAGAAACGAATGCTTATGTTTTGAAGAAAATGGTGTTATATTTTATAAAGCCCTATATGGATAAAGTAGTTGACATCAAATGTGAAAGCCCTTTGTTTAGAGCTGAATCTCTGTTCCATGCTGGGCTGACACTGTAGATAGAAAAAGGCGGCAAAAACTCAAAATTGCAATAAATTTCTCAAAATCAAATAATGGCCTAATTTTGGTGGAAACATAGTAAGAGCCTTGAAACTGCTAAGGTTATCCAAATTTGGTTACCAATGAAGGCTTTACAAAACTAGCAACGTTGTTGTAGAGCAGTTCTTAATCCTAAGTGGGCTTAAATAAATCTGTGGACAAAATGAAATTATATGTAAAGCTGACATGACTTTTTCTTTGGAGAGGAGCCATAAGTGGCCTAAGGGTCCATGTCTCAAAACTGTTTAAGAACCACTGCTCCACAGCAGGGCTCCCCAAGTGTGGTTCTCAACCAGCCCATCTGGAGTACCCTGGAACAGGTTAGAAATGCAAGTTCAGAAACACCCAGCAATCTGCATTTTCCCAGTCCCTCCAGGGGATGCTGATACAGCTACAAAGAACTGATGTTCTGGAGCAAACAGTAAGGAAGGGCCTCTTCTAATACTGTTTTTACTGCCCATGTATGGGGAGCACTGGATACTGAAATGCAGGATGGGATGCAGGAGACAGACACCACTCCCCAGGCTCTCCTCCCATGGCAGACACCGCTAACAGACTGTTCTCTTTCATGCTGTTCCCAGAGACAGCATCCTCAACAGGTGGCCTGGGCAGCCCTAACCCATGGGTCAGCCAGTTCTCCTCCAGCCACCATGCATCTACCACTGCTGCCCCAGTGCTCGGCCTCCCTGGCAAAGGGGAATGCTGGTAAGCATTCGTCACCCCAAGAGACACCCCTCTTCCTGCACTGCACTGGCTGTGCTAAGTGACGCGGATCCTCTCTACAGAGTGCTCTGCAGACAACACGCGGACCCTTGCGAAAGGGTGGAAACTAAATTTTAGGTAGAACTGGCACAAATGTACTTGCTGTTCTACCCTGATCTGAGATTTCAATGTAAGCACTAAACACACTGACAACAGCCTGTAGTGTTTAGAAGTAATAATGCGAGTAATAACATTCTTTTAGGAAAAGTTTTCAATTAGCAATAATCGCGCCTCAGATAAACCTCATTGGCTACGATACTGCCAATAGAAACAGTACAACGTATGGATTTATAAAACCAGATGGATGTAAAGGCGGAGAGAGGAAAAGGACTAACTGAATCCCATCTTCCCAGTGAGTTTGAAGTACAAGTTCCTAAAAGGTGGGGGAGAGCCTAGACAAGCTCTTGAGATGCATTTCATCAATAGTTCCTGGTGTTTACAATGATACCACAACCCAAAGCAGTGGAGCTGTTTCTTCCTTCAGTATTAAGGACACATCTGTAGCTATCCATGCTCCCCTTTCCACCAAATGTACACATCCAGCTGGGCCATACCCCCCACTCCCTACAGCAAGCCTCCTCTTCAAGTGGAGCACCTTCCACTCCTGGAAGATTTATGAAGATGTCGTAAGCGGGGCACAGCATGCAAAGCTTGTGAAAGAGTTTGCCATTTCCTGAATCTGGTGATGGCAGTGAGGTGTGGGCTAGAATGGGCTGGTCCTCATTCAGACACCCCCTGTCCCTTCTAGCGGGCTGTGAACCGTGAACAATTCCTTTCTCTTCCTCTAGCACACTCTACCCACACTAGCCCGGCCCAAGCTGCTCCACCGGAGGACCGACCCGCTGGCCGGTGACACCACCTTCTTCCTCCCCTTTCTCTCGCTGTGTCCCATTCACGGCAGCTGTGACAATGACCACATGCGCCCTCAGAGGTCTTGTACCTTGATAGCAACAGGGTAAACCGTGGCTCCAATTTCAAAACTTCCCTTTTTGAACATCATCACTGATGTATTATTGATGCAGGTTCCTAAAACACAGGAGAGTAAAATGTGCAATTTCTTTTGGTCCTTTTACCTCAGAGATTAGGAGTTTAAGAACTAAATATATTAAGAAAAATTCTTCTAATGGCTCTTCAAACAGGATAAAACCATCCTGCATGGCCTCCGGACCCTCCCACACAGAAGCTCTCTACAGGGATCGACCCCTTCTTACCCTCTGGGAAGATGAGGATGGGTAGCTTGCTTTTATCCTGCACATGCTCAGTCAGTCTTTGGAAGGGAAAAAGAAAACAAAGGTTCAGACAGCCTTACATCCATCATCATCAAAATGCACTTATAAATAAGCTATGCAGATGTCACACCGGATGGCGTATGAAAGCAAGTTAACAGATATGATGATCTTTTATAAACCCACAGTCTGAATCTCATAAAGACAAAACTTATACAGACAGGGAGAATCAGATGACTATTTAACTAATTCAGCTGTTCAGTTAAGTATTAAGGTCTATGTAGAGGACACTGCTCAGACTTGGGACGACCTAAAGGATGTGACCTGCCGCAGGGCCTTGCTAACAGCACCCTCAATAAACACTTGTTACTGGATTTCTGGACTTCCTGACACCCGTGTTGGGTTAAACCTACAGTCCACCTGGCTTAGCACTGTCCCTGAGAGATGCAGTAAAGGGAATCCGGGGCAGGTTCACCTGTCCCTGTAGAAGATGGTCTCAGCTAAGTCTTCATTCCTCTCGGTTTCCTGCAAAGCTCTTGCCATTATGTACCCCAGCTCTACCTTTTTTCCATTGCCTTAAGTTTGTTTTTATTTGTGATAATGAGTTCACCTTGAGATTTCAAATAGCCTTAAAAGTTCATATGTGGTTTATCACAATGAGTAGAAGGAATGAAAAAGGTTGAGCGATTACTAACTTGGCAAATAATACCAAGGTTTCTATACCTTCTTATATTCCATGTCTTAGGGAAAAAAATGTTTTATTATGAAAGGAGTACAGGCTCAGTGTAGAAGACGCTATGATTCTACGGTGGAGGGATAACCACGCCTAAAACGCGTTCATTCTAACTGATCATACAGAGCAACGGCATTTTGTGGATTTACCTTTTAGCCACCAGGTGGCGATCTTTCACTTCAGAACGCTCAAACCAGACGTGCGGGCAGGCCTTCACCATGGCTCTCTGAATCACACCCATGAGTCCCCCGTGCACTTGACCCACCTAATCTCACAGAAAGGCATAACCGGGAGTGAAGCCATCCTCACACAAATTCCCCGCTCTGTGGAGTCAGCCCCAGATCCCAAAAGGAAAGTACCCCAACCTCTCACCCTCTAACATTTTGATAAGCATAGGTTTCTCACTATTAAGAAACCATTATTAGACTCTCTGAATCTTAAATTTTGCCTTTTATTCAGTGATATCAAAGATACATCATTAAAAACATAGCTGAAAACCCAAAAAAGAAATAATAAAGAAATAATACCTTGTGTAAAAATGCTTTTCCTGGGCAAATTCTCCAATGCCCTTGAACCCAGTCCTTTCAAATCCTCCTTCCCTGTCCTTCACTCCCTTCCATGGTCTGCCTAAACATCCAAAGTCTAATCTCCAACCACACTCTTAGTACCCTGCTCAGAATACCCCCTATCAAAGTCCCAAGGATTTCTCAAAGCAACAGAAACAGAGGTGACAATCTAGATTGGAGCCCGTGTGTAAAAACGTGTTTCCACGTTTATATTCCTAAGTAAGGGCTTTCTGAAGGGTCCAGAAGCATCCCAGCCCTGAGCATTCTAAAGCTCTTACTTACCCAAGAAAGCAACAGAAAATGGTCTTACCATGGCATAATAACCATCACTGGCCAAAATGATGACGTCAATTGGAGAGGTGTGATTGGCCACACAGATGCCACCGTTTCTAGGCCTGTTTTCCCTGTGTTTAAAAAGAACGCAAAACAACAAAATCCATGTGAAACAACTGATCTGGAACTCAGCCCTTACCCACCTCATGGGCTCTGAGAGCTCAGAAGAGCCCTCGCTGGCCAATGCCATTTCCCCGTGTCATGCAAAGTGCCCTCACCTGTCGTGGTAGGTAATGATGGCTGTCAGGGCTCGCACACAGATCCGGTAACACATTAAGTGAACATGTTTACTCAGGAACTCCTTAAACCTGGTAGGACAGGACGAAGATTTTTATTTTTACTTTATACATAGGAAGTCGGGAAAAGTTATGGCCTCTAACAATGTAACTATCACTGCCTACAGCCCTTTACAACTGCAGATGTTTTTATAAATATTACCGCATATGGTAAAACTCTATGGTGTACAAGTGTCTTTATGCCTATGTAATGAGGAAACAGAAATGACGAGAAGTGCTTCTATTTACTGAAGTGACTGGGTTTAGAATTTATAGCCCTCAAATTTCCAGCAAAGGTGAGCCTCCTCGATTCCTTTCCTTTCCAAGGACAGAGAGTCTAACCTCACCAGCCCAGGGAAGAAGAGAGCTAGCCCCAGAACTTCCAGAAGGAACAAATTTCTCCACAAAAAAAGCCCTACCTATATTTCTTTTCCTTTTACCAATTTATCAACACAGCAGAATGCTCAAAACTAAATGACATGCTGTAAAATCTGCTGGCCCTGGGCGCCTGGGTGGCTCAGTCATTGGGCGTTTGCCTTCGGCTCAGGTCATGATCCCGGGGTCCTGGATTTGAGCCCCACACTGGGCTCCCTGCCCTGCGGGGAGCCTGCTTCTCCCTCCCTTGCTTATGTTCTCTCTCTCGCTGTGTCTCTGTCAAATAAGTAAAATCTTAAAAAAAAAAAATATGCTGGCCCTGGACTCCATGGTTGTGAGGTTCCTCCCTTGTCTTTAAATATTTTTTTTTTTATTTAAAGATTTTATTTATTTATTTGAGACAGAGAATGAGAGAGACAGAGAGCACATGAGAGGGGGGAGGGTCAGAGGGAGAAGCAGACCCCCCGCCGAGCAGGGAGCCCGATGCGGGACTCGATCCAGGGACTCGATCCAGGGACTCCAAGATCATGACCTGAGCCGAAGGCAGTCGCTTAACCAACTGAGCCACCCAGGCGCCCCCTCCCTTGTCTTTAAAATGGGAAGTGTGTGACTGGTGAAAAATACAATCTTAATGCTGACGCCACTGTTATCAATGGGTTATCTTATCTATCTAAGATGCCATGGGTCTGGCTGTCCCCAAAGGAGTGGTCTGGTTGGAGCCGCCATTGCAGAACTAAGTACCCTCCAGACACGGACTCTCGCAAACCACTCACCTCCCGTTTGGCAGGTATCCCACCACGGTCGTGCCTACCACCAGAAGGCTAATCCCAGTAAAAGCAAGAGCTATCCTGTAAGAAGAAGACACGTGAAAACATAGCAAACAAACCCTTGCACTACAGATAGACTGGAATGTGTGAAGATGAAAGTGAGCATCACGAAAACCAACCCCAAGACCATCTGATCACCTAGGATCCAGGTAAGAGTTTCATCTAGGAAAGAGAGCAGAAATCATTTTAATTCCAAACTGACAGTGAGCTATGGATTTGGCTCTCAGTAGATGCTATCTCCTCAGCCATCAGGCAGCCAGAATGATGGAAAAGCCTACTGTTGGCCGCTCTGCCCTCAGGCACCTGCTGTCCTGCTGTCTTACCCTTCCCTTTGGCTCCACACCCTGGCGGAAGCAGAGCTTTTCTGGGGAGCAACAGGAAGCAGAGCCTGAGGTACCGGCAGCTGGCAAGGCGTACTCAGAATAGCACATGGTACAGAAAAACTGAGAGCTCAATATTGCCTCTGTATTAGAGAGGTAAGCTTGCAGGAAAGCATCAGCCATGCCCAGGGAAGAGTGGCCAGAAAGTACACCATGTTCCCTATCCCTGTTTAGGCCATCTAGATGAGTAGTCTGATTTTAAGAAACCCCACGATTTCTGTCTGATATGCAGAAAATCCAAGGGCCTTTAAAAGATAACCACCAGCGTCCCCTTCCAAGAGTCAGATGGACTGGCCGGTGACAGAATCAAACTATGCTCCTTTCTAAAATGGAAAAGCAAAGCAGGGAGGCCAACCATGCCCGGGCTTAGGCAGCCAGCAGCTCAGGCCTTTAATCCCCATCCGGCCTGCCCTCACCTGAGTGGCAGAAGGAAGCAATAGCGAATCAGCACTCCTAACCCCCATAAGACGGTGAGCCGAAGGCTGATGTACTGGAAGTTATAGTTGGTTCTACTCAGCAGGTTCCAGGACTCCAATTCCTCTGCTGAGAATCTCTTTGTCACCTCATCATCCATAATGGTCTCCATTCCTTTCCGGCAAAAGTAGAAAATGTCAGAGAGCTCAAACTCTGGTGTATTATCCAGAGCCCTACTACTACCACTTCGACGAATTTCTTTGATCTCTTCTTCTAGTGAAGTGGGATCTTTTGCAATGATTCCTGCAAAAGAGAATATCCATGTCAAGCAGCATGCTGGGAGGAAGCATGCTAAAAATATTCAGAGTCCAGGGGCGCCTGGGTGGCTCAGTCAGTTAAGCATCCAATTCTTTGGTTTCAGCTCAGGTCATGATCTCAGGGTCCTGGGATCGAACCCCTCACTGGTCTCTGTGCTTAGCATGGAGTCTGCTTGTCGCTCTCCTTCTGGTCCTCCCCCCGCCCGCACTCTCTCTCTCAATAAATAAATAAATAAAAATCATTAAAAAATATTCAGAGTCCATATCCTCCCTTTGATACAGTGAAGAGTATGTGTGGAATTAAAAGCACTTAGGAACATGTTTCAAAGGGACTGTTTGGGATAAGAAGGAAGAGCCAGTCTTACCATTGGTATAGGGCTTGTAAAGTTGGTGGTTTTTCTCCTTGGCGCCTCTCTCCATCCTCAAGGTGGCCCACTGTGGGGAGAAACGGCAACACACAGAATGAGATCCTTCTTCATACAGCGAATGACTCCATTTCCATTCTGGGAAAGCCTCAATCCCAGTCACCCGAGATCGGACTGTAGCTGAGAAAGCACCCACTCTAAAAGGAAAGTCAAAGCCTTCTCCTTCTAGAGCAGCCCCCCTCCTGATGACAAGGAACAAAAGATGAGTCACCTATAGTAAAGGCCTAGAGACTCAAGAAGCTTGGGTAAATTTCTCGGGCTTAGGTTCTCTCTGCCCAAATCTGTCTTCAGGGTACCTAAGGAATTCACTAGCTAGACCTCTCTTGTTTCTTCTTCACTGCCAAAGAGCAGCTATTCACAAACAGCAAAATCAAGCATCCTTTCAGCAACTGCCTACCACCTGATGCTGCCTACCCCCCAAATTATTCCAGAAGCAACAATTTTAGTTTTTGAGTATTTAAATAATATCCATGTCTAGACTGTCCATCCACCTCTGAGTAGCCTCGTAATAGGAGGACCCCACAACATGATATAGAAGGGCATAGTGTTAAACAAAAACACACAAAAACACCATATGGAAATTTCAAAAAAAAATCTGGGGCGCCTGGGTGGCTCAGATGGTTAGGCGTCTGCCTTTGGCTCAGGTCATGATCCCGGGGTCCTGGGATCGAGCCCCACATCGGGCTCCCTGCTCTGCGGGAGGCCTGCTTCTCCCTCTCCCCCTGCTTGTGTTCCCTCTCTCGCTGTGTCTCTCTCTGTCAAATAAATAAATAAAATCTTAAAAAAAAAAAATCTAATTGAACACTTATGCTAAGTCCCTTAAGCAACTCATCCCAACACTCTTTTCTATCTACGAAATAGGACTGATGGTACATCAACCTCCTGCTTCATGGGGTTGCTTAGGATCAAATGAGATCATATATGTGACAGAACGTGGGAAACTGCAAAACACCCTAACTGTCCTCACTGTGAGTGAAATAATGACTCTAGAAGAGATCTAGAAAAGAAGCCTCTTCCTAGAGTCTCCCTTCCTTAACACCCATCTAACTACACTGAGCCAGGGTCTCTCCCACTATCCCATAATGAGAGGTGAAAACGAGCTCACTTATCCCTAACTGGAATATGTTATCACTGCATAAAAAGTTATGTCCAGGGGCGCCTGGGTGGCTCAGTCGTTAGGTGTCTGCCTTCGGCTCAGGTCATGATCCCGGGATCCTGGGATCGAGTTCCGCATCGGGCTCCCTGCTCAGTGGCGAGTCTGCTTCTCCCTCTCTCACTCCCCCCTGCTTGTGTTCCCTCTCTCGCTGTGTCTCTGTCAAATAAATAAATAAAATCTTAAAAAAAAAAAAAAAGTTATGTCCATGGCAAGTCAAAGAAATAGAATAGATATTTTAAAAGGTGTCTTTTCAAACTTGTTTCCACAGTTACGCAAGGTGAGAGAGAACCCTCAAGTATCAGCAAGACTGCTCTGGACGGTCCAGCAGAGCCAAAAGCAGGACATGAGTTTAATTAGTGATCTGACCTCATCTGGAAATTTCTTCAAACACCACTGTCTAAGAAAAAAAGACAGCTTAGAGTCACCCACTCATAAGAGGTCTAAGGCAAGAAAACCCACAGAACCCATTTTCTATACTTCGGATATTTAGCACTGATGTTTTTTGGCTCTATGCATGGATGATCTTTTCTAGAAAAAAATGTAAAAGAAATGCCTACAATGGAGGAAGGTAGACTCCACCTGGGAATTCCATCTAGGGAAGCGGGGAAGAGGGGCAAGAGAGCTTATAGCAAGCCTGACATACAAACAAAGGCCACTCAACTGGAGTTTGGGGTTTTCCATTCTGGCCAAGACTGCACTGGTACAGCAAGCACAGACAGAATCAGAAGAACGTGGTTCTGTACTGACAATTCTGATACTCAGATGAGGCTGCAATAGGCAGTTAATATATGACATCAAGCCTCTCGAGCACTAGAATTTAAGTCTGTGAGAACTGCTTCACTGCAAAATTCAAGATGGCTGAGGTGTTTTAACTGCAAAGGTATAGGTTAAATGAGACCCTACAGCTTCTAGCTCTATCGCAGAGCTGTCATCAACATCGCCTTGCCCTCCTGCTCTGTACATCTAGCTTTGCTTTTTCACACTTCAGGTACATTACAAAATGTTTCTGTGTTTAGGAGAGAACTGTCCAGTCGCAAGGCCGGAGGGACCTGGCTGTTAGCTGGGAAGAGCCTGTTCAGGAGGAGAGCCTGATCAGTGAACCGGATCACTTTGGCCCTGTGGAGAAGACTGAAGGAAAGGGGCGCTGCACATGAGCAATGTCTCATAACTCCCCAGCTGGCTTCTCTGAGTGGTCACTTTCAGAAGATCCAGAATAAACGGAAAATCCTAGGTTCAGAGTTCATTCCTATAACCCTCCTCTCCTTCCCCTGACATGCGATGCCATTTACCATGCTATTCAGCATCAGATTACTCAATTATTCTTGTCTCAGCTTCTCCTGGATAGAGAAGAGACCAGTTAAGGGCATTAACGATGCTGCACTCTTAGGTAACATTAAACCAAGGCAGACCTTGGCAGGTGAAAGGCAGGCCCAGCTCCTAGAAAGGCAGAGGGTGCAATGTATACTTTTGCTAGTTATTCATTCTACTGAACACTGAAATTTAGGAATTAATCACAAGTCACATCTAACAGACTTCGCAACCTAATCTCAGCAGAAACTGCCTCCTTTTCAGTCAGCCCTCACCGCACTGTCCCATGAACTAACCATGTATGCCCAAAGAATGAGACCCTTAGAAAATTCAGGCTCTCATCATCTAGTACCTCTATTCCCCTGCACACACTACCTCTTTGAACAGCTCTCTTTTCTCTCCCTGCTTCAGCTGTAACCTCTAAGTAGCTACTAGCAGATCTGCAAATCTTCACTTCACTGAAGTGCCAACCTCACATATCCGAGCGCCTGCTGGTCATCTCCCGTGCAAGTCCAACCAGCCCTCACCAGCATGTTGCAAATTAAAGACGGCACACCTCCCAACCCTGAAAGTGCTCCCCTCCCTCTGGCCCTCCTCCTATGGCACTGGTCACCAAGCTTTCAGGCTTCCCATCTGTCACCAAGTCCTCTCGCTCCTCCCCTGAAAGGGGACTCTTTCACAGCTGCCTCCCGTGTGATGTCATTACCTTCGCTCTCTAGCTTATTCTCTTGCCTGTATTAATGCAAAGGCAATTCAACTGCCCTTTCCTCCCTTCAAGCCACCCAGACACATGCTGCCAGTCTGATCATGTCACTTCCTGGCTCAAAAAAACTTCAATGGCTTTTCAATGCCTAAAGAAACATTTGCTTCTATAATTGACCTCACTCCCTCCACGCACCCAATGTTTTTGCTCCACTAAGCTATGTACGGTCTCTAAACAAGACTGTACTTTCTCACCCGTGCTTCTAGAATGCCTTTTCAAGATCCAATTCAAATGCCAACTCTTCTATGAAATGTTACCTACCCATTTCCTGCAGAGTTCATCTTTCCTGGTGTATCTGAATTAGCATCCAATTGTGATTTAGTTATTTATGCATATACTTGTTTTTCTTACTACACTGTAAATACCTTGGAACAGGAGCCAGAACCCACCCATGTTCTCACTCCAGCAGAGTCTGATAGAAGGTCTTACACTTAGTAGGCAGTCGCTAAAGGCTGCAATTTAACTCCCAGTATTTCTCTCTATCAAGATCTCCATGTGAAAAGATACAACCTACAACTACTTCCCATCACCTTCCCTGCCAGAGTCATATTCTCACCTTCTTCAGTTCATCCTCTCAGCTCATCAGGGTTCTGTTAAAGTCACCCTTCTCGCTGGAGTAGGGAGGACATGCCTGGTTGACATGACCGCTTTCACTACAAGCACATGAAGCAGGGGTTACGACTTCCACTCTGTAGATGAGGAAGCACATGGGAAAGTCTGACGACTTAGGTCAAGTTTCAGAGCTCATCGAAGAGCCCTGGATTTCAAGCTGAGGGCCACTGACTCAAAAACTCATGTCCATCCCACTACACACTCCCACTGTACAGCCTCTTCAATTTCCTCACAACTACCACTTTCTAGGACTCTCCAGCGGCATGTTTACAATTGTTGTAACATTTACAACAGTCTCTGACCTGACGTGATCAAGCCCTTGCTGCCCATGAAGCAAAATCACCCAGGTCATTTCTTTCCATCTATTTCCAGGCTTTCTACTTCCTTCTTTTCCAAATCATTCTCAACTCAGTGGAAAGCCACTCCCAGGACTTCTACTCCAAATAATACCATCATCACTGTATTGAGGGTAAATCTGAAACACAAACATTAAGAAAACAAAAACACTTTTAAAGGCCACTGCTGCCCTCTGCACATGAATATCTGCTGCAACTCAGCATTGACAGGACCTACACCGAGTCAAGTCTTCCAGGACAGGGAACTGAAAAGACACTGACCCACCCATATTCTCCCCTTGGCAGGGATACTGAGGTTCTTCTATATAGGATGCACTAATTATGGGAAACTAGCTGTTAAGCCAGGGCTTGCTTAGTTCTGCCAAAAGCACAGGTATAGGTACTGCATGGACCAAGAGGATATGCAGTTTTAATCATCTTTATGCAGATTACCTATTAAAAATGGCTGGCAAAATCCTGAAAGAAAATATGGATACAAAACTATATATACATGCTATTAACACAACCATAAAATATGAATGCAGTGCCAAAGACTGAAAGGTAATGCACATACAAAAATGTTAAGGTATTAGAAGCTGTGTAAACATGAATGAATGTTTAAAATTCTTTAATATTATATTATTTCTCTGGTTATCTATTGCTACATAGCAAACCACCCCCTAGCTTAGAGGCTTAAAACACCACCACCATTTATTTCGCTCATGAATCTGCAAGTTGCACGAGGTTTGACATTGGCTGCGTGGCTCAAAGGCTAAGGGCTGGGATCCTCTTCATACTTGCTCACTCCTGTGTGTGGCAGTCAATGCTGGTTGTCAGGGTCTCCCTGGGGTTGTGAGCTGGAATACCTAACACATGGCCTGGGCTTCCTCACAACATGGTGGCTGGGTGCCAGGGGCAAGCATCCCAAGAGTCAGAAGTTATACTGCCATTTCTAACCTAATCTCACCTATTGCACAGTATAATTCATGTCCACTACATTCTTTTTTTTTTTAAGATTTTTATTTATTTATTCATGAGAGACAGAGAGAGACAGAGAGAGAGAAAGAGAGAGAGGCAGAGGCAGAGGGAGAAGCAGGCTCCTCGCTAGCAGGGAGCCCGACGCGGGACTCGATCCCAGGACTCTGGGATCATTACCTGAGCCGAAGGCAGACACTTAACCATCTGAGCCACCCAGGCACCCTGTCCACTACATTCTATTTGTTAGGAACAAGTCGTAAAGCAGGCCCCCCTATTCACGAGGATGTCGATCAGACTCTACCTTTTGATAGCAGACCTCAGAATCACTTCGGGAGTTTTAAAAATATACCCATCCAGACCAATTAAGTTGGAATCTCTGGGGAGATTCTAGTGCTCCCAAATAAGTACTTTTATTTATTTATTTATTTATTTTTAAGATTTTATTTACTCATTTGAGAGAGAGCGAGCGAGCACAAGCAGGGTGAAGGGCAGAGGGAGAAGCAGACTCCCCGCTGAGCAGGGAGCCTGATGTGGGACTTGATCCCAGGACTCCGGGATCATGACCTGAGCCAAAGGCAGATGCTTAACTGACTGAGCCACCCAGGTGCCCCCAAATAAGTACTTTTATTGAATTCCCCAGGTAATTCAAATGTGTAGTTGGGGGATAGACCCACAGAATTAAGATGATCTCTGAGCTTTCTACAGCTCCAAAATTATACATAGCAGCCTGATTTAGGAAGGATGAAAAGGCTAAAAAAGGTAAAATAAAAGTCTATTAAAAAACACCCACAAGTGGGGCATCTGGGTGGCTCAGCTGGTTGAGCGTCTACTTTCGGCTCAGGTCATAATCCCAGGCTTCTGGAATTGAGTCCTGCATTGGGCTCCTTGCTCAGCGGGGCGCCTGCTTCTCCCTCTGCCTGCCACTCCCCCTGCTTGTGCTCTCTCTCTCTGACCGATAAATAAAATCTTTAAAAAATAAAAAATAAAAGATAAAATAAAATAAAACAAAACCAGTTTGGCCAAATCCAACTTGTGTCTAATACTAATGATGATATATATAGCATTCAGTTCTTACTGTCCATTAAAGGTCAACTCAGAATAGGAATAAAGTCAGAAAAGACCAGACATTCTTGCAGAGCCACCTATAACCTTGCTGGAATGGTATCGGTACTTTCTAGCCTACCCCTGACTCTAGCTTATAGCCAAGTTGTAATTATCCAGGCAGCTCAACAGGACAGCACCCAGAGTACCCAGAACCCTTTTAGTGCCTGATGTTCACATCTCTAGGAAATAAGAAGTGTAAATCCAGTTCTTGAAATCCTAAATCTTGGGGTAAAAAATGGGTACATACATAAATATACACACATATACACACATTATTTCCATAATCACTTCTAAATCACTGTGCCTTAAACTAGTGATTTTCAAGATGTGGTCGGCAAAGAAAGCCTCTGACGGGCCAATATTACCTATCCCATGGATTGGCCCAACAATATATATTTAATGAATTTCAGCTATGTAATTATAATGTACACTGAAAGTCACAAGAATATAATTTAAAAATACAGTCACAATTAGAAGGATTTTAATTGACTATGAACTTTAAAATATTAATTTGGGGAAGATATTCAAAATGGAATAGAGAATATGCATGGATTCTAGGCCTTCTGTGGCCCAAAGCGATTCAAGTTAGAAAATTTTAGTTACTACAGAATAACTCAAAAGGCTGATAACTCTAGGATTTCTACGTTTTAAAAATAAGGATTTCCATAGATCTATCAGTTAACCACTTGCTTCTAAACCTGAA
Source organism: Mirounga angustirostris (assembly GCF_029215605.1). Classification (NCBI taxonomy): domain Eukaryota; kingdom Metazoa; phylum Chordata; class Mammalia; order Carnivora; family Phocidae; genus Mirounga; species Mirounga angustirostris. Next base: position 164,368,905 of record NW_026991710.1, read on the forward strand.
TGAAAGCTAGCCATCACTCAGTGTTGTCTCCTAAAAGTTTACTAGCTGTTCTACTGACCCTCTAACTGGTTTTCCACAGTGGCAAAAGGGCATGAGTAGTAAGTTATACAGTCCACTGGAATCCTGGGCCCCAGTGAAGATTTTCTTGGACTGAAATTTAAGAAAATTACATTTCCTGATTATTAAAAGAAATACTACACATAAGCAAAGTAGCTGGTCCAAAGACTGACTAGATTACCACTTCTCAAACTTCAGTGTGCATATGAATCGCCTGGATCTTGCGGCAATGCAGATTCTAATTTAGCAGGTGTGGAGTGGGCCTGAGACTTCCATTTCTAACCAGCTCTTAGGTGACACTCAAGCTGCTGGCATCCATACTATTCCCCGAGTAGGAAGGAACTAGATAACCTCAGAGACCATCCGTAGGGCTCAAAAATCATACTACGGAAAACAGGCACTCAAACACAAACAGGTACACTCCAGCAACACTACTGACAACAGCCACAAGGTGGAAACAGCCCAGCCATGTCCACCACTGGATGAATGGATAAGCAAATCATGGTACAGACACATAATAGAATACTATCAGCCATTAAAAAAAAGTACTGAAATATGTTATAATGTGGATGAATCTCAAAAATACACTAAATGAAAGAAGGCAGTCATAAGAGAGCACATTTTATATGATTCCACGAATATGGAATATCCAGCATAGGCAAATCCAGAGCTGGAACATAATAAACTCACGGTGGCGGGGTGGGGGGGGGAATGGAGGGCAATTGCTTCATGAGTGTGGGGTTTCCCTCTGCAGTGATGAAAGCGTTAGGGAACTAGGCAGAGGTGATGGCTGTACAACACTGTGAATATAATAAATGCCACTCTTAAATGTGACAAAAATCACATTCTTACAGGAATATTAAATACCCAAACCCAAGATTCAATAATACACATAAAAAATATTTCCCACCATAAAGTAACATTTCATACAGCTCACTTAATCTTTCAGAGTCTCTATTTTTTCACTGACAAAATGTAGATATCCTGTCCACTGAAGAATTATAAGGAACCAAAGGAAAATGAATGAATTTATTCTGAACCATAAGATACTACATGAATAAGTAACTTCTCAAATTTTTGACTTCTCAAATTATATATGGTCTCAGTTATGAACAAGAATAACTGAAGATTTGGTGACTACTGAACACAGATATTGCTAATAAAGTACCAACTCTCTGGATAGATATTAAAAGTCCTGTGGCAAAAATCAACTTCCAGGAACGGTTCCTTTACACTGTGGCCAGTTTTGTTCAGCGGTATAATTAGCTAAGTTCTGACATATGTTAAGAAATTGATTGTCCTTCTCCTGTCTTTAAGAAAATAAAACAATTCACCAAATGCCCTGCCCTGTTAATTTCTTCTGTCTGAAATGCAAGAATCTATTTAAGATATTTAAGTCTAAACAAGAGAAAAGTCTCTCCCAAACTTATTAGTGAGGGAATATGTGAGCAGCAGCTCCGTGTTTCATTAATTGCTACATAAGCAGAGGCAGAGTCTGGCAGTGATTTTTTCTTAAATTCTAAGCCCCTCTCTTTGAAATTATAAATAGGCAAGGTGTGGAGTTATGGAATAGGTTGCCTTGCTCAGAAGAATCAAGCATACAAGGACCTTAGCTCGAAAAGAAAGTCTGCTAAAGGCTTTCACAAGTACACATTTAGGGAAGTTTTTGGTTTTTTTTTTTTTTACTAAAAATGCTACTTCCCATTCTCCCAATTTTCTCTGTATGCAATAGAGAGATAATAATCTGCCAGGTAAGAAAAACTCTTTACTAATAACAGCATTTCCTCCATCCTCCGTGAAGCAACCATTTGTAAACAGCACAACTTACCGCAAAGATTTTTAACAAAGTTTTCATGTAGAGCTTTCGGATGCCAAAGGAGACTCCAAAAATGGCAGGGACTATGATGAAAACAAGAAGGAGGGTGAAGAGGACAGTCAGGGAGATGCCCAGAAGGTTGACAATCAGGCTATCAAAAGGCAGCAACAGGAACATGGTGGAAGATCCAGGCAAGGCCAGTGCCCTCCACCCCAAGAACAAACCACCGTCTTCAGATGGTCCTGTCAGTTAGCACCGGCCTGGGAAAGAAAGCGAGTCCCCAAAGGATAGCAAACCCCGTTCCAAGTTCACATCATTTGACTGCCTGGGGGCAGAAGGACAGTAAAAAGGGCCACAGGGGGCAGCCCAAAAACGCCAGCTCTCCCCAGAACCGATGGACTTTGGAGGTGAATGTGGCAGGACCAATCTTCAGTACAAGCATCCGAATCCAGGCAGAGTTTCTGTGAAAGTGAGTAGTGAGGGAGGGATCTCTGCTCTGTTACCCTTCTGCTCCTTCCAGAAGTTTTACTTTTTCTTTCCTGCTCAAGAGCATTTAGTAGATAAATCTGTTCTGAAGATCTGTCATTGCCAGAAGTACCAAGAAGAGTTCAACTTGGTGCCAGAACAATCCTGATAACTTCTGTGGAGGGGGGGTGACTGCTGGCCTTCACACAGAAGGCTACTGAACTTGAATATGTGGAAATTAAATAATTGTTTTACTTAAAACTCCTTCATAAGCTGAAAACTGTGTTCATTGTAGAGAGTTCACATCTGGCCCCATTCGTCCTCTAGAGAGGTTCCTGGTGCATGCTGCTTCCAGGACCCTCCAACCTGGAGAGCTACAGTCTTTGCCAGCAGGACCCAGGGGCTGGCACAGAATGTCTCATGCTGCCTGCGCTGAGCGTTAACTCCAGACGTGTCTGGCATTGGTTTCCTCTGGACGGTCTTCTCCCTAAGGCCCCCTTCTCAGCGGTGACCTGGGTTCTTGGCAAGAAGTTGCTTACATGCTGCCAAAGCTGGGGGTGGAAACAGAAACACCATCAGTCACACAAATCAAGAGGAGAAACATCAATATGCTTTGGGGGTGAGGGGGGCTGTTTTAGAGTAAGCCTAGAGTCAGTGCCAGCTTCTCGAGTCATCAAGGTCAAAGGGAGCAGGCACAGCGACAGGTGTCTGGCAGACGGAGAGGCGGGAAGCAAATGGAGATGTTTCGTATAGCTTTCGATTCCAACGATATCATCTGTGGCCAAGTTTTTGAAGAGAAAATATATGGATATATGCCACATTTTAGAAGTTTGGACAAAAGATCCATCATATACGGATATATGCCACATTTCATTTATACTACAAAAAGTAGATTTCCCTCCTTCTTGTCCCCAGATACCCAGCAGATGCAGCCGTGTTACCAGCTTCATATTCTCCCCAAGGTGTTCTGCACTTACGTGAGGAAATCCTAACTTACCTTTACTACTCACCCCCTCACCCTGGCAACAATAATGATGCCATATTCTGCACACTGTTCTTCAACTTGCGTTTTGGGTTTGTATCTCTAGCTTACCATATCTTGGAAGAGTACTCCATCAACACATGCAGGGCTCCCTCTCTTTACAGGTGCATAGTTTTCAACTTTGAGACTATACCATAGGGGCGCCAGGGTGGCTCAGTCTGTATCGTATTTTCAAATTGGCTTTTTCCAATTAACATAGCCACTCGTGAACTACACTACTTTAAATACCTTACAAAAGTATTTCAATTTTATATTACTTATCTCTAACCACAAGTTACCAATGCAAGTCCTGCACTTGGGAACGTCCTTTCAAATCTCTGGCAAACTCTGCGGCTTCACACCAATCACCTTCTGGCTCCGCTCCTATACATTTATAGAAGGTTGAGAAATTGAATAAGCAGGTTACTACCTTTACCTTAAATTTTGTCCAGTACCTTTTTAGAACTCGTAGAGCCTCTTCACAGTTTCTTTCATAACCTGTCAACAGTATTATTTCTGTTTTACCAATTAGGAAACAAAGGCAGACAGAGACAGATCCAGTTCTTCAGACTCCTAACCCAGTACTGCTCCCATTACATTCCCACGCATTTAGTGATTAAATCAACAGGACATGCTATTCCGTGGCACTGAGTCACAAATACTAGTTCCTATTTTGGATCCTCCAGTTCTTCCATTTTAACACGATCATCATCACTGCTAACGTTTACTGAATACTAACAACACGAAAGACCCTGAGCTCCCATAACAAACATTTTACATATCTGACCCTCACCTAAGTCTCACAAGCCTATGGTGGAGTTCTTAGTACCATTGCTATTTGACACAGGATGAATCAAGGCTTAGAGAATTAAGTAAGTTACCCAGAATGACACAGCTACTAAGTAGCAGAGTAGGTTTGGAGCAGGGGATCTGTCTCACAGCCCAGGCTCTTTAACCACTATGCCCTCCTAACTCCCAAACTACCCTGAAATAAATTAACACTTCCTTCATGCCAGGCCTGCTCTACAGAACTTCTTGCGGTCAGAGAAAAACCACAAGGCCAATCTGGATTCATGTATCAGAATTTGGTGTTCTCAGAATCCAAGGTACAAACCTACCCTTTCATTTTTATAAACTGGCCAAACTGACTCTACGTGCCAGATTTCTAACAACATCCCAGCAGAGGCTGAGGAAATTAGAAATATTTCTGAGACTTAATTTGCTGAGTCACTGTATTCTTTAAACCTGTTTAATTCCAGCCTAATTCTAGGGCCACATCTCTGTCCCACTCTTCCCTGTCCCCCTTGTCCAGCATTCCCGTGGAAAAGAAGCAGCAAAATCTCTCTGTCCCACTAGCCATGGTTACCCTGAGTTCCATGGACTCAAGATGACGGACACTGGGGTCACTGTGATTTCCCATGCCAGAGTTTAGATCTCTTTTCTTCAAATCACAATCAACTGAGAATTCCCAAGGTTATTCTGGGTTCATGCCCCCAAAACATTAAACATATTATTGCTATAAACTAATTCCCTCTCTTAGTTCAGGAGTTGGCGAACCACGGCCCATAGGCCAAATCTGGCTTTGGCCTGTTTTTCTAAGACTCTTAGCTAGGAATGGTTTTTACATCTTTAAAGAATTGTAAAAAACAAAGAATAATTTGTGACAGAGACCACGGCCAGCAAAGCCTAAAATACTTACTATCTGACCCTACAGTTTGCCAACCCATGATCCAGCCACTCCTTTCTCCCCCCAGAGGCACTGAACTCCCCTCTAGGGTCCTGCCCCACCCCTTGAGTTCATGTTCATGAGTGCCAGACTCCAGAACAGAGAGAACAGTAACCTAGCCAAACAAGTTATCTGGCCAATGCTAAACAATCCTCACATAAATTCTTAGAAGTAAAGAGAAAAAGCAAGCCAACTGCAGTTATCAGACAGAGTTCCAAACATCTTGCTGGATTAACAGAGCGGCCATTAAAGCCAGAAGACTGGTGTCTTAGGCGTCCTTAACACAAACTTTGATCTCTGGAAATATTATCAGAAAATTAGTCACAGCAGAGCTCTACCACACCACAATTTCCAGATAACTGCTCATTTAGGAGAGGGTATCACTTTGCTTCCAGTAAATATAACCATGACTCCATAAGCATGAGGTAGTATTTGCTCATTCTCTTAATTTCCACAGCTTTCAGCCAAACTTACGGAGAGTTATTTGGACCAAAGTTCCCCTAACAGCCCAAAGGGTCCAGAGAAAAATCTAAGAACCAAGTAGTTCTCAGCCTTTTAGAAGGGAATGTGACAGAGCCCATCACTAAGCTAACTAAACTCTTCAACCCACTGAATGGCACACGTGGGCCTTTAAGCCCCCAAACGACCCAATTTCCAGTGCTCCTCAGTTCTCAGAGTGACGAGTTCATTCATTCAACAAATATTCACTGGGCACATACTATGTGCCACACATTATGTCAGGCGGTATTTAGTAGTGAACAAATATGCCTAGAGACAAGCATTAAGCAAATAAGCATACACACAAAATCATAATTTTACACTCTGATGATTATTAGCAAGAAAAAGAGGATCCTGGAAGAAAAAATAACAGAGGGAACTCCATTTAAATCAGTTCTGACCCAATCACAAGACAGGGACTATTATGATTCTAACTGCAGAGTCAAATACAGTTGACCCTTGAACAGCAGTACAGGTTTAATTGTGCAGGTCCACTTATATATGGATTTTTTTGATAACCACAGTACCATAAATGTATTTTCTCTTCCTTATGATTTTTTAAAAATTTTATTTATTTTGAGGCAGAGTCCGTGCACGCACGCACGCGCAAACGAGGGAGCAGAGGGGCAGAGGGGTAGGGAGAGGGAAAGGGAGAGAATCTCAAACAGACTCCATGCTCAGGGCAGAGTCCAATGCAGGGCTCGATCTCACAACCCTGAGATCATGACCTGAGCTGAAACTAAGACTCAGACACTTAACCAACCAAATGAGCCACCCAGGCATCCCTCGTTATGATTTCCTTAGTAACATTTTCTTTTTCTAACTTACTTTTTTATAAGAACACAGCATATGACACATACACACAAAATACGTGTTAACCTAATTGACTGTATCGGTAAGACTTCTGGTCAACAGTAGGCGATTAGTTAAGTTTTAGGAAGGTTAAAAGTTACACGCAGATGGGCGCCTGGGTGGCTCAGTCGTTAAGCGTCTGCCTTCGGCTCAGGTCATGATCCCAGGGTCCTGGGATCGAGTCCCGCATCGGGCTCCCTGCTCTGCGGGGAGCCTGCTTCTCCCTCTCCCACTCCCCCTGCTTGTGTTCCCTTTCTCGCTGTCTCTCTCTGTCAAATAAATAAATAAAAAAAAAAAAAAAAAAAAAGTTACACGCAGATTTTAGACTGTACAGGGAATCGGAGTCTTTAAAGCCCATGTTGTTCAAGGGCCAATTATATTTCTTTTCAGCTAGCTCTCTGTGACACGTACTACTTCAGGAGACCATGACTACCAGAATATGTCTAGAGAGAGGTCACATACCAACTCAAAGAAAGTATACCATTTCATTAAACATAAATGCTTAGGCAACAAAGGGATAATGCATTTTTTAAGCACACCAAGCACAATGTCTGTCACATATTAGATTTCAATAAATGGTATGTACCATCATTCCATTGGGATCAGAAGAAACCCAGGGTATTGTCTTCAGTTTTTTTCTTTAAAGATTTATTTATCGATTTTAGAGAGAGCACGCGCGTGCGCAAAAGAGAGTGAGAGCACATTCATGAGTGGGGGGGCGGGGCAGAAGGAGAGAGAGAGAACCCCAGACTCCCTGCTGAGCCCAGAGTCTAACATGGGGCTCGATCCCAGGACCCTGAGATCATGACCTGAGCCAAAAATCAAGAGTCGCCCGCTCAACTGACTGAGCCACCCAGGGGCCCGTCTTCAGTTCTAAATACCAAACTTTAAGAGAGCTAGATAGAGAGGAAAGCATTTCAAAGTATGTCACAAAACCCACAGGCCAAAAAATACTACATGCCTAACAAGCACTAGGTGCTCAGTAAAAAGGTTAGTTGTAAAGCACATAAATGTTAATTAAAACTAGTGAGATGGCAAAAAAAATTATTTTATAAACCACCATACTGGTGACAATGAGAAAATATTCTCAAATACTGCTGGCTAGAGTCTAAAAATGGTACAACCTCTTTAGAGAACAACTCAGTAAAGGCTATCAGAATTTTACTTTTTTAAGATTTTATTTATTTATTTGACAGCAAGAGAGGGAACACAAACAGGGGGAGTGGGAGAGGGAGAAGCAGGCTTCCTGCTGAGCAGGGAGCCTGATGCAGGTGATTGATCCCAGGACCCTGGGATCATGACCTGAGCCGAAGGCAGATGCTTAACTGACCAAGCCACCCAGGCACCCCGGCCATCAGAATTTTAAATGCACAAAACCTTAGCTCCAGCAATCCTACCTCTAAAAATGTATCCTAAAGATAAACTAGAGGGGTGCTTGGGTGGCCTAGTCAGTTGACCATCTGACTCTTGATTTCAGCTCAGGTCATGATCTCAGGGTCCTGAGATTGAGCCCCCCGTCAGGCTCCACGATGGGCGTGTAGCCTGCTTAAGATTCTCTCTCTCCTTCTCTCTCTGCCCCTTCCTGCTTGCACACACTCTAAAAAAACAAAAAACAAACAAGCAAAAAACAGGTAAATTAGAACAGTAGTTTTCAACCAGGGGCCATTTGCCCCCCAACCTCTCCCCTCTCCCCCCAACACTCCCCCTACCATTTGGTAATGTTTGTAGACCTTGTTAGCTGTCAGGACTCAGGATGGGGAGCTGCTGGCAACGAGTACAAAGACGACAGGGATACTGCTAAACATCCTGTAATACGTAGGTCACCTCTTACGGCAAAGAATTATCCAGCCCTAAATGACAATGGTGCTGAGGCTGAGAAACCCTGTACTGATGCATATACAAGACGATGTACGTGCAGGGTTACTGACTGCAGCACTGTTCTGTAATATCCAAAGAAACATCAACGTCCACAATTAACAGAAGATACAATGGAATGCTATTCATCTGTTAAATGAAAAAAGACATTTACTTGTGCACTGATAAAGAAACAATCTACCAGTTAGATGCAGAACAATGTCCACAGTAAATACCAATTGAGAGGGAAGAAAAGGAAAAATCTACAGTTTATATGTATTTGCAAAGATACAGATCTCTGGAAAGATACAAGAATGGCTACAGCTGCTGCCTCTAGGAGTGTGAGGGCGAGGTCACTTTATCTTTTTTGCTACCTTTAAAATTTTATTTACCATTTTGAATAGGTAATAGTGCTGGGGGGAACTGAATGTCAAGTGTATTAGAGTAGTGGAGTATAAGAAATTTGCTTGAATGGAATGCTGGTGCTTAGGAGAAAGTATACAGTGTTTCCAAGGAAACAGGTTAGCACTCAGAGCTACTAGGTTGAAGTGAACCTGAAGTGCTAAAAAATCAAGACTATACATAGAGCTGACATCAATCCTAGATAAAATAAATGGTTTAAGACAAAGTCAAGATAGAGTAAGCTAAAGGATAACTCAACTCACCAGAAAGACGACAGTAACAGGGTCAGTTTTGGGGTCCTGATCTTAGCTAAGGTCACCCTGACCTTACGTACCTTTCCCCTTGCCTACAAAGGACTAACGTGAGTTGGAACTGGGTAGTAAGAAACCTGGTACCAAGTTCCCCCAGAGCAACATGAAGTCTTCGAAGCTGGAAAAGAAAAAAAGGACAAAGGACACAGGATATTTTGATATTCAGGGGCAATCAGCCTAAGAAAGGACAATTTAACTTTCTGGGGTTTTTAAGACCCAAGAAGTTTCATTACCCAACCTGAATGCTGCTCTGTGAGCTCCATCTCAGAGATGGTGTTTTTACATTTGAGTACTGTATATGTAATTGCATATTACATATACAGTATGTATATGTAAACTGTATACAGTTTCTGGCCTTTTTTTTTTTTTAATCTTTTTTTGTCTGGCTTATTTCACTCAGCACAATTATTCTGAGAGTCATTCATATTGCAGCACATGTCACGAGTTCATTCCTTTTTACTGCTGAGCTGTAGCCCAAGGTATGGATATACCACATTCGCTTATGCATTCACCTACCGATGAACAACTGGATTGTTCCAGTTTGGGCCTGTTACAAATAAAGCTGCTATCTACAAGTCTTGATATGGACATACATTTTAATTTCTCTTAGGTAAATACCTAGGAGTGGAATGACGGAGTCTAAAGCAGGTGTATGTTTACCTGCCAAACTGTTTTTTTTTTTTTTTTTTTTTTTAAAGATTTTATTTATCTGTCAGAGAAAGAGCACAAGCAGGGGAATGGCAGGCAGAGGGAGAAGCAGGCTGCCCACCAAACAAGGAGCTCAATGCGGGACTCGATCCCAGGACCCTGGGATCATGAACTGAGCCAAAGGCAGACGCTTAACGACTGAGCCACCCAGGCATCCCGCCAAACTGCTTTCTAAACTGGTTGTACCATCATTTTGCATCCTCACCAGCAGTGTATGAAAGTTCCATTTGCTCTACAACCTTACCGCCACTTGATGGGATCAGTCTTTTTTTTTTTTTTTAAGATTTTATTTATTTATTTGACTGATAGAAATACAGTGAGAGAGGGAACACAAGCAGGGGAAGTGGGAGAGGGAGAAGCAGGCTTCCTGCGGAGCAGGGAGCCCAATGCGGGGCTCGATCCCAGGATCCTGGGATCATGACCTGAGCCAAAGGCAGGCGCCCTAAGATCAGTCTTTTTAATTTTAGACACACTAATCGATGTGAAGTGGTATCTCATAGTTTTGACTTGCATTTCCCCAATGACCAATGATATTGAGCATCTTGTTTGCTTATTCACCATCCATCTATCTTCTTTGGTGAAGTGTTCAAATCCTTACCTATTTTTTATTAGGTTATTTTATTACTTAGTTTTGTTACTGGCTATTTTTTTTAAAAAATCAAGCTTTTTTCCCCCCAATGACTAAATAGTGTTAAAATGAGAAAGCATTATTATGGACTACACACTTAAAAATGGTCAAGATGGTTAAAAAAAAAAAGAGAGAAAAGATTGATCCCACAGACCAAAAGAGAGAGAGAGAGAGCATTTCATCACAAAGGTACAAAATTTGTGAACCATCAGACTTCTTTGTTCAACTTGCTACAAACCTGAAACAATCGTAATTATGCAAAGAAAAATCACTAAGACATGAAACAAAAAAACCAATGAATACAACCACAAACTATTTTAACCTCAGAATTATTACTAAGAGCCTAAAATGCTCCTTTATCTTTATGCTCAGCTGACAGTGATTCTGTTGTCCAACACAGCAGCCACTAACCACATATAACTCTTGAGCACTTGAAATGTGGGTAGTCCAAATTGAAATATGCTGTAAATGTAAATAAGATACACACTGGATTTGAATGTTCTCTGAAAAACTGAACGTAATCATTAATAATCTGCATATTGATTACATGTTGAAGTGATATTCTGGATAATTTGGATTAAATAAAATACATGATTAAAATTATTTTCGTGTGTTTCTTTGTACTTTTTAAAAAGTGGCTCTTACACGGGATGCCTGGGTGGCTCAGCTGGTTAAGTGTCTGCCTTCGGCTCAGGTCATGATCCCAGAGTCCTGGGATCAAGTTCCGCATCACGCTCCTTGCTCAGTGGGAAGCCTGCTTCTTTCTCTGCCTGCCACTCCCCCTGCTTGTGCTCTTTGACAAATAAATACTTCGTGAAAAAAAAAATTAAAAAAAATAAAAGTGGCTATTACAAAATGTAAAATCATATATATGGTGTGTATTGTATTTCTATTGGACAGCACTGATCAAAAACGTTTATTTTTTATTTATTTTATTTAAGTAGGCTCCACACCCAGCATGGAGCCCAACACAGGGCTCGAATTCACGATCCTGAGATCAAGACCTGTGCTGAGATCAAGAGCCGGATGCTTAACTGACTGAGCCACCCAGGCGCCCCTGATCAAAAACTTTTAAAGCAGACCCTGAAAATAAAATATGTGTAACTGGTAAAGAAAAAAACATATACATATTTTTTCCCTCCCCATTCCTCTGCTGTGTGAAGAAAATGATACCGTAGAGGAGCTTAGAATTGGAACTCAGGAGTCTCCTTAGCTAAGAGTTCAGGCACAGCTTTGTTACTATCTGGTCTGTAAGTCATTCAGCTTCCCTGGATTTCAATTTCCTCATCAGTTTTTTGGTATTTTAATTCAAAAGGTCAACAAAAATTTATTATGCTCCTACTTTTTACAAAGCATTATTCTAATATTGCAGATCTTGGGCTTATAGTTTAAAAGGAGGTGCAATGCAAACACAAGGCAAACTAAAAGAGTGCCCAAAGAAAGGAGACAAGGCCCTGTGACTGGGTGGCAGGTGCACGGGTATGCATGTTTTACAGGACAGAGAGTACCTTTAAAGGAGTTAGGAAAAACTGCAAGCTTTATAACATTCCTATTAACTCCAAAATTCAGTGCTTTTAAAAAGCATTCATCATGCTATCCTAAGTATTTTGTAGTTTAGTGATACATGGAATTGATGATATTTGGTCAAGTCCTCCCCTGAGCATAATGATACAGAAAGACGTAAATGCCACTCCATAATGAGGTTCTACTTTACTTGAAAAAACAATTTTGTAGTACAGTTCAACCATAATCAAATAATCTCAGCTTCTAGCTCCAGAAAGCAAGAGATTTTTAATAAAAGGTAACATTTTGTGACGTGCATACAGATAAGTGGTTTATTCTTCAGCAGAAACCAGTTACCAGGCTAGACTCCTAGCTAACCACTGTACTCTTTCCGATACCACAAACACAAAAAAAACCCACACAAGGGGTGGGTGACTCAGTCAGTTAAGTGCTGACTCTTGATTTCGGCTCAGGTCATGATCTCAGGGTCCTGAGTGTAAGGCTCTGCACTTGGTATGGAGCCTGCTTAAGATTCTCTCTCCCTCTTCTCCCTCCCTCTACTAAAAAAACAAAACAAAACAAGAACAAAAAACCCACAAAACCCACACAAAATATAAAAGTTCTCCCTGCACCCATGTCTGTAGGGTAATGATTTACCAAGACACCCCGATGCTGTTATCTCAGCAGTTATTTCCATAAGCTGGATACCACTGTATTTAAGGCACAAGGTGACAAAAGTCCACCCTGAAAATAATTTATAAACAACTATGTTACGTCATATAAACCAAACTTAAAAGCAAACTCGATGAACTCTATCTACAAAGATTCCTTTGCTCACAGCATTCCTTGGAGGTACAATATCCCCTCCAATTTTAAGGCTGAAGACTGAGGTACAAGTACTGAATTTACCTGTCTTTCCTGAGATAAGGAAACTTAACAGCACAAAATGTGCTAAGAAATACATACTAGTTTTGTAAAAAACAAAAAAAGAAAAGAAGGCAAACACCTAATCCATGTTACACCCAGCCTAGGATTTTTATCTGTTAATGGCAAGAAAGGATGTTCTATGGAAGGGTACTATGGTTCTCTCTGCTATCAAGAGCAAAACTTCAGGAGTGCATGCCAAATCATCCCAGTTTCCCTTAGTTACTCTTTCTTAAATAGCTGTGAATGTTATCTACATCTGTTAAAGTTTGTAATTATTCTCAGTCTGGTATTCCCCTTCTAAGGTCACAAGTTTCCCATGTTTACTAAAAGCTGTGATTAGAATTTCTCATTTGTCCCATGTCTGGCTTAAGAAATATTTTAAGACATATCCCCTAGTTTTATTATTCCAGAATTTGATGGGAAAGTTCCTATTAACCCATCCAAACCTTTCATTGTAAAAGTCTTCATTATAGCCCTCCCACACACTTCCCTTTCCTTAAAGAAACAACTTAAAGGTAGTACTATGGTACAGGAGAAAAAAGACTGAATGTGGAGTTGGGAGAGGTTTCCAGCCTCTTTGGACTCTTATTTCCGGTTGATCTGGACAAATCTCTGAACATCTATGGACCCTGAGGGTGCATTAAAAATGAAAAAGTTGGGCGCCTGGGTGGCTCAGTTGGTTAAGCGACTGCCTTCAGCTCAGGTCATGATCCCAGGGTCCTGGGATAGAGTCCCGCATCGGGCTCCCTGCTCTGAGGGGAGCCTGCTTCTCCCTCTCCCACTCCCCCTGCTTGTGTTCCCTCTCTCGCTATGTCTCTCTCTGTCAAATAAATAAATAAAATCTTTAAAAAAAAAAAAAATGAAAAAGTTAGGGGCGCCTGGGTGGCTCAGTCGTTAAGTGTCTGCTTTAGGCTCAGGTCATGATCCCAGGGTCCTGCTCCCTGCTCCACGGGAAGCCTGCTTCTCCCTCTCCCACTCCCCCTGCTTGTGTTCCCTCTCTCGCTGTCAAAAAAAAAAAAAAAAAAAGTTAGAAAGATGACCTGGAAGTTCTCATCCACATCTGAAGACTTGTTTCAACCTGTCCTCCAGCACTTTGATCATTTTAGGTGTCCTTTTCTGGCCCTTCTCCAATGCTATTACGTATTTCTTAGTTGAACAACTTCCAATAGTAGACTATGTCCCAAAAAAGTACATTATGATTTTACACAACAGTACAATTTTTATTTTGAATCTCAAGCTGCTTTTGATATCAAGGATTTATCCCAGAGCTTAGGGAAGGGGGACATGGATGGGACAGGCTTAACCTGAAGATCAGTTGTTGAGGCTGGATGATGGATACATGCTGGTTCACTATTTTATCTATTTTTCTATGTCTGAAAGTCTCTATAATACAAAGTTGGTAAAAAAACAAACAAAAAAACACTATCAAAGTGAGAAGACAATACCAGACTGGCATTATTACAGGACTCATTTCTACAGTCTCTGGCATACGGATAACTGCTTTCACACCATTTCCCTTGGGTTGAGAGAGAATCTACAGGAGATGAAACTAAGCAGAGGCACTCAAAGTTCAGTCAAAATTAAGGAAAATGAACCAGAAAGGAAATGCTGTCAAGGTTATCACTGAGAAGATCCATGGCACTGAGGGCATGAGCAGTGAGAGGCACTTATATCTAGTATAGTATGGAACTTATTTCCACAGAGTAATACCATATGTTTCAAACAGTATGTTTTCTCTAACTTTGAAACTGCAAAAGTTAAAACCCTACGTGAAACGAAGTGAGTAAATAAACAAGACCCTCTGGTAGGAGGATGCCTTGCAGGGCGTGAAATCAAAACGGAAAGATAAGGGATTTCGGGGGTTAAGAAATTCTAAAGAAAGAAAAATGGGTTCCTCTGGAGAACAAGCGAGAAAATCCACATCCCAGCGAAGCCAAAGGACCTAAGAAAGGAAATTACAGGAGAAGGCGCCTCCTCGTGATCTCTAATACCCCCTCAGCCCTCCCGAGCTCCACTCCTCCACGCTCGGGGAGGACGGGCTGCGGAGCACCTGGGATGCGGGGGAAGCCCGGAGAGCCCATCCGGAGGGGGACCGGACCGAGCAGGGAGTGGCGGGAGCCGCCCGACACCGGCCTCCGGGGCGCTGCTGCGGGACCCGAGGGCGGCGCCGCGAGCTCGCCCGGGGAGGGGCGCGGACTGTTCCACTGCGGCCGAGGGGGCGGAACGTTCCGACGGGCCGGGAAACCCCAGGAAGCGGCAATGGTGTCTCCTGACGCCGCAGCGGCGTAGGGACGGGGTTCCCAGACCGCAGGCCGCTCGCGGGGTGCCTGGCCCCGAACCCCCGGGCCCGCTGCCGGCTCCCCTGGGGCCAGTGACCTTCAGAACCGGCGGGAACTCGGTCATACTCACCGACCGCGAGCCTCCGGAGCTGCCAGTCCCTCCGTGGACGATCCCTCCCGCCCTTGGCCGCCGCCGCTGGCCGAAGCGTGCGTAAAGACGTGCGCGCGCCCGCCCTTTGTCTACGCCGCTTTGACGTGACCCCTCGCGTCCCATCCCCACCCCTCCCGCCGTTTAATCTCTCGCCCGGCACCCGCGCGCCGGGCGCGCGCCGGGCGGGGACCCCGAGGGGCGGGGCGCCGCGTCACCTGCCCGCGGTCGGGGGCGCCTGGGACGGACCGAGGCGCCCCCTGGCGAGCGAGGAGCCGTTACCGCGGGCTGGCGGAGCGCTACGGAGGCTGATGCTGTGCTTCGAGGGCCCTGGTCCCCTGCCCCTCACCGCGGCGCGCGTCCCTCGGGATTCCTGCTCCAATAAGGGGAGCGCTTCCGAAAGAGGGGTCTCCACGTTTCTGAGCTGTGCCCGGGCCCGAATACTGGTTACTTCCCCCAAGGTGCTCTCGTGTAGGTTCTAGAGAGGGTGAAATCTGTCCTGATCAGCGAGAAAGGCTTGAGTCACAAAATTATCTTGTCGTCTTGGGGCTGTTGTGAGTATGCGGTGAGATAGGGTTCTGTATGTAAAGAACCTAGCTCAAGGCCTGGCACACTCAAGAAACAGCTGCCATTACATCACCATCACTGCCACCACCATCACCATCACCATCATCGAAACCATCGTCATCATCCCTGAGTGTCATTTGTCTTACTAATGAAGCCGCGGAGTGCAAGGGGTTTGTGTGGGCAATCTCCTTGTTCCCTCACAGCTGGAACTTTGCAACGTCCACCTCAACTCGGAACGGATCTCTCTGCTTAAGTCTAGCTGGTGCCTGCTGGAGTTTGCCTGTGTATTTCTCACCAGCACTTCAGACTTCAAATGCCTAACCCAAGGACCCAAGTTTATCATCTTCTCTCAAATGGATTCTCCTTAGGAAGAAAAATAGCCCTTCTCCTTGTTCTTAAAAGACATTTTTACCTCCAATACCAAGCCCCCCCTCCCCCAGTTTATTCTGTGTACTAGTGTCGGATTGCCATTCCTTGCTAAATAACTTGATAATAAATCTTCAGGGTAAAGTCCACATTCTTAAGCCTCAAAATCTGACGATAAGAATGACGGCTCTACTCCAAAACACTGGACCACTCATTTCCACTCATCACCACACCCGTTTGGGATTTATCACATATTTTAAACTCAATCATTTATCTATTCATTTAACAAATCTTCACCGAGTCCTTCCCATGTGGCCAGTTTTTGCCATTGTCCCAATGGCAATACAAAGTTGAATAATTCATGGCCTTGGAAAATCTTCAACTAGATTAAATTCCATAAAGGAAACTGGACATCATACATTTTTGTGTCCTCCTCAGTGCTAGGGCTAGAATTTTAAAGTGGTCACTACCATCTTAAATGCTTTTTGGATTCTGATATCTGGTCTCCTTTCCTGCCTCCAGAACCAGTCAAAACTTAGAAGTAGTCTGTGCTCTGCTTTTGTGTATTTGTGTTTATGTTTTCTTACAATCCCCACCATTTATTACTGTTCTTTCTATACGATAATTTTGAAATTTAAAAATGTTTCACACATTTTAGAGACTCAACACAAATGACATTGATTGATTCTTTGCCCAGCCAAGTAGTAGACTCAGTTGTTGGGTATCAACACACACACACACACATTCCTTGACACATTCTCTAAACTTCTTTAGTGCAGGAAGGCAATCCCAAACTTCCTTTTGAAGAGGGAGCCAAAAAGAACTGGGTTAATATGGTTCCCTCAGGTTCCAGAATTTTGTTTTCAAAGGTCAATGATATAGGCAAATCTCTGTCATACCCATTTCTAGGCAGAGGAATACAAATGAGAGAGATAAGATGAGCAAATAATGCTTGAAAAGTTGGACACAAAGTAGGTTTATCTATAGAGAAGGCCCACTGCCTATAGCATGACTAGGCTTACATCCAACACTAAATTCCTTGTCACTCCGAATTTGGACTGTCTTTAGATTATTGTTGAGGTATTTCCCCATTTTAGAATGAAAATACTCTTAATACAAAAACTATGTGAGTAATCTTAAAAACCTGATGGATAGTCCATTAAGAAAGGGGGATCTTGGGGCACCTGGGTGGCTTAGTTGGTTAAATGTCCGGCTCCTGATTTGGGCTCAGGTCATGATCTCAGGGTCATGAGATGGAGCCCCGCCTGGGCTCTGCTATCAGCAGGAGTCTGCTTGGAATTCTCTCTCTCCCTCAGCCTCTCCCCTCCCCCAATCCGGGCACACACATTCTGTCTCTCTCAAATGAATAAATAAATCTTTAAAAATCTATAAATAAAAAAATTTAAAAGGGGGATCACAGTGTTAACAACCCCCATGTCATTCTGACTTTGAGCTAATTTCCCAAAATGTGCCTCTATAATCATTGTGTTTGCTGTGTGTATGGCAAATGGGAAGATATTCCTTTTAAAGATGCCCTTTCCCCCAGTAGAATATTCCCATAAGTGTGCTGCATAATTTCTTTCCCTTCCACAGATACCTTTTCATGTATAAAGCCTTTGACATTAAGAGGTGAACCACAACTATTTACTAAACAACTAGCAATACCAATGCTCATTTCCAAGCACCAAGAGAAAAAGACAAATTAAGCAAAAGGTGTATTCTTTTTATTTATTTAATTTTATTTTTTAAAGATTTTATTTATTTATTTGAGAGAGAGGGAGCACAAGCAGGGTGAGGGGCAGAGGGAGAGGGAGAAGCAGGCTCCCCGCTGAGCAGGGAGCCCAGGACCCTGGGATCATGACCTGAGCCGAAGGCAGATGCCTAACTGACAGCTACCCAGGCACCCCGAGGTGTGTTCTCTATAAAAAAATTTTTAATTGTGGCAAAATACACATAAAATTTACCATCTTAACCATTTCTAAGTGTACAGTTCAGTGGTGTTAAGTATATTCACATTATTGTGCAATCAGTCTTTACAAATTTTTCGTCTTGAAAAACCAAAACGTATACCCATTAAACAAAAACTTCCCATTCCTTCTCCCCCCAGCCTAGGCAACCACCATTCTACTTCTGTTTCTGAGTTTAATTACTCATACCTCATACTCATATCTAAGTGAAATCCTATAATATTTGTCTTTTCGGGACTGGCATATTTCACTTAGTCTAATGCCTTCCAGGTTCAAGGTGTCAGAATTTCCTTCCTTTTGAAGGCTGAATAATGTTGTGTTGTAGGTACATGCCACATTTACTTTACCCACTCATCCACTGATGGGCATTTGAGCTTCTTCCCCCTTTTGGCTGTTATGAATAATGCTGCTGTGAAAATGAACGTACAAACATCAGAGATGCTGCCTTCGGTACATTTGGATCTATTCCCCAAAGTGGGATTGCCGGATCATGTTGTAATTCTGTTTTTAATTTTGGGGGGAACCACCATTTGTGATGCTGGTGTTTGATATAGGAATCTAAAGTTGGGAGGAGAGATCCAGTGATTTAAATCTGAGAGTCATCAGAATATGGCTGATACACACGTTGGATCAGATCAATAGAAGAACACTCTGGGGGCGCCTGGGTGGCTCAGTTGGTTAAGCGACTGCCTTCGGCTCAGGTCATGATCCTGGAGTCCCGGGATCGAGTCCCGCATCGGGCTCTCTGCTCGGCAGGGAGTCTGCTTCTCCCTCTGACCCTCCTCCCTCTCATGCTCTGTGTCTCTCATTCTCTCTCTCAAATAAATAAATAAATAAATAATCTTAAAAAAAAAAAAAAGAACACTCTGACTTAAGAAGTAGAGACTTTGTAGTTAAGAGCAAAATGAAGAAGACAAGTTTTTCAGTCTGCACCCACACTGTGGTCCTCAACTTGAAAATTCACAGACCCAACTTTTTCAGTTCACAGCAAGATGATCTGTTTCTGGGGACTGATTTATAGTAATCAAATCTGCAGGAGACACTGATAAAGGGGACTTATTTATTAAATTAGGTGGATCATTAAAAATGCAAAATTAACTGGAATAATAGAATCCATAGGTCAGTTCATACCCTTATAACAGTGTCTACTTGGGAAACCAAATCAGCATCAATAGGTTGATGATAAAGTTTAAAAAAAAAAGAGAAAAGGAAATGTATGTCTCTAAAGGCTCTGGCAATTTGATATACCTTGTGCTTATATGGGGCTCTAGCTGCTGAACAGCCAAAAACACTTGGCTGAACAGAACGTCCTCTTGGATGAATATGGCCATACCCTCCTCTTTGCCCAGCTCTCTGTTTTCCAAAATTCACTCCTGCCGGCCATTATCACCTCCATTAAAACAATGGCTGACTTCCTGGGATCCTCAGGGGAGCAAAAGAGAAGTTTCCAATTAGTGGAACAATAATTCAAAAGTCTTGTGGAAATCACATACATAAATAAGGCCATTTAAACTAACTGAAATGTAATTTCTGGCAAACATCTACTCATCTTTTAGGCACTCACTTTGGGGGTCAGCTCCAAGAAGACATTTTCTCTGATTTCTTCCTAGGTGCTCATTCTCTGTGTGTGTGTGTGTGTGTGTGTGTTTTCTTCTTCTTTTTTTCCTTTTTTCCCCTCCATGTGTTTCTCACACTGCCTGGTGCCTCTAGAATTATTTTTATCAATCATCTGTATGTATGGCTCCCTTCAATGGACTGTGAATTTTGTTTTATTCATCTTTCTAGCCCCAATACTTAATATGATGTCTGGCACAGTGTAGTTGCTCAGTAAATGTTTGTTGAATGACTCAAAACTACACGATGACTACCAGAAACTTGACAAAGTATGCATGTATTTAATAAAATCATGAATGAACTAGTACTTAATGCATGAAATTTGGTAGACAATACAGGGTGTGTTTGGGAAAGACAGTAAAAGGGGTCACTGAATGGAAAAATTACCTGCATAGGAAAGGTTGTCATAAATTAAACCAGTTTATCTTAGTCTGGACGTTTGAGAGGTCAAGAGTCTGGGCCACTTTTGTTTTTCTGAGATTATCAGTATAAAAAAGAAAAAAAAAGAATTACAGGATTACATAACTGTGGCATATAGTACATATGTGTATTTCCAAAAGTCACAATTAAACACTGTTATGCTGTTTATAAGATAAGAATTTATAAAAATATCAAATATTAATTCAATAGTTTTCTGAAATCTCATTGATGAGCTTCTAAAAAAATACAGTTGAGGTCAGGGCCTCAACTTTGTGATCTGGCACTGAAACATGTGAAACTCAAAGATGACTAACAAGCAGCATCTCTTTTCAATCCTGCTGGTTGTCTCTGTGGTTGCAGGAGTATAATATCCTAAGTCTAGATTCCTCAGCCCCCCTAAACTGTTAGACCTGACCTATGTGGTCTTTCAAGACTTCCCTTCTCCAGTGGTGGGCCCTGACCTCAACTGTATTTTCTTAGAAGCACATCAATGAGATTTCAGAAAACCCTGGTTTCATGAGAACTATATTACAACACATTCTGGGAATAAGTCACCTTTATAGCTGACTGCTCATTTTTTTCTGTTCTTACCAGCTTTAATTTCAGAGACCGACTCCCAATCCGGACAGCTTACCCAGTGGGGACCACCCACCCTATTCCCGATCATCTCTTAATGAGTCAAGACTGGAAGCCTGGAGTGGGGGGCGGGGAGGAAACAGTCGTGGTACTGTGGCATCCCTTATCAGACGAGGAAGCTGCAGCTGTGTCCTCTCTGTCCTGGAAGCTTGCTTGTTCGGCTCCTTCTATCTTTACCCTGTTAACCACCTGGCTGTCATACACACAGAGGGAGTCAGCCGGGGGCAGGCCCTCTAAGGGACAAAAATAAATAAAGCGAATGTTGCTTGCTCAACTATTATGATTGCGTGTATTAGCCTACCACTGGCACAAACAAACGTAGCCCAAGAAGTCAAGGATGAGAGGAAATAAAGATTAAAAAACAAAAACAAAAACAACACTTTTGTTAAAAATTTGTCATCTATGAACGATAATCTGAGAGAATGAACAGTCTCTGAAAAGAGGTTAAGATCTTCCAAAGGCTAAGGATCTCAGAACATTATAAATTGAAGCTGGGGGCATACCTGGCATGAATACTCATGCATTATTTCAAACCATATGTCTTGAGTATCTCAGGGGTGGCCAGCCTATGGGCCAGCAATGTACATGGTTGGGCCCTTCCCAGCTCTCCCAGGCTCTGAGGGGAGCAAACAATTCAATAAGCAGTTTCAGTACAGGGGGATAAATACAACAGGGAAAGTGTGTGTGTTGGGGCGGGGGGGGGGGGGGGGGGGGTGCAAATAGGAACAAAGGTCTGGCTTCTGGGTCTAGGTAAATTACACTTAAAAGAATGTGCAAAACAGTTAAAAATGTTTGTTTTTTAAGTACATTTATTTGGAGGTAGATAGAGTTTTCCCAGACTCTTATCTGCTGGAAGAGGGGGAAAGGTCAGGTGTTGGTAGACAATACAAGATGAACTCCTGTAACAAACTTTTTTTTTTTTTTTTGGCAAAAGTTGAAGAGGCAAGACGACTTTGAGTTACCAGAAAACTAGCCCTTTCTGGATAGAGAGGAAAGTAAAAGAGCACATTTCTGGGCTGCATCTCTATCTTCAATGTAAAGAGCTCCTCCTGACCTCTGCCACACACCCGCCCAACCCTAAGGGACACTCTCTGCCAGGCCTTTTAAAGAATTACATTTAAAAGCTTTATTTACGTTTCTCCTGTTCCACATTCCAAAGGCTTCCTTCCCTGCGAAGGATAAAAGGTGCCATACCGAGCATCTTCAGGAAGGAAATCTCATCCCTTCGGTCAGGAAGTGAGCCTGCCCCCCAGAAAGAAGAATGCAACGCATTCAAGGCTTGGGGCCCCCCCGAGGAAGGGGCCGTGGCTGGGAGTTGCCCCAGTCCGGTTTCCCCGCTATGAATCCCGGAGCAAAAACAGTCTGGGGGAAGCTCCTGGAGAGAAAGGAAATACGCACCACCTGGGTAAGAAAATCAAGCTCTGCCTGTGCAGAAAAAGTAATCCCAGAGGGCTCAGCCTGTGGGCCCTCGAGAGAGTTCAATTTCAGTCTGATGAGCAGGACTGTGAACTGGGCACCACGCAACAGTTCTGTCCTTGACTGTTGTTCCCCAAAAGCTGCTGAGCACACCCTAAAGAGATGCAGAACCGGATGGCGTCCTCAGGGCCCGGGGACACTAGGGGCCTCGCCACTGGGAAGCCGAAGCTGTCAGTCTCGCTTCTCCAAGGACCGGCCGTGTGAACACAGGGCGCTTCTGGGAAGGCAGCTATGCTCACCACTATACCACCAACGCTGGGGCGCTTTTTGGAACGAGTGGCTGGCATCAAAGGTCGTGCGCATCTGCACTGCCTTCTGGAAAGCCAGAATGCGCACCCGCACGGTGCCTCGCAGGCAGCCCCCCGGCCCCGCGCTCTGCTGCCGGCACACGCTCCGGTTCTGCTGGCGCCTCCGGAAACCCCGAGTCGGGCCCAGGGGCCGAGAGGCCCGGGGCGCAGAGGGTTGGGGGGGATGCGGGGCGCGGGAAGCTGGACAGGTGACACGAGCCCTCCTCAGAGTCTCCGCCCACAGCATCCTCAAACAGGTGCATAGATGTCAACGAGAGCCCCTTCGTGTCTGCAAACACCACCTGCTTCTTGGGGCCCTGGGGTTTAGGAGGTCGTGCCAGGCAGGAGCGTAAGGACCGCAGGGGCCGCCGCTGGGCTCCGCCAGACCGCAGGAGCTGCTGCGGGGACGGGCTGTGGCAGAGGCAGAGATGCATGGGGCGGTGCACAGGAGACGGGCCGGCAGCACTGGGACCTTCGACAAGAGGGCAACGACGTTCTGAGGACAGGGCAGAAGGACCTGGCATTCTCCGCTGCAGCCCAGCCTGCACCTCCTCCCTGCCCCATCGCGCGCTTCTCCGCCCCTGGGGTCCCCCGCCCGCAAATGTCTGACGAAAGTGGGTAAAAGGAAGCACAGGCAAGCGGTGGCTGTGGGCTGGGCGCCAACGGGGAGCCCGTCAATTGCTGAAGGCGGGCGCACTTACCCCACGCGGCTCCGGGCAGCGGCGCGCGCGGCAGCTCGCCTAGTCTGAGGCCACTCTCGGCAGCCAGAAGTATTTAGGGGCTCCTGACCCCCAGCCGGCCAGCCGCAGCGGGGCGCGGGCCCCTGGAGGCAGCCAATCCGAAAGGCCTTTCGCGTCGGAACCCCTTGGGGAAGTGAAAGGATGTGACAAGAAGTGTGACTCAGACACTTTGCCCTGGGCCGCCAGCACTCCACCCCTGACCAGACAGCCCTAGGGGTCACTCTGGGGTTATCTGTGGCTGTGGTCGGGGACGAGGAGGGGCAGGGCAATGACACAGACCCAGGCTTCCAGGGAGGGGAGGGTTTCCTACGCACTGCGGCTCCTTTCCCCAGGGGAGACAGACTTTTGTCGGCCTCTCCCTTGACAGAGTCGGCTTTGGGGCTTTTCCCTGTGCAGTGACCTGCTGCCCACTTTTGGGGCCGATCTCTCCATCTCACGGTTTCTTCCCAATCACGTTTTGCCACTGCTTTCTTTCTATGTTTCTGTTTGTGTGTTGATGTATTTATTACTCTGTAAGCCGTGTGTGTGTGTGTGTGTGTGTGTGTGTGACATCCAAAGAGAGAGGAGGGTCCCTGGAGGAGGCACTCATTGACCAATATCGCTCCTACAGGGCCTGGGGCTCGGATCTCTCGTTCAGTCAGTTGTGGCCAGAGCGACAGGGTCACAGGCCACAAAGTACCTCCATAAGGAATCCCACTGGGCCTGCGGGCATGGCGCTCCTGCGCCAGATGTGATCAGATTGCCTCAGGGTCTGTGTTCTTACCTCGGGCATCCTTCTCCGATTCCCCGCTGCAGACCACTGTATTCTGTCACTTCAACCGTAACGCACCCCAAGTCCTCAGCCCTCTGCATTTTTCACCTTAGACCTTTTCCTCCGAGATCCTGATCCAATTCTGACAATTATTCAATGACTTTCATATGCTAACTCACACATCTGGATCTAGCTTAGACCTTTCATCGCACTCCAGGCTCCTAGATAATGGTTCTACTTCTAGATCTGGGCGGTGGTACCAAAGGTGAGTTCCCTGTGTAATTTTCTGTATGTATGTTTTACTTCAATCAATCAAAGGTTTATTTAAAGGAAAAAAAAACGGGCGCCTGGGTGACTCAGTCAGTTAAGCGTCTGCCTTCTGCTCAGGTCATGATCCCAGGGTCCCGTGATTGAGTCCCATGTCCGGTTCCCTGCTCAGTGGGGTGTCTGCTTGTCCCTCTCCCTCTGCCCCTGCCCCCTGCTCATGTGCGCGCTCTCTCTCAAATAAATAAATAAAATCTTAAAAAAAAAAATAAAGAAGAAAACCAGCAAGGAGGTAAAATTGTTAATTATATAGAGGTTTGGAGATTTTATTCTTACAAAAATGGCCTCAGAATGAATATATATAAAGGCAATATGTATTTTACACTTAATATATCTATAGCTGTGAACATCTTTTCATATTATAGATGTGGCTTATTTTTCGCCCATGGTGCATGGTATTCTGTCATATGGGTCCACCATACTCTACTATACACATTTAGGTGATTCTAAATATTTTAAAAAGATTATTTAATTTAGAGAGAGAGAGCATGAGCATGAGCAGGGGGAGGGGTAGAGGGAGAGGGAGAGAAGCAGACTCCGCATTGAGCGCAGAGCCTGAGGTGGGGCTCAATCTCACAACACTGAGATCATGACCTGAGCTGAAACCAAGAGTTGGAAGCTTAACCGACTGAGCCACCCAGGCGCCCCATAGGTGATTCTCAAATTTTTTGCCAATAAAATAGTGCAACTAAAACGGTTGGATACTGGGGCGCCTGGGTGGCTCTGTCAGTTAAGTGTCTGCCTTCGGCTGAGGTCATGATCCCAGGGTTCTGGGATCGAGCCCCACATTGGGCTCCCTGCTTAGTAGGGAGCCTGCTTCTCCTCCCTCTGCAGCTCCCCTGCTAGTGCTCTCTCTCTGTCAAATAAATAAATAAAATCTTTAAAAAAAAAACGAAGCCCCCCAAAAAACTCTTGCATACATATGTTTGTGTACATGTGTGAGAACTTCTCCATGACAGATATTTAGAATGAGAACTGTTAGTTCAAAGGGTACCCACATTTAAAACTTTGATAAGTACCACCATATTGCTTCCAGAAAGGCTGTGTAAGTTTATAGTTTCACCAATAATCTTCAAGAGTTGCCTTATTTCCATAGCTTCGCCATCACTAGAATGATCACACTTTAAAATATTTTCCAATATGATAGGTGAAAAACAGTATCTCATGATATTTTTTTAAAGATTTTATTTATTTATTTGACAGAGACACAGTGAGAGAAGGAACACAAGCAGGGGGAGTAGGAGAGGGAGAAGCAGGCTTCCTGCGGGGCAGGGAGCCTGATGCGGGGCTTGATCCCAGGACCCTGGGATCATGACCTGAGCCGAAGGCAGATGCTTAAAGACTGAGCCACCCAGGCGCCCCTCTCACGATTGTTTTGATCGTTCCTTTTTAAAATATTTATTTATTTATTTTAGAGAGAGAGAGAAAACGACGGGAATGGGGAGGGGCAGATGGAGAGGGAGAGAGAGAATCTTAAGCAGGTTCCTTACCCAGAGCAGAACGCCATGTGGGACTCAATCTCACGACCCTGAGATCATGACCTGAGCTGTAATCAAGAGTCTGACACTTAACCGACTGAGCCACCCAGGCGCCCCTGATTATATTTTTAAATGAAAATGGTATGTAGTATTTTTTTCATATATTTTCTGCCATTTCCATTTTCTTCTCAGTGAGATGCATAATCAAATCTCTTGTCAAGTTTTATAGTAAGCCATTTGTATATTTTTAAATGAAGTAGTAGTTCTTGGGTTGGTGCCGTGGGCTACCTTTTTTTAATTTTATTTTATTTATTTATCTGAGAGAGACAGAGATAGCGACAGAGATAGCGAGAGAGAGCACGAGGGGGGAGGAGAGGGAGAAGCAGGGCTCCCTCCTGAGCAGGGAGCTTGCCAAAGTGGGGCTGGATCCCAGGACCCTGAAATCATGACCTGAGCTGAAGGCAGACACTTAGTGGACTAAGCCATCCAGGCGCCCCATGAGAATTATTCTCATGTTATTGAAATTTCTAAGGGATGATCCTGGGGGAGGATATATTTTTCATGTTGATTTAGAGTTATATTATGGGTCACCTTTCCTTTCTTTCTTATGCACCAATACTCTGGATCCCTACAATGTGGTAAAGGATGTGTTAGATGCTGAGGTACAAAGGTGAACAGAATGGCAAGGTTGCTGACCACATGGGGTTTAATTTTTAGCATTCAGAAAATGTGGTCTTTATTACCTTTATTTTGGGGGAATTTATTGAGATTTTCTTTGTTGGTCAAAATTTTCTTAAAAAAAGTGTTTTCTTCTTTTGTTAAAATTCCCTCACTTGAATTCAAATTCTGAGAAACGAGTGTTCAAATCTTCTATGATGATAGTGATTTTCTCAAATTCATATACTCTCTGATAACTATGCTTTATATTATTGCAATACTATCTTGTTTGGTGCATGAAAACTCAGCACTATTATACCTTCTTAGTGAGTCTATCTTATATCAACGAATGATAACCCTCTTTATCCTATTTAATCTTTTTTGCCTTGCAGTCTACATTGATAATTCTATCTGTACCCCTATTTTGCTTCATTAATATTAGTCTGTTATAGCTGTATTTAGTACTTACTAAATCCACTTTTCTGTTATTTTAAGTGTGAGGTTATTTGGGAGGAACAGAAATAGCTGGACTGTGTTTTTCTAGATTTCTCTTCTTTTCCTCTTGCTCTTGGTCCTTTTCAATAAGCTCTAGGTTTTCAATTGACCTACATTGCATAAGAGTTGGTTTTTCTCCATCCTCATTGTCTAATGCCAAGCATCTAGTTCAATGAGATCCTAGCATTGCTTTCAAAGCTAATGTGGACTGAAAGATGAGTTTCTGGCTATTATTCAGACCTCCTTCTATCAGGATTGTGTGTATTTATCCTATACACCTCAATTTCCCAAATCTGGTAAACACAGAAACACACATGTGCATGCAGGCATGCAAAAGTCTCAAAGATTTTAAAAACCTTCACCCACAAAAAAACATTGAGCTGGAAGAACATATTGAACCAAAGTTAGAAGTGGAAAAGATCTACCACAAGATAAGCAACCTTACTACTTAACACAGAACACGGAAATTGGGGAGCTGGGGCGGTGTTTTCTGTAGTGACTACCATCTGAAAAGCACAAGGCTAGAACATATTTCTGTTGGACAGGTGATGTGGGGTCAAGGAAAGATAACTGGTTTTCTGCGTCAGAAGTGCTAGGTTCCAGTCTTGGCTAAATCACTTATTGGTAATTATGAACAGCCATGATAGTCTACAAATGAGATAGGGATCTCTGCCTACATCAATGTACTGTAGAAGAAGACAGCAATAAATGAACAATTTATATATGTATTAATATTTAAGAATTTTCTAAAACCTTTTCACACCTTATCTCACTTTTTCCTTCTGACAACCCTGTTATGTTGGTGTTACTATTCTCCCTATTTTACGTATAAGGAAGTGATTTCTCCAAGGTTCCTGAGTTGATAAAAATGCAGATTCTGGGGACACCTGGGTGGCTTGGTTGGTTAAGTGTCTGCCTTAGGCTCAGGTCATGATCCCAGGGGCCCGGGATCGAGCCCCTTGTTGGGCTCCCTCCTCAGCAGGAAGCCTGCTTCTCCCTCTCCCTCTGCCACTACCCTTGCTTGTGCCCTCTCATTCTGTCAAATAAATAAATAAAATCTTTAAAAAAATGCAGATTCAGGACTTGAGCCTAGTTTTGACTCCAAATCCCAGCATCATTTCATGGTAACCTGTTCCTTGTGAAAACATTTTGATAAACAAAAAGCACCTTGCAAATGCAAGGTTTAGTGTTAATTTTCTGAAAGAGGCATGTGTGGGTCTGGGCATAAATCTTCAGAAGACTGCTGGGCTGCTGGCAGACTGAAAACTGCCAGGGAACTTGAGAGATTTTCTGGTCCAAGCCTTTGCAAGCTTTAGGCAAGCAAGTGTTGAAAGCTTTCAGGAACAGAAAAGTATTTATGACTTTTTTTGCATCTCCAAGATCTTAGCTTCTACAAACTTCTTTGGTAGACCAATCCAGTGTTATGACAAAAAGCCTTTTCTTCATGATACCATATAGGTCTCTTTCCTCTTGGTAAAAAATTCTGTCTTTGTCACTTGTCATTTTTCTGATTCTTTTGTTCTTTATATATGTTCCTGAGTGTGCTGACTTATACTTTAGAAAAGCGGCTTGATTTTTATGAGTCTCCATTTCTTTTCCATTGTTTTCCTCCTGCTAATCATAATACTAGAGAATTTTGGTCTTTTAACATTCATTTTTTTTAAAAAAGCTGCTTAATTCCTTCCTTCTTCCTTTCAATTGAATAATTTCCCAGCCATTTCTTCCTGCTTTCTTTATCCCATAAAACTAATTTACCCCTTAAAAACCAAGATCAAATCAGTCATCAGATCTAGTTTATGCCTCTAATTACCACATACAAATCGATGGCTTCATCATTGTTTATCATGTCCAGATTCCTGTCTGTTCTGTTTAATTCACGAAACTTAAGCAGTTTCATTTTAAAAAAATTTTAATACTAGTATAATTAGCACATAGTGTTATATTAGTTTCAGGTGTACAATATAGTGATTCAACGATTCTATACATTGTTTAATGCTCATCAAGATAAGTGTGCTCTTAATCCCCTTACCTGTTTCACCCATCCGCCATCCACTGACTTAACTCAGGTTGAGTTTCATCACTTGTAACCAGAATCCCTAATCTATGGCACTCTCTTCACACCCTGTAGTCTACACTTGTCCTTTGGTTATCTCATCTGCTCCTAGGACTTCAACTTCACCCAAGTACTGATGACTTCCATGTTATATTCCATGCCAGACCTCCTGTCTGAGCTGCAGCCAGTCATATTTCTGTATGTCTGGTAAACATCAGTTTGTTCTCTGTAGTTAAAAGTCTGTTTTTTTTTTTTAAGATTTTATTTATTTATTTGACAGAGAGAGAGACAGGGAGAGAGGGAACACAAGCAGGGGGAGTGGGAGAGGGAGAAGCAGGCTTCCCGCTGAGAAGGGAGCCCGATGTGGGGCTTGATCCCAGGACTCTGGGATCATGACCCGAGCTGAAGGCAGACGCTCAACGACTGAGCCACCCAGGCATAAAAGTCTGTTTTTTTGTCTCTTTTTTTCCTTTGTTTGTTTTGTTTCCTAAATTCCACATATGAGTGAAAGCATACAGTATTTGTTTTCTCTGACTCACCATAGATCTATCCATTTTGTTGCAAATGGCAAGATTTCATTCTTTTTTATGGCTGAGTAATATTCCATTGTGTATAGCTATCATGTCTTCTTTATCCATTCCTCTATAGATGGACGCTTGGGATGCTTCCATAATTTGACTGTTGTAAATAATGCTGCAATAAACATAAAGATGCATATATCTTTCCAAATTAGCATTTTTGTATTCTTTGGGAAAATACCCAGGAGTGGAATTATTGGATCATATGGTAGTTCTATTTTTTTTTTAAAGATTTTATTTATTTATATGACAGAGAGAGACAGCGAGAACAGGAACACAAGCAGGGGGAGTGGGAGAGGGAGAAGCAGGCTTCCCGCTGAGCAGGGAGCCCGATGTGGGACTCGATCCCAGGACCCTGGGATCATGACCTGAGCCGAAGGCAGACGCTTAACGACTGAGCCACCCAGGCGCCCATGGTAGTTCTATTTTTAATTTTTTGAGGAACCTCCACACTGTTTTCCACAGTGGCTGCAGCAGTTTGCATTCCCACCAACAGTGCATGAGGATTCCTTTTTCTCCACATCCTTGCCAACACTTGTTGTTTCTTGTGGTTCTGATTTTAGCCTTTTTTTTAAAAAAATAAGATTTTATTTATTTATTTGACAGAGAGAGATACAGCGAGAGAGGGAACACAAGCAGGGGGAGTGGGAGAGGGAGAAGCAGGCTTCCCTCCGAGCATGGAGCCCAACTTGGGGCTCGATCCCAGGACCCCGGAATCATGACCTGAGCCGAAGGCAGATGCCTAACAACTGAGCCAACTAGGGGCCCCTGATTTTAGCCTTTCTAACAGGTGTGAGGTCATATCTCATTGTGTTTTTGATTTGCATTTATGTCTTTGTTGGAAAAATATCTGTTCATGTCTTCTGACCATTTTTAAATTGGATTATTTGGGGTTTTTTTGGTGTTGCTTTGTACAAGTTCTTTATACATTTTGAATACTAACCCTTTGTTGGAGATATCATTTGTAAATATCTTCTCCCATTCAGTAGGTTGTCTTTTAGTTTTGATTATTTCCTTTGCTGTGCAGAAATTTTTTATTTTGATGTAGTCCCAATAGTTTATTTTTAAGCAGTTTCATTTTAAAGGTCACTGGAGTCTAAAGCATCTTGATTGGCTGTGAATCACAAGCAGCAAGGAAGTCCCAATTTCCCATTGACAGAGGACACAGCTACATCTTTCTCAGAGACTCCCAGGATGGAAATTCCATGGAACTTTTGTATGCTGTTTTAGTTCAGGCTGCCAAAACGAATACCATAATCTGGGTGGCTTAAAAAACAGACTATTTCTCATAGGTCTGGAGGCTGGAAGTCTGAGATCAAGATGCCAGCATGGATGGATTCTAGTGAGAACCTACTTCTTGGCTTGTAGTTGGTTACCTCCTTGCTCCTTGCAGTGTCCTCCCATGGTGGAAAGGGAGGTATCTCTGATCTCCTCCTCTTCTTATAAGGACACTAATCCCATCATTGAAGTCTCACCCTCATGACCTCATCTAACCTTATTACGTCTCAAAGACCCCACTTTCAAACAGCATCACCTTGGAGGGGTGGGACTTGAACATGTGAATTCACTACGCCGGAGTGGAGTAACCATGAAGCTGCCTGCGCTCTATTTCCTGTTCAGGAGAAACCCCATCTGCAGGAGAGAATAAGGTCAAAAGACATGGAGACGCAGGAGAAAAGATAGAGATTGGTACACACACACACACACACACACACGCACACATATCCTTCTCAACGTAGTGTTGGAATCTGTAGACCTAGTTGGTCATTGGAGGCCAGCTGCCATTTTCGGTTACAGGAGCCAGGAAATTCCTTTTCCTGAAGTTAACTCAGGTTGAGTTTCATCACTTGTAACCAGAATCCCTGATCTATGGCACTCTCTTCACACCCTGTAGTCTACACTTGTCCTTTGGTTATCTCATCTGCTCCTAGGACTTCAACTTCACCCAAGTACTGATGACTTCCATGTTATATTCCATGCCAGACCTCCTGTCTGAGCTGCAGCCAGTCATATTTCTGCAGGAATTTCCACTTTCATATCCCATGAATACATTAAGCTCCATACGTCCATGACATCATCATTTCCTTCACTCTACTTCCAACTAACAAGATTTTTCTATATTTTCCTATCCCAATTAATGTAATTTTTGTTTTCACAGTTACCCAGATTGGATGTCATTTTAGACTTCTCTCTCTTCTACTGTAATTTCCACTCACCTCCAAGCTAAATGGTCATTTCCTTCTTTAGACATGCTCATTGCTAACCCCCCCCCCTTTTTTTTTCAAATCTGCAGTGTTATTTTGTACTGCTTCTAGTTCCTCCCTGAAATTTTGGAGTTCATCTTTTATCCCCACGAATATGGCTGTTTTATAGTCTGTGCCTATTAATTCCTCCATTTGGAATACCTGACTTTCTGTTATCTGTTGCTTCTATTGATTCTCACACACATTATCTTTTCTCTTTATATGCCTAGTTAATTTTATGTTAGACATTGCATTTGAAAAATTATTTATAGAAATCATTTGAGACCTAGGATGTTCTCTTTCCTCAGAGATGATTTTTGTTCTGTTCACCAGCATAAATTGGATTGCTTTAATCCAATTTACAAGTTTGAAATTTTCAGGACCATCCACATGATTCAAAGCTGACCTAAAATCTGTGTGTGAGGGCTTGGTTTACTTCTAATTCTCTTTTACTCCCTGAACCCTGATCCCAAAGGAGGATGGTTTACCAGAACTCTCAATCTTCGCAGGCACTGAACTCTAACTTTTGTGCCACTGGTTCCACTAGGCAAGAGGTGCTTAACCTTTTTTGTCCTTTGACAATCTGATGGCTACGGACTCCTTGGAACAATGTTTTGGTTTGTCTTGTTTTTAAGTTTTTTAAGTAGGTGTGGAGCTCAACACAGGGCCCAAGGCCATGACCCTGAGATCAAGACCTGAGCTGAGATCAAACGTCAGACACCTAACTGACTGAGCCACCCAGGTGCCCCTAAAATCATAAAACAAATAGGATTACAAAGGAAACTTATTATATTGAAATAAAGTTATCAAAACACTGATTAAAAATTTGTGATAAGGTAATACATGTGCATCTCTATTAATGTATTAAATAGCAAGTTCTTGCAGCGGGTCTAATACCAACTGTAATTTAGCATAGTGATGAACGTAAATGACATTTTGAGGTATCTGCAACAACTGTAAATGTTGATGAAAACATTTGATTTCTGTTGATGACAAAGTCACAAGTACTGTGACTATTACTACGGCTTGCAGCCTAGATTAGTAACAGAAGAAAAGTCTAAGCTTCATTTAGTGGTTAAGGAAAAGAAAGATGTAATTTTTTTCTTAACCAAGGTCATAGACCCCCTGAATTGAACGGTCTGTGGACCTCAGATTTAGGATCACTGCATTTGGCTGTTTGGCTTTTGTCAGTGCTATTCAGTCTCTTGGCTAACACCTGGCCTGGCCAAATGCTGAACTCACTTCTCTGGACTTCTGTTTTCTCCTAGATCTTGGTGCAACAATTCTTCACTACCTCATTAGCAATTTGATGTCTTCAGAAAAATGTTTTTATATTTTATCCAATTTTTAAATGTCTTCAGTGTGAATTGACCCAAATTACTTAGTCTGCCATTACAGGAAGCAGAGCTGCCTGCCCATTGCCATGCCATCCCCACCTTTATGTGCTATGGGGTCCTTATTTCTTCTCACTTGGACTGCCAGCATAGCCACTGATTTCTAACCCTGTGATGTGGCCTCCATTCTCCATAGTCGCCAGAAGCATCTTTCTAAATGCAAATCAGATTTTAAAATATAATTCTAATCATTTCAGACCGTAGCTTCAAGTCCTCCAGAAGCTCCCAGGGGTCTCCTATGGGATCCTAAAAGATGGGAAGCTGTCCTCCCACAACCCACTCTTATCCTATTATCCTGCCCAGCTTCTTGGAGTGCCCACAGTGCTGTATATGACCTATGGCTTTGTGCCCTGCTCATGGTATTTCTACCCAAAATAGCCATCTCCTCTTCCCTCCTTGGCCTGGCTAACTGCTCTAGTGTTTCAAGTCTTGGCTTAGGCCCCCCTTTCCAGGAAGCTTTTGTGATTTCTTGTCCTTGGAGTCCTTCCTGTGTTCTTTTGTACCACTTCTTGCCATCCCTACTTTTACAAAACCATATTATTCTGTGATTGTGTTCCTGTTGGTCTCCCTCACTGAGTGATACGATTTCTTCCTCTGAAGCACGGGTTACATGCAGGTTATGCACCACAGTGTCTGACCTTATGTTTGTTTACCAAACTGAGAGGAGTTGTACTTGGCATACTACTATTTTTTTTAATTTTAATTTTTTAAACTTCACACCTTTTTTTACTATTGAATTTTAGATGAAGCACACAGCATACTGCTATTTTTATTGTCATTTATATGATCTAGTCACTCTGTAAAATTCTAGCGTGACAGGACACTGCGACTCTTGCCTTCATTACAACTTTTGTTTTTGTTCACCTAGGAATTCATATTCCATGAAACGCTCATTCCTACGCGTTTTAAAAACTGGGAACACTAGGTTGCTAATATATGTCCAAGTTACTACTATGTACTTATTTATCCTTAATTCTCCTCAAGATTTGACATAGCTTTTTAAATTTAGACAAAACAGTAAAATTGTAGGTATAAAAAGATCAGAAACTATTTAAGGAAAGACTCAGGGCAATGTGATGGGAAGCCATGGTGAGGCAATGGACACAGTAACTGGCTCTGAGCTCCCTGGTAGGAAGCCTAAAAATGGGAACCAGTAGGACTCCTCTGTCTGATACAATGAATCATAGAAGTTTGAAGAGACAAATTTTTACTTGTACTAAATTTTGAGAAAAATTTCTTTCATGGATCCTATAAGACAACAGAAGGAACATAATTGAGACTGTCTTTGACTATAATTTTTGGAAGACATGGAGATGTTATTCACACAGCTATTTCTCTGCTAAAATCAAGGAACTAATACATTCCCATTAGCCCAGGGTAAGTGCTTTCTGGGACCAAGTTTGATACAGAACTAAAAGTTGTGGAACCAAGAGAAAGAGACCGATGATATGGCCGTTAGTATCTCTCTTGTTTTGTTTATTAAACTGTCGACACACCATTGTTGGCAGTCTATTACTCATGACTGAGTTCACTCAAGTGGAGACATGTGATATTGTTGATTGCAGGTCAGAAAGCTTTAGATACAAGGAGATGGCAAAGTTGATGATCTCTTATTGCAGTCTCACTGAGACTGAAGGCCAGCTGCCACGTCTGGAGGTTGAGGGCAGCCATGCCTGCAAACACAGCCAAAGGGGTGCACACATGCCGGGTTTGTTAACAAATGAGGCATATGCCATTTCTCCTTATGTTATTTTCATGATCTATTCAGGAAATTAGATTGCCGTCATGCTTAAAACATCTTGTTTGTTCCAGGGTTCCTAATATAAAAGTATTTATACCTTCCTCAGTTCTCCAAAGAATTTTGGTGTGATTTTAATGATCAGAAAATAGTAAAACTGTAAGTATAAAAAGATTAGAAACGATTTAGGGAAAGGGAAAGGGTAATTTAACCAGGAAGCTGGGAGGCAATGTGAGTATGAGGATTAAACAAGGTCATTTGTGGAGGGCAGTTTGTACATTGTCCTGGACATAGGACAAAAATATTAATTTCCTTTACTCCCTTCCTTTTCTGTAGGCAGTGGGTAGCCACCGAAGCTTTTTAAGAGAGACAATGAAATGGTCAGAATTATACTTGAGGAAAATTGCAGCTTCAGAGATAACAGGAGCTGCAACTTGAAGTTTAAAAAAATTTACATTTGAGCTGGGAACAACTTTGGGTCCCAAGGAACACCCCACTTATGAGGCTTAAAACATCCTCTCATACACAAAGCTTTGAACCCAAGCAGATAATTCCTTTCAAACTTCATAGTCCTGGCTCTTAAGACAATCTTTTTCCTGAGTCAAACAATCTCATATTTTCAGATATACACTTAGGTGGTTCTCTTAGGATTCATTGTAATTCCTTGGGGGCAGAAATAGTCATTTTTTAAAAAATTTTTATTGTTATGTTAATCACCATACATCATTAGTTTTTGATGCAGTGTTCCATGATTGTTTGTGTATAACACCCAGTGCTCCATGCAGAATGTGCCCTCCTCAATACCCATCACCAAGCTAACCCATCCTCCCACCCCCCTCCCCTCTAGAACCCTCAGTTTGTTTTTCAGAGTCCATCCTCTCTCATGGTTTGTCTCCCCCTCCGATTTCCCCCCCTTCATTCTTCTCCTCCTATCATCTTCCTTTTTTTTTTTTTTTTAACATATATTGTATTATTTGTTTCAGAGGTACAGGTCTGTGATTCAACAGTCTTGCGCAATTCACAGCGCTCACCATAGCACATACCCTCCCCAATGTCTATCACCCAGCCACCCCATCCCTCCCACCCCCCACCACTCCAGCAACCCTCAGTTTGTTTCCTGAGATTAAGAATTCCTCATATCAGTGAGGTCATATGATACATGTCTTTCTCTGATTGACTTATTTCACTCAGCAATAGTCATTTACTTTCATTCTCATAGAACCTAATAGAACTGGGACAAAAAACAAAGTTTAGGTAATTGTGTGAAACTATTTTGAATAGTTTTCCTTAACAAGTTAGAAGAATTTGTAAGCAAATAAGGTTGCTGTGAAAAAAAAAAAGTTGCTGTGAAGATTTACAAATTTATCCTACTGAAGGCATAGAATAGTATGACTCATAGTAAATACTTGATCAACATTATTGCCTTCAGAAACTGTAGTACATTCCTTTGAATACCCTGTTAATCTTAAAAAACTAAAACAGTTATTTTACCAGCAAAAATGGGCTTACTCAGGAATAACAGAAAGTTGCAATTTAGGAATATGCAAGCTAGGGTAAAACCATAGGCATGTCCAACAAAGTAAGGAGAGGCATGTTATATTATGGAGAATGAGAAAGCTGGGGGGTGTTGTTTTGAATGAAAGTCTCTTGGAAAAAAGTAAGAGTCCAGGGTGATGACAGTTTCCCACTGGGTGAGTTGCAGGGGTAGTAGAGTCTTTGTGGGAGATGCAATGTACATCTTTCCCTACTGGGACTTGGAATTGATGATTCTTTCCTGTTGGGAACTCTTCTGTTGGTGTTTATAATTGATGTTGCACAGTACTGCTCTCTCTTCTGGCCTCCACTTCAGTGAGGTTTTCCTTTATTAATTTTCACAACACTCAGTAATTGTTTTTCAGCCAGGGAAGGGATGTTCAAGTTTTTCGAAAGAGCTACATTATTTGAAACCAAGCTGTAAATAAAGGATACTGATTTCGGTTTTTAAAAATGAAGTTGTTTTGACAAGTGAGAGGATTTTCAGAGCTGGTTTATTAGATACATTAAAAAAAAAATTGGGGCGCCTGGGTGGCTCACTCATTAAGCGTCAGCCTTCGGCTCAGGTCATGATCCCAGGGTCCTTGGATCGAGCCCTGCACTGGGCTCCCTGCTCCATGGGAAGCCTGCTTCTCCCTCTCCCACTCCCCCGCTTGTGTTCCCTCTCTCACTGTGTCTCTGTCAAATAAATAATCTTAAAAAAAAAAAAAAATTCTCAGAGGATTCTGGGAAGATAGTAGAGTAGGAAGCACCAGGAATCTGTCTCTCTGCCGAGACAATTACACTGACAGAATCTCTTTTTTAACTATTTTGGAACTCTGGGGTCTGGTGAAGGCTTACAACTTCTAGGGGAACTCTTGGATGGTAAATCACAGTTAATTTTGGTCAGTTTCAGCAATTAGCTCTGTAGCAGCTACCCATCCTTCACTCCTAGCTATGTGGCAGGTGGTTGTACAAATGTTCCTGGAGCAGCTTGCACTCTGCTTGTGGGAGATAGGGTGGGTAAAAAGGACCCAATCCTCTAAATACATGGGGTTCTGTGCTCTGATTGCTGATTGGTGCTGCTGATCGCAGAGGTGCAAAGAGGCAGGCAGCCAGTACTGGACCTCCCCTCATTGTTGCAATCCTCTTTCCCTCTGGTTGAGATGGACTTACAAGGTTATTTAAAGGGCTGGTACCTTTTCTTTTCCTATTTGTTTTTCATTTTTTCCCTATTCAGGAGCCAGACTTAAAGACTAGGACATTCAAAAATAATTGCATATGCAGGGAAAATTAGAAAGTGGCTGTGCATGCCCAGGGAAAGGCTCAGAAAAGACCTGAGAAGACATGAAGTTTATACCTCAGGCCACACCTTGGCACTGAGCAAGCCTACAACAGACAAAAAACCAAAACCAATAAACATAAACAATAACAAGAAAACAGCAAACCCTGGAAAAGGGAGGGTCTGATTTACTGTTACCCCATCATTAGTTTCAAAGGTCCAGTGTTCAATGCAAAATCACAAGGTATACAAAGAAACAGGAAATTATGACCTACTCAAAGGAAAAAATAAATCAATAGAAACTGTTCCTGAAAAAGACCTAATAGTAATCTAGACAAAGACTTTAAAAACTGTCTTAAAGGTGCTCAAAGAACTAAAAGAAGATGTGTAGAAAGCCAAGAAAATGATGTATGAACAGAATGGAAATATTGAAGATAGAGAAAACTTAAAAAGAAACCAAAAAGAAACTCTGGAGCTGAAAAAATTCAATAACTGAAATGAAAAATTTACTGGCAAATTTAAAGGCAGATTTGAACGGCAGAAGATTCAGTGAATTGAAGACACGCCAATGGAAATTATTGAGGCCAAAGAACAGACAAAAAAAAAAAAAAAAATGAAGAAAAGCAAACAAAATCTAAGGGACCTGTGGGACATGACACCATTGAGAGGACCAATGTATGCATCATGGGAGTCCCAGAAAGAAAAGAGAGACAGAAATGGACAGAGAGAACACATTTGAAGAAATAATAGCTGAAAACTTCCCAAATTTGATGAAAGACATGAATATAAATATCCAAGGTCAACAAACTTCAAGCAAGATGAATTCAGAGACCCACACTAAGACTCATTATAATCAAACTTTCAAAAGCCAAAGACAGAGAATCTTGAGAGCTGCTACAGAGAAGCAAATCATCACATAACGAGGGATCTTCAATAGGATTATAAGTAGATTTTTTATCAGAAGTTTGGAAGCCAGAAGATGGTGGGTCAATATATCCAAAGTGCTAAAAGAAAAAAACTGTCAACAAAAAAACTATGCAACAAAACTGTTCTCCAAAAGTGAGGAAGAAATTATGACACTCCCAGATAAATAATAGCTAAGGGAGTCTGTGACCACTAGACCTGCCCCACAAGAAATGCTCAAGGGAGTCAGCAAGGTGAAATGAAATGCCACTAGTCAGTAAATCAAAACCATATGGAAAGGTAAAAATCTAATAAAGGTAAACAAAAGGGCAATTATAAAAGCTAATATTGGGCGCCTGGGTGGCTCAGATGGTTAAGCGTCTGCCTTCGGCTCAGGTCATGATCCCAGGGTCCTGGGATCGAGTCCCGCATCGGGCTCCCTGCTCCTTGGGAGCCTGCTTCTCCCTCTGCCTCTCTCTCTCTCTCTGTCTCTCATGAATAAATAAATAAAATCTTAAAAAAAAAAAAAAAGCTAATATTATTGCACCTGTACCTTTTGTTTTCTACATGATTTAGAGACATGTATTTTAAGAAAAAACCCTCAATTTTATAGTGTCAAAGCTAGTATCACTGTAACTTTGGTTTGTAACTACAAATTGTGCTTTCTACATAATTTAGGAGACTAATGAATTTAGATGAATAATGAGTTTATATTTTTAGGAACACAATGTACACAGATGTAATCCTGTGACACCAATAACTGAAAGGGGTGGGGCAGAGCTGCAAACAAGCGAAGTTTTTATGTTACTGAAGTTAAGCTGCTATGAATTAAAATTAGAGTGTTATAACTTTGGGATATTAAGTGTAATCCACATGGTGACCACAAAGTAGCTATAGAGTATACACAAAAGGAAATAATAAAGGAATTTAAACATTTACTGCAAAAAAAAAAAAAAAAAAAATCAACTAAACACAAAGGAAGAACAGAAATGCAGGAAATAAAGAACAAAATGGCTATAGGGCATAAAAAAAACAAACAGCGCAATGACAGAACTAAGTCTCTCTTAATCAGTAATTACTTTAAATTTGTACATAAACTCTTCAATCAACAGATTGGCAGAATGGACAAAAACATATAACCCAACTATATGCTGTCCACAAGAAACTCACTTGAGGTTCAAGGACACAAACAGGTTGAAAGGATAAGGATGGAAAAAGATATTCCAAGTAAATAGTATCCAAGAGAGCACAGGAGGCTATGCTAATATCAGACAAAACAGACTTTAAATCAAAAAAGGTTAGAAGAGACAAAGAAGAACATTATATATTAATAAGAGGTTTAAAACAGCAAGAAGATATAATAATTATTAACATTTATGCATCTAATGACAGACCATCAAAAATATATGAAGCAAAAACTGATAGAACTGAAGGGAGAAATAGACAGTTTTACAATAACCATTGAAGACTTCAATAGCCCCCTCACAACAATGAACAGAAGAAACAGAAGTTAAGTAAGGAAACAGGGGACTTAACACAATAAAAGCAACTGGATCTAACAGACATATACAGAACACTCTACCCAACAGCAGCGAACACCTTCTCAAGTGCACATGGAATATTTTCCAGAATAGACCACATTTTAGGCCACAAATTAAGTCTCAATAGATTTAAAAAGATAGATACCATACAAAGCATTTTCTCTGATCACAGCGGGATAGTTAGAAATCCATAAAAAGATGAAAAATTCACAAAATTGTTTAAGTTAAACAATACACTTCTTAACCACCACTGGCTCAAAGAAGAAATTCACAAAGGAAATTAGAAAACAGATGCAAATGAAAATGAGAACACGACATACATACATCTCATACATTATGAGATGTAGCAAGAGCAGAGCTAATGGGAAAATTTATAGCCATAAATGTTTTACATTAAAAAACAAGAAAAATCTCAAACCAACAACCTAACTTTACAACTTTGGAAACTAGGAAAAGAAGAACTAATCCCAAACATGCAAAAAGGAAAGAAATAGTAAGGATTGGAGAAGATATAAATGAAATATAGAATAGAAAAACAACAGAGGATATTAATAAAGCCAAAAGTTGGTTCTTCAAAAAGACCAACAAAATTGACAAACCTTTGCCTAGATGGACTGAAAAAAAGAAGACACAGATTACCAAAATCAGAAATAAAAGTGGGGACATTACTACTGATTCCAGAGAGATAAAAAGGATTGTAAGAAAGTACATGAACCAAAATTGGTTAACCCAGAAGAAATGGACACATGCTTAGAAACACAGAATGCTACCAAGACTAAATCACAAAGAAATAGAGAATCTGAATAGATTTATAACGAGTAAGGTGACTGAATATATAATAAAAAATATTCCATCCAAAAAAAAAAAGCCCTGAACTTGATGGCTTCACTGGTGAATCCTACCAAACAATTAAAGAAGAAGTGATACCAATCCTTCTCAAATTTTTCCAAAATATGTCAGAGGAGAGAACACTTCTTCACTCATTCAATGCCAGTATAACCCTGATACCAGAGCCAAACAAAGACACTACAAGAAAAGTGCAGACCAATACCCCTTATGAGCACTGATGCAAAAAGGGCACAATGACCAAGTGGGATTTATTTCTGGGATGCAAGGATGGGTCAATATATGAAACTTGGTCAGTGTAATAGGCCATATCAATAAAAATGAAGGAAAATAATCACAAGATCATCTCAGTTAATGCAGAAAAAGCATTTGACAAAATTCAACACCCTTTCACGATAAAAACAGTCAACAAAATAGGAAGAGAAGTAAACTACCTCCACATAATAAAAGCCACAGCAAACACCACATTCAATGGTGAAAGGCTGAAAACTTCTCCTCTAAGATCAGGAACTTGACAAGGATGTCCACTTCCACCGCTTGTATTTAACACAGTACTGGAAGTTCTGGTCAGAGCAATTAGGCAAGAAAAAGAAATAAAGGTAGCCAAATTGGAAAGGAAGAAGTGAAATTATCTCTGCTTGCAGATGATATGATCTTAAAAGTAGAAAACCTTAGACTTCACAAGCTGTTAGAATACATAAATTCAGCAAAGTAGCAGGATACAAACACACAAAAATTAGTTACGTTTCTATACATGAACAATGAAAAGTTATAAAGA
This sequence comes from Mirounga angustirostris, assembly GCF_029215605.1. Lineage (NCBI taxonomy): Eukaryota > Metazoa > Chordata > Mammalia > Carnivora > Phocidae > Mirounga > Mirounga angustirostris. The sequence continues at coordinate 164,410,746 of NW_026991710.1, forward strand.
TGGTTCCATTTACAACAGCATCATAAAAAATAAAACACTTAGGAATTAACCAAGGAGGTGAAAGCTTTGTACAATGAAAACTACACAGTATTGCTGTAAGAAATTAAAGACCTAAGTAAATGAAAACACACTCTATGCTCATGGAATAGGAGACTTAATATTGTTAAAATGTCAATACTACCTAAAGTGATCTACAGATTCAGTGCAATCTCTATCAAAATCCCAATGATATTTTTTGCAAAAATAGAAAAAATATATCCTAAAACCCACATGTAAACTCAGGAAAATCTTGAATAACCAGAACAGTCTTGAAAAAACAAAACTGAAGGATTCACACTTTCTTGATGATGCACTTACTATGAAGTTACAGTAATCAAAACAGTGTGGTATTGGCATAAAGCCAGACATATAGACCAATGGAACAGAGTACAGCGCCCAGAAATAAGCCCTCACATAAATGGTCAAATGATTTTTGACAAGGGTACCAAGACCATTCAATGGGAAAAGGACAGTCTTTTCAACAAATGGTGTGTGTGTGTGTGTGTGTGTGTGTGTGTGTGTGTGTGAGGGGGGATTGGATATCCACATGCAAAAAAAAAAGTTGAACCCTTACCTAACACCATATATAAAATTTAACTCAAAATAAATCAAGGACCTGAATGTAAGACATAAAACAATAAAACTGAGAAGAAAACATAGAACAAAAGCTTCATGACAGTGGATTTCATGATGATTTGTTGGCTATGACACCAAAGGCGCAGACAACAAAAGAAAAAAAATGACAGACTGGACGTCACGAAAATTTGTAAGTTGTGTACATCAAAAGACACTATTCAGAGTAAAAAGGCAACCCACAGAATGGGAGAAAATGTTTGCAAATCATAAATCTGATAAGGGGTTAATAACCAGAATGTATAGAGAACTCTGACAACTCAACAACAAAAAAACCAGCAACCTGATTAAAAAATGGGTGAAGAACTTGAATAGACATTTCTCCAAAGAAGATAGAGGAAAGGCGAGTAAACACATGGAAAGATGCTCAACATCACCAATAATTAGGGAAATACAAATCAAAACTATGAGATACCACCTCACACACATTTGGATGGTCATTATAAAACAAAAATAGAAAACAGTGGGATGATGTAGAGAAACTGGAGACTGGAACACTTCTGCACTGTTGGTGGGGAATGTAAAATGGTACAGTGGCCGCAGAAAACACTAGAATGGTTCCAAAATGTTAAACAGAATTACCATAGGATCCAATTCCACTTCTGGGTTTACAGAATTGAAAGCAGGGTCTCAAAGAGATATTTGTACTTCCATATTGATGGTATTATTCTTTTATTTATTTATTATTTATTTGAGAGACCGAGCGAGCGAGCGAGTGCATGAGTGAGGGGAAGGTCAAAGAGAGGGAGAAGCACGCTCACTGCTGAGCAGGGAACCCGACGCAGGGCTGGATCCCAAGGCAGACATTTAACCAACTGAGCCACCCTACAGTATTATTCTTTTTTTTTTTTTTTTTAAAGATTTTATTTATTTGAGACAGAGAGAATGAGAGAGAGAGAGAGAGCACATGAGAGGGGGGAGGGTCAGAGGGAGAAGCAGGCTCCCTGCCGAGCAGAGAGCCCGATGCGGGACTCAATCCCGGGACTCCAGGATCATGACCTGAGCCGAAGGCAGTCACTTAACCAACTGAGCCACCCAGGCGCCCCTCTATAGTATTATTCTTAATAGCTGAAACGTGGAGCAACCCATGCTGAACACACCCTGTTCAATGATAGATGAATGAATAAGCAAATGTGATCTATACATATACAATGGGATATTATTCACCTTAAAATGGAAAGAAATTCTGGGGCGCCTGGGTGGCTCAGTCGATTAAGTGTCTGCCTTCAGCTCAGCTCATGATCCCAGAGGCCTGGGATCAAGCCCCATGTTGGGCTCCCTGCTCAGCCGAGAGTTGGCTTCTCCCTTTCTCTCTCCCTCTGCCTTTCCCCCTGCTCGTGCTCTCTCTCAAATAAATGAAATCTTAAAAAAAAAAAAGGGAAGAAATTCTGACACATAATACGTACAACATGGATGAACTTCAAGGACACTATGCTAAGTGAAATAAGCTGGTCACAAAAAGAGAAATACTCTGATTCCACTTATATGAGGTACTTAAGAGTAGTCAAAACCATAAAGACTGAAAGTACAATGGTGGCTTTCAGGGGCTGGCGGGGAGGGGAGATAAAGGGGAGCTATTGTCAAAGAGGTGAAGAGTTCAGGTTTACAAGATGAAAAGTTACGGAGTTGGACAGTGGTGCGGGCTGCACAATGTGAATCTCTTTAATACACTGGGCCGTACACTTAGAAACGGTCAAGATGGTATATTTTATGTTATGTGTCTTTTACCACAATATATAAAAAAATCAATTCTAGAAGCATTTCAAATGTTTGGAATTTTAGCTTCCCAAGAAAAATTAAAGAACATTATATTAAGAATGGATAAACAATGTGCATGCTTAACAGTTTACTCTGAAAGCTCTATGGTTAACTTGTGTACCTCACATAAGGAAGTTTGACGGCACCAAAGTCACATTACATTGCTTGCTGGAGCCTGAGCACAGAGTAAAAACAGCTGACCTTGTTGTAAGGTCACAGCTGAATCATGATTGCTGTGGCTGGAAAAACCCAGATCCGGACCTGCCAGCACTTCTCAGGAAGAGCCATCTTGCTAACAACAAGCTTACGATGAAGTATGACGCAATTATTGAAAAACCATCTCTCATGCTTTCATGATGAGTTCTTATCAATGGAGCAAAATACCACAAACTGGAAAAGTGAAGTCAATGTCACACTAAGCCACTTCATTTCCTTTCCTACTTGGTTTTGAAATTGAACTTCCCCTTTATCTTAAAACAACTGATTTAAACCCCTCTTCCTTTAAAGTGGTGGCCTAGGAAATGGAGCAATGCACTCTGTGGTTTTGTAGAGACCTTTAAGTCTTCTGTGCAGCCTGGCACGTACATGGTGGGAGCTGGTGACGGCATAGAGCTCTACCGCTCCACTGTCTCTATATCCTTCCTTCAGGTATCACTGTGATACTCTCTGCTCATGTTAATTTCATCTGCTTCCCTTGAGAAAGTAGAGCTAAAAACAGAAACGCTGTTACTAAGGTCACAAGATAGGATAGTTAATGTTGCTGTTAGCAGATCCCTGGCCAAGAATGGCCAGATGGCCTGGAGGTTGGCTTGGCAAAACTGCCCGAGATTCGGGGAAGGCTGCAGGTTAGCAGCAGGGAATACATACTTCATTAGGCTACAAACTGAGAACTGGCCGGAGGCTCCTTTTGGCACAAAACTGAAACTCAGTAATGGTTTCTTGGTTTAGTTGTGACTCTCAGTACCCACCAGGGCAGAAATTGGTTTTAAGTCCAGTATCTGAGGTTCCAGAAGGTTAGTTCACACAATCCAGTGAGATAATCTAGAAGATATTTCATCTTCTGTTATTCTACTGCATTTATCCTCTTCTTACTGGGGAGGTGAAAGAGCTGTCCGGTCACCCTCAGGTCAGGGCTAACTACTGCCCCCTAATCATAGGCAGCGAGGCTTGTTTATGAACTGTGGTTGCCTCACTTCCCTTAGCTCAAGAAATACCACGAAGGAAAAAGGCGCACAAAGTGAGCGTCTCAGAGGGCTCGGCCAGAGCGGCCAGCACGCGGAATCAGCAGAGCGATGGCTCCATCTGCTGACTGTGGCTAGGATGGCAGTGAGGACGTGTGGCAAGTTAGGAATCGTGCCTTGAGCTCCTCAATGCCCAGGTGACCCACAGCACTGCTGGAAAAGTCTGCCGTCTGCAGGCACAAAGCGGTAAGGAGATCTTACACATTATCTTTAGGGTTCCATGCTGTCATTGTGTATTTACTTTTGATTTTATATCAGCTGAACTGCTCCAGAAGCAACCAGGGGTGCAATGGTTTTGTATCGGATCAAGTGCTGCGAGCCTTCCTCCAAGTCAATCACATAGTCCCTGAAAAAAGAGGAAATAATGTCTGCAGAGCTGTGCTGATGCCCCCCAGTGGAGGCAGATTTCCCACCGTCAAGGTCACATGTTGCTCACCTTTGCTCATCTGTTTCTGGTTCTACCAAGATGTTTTCCTGTCGTTCTTTCACTCTCAGAAACACGTATGAATCTAGATCTGGTTTGGGAACTGCCAGAGAAACGATAATGCAGTCAGAAAATGCTCAGCCAACAAGACCAATCTGGGAAAGCTGCTGGGATTCACTGTAGCGAGCACTAAGGGACCCCTGATGTGACAGCATTTTGCCGGGAGGGTGACTTGAGGAGAGATCTGGCTCCTTACAGAAACAGCACGCTTGCCATCCAGGGCCTCACAAAGCAATGGCTCATTCAACAGACGCCAAGTATGTAAAATGTGCACATTGTGGAAGATACAAGGAAGCGTGACACAGTCACTCTGAAAAGGGCTACCGGCAGCATTTGATAAAGCCTCATACTGGTAGCACAGTCCCTCAGGCAAGTGGGGAGGAAGACGTCAATGCAGACTCAACGAGGGAAGTGAGCCTGGGAGCTAACAGCAAGGGCCAAGGCAGAAATATGCACGCAGTTTTGGGAGGCAAGAGTGTATAAATCTAGTGAGAAAATATTTTTATACATAGTAGTAGTAGGAGAGAGCATTAGAAAGATTGGGTCACATGGGGATAGTCTTGAGTGCCAGATGACGGAATATAGGTTTTCACTGTAAGCGGTCCTTCCCTGGTTGATTCCGGGGTGAGACGTTGCTGCCTCTTCCACTACCAGCCAACACTGCATGTAAGGAGGGGCCCCAGGCTGGGCTGCTCGACAGCTCTTCATTTCTTGGAGCTCCATGTGTACCCAGAGGACTCCACCAACTGCAGGTTCTGAGAACCTACTGGATAACTCTCAGTTCTAAAAGCCTAGCTCAGCATTCATATTGCCCTTGATTTCCTCATCCACAGGTGGGGGTTCAGGATAACTGGCTCCAAAGGTCTAAGGGGGTCCCTTGGGCCGCTTCAGGGTCTGGGGCCTGCCACAGACACTCCAACTTCACAGGGCCAGTTGACCCGGTTGGGCAGCTACTTATTCCAGGAAACCCAGCTTGGGTTCATGCCTTCCCCCACTCTGCCCGCAGGGTCTACAATGCTCCAGAGGCCTGAAGGGGACTCAGAGCACCTGGGCTAACCAAGCAAGACTGGTTTCATGCCTTCCCCCACTCTGCCCGCAGGGTCTACAATGCCTTCAACATGCCTTCCCCCACTCTGCCTGCAGGGTCTACAATGCTCCAGAGGCCTGAAGGGGACTCAGAGCACCTGGGCTAACCAAGCAAGATTGATTTCACTGAGGCAGGTTGATCCCCTCTACAAGTTTCCAATTCCAGGGACCTGGCTCTAGTCCTTGGAAGGGATCTGGGACAAGTGACATGTGTCTTAGGAGGTGTCGGCCAGCATCTAGTAGAATTCAGTTAGATTCATGGTTGCTTTAATCAACTAGGTACGATAGCACTGAGCAATGATTAGGGATGCGGTCCTGGCTTCACTCCTCTTTTTCCAAGATGTAGACAAAAAGTGGCGGAAGTGGACATGGACCGGACCTTTTGTTTCCCTCAGGCAGGTTCACCGAAATGACCAGCTCAGAGTTCCACAAATCTGCTATGGGTTTACCTTGCTCCTGGTGTTATCGGCTGCACCTGCCCCTGCCTTCCCCACAAATGCATATGTTGACACCCTAACCCCAGTACTTCAGGATGGAAATGTATTTGGAAATAGGGCCTTTAAGGAGGTAATTAAGTTGAAACAAGACCGTCAGGGTAGGGCCCAGTTCAATCGGACTGGTGTCCTTATAAAGAAGAGGAAGAGACACGAGGGGTGCACGAGCACAGATGGGCAACCATGGGAGAGGCCCCAGAGGAAACCAACCCTGCTAGCACCTCGATCATAGACTTCTGGCCTCCAGAGAAGAAATGTTTGCTCTAGTCTGTGGTACTTCATTATAGCAGCCTGAGCTGACTGACACACCCAGGGAACCATGTCTCCATCCGTCCTGCCCTAACTCTTCCACCTGCCATGGGGGTCACAGGGTGGCCCCCAGCACAGGCTAGGTGGGAGATCAATTCCCAGGGCTCAGTTGTACTTGAACTTGTGGCCTCAGCGCATTACATTTAGGCTGTGAACAAGGTGGATCCCGGTCCCCTGGAGAACCGTTTGATTTGGTCTGGCAATTTTGCCTGATGAAGTCCTGCTGGGATTAGGGCACACTATGAATGACTGAGGGGTATGGACTTTGACCTGGATGTCAGGGGGTCCCCAGCTGGCTCATCCGAGGTTGAGAGTGACTACCGTAATTCCCTTCCCTCGGCTCAGCAGGATGTTAAGGGGACTGTGCCAGGCGAGCACAAAGGTGGCTTTGGCTGTGTCCCCCCCGCTGCCTTCTCTTTCTCCTCCTGCTCTTAGCCCTGCCCCTCTTTCCATGAGATGCCCCACACAACGAAAATATTGGGGGCCCTTCCTCCAGGTGGCTGGGAAGTGACTGGGAGTCACTGAAGGTCTCTAGCCTCCTGTTTGACTCCTTCTGGATAGCTAGATGGTCCCTGCATGGACTGGAATCTGTGAGGAAAAGTGTGCTAGCCCCTTGAGAGCAGACCCCTTTGCTCCTCAGTGCTCAGAAGGGCCTAGCCCGGTGTGGATGCCCAGTAGATACTGGCTGAAGGAATGAATGACTGCGTATGTGAATGAGTTTGCATTTTTAATGACAGTCATAAGAATTTCAACCTAAGCTAAAGACCACAAAAGTAACGCTGAAAAGGCTACCCTTACACCTGCTTTTAATGATTTTTTTAAAAAGATGTTATTTATTTGAGAGCGAGCACAAGCAGTAGGAATTGGGAGTGGGCAGAGGGACAAGCAGACTCTCTGCTGAGTGTAGAGCCCAACACAGGGCTCGATCCCAGGACTCTGAGATCATGACCTGAGCGGAAGTCAGACACTTAACCAACTGAGCCACCCAGGAGCTGCAATGATTTTTTGTTTGTTTTTAAACCAAACGACATCCTCTCTTCTCTTTTTTGCTTATCTACATATTTATTTTTCCAGGCTAGACAGTAAAGATGAAGATCTTATTCTAAGGCACCTGAAGATAGGTCTGAAAAGAGAGTGCTCTGCTCACCTGACCTCAGGAGGTCCACCGTCTGTAAGTTAGGAGGCATATGCTTTAAGGCAACATTCTTGAGGTAGGTCTCTGTGTTAGCCATGTACCTGAAAGAGAGGAACTCAAATCACTGTGACTACCCTCCTGGCAGGAGCCGCCAGGCTGTCAGACACACAACAGTGGTCCAGCCATCAGCTTCATGGAGACAACCACCAAAACTCATGCTCACAAGCCACGGAAAGAAAGCAGTCCCCACGCGTCCTGCTTACTCACTGTTTGGCAAAGACCAGCTCCTCTGGAGAAAGGCTAGACAGCTCCCCCTCGTGGAGTGTTTTCTCCTTTTCAAGGATATGAGGGAAAAACTTCTCTATCTGAGGATAAATAAAAAGCATTGTGTAAATATGTCAGGATTCGAGAGTCAAATATACTAATTTTCTGAAATAGGTTGAGGTTAACCTAGAATTGACTTCAAAAATGGCAAGTCTTCACAGTCAAGACCCTTTCTAGACTTCCAAGATTTCAAGGAGGCAGGTTTCAAAGAATGCAGAGCAAAGATAAGGGCTCTAAAAAGGAAGACCACTTAAAAAGGATGAGAGGCTTTCATAAAAGAAAATATGAAAATGTAACTGTAAATGACATTAATGAGGGAGAGAAGGGGATATCATTTAACATTTCTAGGCAATTGCACAGGTTGTTCTATGAGATGAAGCATGTACAAAAGCTGGCAAGACACATATAGAATACATAAGCAGAGAGAATGGTGACTTTTTAAAAAAATTATTTGAGAGAGGAAGAGAGCATGACGAGGGGGAGGGGCAGGGGGGGAGGGACAAGCAGACTCCTAGTAGAGCAAGGAGCATGATGTGGGGCTCGATCCCAGGACCCTGGGACCCTGGCAGACGCTTAACCAACTGAGCCACCCAGCTGCCCGACAACAGTGACTCTTAATTGTAAGAATATAACCAGCAAGGATGAAGTCCACAGTGAGGCAAGGCTAGGAAAAAATGATAAGAACTACCAGGAAAAAACACAAACAAAACAGAAAAAAAAATAAAACGCTAAAAGCTACATGAAGATAAGTGGTCAGGAACTGCATAGGGATCAGGCCACCACTCAGAGTCAGTGCTGTTACGGCTCTCTGTGGAAGGAAATGTAAGTAGGGAAATGACAATGGGACGAGGACCCAGGCCAAGACAGAGGAGCCCTTATCTGCTTAAAGGAGTTCATGTCTTTTGGCCTGGACCAATTACATTCCAGGATAAATGAACGTCTGTGCGGTGTTTCGGAGCATGAAGCGCTCTGCGCTGGCGCACGCCAACTGCCCTCCGTCACTTAGTGCACCTCCGATGCAAGCAGTCTCACAGTCTCACAATCACTGCGCTCACAGAAGTGAGAAATAGCAGAGGCGGGCCGATTTCCCAACTTCCAAAAATACAAAGAAGGTGGGGAACCTTCAAATACAGATTAATGGCCTTCACATGGGTATGTGGCATTATATTAGAACAGATCATTTAAGAGTTGGTTTGTGAACTCAAAATTAAGTGGTTAACATGAAGAGGATTTATCCAACTTAAGAAAAAAAAAAAAAAGTGGCCTGGTAGTTGAAGGTGGGGTGGAGAGGCATATTTTTTTTTTAATCTCCATTTTGTCAAAACACATGACACCACTGTTATGACATCCTTGGGGGCAAAGTGTAAAGCCGAGCTGTGAGAGTATAGATCAGTATAGACTCAGAAGTAGCTGAAGAAACGACACTGATTCAACAGACAGATGTTGACTTGTAGGGAAGTCTCTGGTGGACTCTCCTGTCATTGGCCCAGTCCTACTAATGAATCAGGTAAGACCTTTGATGACATACTTGTCAAACTTGACATAAGGTGATGATATCAAATGTTAGAGACAGCTAATATATTAAATGACAAGATCAGGATCCAGAGAACAGGGAAACGGCCCACTTTAATAAGATGAAGCATAAGAGGGGTAAGTATCAAGTCCCACACTTAGGGGTCGAAAAATCAAACCATTCAAATATAGGATAGTGACAAGATGGGAAAATGGTAACTCAAAAGCTTCAGAGGTTAGAGTTCATGGCAAGTGCAGAAAGAACAGTGTGATGTGTCTGTGAAATACACTAATGTGATACTGGGTGGCATTACTACAGTTTAATATCCAGAATAAGGGAAGTGATCATCCTGTTTTTCACAAAAGTGGCCAAACTACAAATGGAATATTGTACTCAGCTGCAGGTGGTATGATTTAAGGATAAATCTGGTTTGTCAGAACCAGGAGAGCAAACGGAAACAAAGGGTTGAGATGTTTGAGAGCACTCTCATGTAGAAGAGGATGTATTCATTTTGTAATAACTAAGGGAACAAGAGGAACCAAATGAGAAGATACTTCAAAGAAGTAAGAACTTTCCGAGTTAAAATAAACATCATATAAAACAAGAACGTTTTGCAATTTCATTTTCATAAGTTAGATGGCCTCATAACTATGGCTGAATGTCAAGTTATCATGGTCAATTTGACACTGGCTACACAATGGCTGCAAAATAATTTCTGAAACTATTTGCCTCTGGTCAGTATTCCCTAGTCAACCAATGCAAACGACTCTGCAGCACCTCTGTGCTGTAATTCCAGGGGCACCTTTCACACAGCAGACAAAGACTACAAATATGTCCCCGGAGGTGTGCAATGTATGTTCCATCTAGGCTTCTCCAGAATAATCTCTTGCCCTCCTTATTCTTTAGCTACCCTGATATTGGGGCTTTGCAGCATCTTCAGGCCCTGGATTCTCCCAGGCCCCAGCCCGATGTCTCCCCAAGACGCTCAGTCCATATTACACACTGCATTGCCTTAACACTAACTATAGGTATCTCCGTGTCAAACCTTCATGAGCCGACACCGCAAGTAGCTGCTAAGGACATAGCGGATCCTCTCCATCTCCATTCGATGGATACTGACCTTCAGATCCCCCTTCTTGGCTCTCCTGAGATTTTCTTCCTATTAAAAGAGAAAATGAAGTATATAAAAAACATGGTATTCAGAAGAAGGACGTTTCTCGTTCAGTCTGCACAGCTGCACAGGGACCACCATCACCGGCAACGTTGAGCCCTCGAAGACTACACTTAGGTCAAAGGAGAACCAAAAAACTACAGCCTCATTATAAAAAGTTCAAACAATACTCATTTACTTTTAGAAAACAACCATCTGAATAGAATCTGAATATGGTGAGTGGGAAGGGCCTAGAAGAACTCCGGCCCAATTGTAAAGGAGATAATATAGCAGACAGAAGATATGTCTAAGGGCAGTGTTAAATCACCAATTGAGAAACTGCAAAATACCAATGTTGTAAAGCTAGTCTGAGGCTAATAATGACTTAAGCCCAGCCCATCTAAGCCGAAGGTCACAAACTCAAGCGTCTATGGGGGCTAGGCAGGCAAGCTATCTGAGAAAGGTGGGTAGGTAGGGACTGTGGGGAACAGAGCACATGAAAGGGGATGGCCCTTACCCTGCTCTGGTCAGCTGTTCTCTAATAGAAACATGGGCCCAGATTTGAGAGGGTTTTAGACTTTTCAGGGGAAGCTGATGTGCAGATAGTCATAGGAATACTCATGCTTTATAAACGCAGGTAACTAATTCAATATTAAAAAAACCCATTAGGCTGGGCCAAACAAAACAGATTTGGTATCATACTTCAACCTCTCACTATGCTGACAAAACCCTTTTAAAGTTCTCCTCCTTTGTAATCCCGAGATAAGCAACTCTTACCATGTGATGTAGCTGTTCCATGACACACTCTACAATCTCAGACTTGCTTTCCAGCAGCTCAGGGGCAAACTTTTCATTCATCCAGGCCTAAAACACAATCAATGTCCCCCGCCAAATATATATATATCAGTATCATTCACAATGGAGCAAAATAACCCTGTGAGTTCGTACATATCCCGTGAAAATCACAGCTATTTCCGGCAAAGAAAATTATTTGCCTATGAGTTGGAAATACTGGAAATGCTTTGTAAACAAGCTATGTTTATGATGGCTTTTCTATTTCTTTTAGTGGGAAGGCTGTGCTTACAATTTTATATTTAGCCAAAATTGCAAAAAAAATCACTGTTCACTTCAAAAATTTTGTCAGTTTGCCTCTGCAGTTCCCTAATACCATTTAAAAAAAAAAAAAAATGTTGCCAGTATGATGCCTACTAGTGAGAGCAACACCACCTGGTGTTCAAACAGTACCCTTCACCAAATAGCATCAACACGATCCTACGACTTCACGGGCCATTTCCCACGAGGGGGCGCCAGCACCCTTCTATTTTGAGAGATGAAGTAACCTATATCTACACATCTCATTTGGGAAGCTTAGAGTACTTTACAAATATTTTTTCATTCATTATTATAATATGAGAGGAATGGATACAGTTATCCTTATCTTATTAATGAGAAAACAGATTATTTACTAACTGCCTAAGAGTATAAAGGATCATAATATAAAAGGATCAACTATTAAATAGTTTTGGAACAAGAGGTTAAATCCTTAATTTATGACTCAGGCCCAGATATTTGGTACATTTCAGAAATTACCAAGGCTTAGAGAACTGAAATATCCACAGGTGACTGACGAAAACTAATCTTGTCTTTCAATTACAGTTAGTTTCAAGCAAAGCTCAGAATTACATGGCAATCAGGCTCACTTTATTCCTTTCGACATCCTTGAGTCTCTGCGTCTCCAATTATCACCATGAAGACATATTATTAAATAGTAGGTATTGCTACTATCATAAATTTTTTTCCCACGGGCTCAAGCTCCTATATTAGTGCTGTAAAAGTTAACTAGAAAGAAAAGTCTGTATTTTCAAGGAGCATTACAAATGAGAAAAGACTGAACTGTCATAGAGGACTTACAAAGCAGTTTTTCTTTTTAACTGATCTTATTAAATACTGAATAGGTACAGAAATATTTATTACATATAACATGAATAGAGAGATAAATCCCTGTGTACACATAACTTCATTAACAAGTCTTATCATTATTTTAAAAGTCCCTGTGTCTTCCTCCCTCTTCAAAGGTAATCATTAGCCTGATGTTAGTATTTAATTTTCTATAGTCTCACTACATTTGTTTGTATTTCTACATAATGATTCCCAATGATTTCAAAGAAAATGATAGCACTTGTTGGGTACACTGGGGTAAAACGGGGTAGACTTGAGGGGGATTTCTCATTGACATTATGAAATTATTTTGGTAAAAATTTTAAAACATTAGGAAAAATTTATATTATAAAACTTTCAAACAAAATGTTTTCAAAATATTTAGTGAGAAACTTGCATTTAAATCCATGGTTTTTTTTTTTTTTTTTAATAATCAGGTTCTATGTTTGAAATAGCTACATCTGATTCCTGATCCAAATTTTTAATGACAATCTGTTCATTGTTATGGGCTAAACTGTGTTCCTCTCTACTCCCAATTTGTATGTTGAAGTCCTAATTCCTAGCACCTCAACATGTGCCTGCATTTGGAAACAGGGTCTTTAAAGAGGTAATTAAGTTAAAATGAGATCATTAGGTGGGCTCTAATTCAATGACTGGTGTCCTTCCTCTTCTTTTTTTTTTAATTAAAGATTTTATTTGTTTGACAGAGAGAGACACAGTGAGAGAGGGAACACAAGCAAGGGGAGTGGGAGAGGGAGAAGCAGGCTTCCCGCTGAGCAGGGAGCCCGCCGATGCGGGGCTCCATCCCAGGACCCTGGGATCATGACCTGAGCCGAAGGCAGATGCTTAACGACTGAGCCACCCAGGCACCCCAGACTGGTGTCCTTCTAAGAGGAGGAAATTTGAACATAGACACACATGGAAGACCATGTGAAGACAAGGGAGAACATGGCCATCTACAAGCCCAAAAGAGAAGCCTCAGAAGAAACCTACGGTGCTAGCACCTTGATTTCAGACTTCCAGCATCCAGAGTTGAGAAAATACATGTCTGTTGTTTAATCCACCCAGTCTGTGATGCTTCATTATACAGCCTTAGCAAACGAATACATTTATTAAAGTGAGAAGCTTTGCACTGTAGGTAATAACTTTTAAATCATTTTTTTTTAAAGATTTTATTTATTTGACAGAGAGACACACAGCGAGAGAGGTAACACAAGCAGGGGGAGTAGAAGAAGGAGAAGCAGGCTTCCCGCGGAGCAGGGAGCCCGATGTGGGGCTCAATCCCAGGACCCTGGGACCATGACCTGAGCCGAAGGCAGACGCTTAACGACTGAGCCACCCAGGCGCCCCTTAAATCATTTTTTTAACAGGCATTCATGAGTATCCTCTATCTGCTCCTGGAGCTGTGATTATCAGGGGCGCTGTCAGGTGGCTCCTCAGGCTATGCTCCGGCCACAGCAGCTGTCCAGGCTATGGACCAACTCTTCGGCTGCACTCAGGGCACTGCAACAGAGCTTCAGGCCCGAGATGTAACTCCTGCTCACCCACTGCCAAGCTGAAGCTGTGCTGCCTTCCAAGGAGCCCCTCATGGCCACGAGAGGCAACCAGTCTGGGGGGCTCCCCCGTCCCAGAGGACAGATGTCAACATTGTGACGCACTGCAGCATACCAGCATGTGCCATGAGCTCTGCCTCGAACAGTTTTGCAAATGCTTGAGCTTAGCATAAGTGGTTTCTTCAGAAACTTATTTTTTATTGTTGTACACCATGCTCTTGACAGTCATCCATGTTGTTGCAGGAGCTATCTTTCATTCATTTTATTGCTGTTTTTTTTTTTTCTCATTGTGTGTATAGATCGTAATTTTTATTTATTTTATTGTTGACAGATATTTGGGTTACTTTTGGTTTTTAACTGTTGCAAGCAATACTATGAACATTTTGTGCATGCCTCCTGGAAGTTTTTTCTAGGGTATGTACCTGGGAGTAGAAAGCCTGGGACACAAGATACGTGTGCCTTCAACTTGATAAGACAATAACAAAATTATTTTTCAAAGTACACCAATTCACCAGAGTAAACAAGTGTGCAAATGGCTCCACAATCCTTTATGTTGTTTTATTTATATGTTGCTTTATATTGTTCACCTTTTTCATTTTTGCCTATCTGATGGGTATGAAGTGGTATCTCCTTGGGATTTAAATTTTTATGTTCCTGATTACTAAAAAGATTGAACATCTTTTCCATATGATGGCCAGTAAGCCATCCTGGTTTCCACTTCTGGGAGATGCCTGTTAAGACTTCATTTTTTTGGGCGCCTGGGTGGCTCAGTTGTTGGGCGTCTGCCTTCGGCTCGGGTCATGATCCCGGGGTCCTGGGATCGAGCCCCGCATCGGGCTCTCTGCTCGGCGGGAGGCCTGCTTCTCCCTCTCCCACTCCCCCTGCTTGTGTTCCCTCTCTCACTTTGTCTCTCTCTGTCAAATGGATAAAATCTTTAAAAAAAAAAAAAAGACTTCATTTTTTTCTACTGGGTAGTTTGTAAAGTTGGTTTATATAGTGTGGATACTAATATTGCAAATATTTTCTCCCAGTTTTGCAGCATGTCTTTTTACTGTCATCAAGGTGTAAAAACAAAAGTTCTCAAGTTTAACGTAGTTGAATGTATCCATTTTTTCCTTTATGCTTTGTGCTTTAGGATTTTTGTTTCATGAATCCTTTCCTAATAAAGCAGAGGCTCTTAAACTAGGTGGGCAGATTTCAGGGTGTCTGTGAATCTCCTGAAATTACATGCAAAATTTCTGGATGTGTGTGTATACATATTCTGGGAAAAAGGGCCAGTTTTCACCAGCTTTTCAGAAAGGTCTGTGTTATAAATACAAATGAAGAATTACTCATACAGTAAGAATTATCATATAAGATATAATTTTAAAATTATCTTCCTTTTGTCACTCATGATGACATGCATGGTAGGACAGAATGAAGAATACTAGAGTAATAAACAGAGAATTCCAGAAAGGGGCTGTTAAAGAGAGAAGGCAAGAATAAGGCAGCAGGTGTAGTACATTAAGAGCAGATATTTTGGAGTCAAAGAGACTTGGTTCATTTTGGGCAGTAATACTTGCCTCATTGGGTTGTTGTAAGGATTATTACTCCTCACAGCTAACACTGAGTGCTTATCGTGGGTCAAACAATATGCTAAGCAAGCATTCTACATATATTATCTCATTTACCCCTCACAATGACTCTGTGAAATAACCACTATTATTAATGCTTACCTGCTCCAGTCTTTCAATGAGCTCTGCAGGAGTTAGGACCACCTCTTCACTACCCACATCAGAGTCCTGTCCTGTGAGGTCCAGTTCCTCCGTCATGTTCTCTGAAACCGGTACCTAATGAAAATAAAAGAACCAACACCCTGCAGTGTGGTTTCCATTTATTTGCAAGAATAGGCAACTGTCTATCTACCGCGGGTGTTGCAGAGGCTCACTAGCAGTCGCCAGTCAATTCACAGGCTTTGATTCTTTTCAGTTCTTTGCCTCTTCCTTCAAAACTTGGGTCAGATATCAGTTTCTCAAAGAGGTCACCCCTTAAAAGTGTTTCCCCATACCCCTCGAAGTGAGCATCCGTCACGCCACGTAATACCTGTCTTCCTGGTAGAGTCCTTTCCTTAGGGGCTGTGTTCACTTCAGTTCAAATAGGAATCACGCATCTGCTTTGTTCCCGGCACTCGTAAGTACTGGGACATAATTACCTGTGCTTAACTCACAGCAGGTACTTTTAACTTGTTGCGAGAACTGATCAGCCAGAGCCACGAGGCCCAGCACCATCAGACCAGTGATCCCAAATGCTAAGAAGGTGGGTGGTGGGAACGAGAGACTGTCCTCGGAGCACTGGGGAAACAGAGCATACTCCTCCCGCTCCTCTCCAGTCTGGGGGCCAGGAGCACATTAATCCCCTCCCCCAACACACACACTACCAGAGGTTCCACTCGGACGCTCACCTGAGCACCAGGGAGGCAGAGAGGCACTCCGACTAACACGCGGCTAGTGCCGAAAAGTCGCGAGGAAGCAGCCCCCGTTTCCCAAGGAGCGCCTGGCAGCGGAACAATCTTAAGGCCTTTCCCGGACGTAGCCGACCCTGGGCTTCCCAGCTCTCGCGCTCTTCAAACAAACTTTCCGCCCCGGCCTCACGTCACCGCGCTCGGGCGGCGTTGACCAATCACGGCTCGGGGGCGGGGACTCGGATCTCCGAGGTCCGTTCTCCCAACAGCCTCACGAAGGGAGGTTAGCCCCGCCCACCTCGGCCGGCCGGCCGAGGGTGCGTTCTCGGATGACATTACCCGGGACGGTCGGGAGGGGGCGCGTCGCTACCGCGGCTGCAGCGGCGCGGCGGAGTCAGCCTTGGGCGGGGAACGGGCTCGCGGTGCAATGGCTGGAGCGTGCCCGGGCCTGCAGGGGGACCAACAGGAGAAATGGGGTCTGTTAAAATCAGGCCACTTCCGTCCCGTGGGTCATCTTCCCCGCCCACCACTCTTGTGGCGCTTCTGGTTCCTTCATCCTTGCCAGGGCTTCAGCTGTGGCCACTACTTCCAGGTCTAAAAACCTTTAGGCTAGTGGTTCTTAAAGCGTGGTGCCAGACCACAAACAGCGGCGTCCCGGAACTCGTGAGAAATGCAGATTCTCAGGCCCGACCCAGACCTGCTGGGTCAGCAGCTCTGGGGGTGTTTCGACAGGCTCTCCAAGTGATTCTGATGCAGGTGAGGTTGGAGAACACTGCTTTAGGCTATGCTTCCATCCCAGCTGCTTCATTCTGAAGGTTGTTTTGACGTTTACTATACTGCTATACCTTCTACCTTTAATGTAGGACAAATACATACGTATATATGTGTGTATATATATATATATATTTTTCTTTGATGTCAGTTTTTCTCAGAATTGCTGATGTTTTCTCTCTGCTCTGTTTTCTATGCAAAGTACCACTTGTGGCTCCCCTGAGGGGTCACTTCCCCATCAGTCTGAAGACTCTTTTAAATTGTGATGTTTCCTATGCTATACTGATTGATTTGAAAAAGAAGTTTGGCTAATTGACAGGTTGATAGTACCTGCCTGATTACAATCATGTTTTGAAAATAGAACATCCTGATGGCAGAGTGGGCATATTTACGAAGGGCTATGGAAGCTGGGGGACATCGAAGAGGAATTCCAAAAGGATGGGACAATTACGTTTGAGCTCATCTTGCAGAATGAGTTTTGTTAGTGACAAACAGGTGGCCTTTTCAAGGGCTGTTTCAATGGTTTGGTAATCCCGTGGTTTTCAGTTATGGCAGATTGTGTTTTCCAAAGACAGCTGCTCTGATATAGATCTCATCCCATGTACTCTTCTTGCAATATGATGTTGACACTCATCCATCGAGAGAGGGGGTGTCTATATCCTTGCCTCTGGGAAGACATTCTGAAACCGCTATAGAAACATAAAGAGGGCTGGAAATCAAGATGGACACACTAGTGCTTCAGCAAGGCTTGACATCAAACTAAACAGATGTTTCTCTTCCTAATTCTTGGAGCCTCCTCCTCCCTTTCACTTGTTTTTCTGTAGAATCCTTTGTTCCAGGAATGCGGTGTCAATATTGACATCTCGCTGATCTCAGTGTATACGTAGTAACAAGGCAGGGATGGCCAGCGCTAGTCATGAGACCAGCTT